>NC_140953.1:26696785-27296785 GCF_014529385.1 Adiantum capillus-veneris | reverse complement strand
AGGTGGTGTAGTTGAGAGCAGTGAGGTTCTTGATTGTGGTTTAGTTGGCCTTCCTAAGTGTTGTATGTGTAGGATGGTCTCAGCCTAACAAGCTAGAGAGATTTCCCAAGTGTGCCTATCGTGTCATCTGTGTCCTCAATTGACATTATGTTGATCTAGGTAGTGTTTGCATGCACTTCATGGGTGTGTGTGAGTTGCTTCCGTCCAACAACTGTGATCAACACATCAAGGAGAAGCTGGGGTGAAAATTTCAAGTCATTCTGAGCAAAAAGACATCCTACGCGTAGGATTTCTCAAGGCCATTTTTAGGACCAAATGAAATTCTGAGCATACCATTGTGTTGTTGGACTTAAAGGGAGTCTCTTTGAAACCATTTAGTTCAACTTTGAAAAAAACATCGTTTGAGGCCTCAAAATTCATCCGCAAGTTAGGGGTGTCTGAAAGTCACAATTTGCGAGAATTGTGACGAAACGGTTGCGGTGTTGAACATAGTTTCGATTTTTCCCTAACCAAAGCACTTGAACACACTGGACTAAGTCTACTTGAACAAAGCAAAAGCTCTTAAGCCCAGAAATCATGTCTACCCTAGATTCAAACGCAGCTTACACAAGCTTGGAGATCCCTATGATAGAGGAATATCCTCCCACAATGGTTTTGTGAAGAAAACCTGGAATTCTGTAAACATAGACATCCTATGCGTAGGATGTCTCAAGGGGGTTCTGGAGACCAAATTTGAAATTTCTGACTGCACCAGTGGGTTCAGAGGGTAGGTTTTACCCTAGTAACATATTGACTTGGGTGTTTTTCCCTATTTTTGTTGACCAAAAGCCAAAAGGCGGAGTCAGAAAACGTAAAATTTCAGCAAAGGCTTAATTGAGTGATTTTTGCATGTTTTTGCAATTGTAAAGCATACTTGCACTTACTGAGAGCATAAGGAAGCATCAGGGACACTTCAGTCTCAAAAAATTAGTAGTAGACATCCTACGCGTAGGATGTCTACAGGGTGATCTGGTGGAAATTTTGAAATTCTGAGTTGACCAGTGCGTTCAGAAGGTAGGTTTTACCCTGTTTTCACCCGGAAAGTGGAAATTTCACCAAATTCTGACACATCAAAGCTAAAAGACGAGAATTACCAGACATCCTACCCAAATTGTGTCCAAGGCCTAATTTTGAGACCAAGACATAGGATGACTCCAAAGGCATGTTCTAAGTGTTGTATTGAATGCATGTGAGAGTTTTCAGCTCATTTGGGTGAGAAAATCGGGTTCAAAGCGGACTTTAACACTTTTGATTAAAAAAGGCAAGAACAACTAAAATTTGGGACTTTTGAAATCCAAACCAAAATCTAAGCATACCACTGGGTTACTGACATCAAGGGGAAGCTGTAGGACAATTCAGGGGTCAAACACGCCAAAAAAACATCCTACGCGTAGGATGTCTTCTGTGTGATTTTGGACTCTAAACAAAATTCTGAGTATACCACAGTGATCAGCACCCTAAGGCATGATTCTGAAACAAAAATTCTATTGTGACCATACCATGCTGCCATATAGCCTTAGATAAGCCTCCTAGGCGAATTTGGTCCAATTTGGAGTTGATTTGACTTAGGAATTCATCAGAACACACATTAAACAAAATTCTGAGTATACCACAGTGATCAGCAGCACCCTAAGCACCCTAAGGCATGATTCTGAAACAAAAATTCTATTGTGACCATACCATGCTGCCATATAGCCTTAGATAAGCCTCCTAGGCGAATTTGGTCCAATTTGGAGTTGATTTGACTTAGGAATTCATCAGAACACACATCAGGGTTTTGGAACAGATTCTTGATCATTTGACCAACCTATAGGTGTCAGAATCAAAAAGTAAAAATAGCTATGAGTTTAGCACATCAAGGGGAAGCTACAGTGCAAGTTTGAGCTGAAACAGAGCAAAAAGACATCCTACGCATAGGATGTCTCCAGCTTGATTTAGGACTCCAAACCAACCTATGAGCACACCACTGTGATCAGGATATCAAAGAGAAGCTGTGGTGAAAATTTCAAGTCATTCTAAGAAAAAGGACATCCTACGCGAACGATGTCTCAAGGCCATTTTTAGGTCCAAATGAAATTCTGAGCATACCATTGTGTTGCTAGACTCAAGGGGAGTCTCTGAACCAAATTTTGTGAAATTCTGAGCATATAGACATACTACGCGTAGGATGTCTCTAGGCCAGTTTTAGGGTCCAACTGTACTTTTGACCATACAGAAGTGTTCACAGTGTCACAGAGATCCCAAATCTTCTTTTAAAATTGAATTTGGACTCATTTTGACCATTCTAAACTGCATTTCACTATTTTGGCCATAACTTTCACAAACGGTATCGAATCTGAAAAGTTTTTATATCAAAACGTAGCGTGAGAGCGGCTCTACATATCTTGGAGAAAAACCTGAACTAAACCAATTATTTCAACTTTGAAAAAAACGTCGTTTGAGGCCTCAAAATTCATCCGCAAGTTAGGGGTGTCTAAAAGCTACAATTTGCGAGAATTGTGACGAAACGGTTGCGGTTTTGGACATACTTTCGACTTTTCCCTAACCAAAGCACTTAAACACAGTGGACTAAGTCTACTTGAACCAAGCAAAATCTCTTAAGCCCAGAAATCATGTCTACCCTAGATTCAAACGCAGCTTACACAAGCTTGGAGATCCCTACGATAGAGGAATATCCTCCCACAATGGATCTTCCAAAGTTGCAATTGATAAAGATCCATCTTGTTGAGAGAGTTTGGATGATCGGACATGAGAGTGAAGGACTATATAGATACATTGACGACAATGAGGTCAATCTTTATAGGTGCTCAGATCCATACCTAGAAGAGATAACGGATTACAAGAACTTATATGTCTACACATACGGAGTCGACTGTCAATGGAGATCTATAGTTGTCGACAAGTATGGACGAGAATACAGAGTTGTAGAAAGCACAAATCCACAGACTGTACTAGAAAGAGGTGGATATTTGTTCAATGAAGGACCACAAATGCCTCCACCAAACACGAGAATTCCTATAGGAATTCCAAGAAGAGAGCCACCAAGATTCCCTTCAAGAGCGATAACGAGAGAAGGATTGTGAGAGTCTCTGGTTAGACTTGTAGACAATCGACGAGTTAGACCATCCCAAGTCCAGAAATGGGTAAACAGAAAATACTCCGGAGATAAAGATCCGAGAGATCACGTAGCGGCTTTTAGAAGAGTGATTAGAGCAGAGGAAGTTTCAGATTTTGCGACACAGTTTGCGGGATTTGGATTGACTCTAGAAGATGATGCAGCTACATGGTTCGACTCGGTGGAAAAATGGGATTTTGAGACCCTAGATGAGTTGTTTGAGGAGTTTATTGAAGAATTCTCGCCAAAAGGCATTGCTCACAACACGGTCTCGCAAATCCATAGATTCAAATAGAAAGAGAATGAATCAGTACGCAAAGCATCATTACAGCTCAAGAGATATGTTAAGCTCTATCCGAGAGAGGAATTACCTACGCAAGCACGACTGATGCTGATCTTTATCCAGGGAATGAGAGATGAGGGTTTTCAGAAGGATCTGCATATGATAAGGAGGATGACGCTAAACGAGTTGATCAAAGAGGCTCTTTATCTAGTGGACAACTATGAGGCATACAAACAAAAGGACTTAAAGAGTCAAGGAGATGACACATCCTCTCAGCACAGTGTTTCACAGATAAGTGAGTCCATTGCCAAGCCAACGGCACCTATTGATCAAGAAAAGTTTATCCACGACTTGGTCAAGAGGTTGATTCCTCTTGTAAGGTCTGATTTGGGAGAGCCGAAGTGGTGTGAAATTGAGAGAAAATGGACGAACCATACGGGGGAAGAGTGCTATTATATCATGGAAAATGCTAGGGAGAGGTATGTAAAACCTGTTCCAGAAGCACCTACTCCACCTAGATACATTACGGGGAATGCGCCAGGACCAGTAGGAGTTTTAAGGCCACAGCTTGTCTTAGGACAACAACCTCCGCTGCCAGGTGCTAGAACGCCGGTAGACATGAGATACATGCCAATGATGGAAGCATCAAATAAACCAACGCCAGTACCAGCTACAATGTGGTATAGCAATCAAAGTGGGTACTACCCTTCGGAGCAACAAAATGTGAGAGAAACACATGGAGTGGTGAGGCCGGTACAACCTCCACCTCCTGGGTTTCAGTTGAAAGAAAGAAGGTATGAAATGGACGAAAGGAAATTGCGATTCATTGCAAATAACGGCTTATCTAGGTCAAATCTTGCTTATAGCCAAGAGGAAATGCTAAAAGAATCTCCTCAACCAGAGACAGATTGTCACAAAAGTCACAACAACCACTTGGTCAAACAATGTCCTCATACGGAGATCACTGAAGTAAATGCCTATTGTCTTGAGTGTGGCATCACTCACTTGATCGCCGATTGCCTGAAAAAACCAAACCAAATCAGGAAAATCACGAAAAATGTATTAGGGATTGTTCAGCTCCCCAGTAGCTCAGAAAATGAAAATGTTGTACCAGTTCAACTAGTTACGAGAGCACAAGCTCAAAAGAAAGCTGATGAGAATCCAGAGACAAAGAACACGAAAAGTGACACGAGTCCAAAGATAGATGATGGACCAAAGACAGACGCACCTAGTCAGAAAACAAAGAGCAAACGAAATAGTTGGAAAGCTAGAAAGACTAGGATGAAAGCACGTAGGGAACAAGAGCAAAAATCCCTAGCTGAGAAGCTTACCGAAGCTGAGGAGAAGATAAAACAATATGAGGAAAAGGAGGCACCTTCTCTTACACAGATGGTTAAACCTCTAGAAGAACCATCCACGGATGAGAAACCGAGAAGTGCTAGTTCAGGAGGATCTGTGTTGGCAGAGAAGGTTAATAAGACATTAGATGCCCTCTCGAAAGCCTATGATGTGAGGCTCAAAAACAACCAAACCCAAGAACACAGGTGGATGACATATCCCTATACGGAACTAGAAAAACGAAAATTTGAAATGTGCTAGAAAATGATTCAAATAGCCCAAGCTTTACTAGAACCATCAGTTGCAAAACCTAAGGATATGATCAGTGTCATGCCTACACAAGTAATCCCACCAAACCAGGAACTAAAAGAGCCAAATTCTAGTCATGAGCACAGACCAAACCTCAAAGACCCAGCATTAGAACCAAGGATAGTACTGAATACAATGGATAACTCTTCTGAGGGATTTCACCAAGCTATACCTGAGGATTGTAAAGAGATAGATGGTCTTGAAGAATTGTGGAAACAAGTCAGAGAGTCCAATGAAGCCGATGACCTAAGAAGACAAGTAGACAAGACTGGTGATGAACGAGGAGTGTTTCATCCACCAATAGAGGAATTTGAGATTGGATCTCAAAGGAATCTAGACGTGCGATCGTATTAGGGCGACAAAGGATCTATACAATCTATGGATAGTCAACCCCATTCGCTAAGAACACTACCGTCCTACATGGGAAAGTACGAGACCAAGTCAAATGTGGTTGCAGTCCCATCACAGAGACTGTCTCCCAACAAATCCATCGATTCAAAGGGGCTAGTAGATATTCTATCTCGACAGTCACCTGTACAATAATGTTAGCCAAGTTGCTTAGAATAAGACCAAACATGTGGGCTAATGTGGGTAAATGTCTAGAGAAATTTGGTGTAAAAACCCCAATGACTCAAATCGAGGAAGGCATCAAAGAGCTTGAAATGCCTCAACTAAATACTAGGCCAGTGTCATTAAACAAGGTAGGCGAGTATTACGAGGGAGAAGATGGAAACACCACCCTTCCTATGGAATTCAATGGTGTAAAAACCATGGCAATCCTTGACAGTGGAGTTGGTGTGGCCATTACAACCAAAGAGGTTTGGCAAAAATGGGGAAAACCTGCCTTGATATCCACACGAATGACCCTGCAGCTTGCAGACGGACACAAGGAAAAACCCCTAGGACTGCTAGAAAAAGTACTTGTTACTTCTTGTGGTATTGAATATGAACACACTTTTGTTGTTGTTGACTTTGGCAAGAAGAACGACTATGACATCATTCTGGGAAGACCATTCATGCGACAATTGAAAATGGTCCAAGATTGGGGTTATGACCATATATACCTGAGACATATGGAAACCATAACAAAGATAAACTTGAGGGACCATAGCTATAGGGATTTGACGAGAACACCGGTTGAGGAGTTTGATTCCGCCACAGTAGCAGGATCAGAACTTCCAGCTTGGTTAGGTAAGCCTAAAGAACTGTGGATGTGTGGAGCTTCACAATGTGGTAGCTTGAAACGTGAGGAATGTATCCTAGAGCGGGTTATAGAGGATAGCGACTATATCCCAGAACCATTTCCTGAAGAAGAGTTAGAGCCTTTTGGATGGGAACACATCTTGGCTACTCTGGACGTGTGCGCCGTGGAGGATGCTCCCACAACAAAGTTTTGTGATGAAAATGGCTATGATATCGTTCCTTATTTTGCAGTGAGTGTAATCCAGGAAAACGAAGAGATCCAGACATCAACAAGCTCTCGAAATAAGGAGCAAACAAATAAATGTGGAGAATCAAAAGATGAAGAAGACGATGAGTTCTATGACTTTGTAGAACACTTCGAGCTTCAAGAAGATCAACGACCCAGGAATCAATGTCATTGCTACACGAATAAAGTGCATCAAAAGTGGATTCCAAAGTCCTCGGTGAAGACACAGCCACCACAAGCATCCTCATACATGGCTCCTAAAAAGGATGCAAAGACTCAGCTAGGAGGAATACGACTAGAGCAAAGAGTTAACAATGCTCTAATCAATGGGCTAGAAAAGTCCTTGAAGAAACTACCACCCACGAGCAAACAGACAGTAACTTTCCACTACCAGCCAAAAAATCAAGCGAAAGTACAAGAAGTCAACCTTGTTGAGGATAGTAGCGATAGTGATGAATCTTACGACATCCCCTATCATCAACTCAGGCCATCACTATCACCAACCCCTTCAGCAACAACCATGACAGATCAAAAGAGCACGACAACAAGTCAAAGCCAAAAAGCTCGACAAATCTGGATACCAAAAAGCGAGATCGGCCAAAAACAGATATGGATCAAGAAGACAAAGATCTCTAATGACAAATCACAAGATCCAACACCAAAACAAAAACAATGAAAGCGTGCACGAACGGGTAAGAATATCACAAAGTCGCAAGCTTTCACAACTCAGGTTTGGGCTCCAACGAAGTTGATTCAAGCACGAAAAAGTGAAGAATTCATTTGGATTCCAAAACAACCACAGTATCAACTTTCAAAGCCTAAATCCCGTCCCCAACCAAGCATACAAGGGCTCAAGCAAAGACCACTGTTGACTCACACAACAAAAAGGTGGATCCCAAAGAAGTCTCTTCAAACACAAACGAATCACGGGCAAGTATGGGTTCCCAAACGAGAGCCACCAACAAAACAGCCAATAATCGCAAAGAAATGGGTCCCAAAGAAGAACAAAAAAACTGATGTCAGTGCATCGCCGCTTGAATTCTTACAATTCTTCCTACGATTACAGTACAGTTAGAAGAGAGCAAGTCGCTTCAATCAAGCAACGATACAAGAGCTTCAAAGACCATTACATTGCTTAGAATAGGAAGCCTCGCCAACAAATTCCAATAAGCAAATTGTTTATACCCACATCTTGCACAACATAAATCTTTTCCATGCATTGACTCTGTATGCATAATAGGGCTACATTACAAGGCCTACATAGGCACAACTTTTAATTGCCCAAGCACAACACATACCCTTTGTGATACCCTGTCGTAAAGGATGACTCCAAATAGGAAGGGGAGACGCATTCTGAATGCGGACCTAACATTATGACTATTAGAGGGCAATGTTTTGTGAGATGCATTGCATTTTTGCGTTTTATTGTGATAATTTTTTGACGAAATTTAGAGTATATGCCCTCATAGTAGTGTTATAGAGGAGTATGGGGACAACATCCATATATGAGCCCCTAGGGACATGTGTATAGCGTACATAGCATTTAGATTTCTATTTGAATGATTTTTCTTTTGTTGAGTTGTTTTAAGATTTTTTTTGTTTATTATTAAGAAAAAAAAAATCCATACTCCACATGAAGAAAAGACTGACGAGAGGCCTGAGCACTACAAAGAGAAGAAGGTACAGGGAAAGGATGAAACTTCACGAAGTATGTCTCAGCAGCCACTACAACAGCCGAAGAACTTGTCACAAAGCAATGTCAACATGAAACCGACAAGTCATAAAAGTCAGAGTCGAGTAGCTAAGCCACAAAATGAGTGAGGTGTTAGTCCCAAAGCTTCAAGTAATATTCTATGTGGTCTAAGCTATTCTAGGTACTGCTCAAGCTGGAAGAGTTGAGCATATTTACGTTGTGTCACTCATGTTGGTATAGGTGAGCAAAAGAGTCGAAGTCTAAGTACTTAAGTCTGGTGAAGTGAAGGATAAGGTCCAAAAGACACTCACGTACTGAGCACAGTGAGATACGAGTGGAGAAACTTCTACATCGACAACCCTTCTTGGAAAGGTGGTAGCTATTGAGACATCTTTTGATGTCACATGTGCTACATTTATTCCTCGAACGCCCATCATCTCCTTCTTTCACATTGCATGCTTTTGTTGACAAATTTCTCATATGCATATAGAGTATCCCATAATTGGCACTTGCATCAGGAACTCTTTCCGTGTTTCACCCAAGCACTCACCTTTCATGAACATATACTTCACGTTCAACTGCTCAACTCCAATAAGAGCGTATACCAAAGGCATTTTTTTTCCCACCGGGTTTTTTCCTTTTGGTCATCCAGGTTTTAGACCCTAATCTAAGGACACCTATCACCATCCTCTTGTACATATTCCTTCTAAATCAACAATAAGGAAATGCTACTCAAATCAATTGACAAATAAATTGGAGCACCAATTTCATATCATAGCATACTTCTCCTCAATGGTGAGTCGAAGAATGGACTACAATGACAAAGCTGCAGACAACACTAACAACATGATTGCACATGAACAAAGAAGTCCCCAATGAAGAAGAGCAGACATAAAAGTAATCAGAGGATCTCAAAAGATGAATGGTTATGCTGATAGATGTCCGCTCTAATGGATCATAGTTCTTGTTGTGGTTCGACAAAGTTACAAGCAGTGCAACAGATGAAGCCGAAACGACAGCAAAGTGTTGACCACCGTTGGGTCAACAACACAACATAACTCAAGAACAAAGAAGTCTTCAATGACAAAGAGCAGACATAAGGGTAATCAGAGGATCTCAAAAGCTTGTCCTTCATAATGCGCATCGAATGCTCGGCAGGGTTTTGAACCTCAAATTGGAATAATTAAGTCCTGGATTCGGCCTGACAGACAGACTTTGCATTGGAGTGCAACTTGGCCTAAAGAAGTTCAGGGTTTAGCCATACAATTTCTACAAAATCCTTACAAAGTTTTCATTGGCTCACAAGATCAGGAAGCCAATCACTCAATTCTACAAATTATAGAAGTTGTCTCTGAGAATCACAAATACTCTGAATTGACACATTTGCTGGAGCAAGTGATGGATGGAGCTTTCTCTATCCATGATGATAAGAGTCAAGTTAAATGACATTGGGTTCTTTTTGAATTTAGATCTGGCAGTAGACCTATAATGACAGAAACAGATGCTGCAGCTCGTAGCGTGGATGTGAAAGACATAAAGTTCATCAATTATGATTTTCTTGAATCATGTGAAGACTATGTACATCGGATTGGACGAACAAGACAAGCTACTGCAACGGCTATAGTCTATACTTTCTTTACAACAACAAAACGACAGCAAAGACCGCATTGCCATCGACAATCAGGTCATGTCGGGGACGACATGAACGCAGAAGGGGGGAGTGTTGACCGTTGGGTCAACAACACAACATAACTCAAGTTTCATACTGAGGCGGTCCGGGGCGGGCAACAAGAAGAGCAACCTCTAGACACCCTTCAAGGCTCCCGTGCTGCTCAATGGGGCTGGGGCACAACACAACACAAACCAAAACAACAAACCCACAGCCAAATTCCAACTACACAAGGGGCACCACCTAGTTTAAGAGCGAACTAGAACGCAAAAGAGGAGAATCGTTAGAGCAACCCACAAACAAGCAAGGAATTTACACTAACCCTAACACCAATGGAACACTCTCACACACTAAAACACGAGAGAGAGAGAGAGAGAGAGGGAGAGAGATAGTGCTCGGGCTGCTTTGAAACGTATCGGCAATGATCAAGCAAACACAACTATATATTTAAGAAAGAGAGAGAAAGGGGGAGGGGGTGCTTGTTGCATTAATACCTTCTTACAAATCTGTCATGACAAATCAAAGTGAGATTAGTATTTGTTCAACATAGCTTGCGTAAATTTCACCACAACACATCACAAGAAAAGCCACCCCAATCACTGTCTTAAAGCCAGGGGAGTCCTCTCCACCCTGTCGCCCTCTTACAGTATGTGGGATTTATGGCTAGAGTGATGACAACACCAGAGACAAGCTATCAAGAACTTAACAAAAAACACCAAGACACCTACGCATCATTGTTGTCCATTACTTCACGTTGGAAGGGAGACAAAGTATCCAAGCTTAGTCCAAATCCACCCTCCTTGATTCAGCAAATGTTGGGCTTACACTAGTAGGAGAAATGATAGATTTCCTACTCTCAATTGAATGATCACTCTCTCTCTTACAATGGCATAGAGTTCCCTTGCTAATCCCCTATTACAACACATGCACATGCATAAGACAATGAGCTTCCACTCAAGAGCTCCTTCTAGAGAGGTTGAGCTTGGCTTCTCAAGCTATAGCATAGTGCTCTTGCTTATGGCTCCCCTTTGTGCTAGCTACACCCTCCTTTTATAGCAATTTTGAAGGCTAGGGTTACTCCTCTAACCATGGTTGGGTTAGATTTTCAGCAATTTATCTAATTTCTTTTGCTTGGAATTATCAAGAAGTTGGTGGGGAAAGAGAGAGGAGAGAAATGGAGGTGATAGGACTTTTCATAGTGGGTTAGTGTTAGTAGAGTTAGTATTAATTTACAAATGGAATTGGATATTTACAATGGGAGTATCCATGTAGGATACAAATAAGGAAGAAAAAATCTTAAGAGGTAAGAAAAGGTGGATTCCTTACAAGGTTGATGCTCCAAGTGTCTTGAGTAGGGCCAATTTTGACGCTTGTTGACGGTCCACTAGCTTTGACGGTACATTTTTTCTCCACTCTTGACCTTCCTTGAGAGACAAGGTAATTGAAGCTGAGTAATCAACCACCATGATGCTGTCTTTTAAGAGAAGAGGCTGAATTTTGTGGTTTTTTTGATAGATATGGGTAATTTGGAGGAGGAAAAATGAGACTAGGTGGTCAATTTTGGAATGGAATTGTGTGTGGGAGGTATGAGTTCACCATGGTTTCTCTTATTCTTCAAGGTTGAGGAGAAGGTGAGTAGGGTGCAGAGAGGAGTAGTGAGAGAGGTGGGGATGATGAGTGGAGAAGTGTGTGTGAAAGAGGAAAATGATAAAGTGGAAGAGAGAGTGTGGCTGCATAGCATGGGAAAACTGGGGTCCACTAATAAAATCATAGCTCACAGCTCGTAGCTCAAAAAAATATGAAAAAATTTGAGGCAAAAGTTCAGCCCACGAGCTACAACTTTTGTTTGTATCACCTTTTCAAATTCGGAGAGCAAGTGAACTTTAAAAATTCAGCAAAACCGACCGTTTTTTTCCACTGCACAAGGTCCTTGTGGGGTCCTTCTTTGGATGATTCTTTTGAATACCTCCAAGAGTGAGCCCTCCATAGTGCATGTATGCATGCCACCTACCCTTGACCTTATTTGGTAGGTCTATAATTGAAGATATTGTTGAGATCATGATATAAGTGAATAGTACAACTAAGAAAATCAAATATTGAGGGGTCTAAAAAATATGTACATGTCAAATATAAATAATATAGGTGGAAAAATATAAAGGGGTCAAAATAAATCTCTCTCATTATAAGTCTACCATAAAAAGATGAATATTTTTGGTGGTCTAATTTATGAGAGTAATAGAGAATATATGTAGGAAATAAAAAAATCACAATAGTGAAAAAAATATACACATAAATAGAACTAGTTTTTTTGGATTTTTGTTGGGATGGAGTTACACCAAATATAAGAGAAGCTTACATGAAAATATTTCTATATGGAATAAAGAATATGAAAAATAGTAAGAAAAATTGTGGTAATGGTGAGGCAATGTACAGAGCATAAATATCACACACCTAGGTAGAAATATTAAAATAAATACCAAAATAATTATAAAAAAATCTTTTATTTAGGCCCTATATACAAAGAAATATTTACATACGCATGGGCCATAATATACTTATTTTTTTGGCTCAACTAGCGCAATGAGTAGCTAATTGAGGGTTTTTTTAAGAAGATATGGGAAAAGTCCCGTGACTCACACACGCATATGTACAGTGAAATGGTAGGGATAGCCACAGTGTTTGGGTGATTTTGATAGGGTGAGGTAACTCACTGTGGCAATTACAAAGAGCCGAAAAACGGCTATCAGTACCAAAGACTTATCTTTTGCGAGTTATGAAATGCTACGGATTATGGCTATAAACGTCATTTGTAATGAGTAGTTATTCTAGTTTCAGAAGCCGGGGTGAAATGGCACTTCTAGATTGTAAATACAAAGCCATTTGACCCTTTCAACCCCATTTTTGGTTAAAGCTAAGGTAGCCTTAGTATATAAGGTACCTAGGTCATTTTGTAAAGGGAGACTTTTTATCATAATCAAAACTTTAGTGTTGCCGTCTACTGTGTGTGAGAGAGAAAGAGAGTGAGCGTGAGCTTTATCCTCTGGCTATGCTCGGCTCGCTCAACACATTGGAGATCCGACTGCACCATTGTTGTAGGCTCGAGGAGAGCTACGCGACAATGCCAAGCATTCCACGCGAGACGAAGCACACACACCGACGCATCTACGAGCTATTTATGGCCGTAAGTGTATCAAACGATGTCTATTTTCTGCGTGCTAGTAGTCTATAGAATCGTGGCGACATAAGCTACGCATTGGTATTCATAAATTTTAGTTTTGGGCACTTTCAAAATTCTGCTCTGTCATCCTACCCGTTTTCCGCATATGGGTTTAGAGTGAGGGTTTTGAGTGTAGAAGCTTAGGGACAGGTGTATCCTAGTGAGGGGATGGTGTTCCTTAAGTTTCGTACGAATCTGGCATGATTAGGTGAGTTACCTTCCGTATGTGTGTATGTGGCTAGGTGGTGTAGTTGAGAGCAGTGAGGTTCTTGATTGTGGTATAGTTGGCCTTCCTGAGTGTTGTATGTGTAGGATGGTCTCAGCCTGACAAGCTAAAGAGATTTCCTCCATGTGCCTATCGTGTCATCTGTGTCCTCGATTGACATTATGTTGATCTAGGTAGTGTTTGCATGCACTTCATGGGTGTGTGAGTCGCTCCGTGCAACAGATGCTAAAGAGCGAGTGTATGGCAATTAGCAAAACTATAAGAATAACATAACCACAAAATCAAAAGCTTGATCATGGCATAACGGCATAAAAATTTTATAACCATAATTAAAACATGAGTCGAAAACTGTAAAACCATAACATAACATGTTTGCCATACCATAACAATTACCATAACCTGCTTGTCATACCATAACCATAACAGCCATACCATCATTGCACAATCATAACCATAACCATCACATGATTGCTATACCATCATAGCATAACCATCATATGATTGCCATACCATCATTGCACAACCATAACCATAACCAAAAGCATAACCATCACATGATTGCCATACCATCATAGCAAAACCACAACCTTAAGTTGACTGTCAAACCTTAACCATAACATCTATGCCATACCATAAACATAAGCATAAACCATAATCATAAGCATAAACCATAAACATAAGCACTACAAAACTGTACATATGCAAACAATCACTGAGTGAGAAGACCCTCATGGTAATGCCTCCCAGTCGATGTCCTCTCCCTCCTCCTGCAAACAGCTGGGTCAAAAGGGCCACAAGTCAATGCTTGTACCCATACCTCTCCTCTCAGCGTATCGGAAGGCGCTTCACGGCAACTTCCTACAAAATTATGGTTTAATCATTAGATAAATCTTTAAATAACATATATATTATCAATAATTTAAAGCATATGTATAATACTTACAAACTCATGTCAAAGCGTATCGTAGCCTCCACTCCCAAGATGTGACGCTCCAGTAGACTCCAAACGTGCTTTCTGAAATTTCTGAGGATTTTCTTGTGTCTCTCGTGCAATCCCCACCCACTCCTCTGCGTCCAACCATGCTTGGGACTGCTGTCATTGTACCTGTCTCTCGCCTCTGACTGATGATGTGACATTGTGGACTTCACCACGCTCAAAATCGAGGAGTTCGAAACTAGATCGTACCCCTTTGCCGGCATGTACTCTCTCTGAATGGCCTCGACGATGTAATTCTTTCTTTCAAGATCAAGGCTATCCCAAATCTCCATCACAAAGGGACCGAATTGAATCTTACAGAGCTATTGAATCCTCTGTCGCATGGCCTTTCCAACCCTATCTTCCACAACAGCCCCATCCTTGCTCTTGTACACCTTGCTAGGATCATGCTCGTGTGATCCCCAAGGTGTACGTGGTGTGCCGATCGGTGAACTATCTGTTGAAGAGAGTGGTGGATGCTCTCTCCGTGGTGTGGACGCATCGGTAGAACCTCTACCACAGCAACCACCACTTCCAGAACAACGCCTACCTCGTCTCGAGGATGAACCACCCGTCGGTGTAGGGGGTACACGAGTCCTAGGCATAGGGGGAACACTAGATTGATGTGTGGGGCCGCTTGGTATAGGGACCACACTAGTCCCGGGCGTAGGGTCGGCCGTAGTAGGTCTAGAGGGACCTGCTGCCCAAAGGTGTTGTGCGATCATGATTTGCTCTGGTGTGAACTGAGACAAAAACGAGTCCATCTGCTCGGGTGACATGCCGGCCGAAGTAACAGGAAAACTAAAACTAGGAGAGTATGGCTCATCATCATCGGCCATGGCTAATCATACACAGACAACACCCACAAAATACGTTAGTTTATAAAAGAAATGCTTAATCAATACAAATAACAAATCAACAAAACTGCTACACAAATGACAACATCTAAAGTGTATTGTAGACTAATAAAAAGAGTTTTACAAAAGAGTTCCTAGCAAAAGTCATTAGTTAATTTCTCATCCTCTATGAGATCTGATGCACCAAAGATGTCTATCTAAATCTGTACTTCTGCATCTTCGTCATCAAACTCTACTTCTTCATTGCTCTCCGCATCAGCTTCACTGTTTGACACCTCATCTCTATGTTGAGACAATTGCTCACTAGTTACATCCACCTCAAAATGTAAACTTAAATTTGGAGTCGGTTATGCGCTTTGTTCATGAATCACCTCTTCGATCTCAACGTCCAATCCTTCATACACTTGCTTGCTACGTGGAGCAACTTGAACTACATAGAGCCAGCAGGGTTTAGACAGATCATTCTCATCATTTTCTGTCCATAGTGGATCGTGTATAAACACAACTTGTTCATGAATATATCTCGCGCATCTGTCCACACCCGCCTAGAGTTCACTTAAATCAATCCACTCTTGTCTTTATGCACAGTTGCATTAGGGCCACTGGTAATAACTTTGAACCACTTTACATCAAAGATAAACATATCAAACTTTCTAAAGCTAATCTTCAAGATGTCTTGGATGTAGCCAAAGTATTCAAGCTGGCTAGTCTCTGTATTCTCATCCTTGGCACTACTCCTACTTTCTTGGACAAAGCTTGCCCTAACATCACTATCGAAAGTGACCCTTTGTTTGTTGATCCGTTGCACTCTGAAGTGCTTCCCATGCGACCACAAAGCTCCATATTTGTGATACTGCAACCACAAAATTGAAACAGACTAAAAGTTATTAAAGCAAAGTAATCTTCATGTGGAGCTCGAAAAGGAAGTTGTGAAATATACATGCCAATCGCAACCCCTTGACATCTCCTCTTCCTCTTCAGTAATCAACACTCCATTCCTCTTTGCCTCTTAGAGTGTCGCATCTAACCACTATCCAGTTGGAAAGTCATGCAATTTTTGAAGATGATCTAGAAAATGAAGGTTTCTAGTGGCACGGTTGTGCTTGAATTGAAGGCGATCTGTCAAGCGTTGTTGCTTTTTCCCTTCGCACCTCTATAGACACTTTTGCATGATGTCTGAGTTGAGAAGGCAAAATCTCATAACCTTTTCTCGCATTGTGATGTCCATCTTCCTAACGATGCCTTGTCCCTACGGCTCGTCCCCTGTCACCTTGACGCTGACCTCATTAGTCCACATTCGGGGCATCTCTGGATCAATTGAGACCAAAAATTCATTGATGAGGATAAGAGACTCTTGTACAAGCCATCCTTTGGCCATGCTACCCTTGGGGCGAGCCCTTTGACGAATAAACCCCTTTAAAGTCTTCATAAATCTCTCCAAGAAGAACATCCACCTGCTATGGACCACCTCAGCAACAACTCCAACTTCATTGACCACATGCACAAGTACATGCATTTGGATGGTAAGAATGTTTGTTGGAAAGTACTTTTCCACCATGCACACTGCTTCAATAGCATTTAAGCGTCATGCATCGATGATGTCTTCTCTTATCTCTTTTGAATTGATCCAGCATACCAACTCACTGATTTTATTGATTGTTCTTCTAATGTCATATGTCAAACAACCCTTTATGGCAATTGGTAAGATGAACTGTAAAAACATGTGCCAATCGTGGAACTTAAGACCACTGAGATTGTCATCTCTCGTAAAAGCCGTTTTCAAACATCACATGCACCTTGTGGGAGTCTTGAATGAAGATATAGTCTTCTTCACTTGTTGCTATTCTGCGCGACTCAGAACCCATGGACCTTTTGGTATAGCAAACTTTCCATTGTATTTAAGTCGAGACCACATCTCTGGCATTCGACCACAGCGTGCAGGTCATCTCTATGGGCCTTGCTCTCCCTTTTTCCAGTGATGGTTTTCCATATGATCTCCCCCACATTCTTGAAGATGTGCATTGGGTCGAGCAAATGATTAATCTGCAGGTCACTCCAGTACGGGAGTTCATGAAAAATAGAAAGTCTTTTCATTCCAGGTGGCATCCAATCTCCCCTCTCCAGTCACATGTTTTTCCAATCGCTCGCTTCCAGTGGATGCATGTCATGTTTGCATATGTTTGGTCCACGTAGCTCATGTCCTTTAAGCAAAAAGCTACCATGATCCTCGTAAACTACCTTGCTCAAATGCTCAGAGTGGTGGAAGCCAAGTCGAGGACCACATTTTGGATATGCATGATTGCCCGAGTAACTCAAGCCTGAAACATCACAAAATTAAAATATAAAATCATTGGCATAGCCATGAATCACATGTGTGTGAGGGTTTTAAAGGCACTCCCCGAAGCCTGGCCAATCGTGCATGGTCCACATGAGAATGCCTTGCACATGCACATTCCGTCGTCTGATTGGTTGGGACATATCAACCACATCGATTCCTGTCCACAAGATATGGAGGTCTTCTATAAGTGGTTCTAGATAGACATTCATGTTCTTTGCTTTGTACTTTCCTGGGATGATCAATGACAACAACAGATGGCCCTTCTTGATAGCAAGCCATGGTGGAAGATTATAATTAACCAGACAAATAGTCCACGTTCTCCATGACGAACTCCGTAATCCGAATGGGTTTACTCCGTCCATTGCTAGACCAAAGCGGATACATCGAGGCTCGTTCTTAAATGTAGACCAACTTTCCTCTATGTGCTTCCATGCACAAGAGTTAGCAGGTACCCGCATCACATCATCTATCGATCTAGTATTTGAGTGCCATGTCATCAAAGTGGCTATGGACTTGCACCTGAACGTGCTCTTTATTCTTGGGATGATAGGAAAGTGTCGAAGGACCTTTGCAGGGATAAATTTTCCTTGTGTGTCCTCCCTGTACCTATTTGATCCACAATTGGGACACTGTTCCAAGTTTGCATACTCATTGCAAAAAAGTATACAATCATTAGGACATGCATGTATTTTCTGATAATCCAAGCCCAAATTAGTAAAAAGCTTTTTAGCGGTTGGACGGGTAGAGGGCATGTGATTCCCTTCTGGCAAGATTTGCTCATTGAGCAACCTATCGTTACATGAACAAGTCAACCCTTTGATCACTTTATATGAACTGTAATTTGCACTTTACCATGCTTAGGATAAAATGTGTTTACTTGAAAAGCTCTATGACTGAGGTGTCAGACCCCAACCATAGACATACTGCAAATTAAGCATTGCCAACACAGTACGGAGAATTGAGATTTTTGCACCAGTGTAGAGCGGCATGCGTGCAAGACTTTGCATCATCTCGCCCTCTTTGTCGTTGTTATCATGCCGTCGATATGAATGGGATGGCTGAGGTTGGTCCACAGTACTGCGTTCAATGTTGTTGCCTTCTATGTTGGAATCCATGTCAAAGAACGCGTCCAACATCTGCTCCATCTCTACTTCTTGAAATGCCGCATCAGGTACTACTTGGGGACTCAGTCTCGATGGCTGCTCGTTTGAAAATCGTCTTCTCTGGGATGAACTTGGGGCAATGTCTACTTGCAAAATTTGACCTTCAATCTCTAGATTATGAGATCGATAACACAGGTCTTGTAGTTTCTCTATCGGAAAGAGACCGTGATTGCGTATGTGTTGGTCGTAGATTTTTCATTTTCGAAAGATCTGATGCTTGCAATGCGCACAAGGACACATCATCCTATCGTCCATACTTTATCTACCAATGATGCAACAAATAATTAAAACACTCTAGTTGTTATAACTACACACTACTAAGTACATGACAACTTCACATTCTCTAGCCACGCCTGATCCCCTCACACCTCGGTCTAGAGGTGCACGAAGATTAGAACCACACGGTAATAATCTCGTCTTTATTGGTCAATGACTATATATTAAAGTTCTTGAAGTCTATGTGCACTTTTGAAGTCCGATTATGTTTTTTCAACTATTTGCTGCTAGCTCTAATAACCTCACATTCTCTAGCCAGGCCCGATCCCCGCACACCTTGGTGTAGAGGTGCATGGAGATTAGGACCACATGGTAATAATCTCATCTTTATTGATCAATGACTATATATTAAGGTTCTTGAAGTCTGTGTGCACTTTTGAAGTCCAATTGCGTTTTTTTTACTATTAATTTGTGGCTAGCTCTAACCTAACCTATAATCTCACCTAACCTATAATCTCACCTAACCTATAACCTAAACCTAACATAACCTAACCTAACATAAAAACAACACAATGGTGAGGTGTTTAGCAAAACGACAAGCCATACAATTTGCCCACAATGCATATGCGATGTCAGCAAGCTCTATGGCTTGCCAATTTGGCAAACGGCTCACCATTGTGTTGTTTTTAGGGTTGCGAAGCGATTTTATGGCCTGAAAACCGCTCACAGAAATATAGACAACACAATGGCGAGTTGTTGGCAAAATGGAAAGCCATAAGCTTGCCCACAATGCATAATGCTTTATGGCTTGCAGTATTGCCAAACGGATCGTCATTGTGTTGTTTTTAGGGACACGAGGCAATTTTAGTGCTTGAAAATCACTCGCAAACATATAGACAACACAATGGCCGGCCGTTCGCAATATAGCAAGCCATAGAGATTTCCCACAATGCATATGCATTGTGGGTAAGCTCTATGGCTTTCTGTTTTGCCAAACGAATCTCCATTGTGTTGTTTTTAGGGCCGCGAGGCAATTTTAAAGCTTGAAAATTGCTCACGAACATACAGACAACACAATAGCTAACCTTTTCGCAATAGGGCAAACCATAGAGCTTGCACACAATGCATATGCATTGTCAGAAAACTCTATGGCTTGTCGTATTGCCAAACAACTTGCCATTGTGTTGTTTTTAGGGCTGCTTAGCTATTTTAGGGCTTGAAAACCGCGTGCGGACATAAAAACAACACAATGGCAAGTTGTTGGCAATACGGAAAGCCATAGAGCTTGTCCTCAATGCATATGCCTTGTGGGTAAGCTTTATGGCTTGCCGTATTGCCAAATGGATCACCATTGTGTTGTTTTTAGGGACACGAGGTAATTTTAGCGCTTGAAAATCGCTCGCAAACATATAGACAGCACCATGGCGAGCCGTTTAGCAATACGGCAAGCCATAAAACTTGCCCATAATGCATATGCAATGTAAGCAAGATCTATGGATTGCCGTATTGCCAAAAGGCTTGCCATTGTGTTGTTTTTAGGACCGCTTAGCTATTTTAGGATTTGAAAACCGCTTGCAAATATATAGAAAACACAATGGCGAGCCGTTTGGCAATACGTCAAGCCATAGAGCTTGCCCACAATGCATATGCACTGTGGGCAAGCTCTATGGCTTGCCGTATTGCCAAACGGCTTGCCATGGTGTTATTTCAAGGCCGCTTAGCTATTTTAGGACTTGAAAACCGCTCGCGGACATATAAACAACACAATGGCAAGCTGTTGGCAATACGGGAAGCCATAGAGCTTTCCCACAATGCATATGCATTGTGAGTAAGCTTTATGGAATTCCATATTGACGAACAAATCGCCATTGTGTTGTTTTTAATATGCATTGTGGGTAAGCTCTATGGCTTGCCGTATTGTCGAACGTAGCTTAACCTAACCTAACCTAACGTAGCTTAACCCAACCTAACCTAACCTAACCTAGCGTAGCTTAACTTAACATAACCTAACGTAACTTAACATAGCTTAACCTAACCTAACCTGATATAACTTAACGTAACGTAGCTTAACTTAATCTAACCTAACCTAATTAATGTAACCTAACCTAACCTAGCCTAATGTATAACCTAACCTAACAACGTAGCTTAAATTAATGTAACCTAACCTATAAGATAACCTAACCTAACTTAATTTAACTTAACTTATAACCTAAACTTAACCTAAAACATAAACCCCATCAATTGCATGTTTTCAAAAACGACACAATTCTAGAAAAAATTTCTTCAAAACAAGATTTTTTCATAAACCAAAACAGAATTTTTGCATAATTTAAAATGAAATTTCACATCACAAAACATTATTTATTTAAAGCATTCAAAGTTTAAAGCATGAAATTTTTTTATTAATATACAAAGTAATTTAAATAAATTTAATATGCATTTAAAGGTTCGAGCACTCACATTTGTCCTATTTGAGCAATGAAAGTTGTTGTAAAAGTCCTAGAACCTACAAAAACTCACACACAAACACAAAGTTAAACCCTAAACCCTAAATCTACAAGTAAATATGAAAACAAACTCACCTTAGTGTTATGCGCTAACCCACAAGCAAGATTAGCACTTCTGACGGCTTGTTTTGCACCAGATCTGTGAGAGATGGGGAAGAAGAGAGCTTGAGAAAAAGTGCAAGAACAAGAGAAATACACAAAGAAAGCCCGCGGTTTTGTTTTTTGCAGGTGCCGTCGATACAGAAGTCGGTTTAGGCGTCGAAAAAGCTGTTGATTTAAGCATCGAAAAGTGCACGCGCACTGACGTCGGAACAAGTGCCGAAACATGCGTCAGAAATCTGAAAATCATTTTTTAAAAAAACTTTATCTCCCTCCATACATACACACACCTATACCCACGCCTGCCCAGTGACGTCGGTACTGTGGCACCGGAATTTAAGTGACCTCTTGTAGTGTTCACATATTTTCTTTTGTGATCATTTAAAGTGGATTAGAGTTTTTTGGTTGTGTGCAATGCGAGAGTGTTCCTTCTATTGTAGAGTGTTTTAATTGAACAAGAGCTCCTTTATTGTGCTCCTTGCTCAACATTTCTTCACAACAAGAGAGCTCATAGCCATCACTCAGTAAATCTTTCAGAATATGTCATGAATGCAAGGATACAGTCACTTGGGTGAAATGCCTACGCTGTTTGGGAGAAGAGTGCGAGGCTCTTTTGTTTCGTGCAGTGTTGTCGATGGAGAAGCCAAATGCCTTGCACAAGCTAATCTATTCAAATAACTGTTGTTTCATACCTCGATACCATTTTTTATCCATTTTCTATGAAAATTTCATGTTCTTTATTTTTTTTTTAATGTAAAATAGAAATAAGTACCAAATTTGAATATTTTTTAGCCAAAGCAAGGGACGACATTGTTGACGATAATATTAGTGATAGTGTATGCGGTAATACCTATGGTACAAATCATGGCAATAGACGTGGTCATCCTTAATTTGCAAAAAAACTCCTTTTCGCCCCCCTCTCTCCTCTTTGGCTACCCCATTTTGGACTCTCTCTCTACAAAATGCGGTAAATGGCTATGATAATTGCTTTGAAAATTTTATAGTGTAATCTGCCATTTTATCTCAGTAATAACAACATTGCAGCTAACCCTAGAAGGTGGTTTACTTATAGCTTTACTACTTGGAATAATATCTATGCCATGTCCCTCTCTCACATATATCTTAGCACAAAGATCCCTCTCTCTTCCCCCTTTATATTTTCACATGGTATTAGAGTATTCCTATTTTTGACATGGTATCAGAGCAAGTTGTAGTGCCTAGCTAGAGAGAGGTTGAGTGATGAAAAACTCCCCCTTCATTACATTGTTTACAAGAAGCAAAAGATAGTACCTATGAAGACAAGATAGTCTTGGAAGGAGTGAAAGGAGCTGAGATACAAAGGAAGAACCTATACTTTTGGAGAAATCATGGAGGACATGATAATCCATAAATCACCATAAAGGATCAATAAGACAAATAATTCAACAATCTTGTGAAGGAAGAGGCAAGCTGATTTGCATAGGAAATTATCCATGTATGTGCATGGAGATGGGGTTTATCAACATGCAAAATCCATATCTTCTAAAGAGGAGACAATCAAGTTAAAGCAAAGCTACATGAAGTTCTCAAATCACATAGAAGACTAGCCATTGAAGAGGCAAGGGAAACTCTTCAAAGGACATGGAGATTTTAACATTTGTTGCAACCAAAGTGAAGGAAAGATCAGCCTCTCTTTCCCTCATGAAATGTGGCAAGAGGATACCACTTGTGCCTTCCTCAAATCTCAGCTTGAGGAAGAGGAAAAGAAACCACAATGATGTGTTGTTGCAGATATGAGATGCAAGCAATGGAAGTGTTTACATGAAGGCTATAAGGAGACAAGATAGAAATGGAAGATAGAATGCCCATCTCACACAAAAGGAGGTAAAGAATCTATGATGGGGAATGGAACCCATCAAGAAATCTTGAAGAGTCATAAGGACTTGAAGAAATCTCAAAGCAAAGACATGGAAGCTTAGAGGAAGGAGACAAGGCAAACCTCTCAACAAGTCAAAGTTGGAGGTCAACAATAGAAACTCTCGGAGAAGACTTCACCTCATTTGAAGCATGGAGATAGTAGCTAGCATGATGGAGCTTATAGACTAAGGAAACACCTATCATTGGAGCAAGGGAAGGCTCATCAAAGACAAGAAGCCTTTCGTCAAAACTTTGTGTTTTTTATTTCAGGAATGGTTAAGGATGTTCAATGAGTTGAGGGAAGATGTTGGAGATACAAGCTCACACCATCTCTCCTCATCAGCAAGGATTATTTGAAGATGATGCATAACTTGAGGGAAGGTTTTGAAGGTCCAAGTTTAGATCATCTCTCCCATCTTGTATACTTCTCAAGATGTTGTTGAACTTGAGGGAAGGTGTTGAAATATGCAAGTTCACATCATCTCTACTAGAGGTGTGAACAACAGCTAAGGATGAAGGCATGATGGAAATGAGTCAATATGACTCAAGCATGATGTTATGGCATAAAACACATACCCATGGTCATGAATTTTACCCCATCTACACATGGGAAGAGTCTACAGTAATAAATACCAAGCAGTCAGGTAGGAAAAGTACCAAAAGGACCAATCTACCCGCCTCCCAAGGATATCGTAAACACAGCATTGTTGTATAAAGTAGAGTGCCATTTGGTTATTGTTTAGCTTAACTCTCTCCCGTCGTATGAATCTTCGTAGCAATATTTGTGCTAGCCCTTTGGGATGCAAATTGATAGCTTTACTGGAGCTGATTCCTTTGCATTGTCGCTGATTCAAAATAGTTGATGACGCACAAAGTGGTTTGGGCATAGATTCCTGCACTCTTTGAGACTGCGAGGCTCACCTTGCAACCCGAACTCGTCCTCTTTGATTCTAGCAATAGCTTTGAGGTATTTCTCTTGGCCATATCCCTCTCTCTCTCTCTCTCTCTCTCTCTCTCTCTCTCTCTCTCTCTCTCTCTCTCTCTCTCTCTCTCTCTCTCTCCCTCTCCTTTGTAGATCACATGAGCTTCAGTATGGTTAAGTTCTTCTCCCATATCTGCAAATCAAAGAAATATGTCATCATTAGAAAGTCAAATTGTGAAGTTAACAAGTCATCACATTTAAACCACTTATTGAATATTACTTATAACTTTGAAAGAAAAAGACAAGATAACTTAAACATGATGCAAGAAAGAGACAAAATATCTATTACCATGTCATAGGAAAGAGACATGATAACTTGATCAATTGTATAATTTACATTTGCAATGAGAGAGAAGACCACAATCAAATCATCACTTTAGTCATCAACTGGTCATAGCTATGTGCACCATTTACACAGAGAGAAAGATCAAAAGTGTTAGGTCAGGTTGAGGGATTGTTTTGCTTGCCACTCTCAATGTGGGTAAGTACATTGCTTACAAAATCCCTTTTGTTTTTCTCTTGAGGCACCAACATGCACTTAAGGATCCATTTACAAGTATGACACATGGAGAATATGTACATGGCTTTATTCCAGGGAGGGGGATTAGTAGATATGCATTCTAGGGTGACCCATGGAAACCTCTCTCGCTTTGCTTTCTAGTTTCTATTTTCAAGTTGCAGAGAGGAGGAAAGAATGCCATTGTTTTGGTCTTTGTATAGGACCCTCAATCCACAATGCCTACATAGACCCCCTTCTGTCCAAAATGAAGTATCATGTTGCAGGAGTGCACGTCATTGTGGAGATAGTCATGCACATGTAGATACTTCAAGGTCTAAATAAGATCGTTAATTATCTGCAAAATGTTATTTTGGAATAGATCTATTGTTCCTTCAGTGGTCATATAATCACAAATGGCAGGTTGATTGCCATCTGCATTGCACTCTTTTATCCAGTACTCTACATGGCCGCCATTCCAAAAACATGAAATGAGCATTGGACGCTCCACGTGGTGAACCATGGCAAGTGGATAAATAATTATGCGATGAGCGATGTCCAAAAATGTGGCTTCGTCTTTAACCTGCTAATCCACTATGGGTCCATGGAGGTGGACTTTGAAGATCTTTGCCGCGTACAGTGGATCTTTAAATGCGGGATAGGTGACACCTACATGCTTCATGTGTGCCCATCTCCCTTCTTCCAGTTATGGACCTTGTATGTTGAAGATTGTAGTATCTGGTAAAAGATGTAATATAGGGGGGAGCTGGGACTGATCTAGAGTGAGAGCGACCCTAGCAACAGGCTCCATTCTAATGGTAGCTCATGGCTCTTCCATAGCATCAAAAGAGTTGGCTTCCACTCTCATTAGCTTTGCTACTCTTTCCAACTTCTCCTTGCTCTTGAACTCAGTATAAAAATGTGGCATAAGTTGTATACGAGTAGCTATGCTTGGAAAAGTAATGATTTCATGATTTTTTAGGTCCTAAAAATTCTTTTCGATCTACCCAATAGACTGCTTGACCATGTTCAATAATGAACCTGATGTCATTAGAGATATGTCAAAAGCAGCGGGCATAAATACGAGCTAGAGCTACTCAAATACAGACTTCTCTAAGGCCTCTCTGGATTGGTAATAATGCTCCGAAGCTGAAATGTTTAGGCAGCGACAAAGCTCAAGCTCTGACATGTGATGAAAGTGACGTACTGTAACTTTAAAGGAAAACTTTCACTGATGTTTTGCCAGCTTGGTGTCCTCCATATTTGTAAGATATAATTATAAAACATAAACGTTATAAGATGAGAGGACAAAGTATCAAACTCATGTGATGACCCTAAACCATAAACAACTGACATAATTTGTAGCAAAAAACACTATATTATGATTGCAAACCATACACTGTACAATGAATGATTGAAAGTTTAAGAAAAAACAAAGCACACACAAAGAGAGAGATAGAGAGAGGTGAATAGGCCAGGAGTGTGAGGGATGCTCATCACAAGGACTGGACCATGTTATGTGCATTACAAAATACATGTAAATGATCGAATCATACATGTGAACAACCCAGCTTGTGTGAGATACGCTCAGCACAAGTCCGGGACGTAACCTTGATAAAGTGTGTGAAACGCACAGCACAACCATCACCTGACAATTTAACAATCTTAGCTGTGGCCAAACATTGTACGTATCTACATCCAAACATTGTACGTATCTACATCCAATACAACACCAAGTATGTGGTGATGAACAGTGGCGTATCTACGGATCAAAAAGTACAAGGGCAAGGCGCTTAATGCTAAGATGAAGAGGGCATAGGTATGAACACTTGGTCATCAAAAAGTAAACCTAAATCAGAAAAACTACACCTCACCTTTAATTTGGCCAAAAGTTGTCAAAAAACTAAAAAAACATCAATTTTTGGAGCTACTTAATAAAATGACAGTGAACACTACCAAAAAAGCTTCAATTTTTTGTAAAGTCATTATAGAAAGTTTTTTAAGACAAAAAAGGTGCAAATATTTCTGAAAAAATTACACAACATTCCATTAGAAAAACAATTACATCCTTGAAAGCTTACAATTGAAGATTCAAGGCTTTTAATTACAATCCTTGTACTTTTTCATCAAATTTTTTATAATTTTTTTACAAAGACGACGAGACTTTTTCAAGGTGAAATTATAAACAAGAATTTCCACATCCTCCAAGTTTAGATTATCGATACGTCGTTCGCTACTTTCCTTTTTCTTCTTCTTAGTCACGTTCATCACTTCACGATAGTACCTACTGGTAATTGCATCTTCTCCAATCGCTTTGTACCAGTGAACATCAACCAAATGAATACGTTGATTTTCTTCATAGATCTTGATGACTTTGGCTATGTAGAATGGACATCCACTCTCATCATCTGACACTACCACAGCAGTCATGACACCCACAGCCACCTCATTGGCATTCCCCTCCCACATCTCTTCTCTTGTTGTCATCTTTGTGTTGTTTTTCTTTCACCGACATAAGCTTCTCGAGTCTCTTTGTGCACCAATCGCTCCAACTCCTCTGTTAATTGAGTCCCTTGATTTTCGCCCTGTATACATTATCGTTAGAAATAATATTTGATTGACGCACACTCAAAAAAAATAGATCCAAGTTTATGACTACAGCTGTGTCACTTTCGAGGCCATCAATTAACTACTTTTGCTCCTCAAAAAAACTAAACCACCACTATATCGAGCATGCTAGAAAGTATACATGTGATGCTTGTACTGTGTCTTTCATTTCAGCTAAGCACTACAAATAATTGATTCTTCGATTCTCCTTTAGAGCTTTTGTCAATTCATTTGTTGATCCTAATAGCATGTATCTAGATGGCACAATCTGCTGTTCTAGAAAATATGATATGAATTTTAAACCATTAGTAGGATGCCATGAATCTATGTTAGAATACTTCTTGCACCAAAGTCGAGTTTCACCATCTTTCTTCTTCATCATGAATTGATGTTGAAAACTATGATCATTTAGTTATACAAAGGATGATGTACCTAAATCTCCACCACTGGCAAACTCACAGAAATCATATGTTCCTTTAAGAACATATACTCCCGGTTGAGGTTCATAATATTCTCTAAGGACTTCAAATTTCAGGAAGATCAAATGCTTTTTTCTTTGCCAGCTTCATTGAACATTTGGTCAATTTGATCGTGTATGCACCACTAATAAAAAACCAAGTTTGACCTTTTTAAAAACCTCTTTTTCCACTAGCATGCTTAAGTAAGCTATCAACACTTGATTCTTGTCTTCTTGAGTTGTCTTGTCAAGCTACACCTACAATGTTCCTGGTAATTCTCCTTCCCACTCGTTTAAAATCTTTTAGATCACAGTGACTGTGAGGTTTGGATCAATATTTAGATTAGGTAAGTTGATGAAAACTTTGGATGTCATAACACCATTGAAGATAAGTGCTCCAACCACATGTAGCTACACAAAAATTTCTTCTTTGAGATTTTTTGGAGCACGTAAAAAATGAGGCAGTAAAGTCTTCTTCTAATCCATCCCATCAATGACTAATCCCAAGTATTGATCTTTGTGCTCTAGACACTTTTTCCTATGCTTCGCTAGCTTTTGTCGCTCTACGCTTTGTTGTTCTCGGTGAATTTTGAGGAGCTTCAAAACAAAAGAACACTATTAGTTGTTGAATAGAATGATTCAAAAAGTTATTTTTGAACTTCAAAATCCAGATCAAGCTTACCATTTTGTTCTGATGTTTTGGCTGTGTCTCTTGGTTGTGTCTCGCTTTGTTTTTCAAATTTGACACACATCCATTCTTGTTTTTTTCAGAATCTTTACATGGGAGAAGTGTTTTCACCAAACTCTTAGAAATGAGCAAAGAGAAAGAATTGGCATGTTTTGTTCCTTGAGAGTTTTAAGATAAAGATTGTAAACCTTTGTCTTGTAAAGTTATCTAGTAAGTGTGTAAACTGACTGTTTGAAAGATTTTTGCCATTGTAACCCACAAATACATCCAATTAATTCTTTAAATATGACAGCTCTAGAGTATCACGTGGTGCATATGATCAGTACATAACCTCCTCTCTAGATCTTGAACGTGCTAAAAAAAAATTCATACGCTGATTGCTCAAGCACAAAAAATTTACAAAACATCTTCTACATACAATTTCATCCAAAACTATATATCTTGTGCGTTCATTCATTATCCCAATTGATGCACGTAAGAAAGTATTTTGGTTAGATCACTTCATCCCAAAGAATATCTCTCTTTCTTGCTTGATTTTGTTGAAGCCTAAACTTCTTAAAAAATTCTTTGCGCAGCATTACTCTCGACAAGTTTCTTTCACAACTGCTCCTTTGAGTAATCTTGTGTTCTAGTAGCATTTGAATCCTCAACACTTTTAGCATTGCCTTGAGAACCAAAAGCATTATCCAACTCCATGTCCGATGTTTTTTGAAACCTTTGGCTAATTGTCTCTTCACCGCTAGAACTATTATTCTTTGTTGGTGGTGTAATTAAGGAAGAAGGTAAGTGAAAAGATTCAGAAGTTCTTGAAAATGACATGTTTGAGGCAACAAACTAAAAATGATAAAAAAATTGATTCCACAAAGGAAATTTTTAGCTTTGGCTCTTGTTAGAATGAGTTTAAGCACTTCTTATCCTATTTAAATGTAGTTTTTTAATAAAAAAATAAAAAATTATTTATGCCTTAAAAAGGATCTCAAAGTCTCATTTTGAGTCACTCTTCCTTAGAGTTTTGTGCATTTGATCTCACAGCATGTTTTTGCAAAACAACATTTTTTGCTCCATCGTTTATTTCAAGTACATTCATGGTTTGATATATTATCTTTTTATTGTTGCACAATTTTTTTATTAAAAAAAAAACTTTTTGAGTTTGATCATTTTTAAGCCAAAAAAATCTTAGTTTTTGCAAGGAAATTGTTGAATCTGTATTTATGACCTTTTTAAACCCATAAAATGATTCAATGTTGTCTCAAAAAAATTTAAAGTATACATTTTGTAAGTTTTAGAGCCTTTTATTTTTTTGGATATTTTAGACCATTTTAAATAAAAAACTTCAACCAAATTACTAAATCTAGTACAATAAGGAATTAATCTTGAGTTCTTTTGCACTAACATATCATTAACTTGTATACTGGAATACAAATTGGTTTTTTGGAAGTGTTGTTTGACAAAAAAAACAATGAAAATTTTTTTGAAGCAATTTTCACGGCATGTCTATTTAGTGTATTCTAAAATAAATTTTTTTATTTTTTTAGCACGACTCGTCTAATTTTTAAAAACAAACTAACAACCTATGTGTCAATTTTTGTTTTTGAAAACAAATTTATAGCACAAGCGTATTCTAGAATACATGTTTGCAAGCTCCTTGTATTCTAGAATACATGTGTGCAAGCTTCTTGTATTCCTAAATAAAAGCTTGCACTGAACTTCTTTTCCAAAATACAACTTCACAATACACTTATATTCTAAAATACACGAGTGTAAGGATTTTTGTTCATTTTGAGTATAACTATTCTAGAATTCAATTTTTTCCCTTCTAGAAGACATTACTTCAATCTTGTATTCTAGAATACAAGCTCTAGCACTTCTCTATTCGAGAACACAAGATTGCAACAATCTTGTATTCTAGAATACTAAAGTACAACGCAGGTGTATTCTGGAATACAAGTTTGTAGCACGTGTATTCTAGAATACAAGATTGTAGCACAATTGTATTCTAGCATACAACTTTGTAGCACAGGTGTATTCTAGAATACAACTTTGTTATACTCTTCTAATCCAAAACACAATGAGAAGGGTTTTCTCTGTCCAAAGGTCGTATCTAGGTATGTCTTTTTGATCTTCATCTCCATCTTGGTGCTCTCCATCTTCTTGTTCTCTGTGTGATTTTTCTTTGTCTTCATGTGTGTACTTTGCATGGCTGTGCACAAATTGTTTTTACGTTTTTGCGTGCGCGCACGGAATTTACAGGCAGTTTTCGTGTCCGAAGCTTGGATTTGCATATTCATCATTTCAAGGGATTTTCCCTCATGTGTCCTACTGTTTTACCCCCCTTTCAAAGCTGTTTATGCCCTCAAAAAAAATTTCCAAGCATCACAGCAAAAGATAGTTTTCAGCCATACAAAAAATCTTCTTATGTGTATCTTACAAAAAAACATGCATTAGTGTGGAGGTTAGAAGTACACATAAATGATGGATTATGGATACAAAGAGAGCTATGTTTTGGTAATCTTGTGCAGGGAAATTACCATTGTCAAATCATATCCTTCTAACTCTAACACTGGCAGTCCTTCTTTCATAGTCATGTTTGGAATCAAAGTGTCAACCTCAAATCCCCATCTATCTATAGTGTCTGGATTTTGTATTTTGAGGTATTGCACTTTGTTTCGGTCCATATAGAAGGTATCTTGCTTGTTCGCTCTAACTTCTTTTCAAACTCAACAATATGGAACTCAAAAATATGGGCATTTACCCTTATGACATATTCCTCATTAGGATCCAAATAAATATGCACTTCGTTTCGGTCCATATAGAAGGTATCTTGCTTGTTCGCTCTAACTTCTTTTCAAACTCAACAATATGGGCATTTACCCTTATGACATATTCCTCATTAGGATCCAAATAAATATGGGCATCATACTTGTTAGTCTTAAAAAAGGTCAGAATGTGCTTGAACTTGAGTGAGGTTCCAATCCCCGATTGGGTCAAGAAAGAAGACATCTTGGAACTTGAGTCAAAGTAAGTGTCTGATACTTCTTTCGCTAGAGTCTCTAAAGGTCTCCCTAGTTTTCACTTTCTTTTGTGGATAATCTACTCTCTATTTATTGGTTATAGCCTTGATTCGCAACAAAATGTCCTGACCTTATGTACATAAAGACTTGAGCTTCTCAATGAAAAGAAATACCTAGTTTTTTGTACCAATACCAATACATTTGAGATGCAGTCAATTCAATCTAGAAATTTCCAAAGCTCTTTCTAATCTCACTGTGAAATCAATAGTATATAAGTTAGTCCGAGGATCACATGGATATACAAGAACCCTTGATGCAAACTTTTGCTTCAATCCTATCAGAACAGTCAACCACATCAAACTGCAACCTTCAACTCTAGAATACTCAATTTCAAGTAGCAAAAAATATCCAATTGACCCCATTTGAGCTACTTGTATGGTGAGTCTATTAACACAAGCGACCAAAAAATGTGAAAATTTATTTCTTTATCTAGCAGGAGATATTAATTGCATTAATATCTACTAGATCAAAAAATCATTATTTTTCAATTTTACTGGTTCCCTTGGGTTAAGTGTAGGTCCAATAATCTTTGTGTCTATTTTTAACAAATTTGGACAAATTTTGCACAAATTTTCATCAATTTTAGTGATTTACAGAATCAACCACGCAATTATCAGTCTTGGTCAATACTAATCCAAATCACCTCAGATTTTTCATAAGCACTCAACTACTATCAAAGACCCAATCCCTGTTGAAAAAATTCTACAAGATGGATTTTCTTGAGTGGAAGCTATTAATCACGATTAATATCTCTTGGGTTAGAATTAAGGATTTGTCCCATTTTTTGGACTTGATCTGGATGTTTACCCCTTAAATAAGTCACCTGCAAAATTTCATGAAATTTGGTTCAATTTCCGATTCCTTAGGCCAAGTTTTACGTCTGTTTCTGGGCCAAATGACAACTTATAGGTCCAAATGGCTTCAAACTTGAATCAGTGTCCCCTTGCACTATATTCTAAGCTATGGTATGGTCATTGAGTAATACTTTTGCACTTTTAAGCCAGCAAGTACTATTAATCGAGATCAATACCTTTTTCCACTTTTTGTGACACACGATTGAAAACCAAAGATCTTTAAAGCCTGTCTCCGGGTCTTGCCCAGTTTGGACTAGGGTGTTGGTGGTACTGAAGTTACTTCCTTGGGCCAAAGATATTAATTGCAATTAACGTCTTTTGGACTGCATATGAACTTTTCTAATCTTTTGACATTATTTAGGTTTCAAATAGATCATTTCAAAAGCTTTTGGCCAGACAAATTGAAGTTCACAATCATAAACCACCAAGGAGATATTAATCTATGTTTTGGTCAAACTTTGAATTCTTCTACTAAATTCGATTTTGGTCCTACCAAAGCTTTCCCATGGCTTTCCCCAAGATCAGCCGTGATTTATAATGCTGGTCTTTTTGGTTTTCCTAGCTTACCTATGAAGATTCAGTCTTGAAGTCTTTGAAATTTCCCAAGATGACTCACTGATGACACCGCATGTGGTGAGATGGGTCATAAATCCACCTAGATATCTACTCCCTACTCCTAGTCAAATCAGCAATAGGTAGTGGAAAGTGTCCACAAACACTGAGTTTTTTTGTGTTTTCATGATGAAATGAGTGTCAACCTTCAAACTCTGACATAGTCTAATGCGCAACCACTCAAAGACAACCTAATCTAAGCCTAAAAGATCCGCGGAGAGCACACTACTCCCAAGACACCTCTACACAACTGAAGTAGACACACCTCAATCGTGCAGTATGGACTCTAGGTGAACCTAGAGGAAGTCTTTGGACAATTTTACTAGAACTCTGAGGTTTTCTCTAGTTTAGGTTACCTCATCCCCAGCAACGGCGCCAAAATATTGGAGCCCTTTGCTTGCCAAGTTAAACTATCTTATTGAAGAGATAGCAAGAACCACGGACATAAATGTCATACCATGGGACAAAGATGATTCGACTAGTGCATGGAGGCTACAAGAGATTTCAATCTCTTAGAAAACACATTCAATCCCTATTTACTCAAAAAAACACTCAACCACATGGTAGGCAGCAAAACTAGTCACAACACCTCAAGGAAATCTCATCATTTCACCAAGAAAATGAAGTCCAAAGGCAACCAAACTTATAGAGAAGATAGGCAAACACTAAAGGAGTGTGCCTAAGGTTTCAAACGCCACTTCCAACAACTTGCTAGAAATGTGATTAAGCTAGAAATGTGATTAATACCTAAAGGGCAAATTTGACCTAACTATTTTCGGTCTTGAATGCACCTACTAGCTTAGCAATGATGCTCCAACACCCCTCCTATGCATTGGGAAGATTATGTCCCCATCTTGGAATTTGCTTATAGAAGTGCCGAGCATGCGACTCAAAGTCCGGTCCTTTTATGTTAATGCATGGCTTTCAACCTTGGCCACCATTTATGATAAGGTTAGAAATAAAAAAATCTTCAAAAAAATCAAAATAATATATCGAGAGTGTTGCATGTTGATCATCAACTTTTTTTGGCAAGCACAAGACCAAGATGAGAAGTACGTTGACAAAAAGTGCCATTGAGCCACTTTCACAAAAGATGAATAGGTGTTGTTATGGATTTTATAACACTTAGAAAGTCTAGAGACTAGAGTCACACTTGAGTTATCGCCGAAGATATTGTGATCCATCTGAATAGTCAAGCAAGGAGGAAACGTGGCCTACAAATTAGAACCTCCAGCTCTCTAGAGCTCATCCGCTATTTCATGCAAGTCCATTGACAAAACTCTTACAATTGGACAAAAATATAGTTGATCAAGCTATCTTAGGTAGCTTCATCTAGCCTCCTAGTTTACTAGATGAACCTAAAAGAATCATGGATTTTTAGTAGCCATAGAATCACTTCATTATAAATTGGAAAGATAGACTTGAAGAACGTGCCATTTAAGAAAACATTAGTGTCCTGAAGAAGGAATATCCTAGAATTTTGTTTTTGAGAATGATAAATCTTCCTTAAGGGGGAAAAATCTTACGACAAGAGACTTAAGGCACAGAGCAAGGCTCTGATCTCAAGAGCATGGCCCATGGTAAGGTGTCACATGGACGGCATGCACTTGCGGCCCAAGGTAGGAGGGATCTATATAATGCGGGAGGTCAAGAGGAATGTTACAACATAGCCCCTAGTGGGATTAGAGGTTAGGAGGTCTCTTTGAAAATAACCTCATAGGGACATAACATAACATATTCATAAGGAGATAATGAGTTGTTTGTCATAGGGTCCAAGACCTAATTTTTGTCTCTAGTCTTTGCTATTTTTTGGTGAAAGCTTTAATATTTTAATTTTAAAATTTAATCCTATATATCAAAGAAAATAAGAGAACCAATGAACTTCTTGAAAAGCCTTAATGTCCCTTTGAAGATAGTGTTGGGTTAAAAGTGGTGTGCCTTTTATTCCGATCGGATGCACCAGAGGCATGTGATCACCCATTATCTGTACACACACCTTATTCTTTATTAGCCTTAGAAGAATAAGGGACTCTCTCACATTGTGGTCAGTAGATCCACCCACATCTTATGTCTCTTGTTTCTCCCTCACACTCTGCATGCACCACACCGCTTCCACACCTAGCGCACTCACAGGTGGTGTCAGAGCCGACAGTTATCGTGCTCTGTTTTGCATGCACAACGGCCTCAAATTATTCTATGGCTGAAGCACCATAGGCTACATAGGGATTTTGTAGATTATAAGGTGTCTGGTTGTTTTGTTGTGAGGTAACTCATTGAGTACAAACACTGAATATTAGAGTTTCGGGAGCTTTGAACAGCTTGTAGGAAGCACTGGACATTTGAGATCCAAATGGAAATTTAATACCATAAAAATTATTGGTCATCCTATAGTGCTAGAAAGATTTTCCAAGTAGTGCAAATTAAAGCAAGGAAAATAAAAAGGTAGAGGCAGCATTGAACTAAAAACAAAGGCAGAGCTACAGAGAGGGAGACAACAAGGCAAAAGAGAAAAAGGGGTGTGGTTGTGTGCATGACACACACTCACTCACAGTTGAAGGACTTTGAGCTCAGATCAAAGCTCACATAAGACAAAGCACAAGGTTTGTAGGGGCTGATTTGAGTACACAAGGTGCTTGAGGAGCTTCCTATCTGAGACGTGGTCTCATAGAATGCATTGATTGTGAGGTATGCCCAATGAGGGCAAGGTCACAAAGCTTAGGGCTGATTTCAATAAGTTTATTTTTCATGAATCACAATAGGTCTTTGTGAGCAGATCGCTCTCTGCTTGGTGCTAATTTTAGAGCACCCTCATAGGGTTGTTTTGTGGATGTTGCATGGTCTCAGCTGAGCCAACATGTACTGATGCATTTTAAGGTTCAAAGGCACATAACAGGTTCTTTCTATGTGAAGGTGTTGGCCCCTTGATGTATGTTATTTGTGGAGCATATTGGCAAAGATAGAGAGCTCTCGAGTACATATTGTTTTGTGCTTTGAGCCTTGAGTTGGCTCCATGCGTTGGGGTCTTGTTATCCTTCTCTACTCCACATACTTTGTATCAATCTACACATGTGTATGAGAGCAGATCATGCATGATTTAGTGCGGATTTTGCACATAATTTGTTCATGGTCTTTAGAATGCTAATGCACATGGTTTACAATCATTTTTTTATCGCATTTTGGCACACATTGGTTTCTTTTCCATAGTGTTTTGGCATTGCATTGCAAGAAATTTTTCTCTTGTTGGCTTGAGTTTAGTTGGACACATTATTTCATGCTTCACATGTATGCATTACCCTCTTCATGTCAGAGATTGGTGGATATCCATTGTATTTGATGTTGTGGAAACATTTTGGCATTTCACTCAATGCCATTGTGTTAGCGCGCCGCGATCGAACATCTATAGCATAGATATCTGGCACTAACATAATGTCATTACTCAGAGAAGTGATTTGGATGGGGCAAGGAGACTCATTCAGGGTGTCAGCCTCCAGAAGTGAGCCTAGTCAAGAGTGTGTGCTTGACCACATCATATGACTCACATAACTTTGAGTACGTCACTTTGAGAGCTTGGTGCTCTACTTACAACTCATTGTTGGCCTCTATCTATTTTTCTAGATCTTAGAATATGTTGGCCACATCTTGTTTTTCCTGTGGCAAGGCAGCTTGGAATTTCTCTTTCTCTTCTTGTAGGCACTCAATCTGCTATTGGAGCCATTCAATTCCTCTGATTGTTGCATCTATCTATGTCTTAGCATCTTTGGCATCCAGCTCTTGAAAGTTTGAAACTACTCTTTGGCATCTAAATTGCAATCTAATCATTCTAGATGATCTTCCAATTCAAACTCCTTGAGGAGTTTTCCTGCTACCTCTACCTTTGCTCTTGAGAGGTGGTACCTCTTTCCTTACTTGAGTTGCCTGAGAACTCTCCGGCACTTGGTCTATTTATGGCTGAACTTGTCCTTAGTCTCGGCTTGAGCTTCATTTTTCTCTATTTTAGTCTCCTATTTGTCTTCTTAATCTTCAATCTCTTCTTGGTCTTGGTCTTGGTCAGTAGGAGGATGGGTTGGTGGTTTGGGCGAGACTCGTTGTTCTGTCTCTAATCTATCCTCTTCTTGTTCAGTAGTGGTAGTTGTATCCTTTGGAGAGTCTCTTTACATAGATTGTTGGCTCCTTAGTGAGTCTAGTGAAGGTTCTAACTATGTCTTTTTTTTTCTCTTGGAATCTTCTTCCTCCCTTTGATCAGCTTTCCTTTTTAGTACTTCATGGATCTTGTGCCTATAGGATCCAACCAGTTGAGCTTCCTCAATTGCTTTTTTCCATTTTTGTTGTTTAATCTTCTAAAGTCTTTCCTCTTTGATTTTTTTGAGATTTCTATCAAGCTCCATATCATCATCTTCATTCTCTGAGGCAGCATCTTTACCCCTAATTTCTTCGCTTAGCTCAAAATATCACTCTATGACCTCACTGTCTCGTTTCTTGGCCCTGGAGCTCTGTCCTCTGGTTCTTCTTTTTTGTGGGTGTGGTGGATGAGCTTCCCATGGACCTTACCGCATGCTTCACGTTGTGTAATAAATTCAATTGTGTTTTGGCTTTTGGTAGCTCATCAATCATGGCCAGTGCTTGGTATGTGATTCGGGTTAGCACTAGACCTACATTCAACGTATGTTGCATTCTGGTCACTGCCCTTTAGCTTTGCTTCGACCAAGTTCCATAGAATATAGTTGCCTAGATCACATCTGATAACTCTTCTCTCCACCAAGCCCATTTCCATTACCATAGCAATATGGAGGTTGGCTCGGTGTACCTCAACAGCTTTTGAACTTTGAGATGCTGGGAAATAAGTTGGAGGGGCAACTCGGCCTCTGAGTAGATAAGATCTTTGTAGGTCAATGTGTGCCCCTGCTATTGCTTCACAAAGGCTTTGTCATTATCGATTGCCTTTATCTTTTGGAGAAGATTGTGGCTCCCAACTTGTAGGTGGAGGTCCTAGTTAATCAAATCATCGATGATTTTCACTTTGGCAATTGCTCCATCCTTGTCTGTGAAGGTGGCTTCACCTTTATTTTGTATTGAGCTCATCAACTCGTGGGCTCTGTGGAAGTCACTGCCCCAAGGTGGTAGTCTAAAAAATCCATCTATTGGTAGGCATCTTGCTCCCTCCAATACTTCCCTCTTTTGGTGCAATGTCCATAGTTTTTTAGGAAAAAAGGTGTTCCTCACATTGGTCCCATCTGCAGCTTGGAATCTGTCAATGAACACATTTTTTTATATCTATGCTAACTCCTTATCTGTGACATGGGCTTTTTCATTTGAGGAATGTGAGTCTCGACAAGGCATTCTGCTACCAAAAACTTTTAGGACTGGAAACTAGTTTAGAAGTTGTCAAAAAGTCAAAAAACGCAAACTTGACCATAAAATGAAAAATGAACATAACTTAACCAAAGCAATTCCACATTTGACCAAACTTCATCAGTGTGACTCGGGCAACTATAGGCACTATGTTAAGGTGTTACATGTGAATTTTGGGTCAGAGGTACATGGATCGTGATCCATGTTGGAACACATTTTCAAGATCTATTTTCACCATATGATTTAGCATTTTATGGGGTTGCTATGGTTGAGACCTTTTTTGATTTGGATAACGGGTTTGGGATTTAAACCAAATTTTGGAAATTTTCCATAGACTTAGAGAATTTTGGCACTTTTACAAGGGTTTTGATGTTCAAATGACTCAGAACTTTAGGGTTAGTCTTTTTTGAACATTTAAAAGCTAATGGCTAGGTTATGGTCTAGAAATGTGGAAACAATACATAGATCACGATCCATGTTTGGCCACATCTAGAGATTAAACTTAGGGACATGTTCCTATAGCCTATCCTAGCACACTGGTGGGATCTTTTCAAATTTGAAATTGTTTTTACTAAGTATACCCAATTTTCCCACTCTATGGCCCAGTTTTCCCGACTTGTGCCAGATTCTATGGCTAGTTTGTGTTTCTTTTGGTTAATCTAATGGTTTGAGGTTGAATTTTACCCCCAAGGCTAGTTGTTTGTCAAGTTTCACTTCATTTGGAGTCGGTTTGACGCCTCTATCTGAGCTAGCAAAATTTAGTGAGTTGGTAAGCATTTTGGGACTCCTTCTTGAACCCTTGAGCATTCCATAATGATGTTTTTCCTTTTTTATGGCAGATGCCCTAACCTTGCACTAAATACTCTAAAAATGCACAGCTGCTAGAAATGAAACAATCTTGCACCCATTTCTTCACAACTTGATGACAATTACTTCTGCAAACAATATGGACTCTGTCAAATTTGTTCCTCAGGTACATGGATCTCCATCCATGTTTTGGAGCCAAATTACACCAAACTTTGGGGGAAGGTTCCTGACAAGTCCCCTAAGCTATCCGTCACACTTTTTTGAAGTTTGGGGTAATTCTTCTTTGCATGGGTCAAATGACGATTTGTAGGCTGAGTTTCAATTTTGACCAAAATTGTAGGGTGATAACCCCAAGTTGTGGTCTAAATTCCGATCAAATTTTTCAGGGTTCTAACACAGAAGGGTACATGGATTGCAATCCATGTTAGGAAGAGTTTTGCAATTAAAATTACAGTAGCATATAGGTGTAGCTAAGGGGTGTCGTCTCGCAAAAATCTTTTGGTATTTGGAGGAGGAGAAACATTGATCGTGATCCATGTTCTGATCCATGTTCCAATCCCAAATTGTATTTTCATGGTATGGTTGGGTTCTACCCTAGAGAAATCTTTTTGTGTTTGGACAAAATTTAATACTCCTCATAGCCCTTGACAATTTTCTAACAATCGGTTTTGATTTTGATTCGTGCAGTCGATTTGATGTTTTTTGTGTAGTGTGAGCTACATACATTTGTCCATAGTTGGTAGAAGAACATACTTGTCAAACCTGGTGGAGTGTGGTGGCTCTGAGTGCTCATGGTAGGTAGAAACACGACAGCACAGCTCTAGGTCACAAAGCTCTCGCTCCATCTCTTTGGCTCTGACAACTGAAAATGAGCCCTAATTTGCCAATATGTGCCCAACCTACCCGGAGTGACAAGTGCATACTTACCTTGCTTTCCCTGATTTCCCATGGTATATCACCTACGACTTAGATGGTTCATCATTTGGGTACTCGATCGCTGATTGCCCTTGATTTTGCATGATCCGTTTTAAGTTGGCCCAAAGTTTTGATTCCTTATGAGTTGGCCCAAAATTCAATTTGTGCCAAATTCTTCAAACTTGACATGCTTGAAGCTCCTGCTTTGTTGACTTGGCGTTTGCTTTCAGAACTTGATTTTGGCTTTCCTGGTTCACTTTATTAATTTTTTATCCTTATTAGGTAAAAATTAAAGAAAACTACTGAAATTTATTTAAATTTGGTCAAAAACTAGCCAAAGTTATTCCATACTCTCACTCTAGGCATTGTGTCTGTCAAAAAATGTTGATATGGCTCATTATTATGTATGATAAGAGATAAATCTTGATGAAAGACAATAAAAAAACAAAAATTTAAGCAAAAAAACACACTTTGTACACTATATACATAAATTCTCATCTTAAGATCTTGCAATAGGCTACCAAAGCTACTGCTACTCCCCCCTTCCTATTATGAGTCATCTCGAAGGACGGTTTGTGCTAAGTACCTTGGCGCAAACAGTGTGCCTATGTAAGGTTGTGGAATGTGGCCATATTATGCCAATGGAAGCAATGCGTGGGGCAACAATATGTTGTGCAAGATACGGGTACTGAACAAATTGTTTAGTCGCTTTCACTGGCGAGACTCCATCTAGATTGTGTTGCCCAAATAAAAGCTTTCAAAGATATCATACTTTGTCCTTAATTGTTGGAGTCACTGGCGAGACTTCATGTAGATTGCGTTGCCCAAATAAAAGCTTTCAAAGATATCATACTTTGTCCTTAATTGTTGGCTTGGTGAGTACCATTGTCTTGATGTATGTGGTCTTTGATACCCACTTATACTTTGGTGATGGAGACAGATGACATGTTTTTTGTGGTAGTTGCTTAGGTTTCCATTGTCAATTTGGTTTGGGAGGCTAGTTTGGTTCTTTGATTTGTATTTTGGGATCCATGTATAGTTTGGTTGACTTGGTGTTGATTTGGTCCATTGTTTGGGATGTCACTGCCAAGCATAACCTCTTCGAGGGTATTGAGATTTTATTGTTGGTTGTTTTTGTGTGGTTTGAAGCACTTGCAAAGTTTTTTGCCTCGATAGCCATATTTGCTTTGGTTTGGCTACCATAATTGACTTCTTAACCCAGACATGCCTGATTGGTTGTCCATTGTGTTTTTGAATAGTTTTAGATTGGAATTCTAGCTACGGTGTTGTATGAATGGGTTGTACATCCCAATTATGACCAATTTGTGCCAAGGGAGTGACATAATGGGTACCATTTAGGGTGAACTTTAAGGTTTCCTCTTGTCAATTTGGAACTTCTTTGTATATATGCATCCATGAGACACCAAGGATGATTGCCTGATTAAGATTGATATTTGTCATTACATGGAATTGGTGTGGGTAGCATTAATGGCCATCGATGTTGATTGACACATTGTCTTGACCTAAACTAACAATCATCCCTTTGTTTATAGCTATGAGATCGATCTGATTTGTCGTCAGTTGTACATCTGACATCTTCAGTATGTTAAATACTTCATGGCATTGGCTCATGCTTCAGCACAGCAAGTTCTCTTTCAATCAATCCATCTACCATTTGTATATGGATGCATACATCCATACCTCCAAGACAAATTGACTCTGTTTGAATCACTTTAATAGGTGGAGGTGGTGTTGCAAGCTGTTGAATTGGGATTGTGTTTTGTCATTCTCTGCACTTTAGAATTTTCAACTTTGCTTCCTCCTGAGCCCGTGCTTGAATGGATTGAGGATTTTGCTTCCATTCTATTTCTTTATGAATCGCTTTCATCATTTTTGTGGTTAGTGGAAGATGATAGTTCTTCAACCTGCAATGACTAATCCAATTGGGCATCTCTTCACCCTCTAATGTTGTAAGTTTTATGGTGCCATTGGATGATATGTCACTAATCACAAATGGGACAGTACCTCACTTTTGTAACTTTTTGGAGTGTTGTTTTAAGGTGTAGTCACCCTTTTTAAACTCATTCTTGGTCACATGTTGATCATGGAATTCTTCATGAGCCGTTTTTGTGCATAAATTTCAAAGACATCTCGTACACGTAGTTCATCTAGCTTTTCTATCTTGTATATCCTTTCAGACAATTCATGGCCTATCTTGTCTAAGTTTTTGGCTACTCAAAGTGTAGAAATCAAGAATTCCATGGACAGTATGGCATTAAGCCCAAACACCATACTAAAAGGTGTTGTGCATATTGTTGTTTTATAAGCAACTCGATACGGCCAAAGAGCTAAATATAACTTTTGTTCCCAACCTGTTCTAGATTTGTTCACTATTTTTGTGAGCACTATGCATAGAATTTTATTTGTGCTCTCTTCTTGTCCATTTGCTTGAGGGTGATATGGTACTCATTTACGATGAATGACCATGCATTCTTTCAACAAGAATTCAATCACTTCGTTTATGAATTGAGTCCCTCTGTCACTCACTATTTTGATCGGTATCCCATATCTTGTAAAGACATTTTCATACAAGAATTGTCATGTCATTCTTGCATCGTTTCTTTGTATTTCTTAGCTCCTACTCATTTGGTTAGATATTCTATGGCCACAATGATATATTGAGCATGTGTTCTATATGTGAGAGGTGTGATAGATCTGAGAAAGTCAATTTTCCATTTAGTGAAAGCCCTTGTCCCCATCATAGGTCATAATGGCATTTGTCTTGCCTTATCAATGCTTTGATACATTGGCATTCATCACAACTCTTCACAAATACTTCAGCATCCATATATGCACACGGATTGCTTTCGCAATTTTATTTGCAAAAAAATGTCAGCATGCCTGTTTGTTGGCATGAGCTTGCTCAAGAATTGGTATATATTTTACTTTCTATGGCACACATTTGAAATTGGTTATCCTTTCCTTGATTGTAGAGGTGATCCTTGATTATCACGTAGCTTTCTACTTCGTCCTGAATGTATCTCCTCCCGAATTTACTCAACCCCTCTAGTAAGATACCTTTGGTTAGGTAATCCACAATGTATGAACTCCACTTAGGTGCAACTGTTACTCAAAATAGTATTACATGTTTTACAAGTGCCTGGTTTTTGCAAATGTCGCATGAACTAATGTAGTCATGAACACTTTGTTGCATATGAGTCCAATACACACCAAGTCTCATTATTCATTGAAATGTTTACGCTTTTCATTGTGAATCCATGTTGTTTGCACGTGATCTTCGCTCAAGTATAGATTCCTTTCTATTGGCTCTATAGATAGCCTCAATAGTCCATCATTTCCTTGCTTATATAGCCTTCCAGCTATTGACACAAGTGTTTGTGTTTGCTCAATAATTAATGGTTGCCTCTCGGTTTGAAGTGAACCAATGGTGAGCAATGGTATGACATGTTCACTCCACCTTGGTACCATCTTGATATTAAATAGATAAGAGTCAAGTAGATCATCATCAACTGCCTTCGATGCTTCCCCATGAGTCAATCTAGACAAATGACCAACCCTCTGATGTATAATCCCTTTTGGGACTACTACGATGAAATCAAACTCAAAAAATATGATAAACCATCAAACAATACGTCATGTATTGCATGGTTGCTCACCAAATATAATAGTGTCTGATAATCCACAAAGAACACAAATCTATTTGCAAGAAGGTAGTGTAAAATTTTTCATGGCATAGACCATTCCTAGCCCTTCTCTTTCCCAGTTCATGTAATTTTCTTCCATACAATTAAGCTATCTATTGGAGTAATAGATGGGAAAATCCATGTTGTTATCTCTAGGTTGTGCTAGGATGCATCCTATAACATATGTCGATGCATCGACGTAGACATGAATATCTTAGTCCAATCAAGAGCCTTCAAAATTGGAGCAAAAATCAATCTTTGCTTCAATTGTTAGAATGCTTCTTCACATTCACCAATCCACTCAAACTTTGTGATGAGAGCATAGAGAGGTTTGGCAATGATTGCGTACAAATAGATGAATCTTTTATAGTAACCACAGTGGCCCATAACGCTTCTACCTCTCTAACTTTTGTTGGTCTTGGAAGAGAAATAATCACTTGTATCTTTTCAAGATCTATGAAAATGCCATTCTTGGTTACAAGGTGCCTTAATATCTTTCCTTGTCTTACCATGAAGACACATTTCTCTAGATTTAAGCAGATACTATTATTGTATTTCTTGAAGATCTTATTCACATGCTCTATAAGCTCGTTTCTAAGGAGAGAATGCACGCTTTAAATGCATGACTCATCAGCCTTTGGAATGTGGCAGGTGCATTGGTCAAACCAAACGGCATCACCCTATAAGAAAATATGGCCTTTTCTAACACAAAGGCCATTTTATGTTGATCCTTTGGCGTTATGGAAAGCTAGTTGTAGCCTAAAAAGTCATCCAGAAGTGGTAAGCTTCCTTGCCTGCAACTCTCTCAATCACATTAGTTGTAATCAGTAGGGGATAGTTATCTTTGATGGTGGTAGTGTTTACCTCTTTGAGATGTATGCAAACTCGCAATTTAATGTTCTTCTTGGGCACTATCACAATTGATGAAACTGAATCTATGTGTTCAATCTCGTAGATAAACTCCACTTCCTTAAGTTTATCTCCTCTTTGATCTTTTTGTAAAATGTTTCATTAAAAGTATAGGGACATTGTCTGCAGGGTTTTGCATCACTCTTAAGGGGTATTGTGTATTGACAAATGCTCAGATTCACTTCCCTAAGGTCCTTGTATGACCATGCAAACACATCTCTATACTATCTGAGGTTAGCTATTAGTAGCTGCTCTTCCTCCTCAGTGAGGTGTGTGGCAATATATGCCGACTTTGGCTCTTCTCCTGGTTCAACTAGTTCAATGCGTTTAGCATTTGTTATGTCCATCATGGGATGTTCCCAACTCTTTAAGTTCCCTCATTGGCTTCTAAAGTATGATTTTTTTGTCTTGTATCGTGTACTTTTTCTAGTGAGAGGGTGCATTAATTTTTCAGTGTCAGATCCCTCTACACTTTCCATTTATATTGTTTAAACCACTTTCAAGGTTTGCTTCAACTTCTGGTATTCACATTTTTGCTCAGTTTTGGTCATTTTTTATGATGTTTCAGCTGTGTCTTTGGTTTTTCCTTTGCTTTGTTTCTTTGGATAGTTTTGGTTGAAGCTAGTTTCACTTGTTTTTGTGTGATTTTATCTCTGACACGGTCACTTGCTCCCACAAGCATCAAATACTGTGTTTTGCTCTTTAAAAGAGGCATGGGTTTTCCTTGCATGTTTTTTCGTTTTCTCACACATTTGTCTCGATACCTCTTTTGTCTTCTAGACTTCTAGTTGGAAAAATCATAGAAGAGCACCTCGGCCTTGTTTTGTTTTGCTTCATCACATTAGAGCTACTTGATAGCTCGTCCTCAACATCAATCTCTAAATCATCATCTCGTGAGTCTTAGAACTTCTCATCACTTTTGTCGTTCATATCGCGGATGGAAACCTCATCAATTATGTGTTTGCACTCCACCATTTCTTGAGTGCTTGTGTCCTTGATTTTTTCTCATGACTCCAAGATAACACTCACCACTTAAAAGGGTATTATGTCAAAGCCCTCTTTGTCTTAAATTTAATTGGGGTTGTCTTGCTCATGTACACATCTAGAGTAGCGAGGATTTGGTTCCATTCAAAAGGATCAAATGAATCTTTTGAAAGTAGTTATTATCCTCTACTAATCTCTCTAGAATGCAATCTTCTTTAATCAAGCTCCCACATTCGAACACTTCATACGTCACTCTATTGTGTAACCATACATGTATTTGAGTTTTATGGACCATCATTGAGTCAAAATCCTCTACATGAGTTTTATTGATATCTCTATAGCTATGGTCCTTCATGATGATCCTCATGGTAACATCATTGTGCCGCAAGTAGAGGTGTTCATAGTCCAAATCTTGCACCATTTTAAGTTGACACGTGAATGGTCGCCCTAAAATGACGTCAAAGTTGTTGCTCTTTCCAAAATCCACTATGGAAAAGGTAGGGTCATACTCAATTTCACATGAGGATACTATAATCTATTCTAGTATGCCCACCAAAGGTCTCTCCACAAATCCATCTGCAAGTTGTAGCTTCATTTGTGTTTTTCTGAGAGCTAGCCTTCCCCACTTTTCTCATATTTATTTTGTAGCTATGGCCACTCCAGGCAATCTATTAAGTGTAGCTATGGTTTTCACTCCTTCGTACTCCAGTGCCAACGTGGTGTTTCCTGAAGGGGATCGGGGAGCACCACAGACGGAGAGTGAGAGAGAGAAGGAGACACACGACACAGATATGGGTGGGGAGACTCCAAAGAGTGAGCAGCCCCCTATACACTTATGCTATGTATAAGGTATACAAGTCAGTGGGCGCCCAGACTCTGGGCGGCCGGGCAAGGCACAGACGCCTATACCCCAACAACCTCCCACTTAAAGGCGATTGTGCCTTTAAGCAAGGGAACCTAGTCTAAAGACTACAAAAGGTGAGAGAAAACCGCTCTCAACCGATGCCCACTGGCTGGCTGTGATCGTGTGCATCCGGCTGTCCTGCTCCCGTGTAAGTCCATACACCACGAGACGTACCGCACACGTACTGCAAGTATGTACGCAATACCTGCATATCTCCCTCGTGCACTATGCCATCATCAGTCAACAGACGACTGACAACCCCAACTGCAAATGCTCCCACTGCAGCTGCGATATCCGGTCTCAAGATCAACATCTCATACATGAGACCACCGAATGCCGATGCAATGCTAGCGGGCCCTGCTAGCTCTACGGAGCATGCATCAACATATATATCCCTGGCAATAGGCATCTCTGACTGACAAGGCGTGTTAGCCGCATGCATCTCCTGACTGTCCACAAAAGACGCATCAACCTGTCGTGCAACCTCAGAGCACACCTGCTGCTCTAGGTGTCTACTGGAAGACATATCCTGCACAACTAGATCCCCATGCTCACTGTCGAGCATAGAAAGGAATGACTGCATAATCGCTGACATCTCAGCCTCCTCTACAATCATCCACTGCAAACATGACCACTCAATCTGTTGTGACTCACTAGAGCTCTCATGCTCTAACTCCGTATGCATAGACTCTTGCACAACGTCCTCCTGTCGTGACTCACTAGAGCAAGACCGCTCTACCTGTCTATCCTGCATAGAAGTATCTCGCACAACTGACTCTCTGCTTTGCTCAGTCACTAGCAAAGCATGCATGTATGACTCTGTCACCTCTCTGTGTGACTGCTCAAGTCGTGCCCCAACTGTGTGCACAACGAGCTCACTACTCTGCACTCCATGCAAAGTACCTTGCAACCCATGAGCAAAAGAGACTCGCCTGCTCTCTCGCTCTCTACCTAGCTGCATGATCACAGAGACAACACCGTCTCTCCCGTGATCCACATGCAATGGGTAACCTGTACCACTCCTGGCACCTCTCGCAATCACTAGCGAACCCAAATGCATCACAAAATCTCGCTCTCGTAGTGAAATCTGACATCCACAATCTCTAAGTTGACCAATCGAGATCAAACTCACTATCAAATCTGGCACATGGCGCACATGTCGTAACAAGTAAGATGCACCACTCGGTAATGACAGTCTCACATCTCCTGCACCTGCTATCGCATGCACCGATCCATCGGTCAAACGTACACTGCCAAGCATCCCGCTAGAATAGCTACAAAACCATGCACGATGCGGCGTGACATGAAACATAGCATCTGCGTCTAGCAACCACTACGAAGGGAGTGCACTATCCACATGTATAGCATCTCGTGCATAGCTCGAGGTAAAAGTGACATCCCCGTCACTAGTATACTCCGACACTACATCTGCCTCAACTGTCAAAGCAACTGAGTCCATGGCATCACTACATACATCTCTGAGACTACCATGTCTCCTACGATGTCACATACGACGAAAACAACGCCGTCTAACGTGTCCAGAATGACCACAATACCAACATATCACCTATCGGCGTGCTCGTGAATGTACATGTCTCACACAAGTCCGTGATGACTCAGATCTATCATACATATCATGTAATCTGCGCCAAAGTGCTCTCGAAGTAGTCTCATACATAACAAGAGCATATACAGATTCCGCAAGGTGCAAAGAGAGTGTAGATAGTGCCATCTCCTCTAGCTCCTGCCATTGATCGTCAGACATGTTTGAAGGTCTACCTGCATCACCACTCAATGGTCGATGCAACCCTCCCTGTGTCAATGCATCAAGCATACACTCTCTCCATGCCACAAAGTCTGACCCATCAAACACACGCATCTGAGAGAGGTCACAATCTGATCGATCACCTGTCTCTGCCATGAGCACAATGTAGCAAACTAGAAAGCAAAACCACCTCACCAACAACACCTGGAAACTGTCTACAAATATGGTCAGAAACACAATGTAAAACCTGTGAGACACACTCCAAAATAGAGCTCCCGCAATGTCAATACAAGCCTCGCATGCTCTAGTATCACACTGCAATCTGTGAGCTAATCACCAAGCCCACACTGTGCGGTATCGATGCATACACACGCACAAATCTCCCACCTGCAGAGAACACCGCACGCAAATGCTGAGTGCAACCTGCAATCTCTACCTAGATCGTATAAATGATACGCATAAAACTCCTGGGAAAATTTCGCCAGAGTTTCGACGTACAATGGCTATCAACACAAAATCACCATTGTCCTGCAAGCTCAATACAATGAGCAATCAATGCGCATCAAACTACACTCAACATACATGCATAAGCTCTGCAAACCTATGTCCAACAAATGCTCACAAGAGTACCACAGGTGATCATACATGTCATCCATAACCAACCTCTGCACTTGCTCACAAGATCTACTGCTCACCACATAAGCATACATAGATCATTACCTGCTCAAACACCATGTATGCAAGCCACAACACTGCAGAAGAACCACTCAACTGCAACTGGCAACACCTGTGGGATTACTAGACTCAACCTGTACCTGGGAGTCAAACCCGATCTTGTAACACCTCATATGTGCCTGCTACCTGCAGTGTACACGGGTAAGCTGTCTGCAGCAAAGAAAACAACAGAGCCCAAAACTGTCATGAAAACCAGTCTCTGTGTTTTTAATTTCAGACCCACCTGCACTCCGAATCAGAAAATAATTCCTTCTACAAAGTCATAGAGCTCAAAGCCAGCTCCGTTTTGAACCAAAATTTTTTGGAATCGGAGCTCTGTAGCTCAAGTTATAAGCAAAACAGTAGACTGCTGTCAAACTGCCAAAAACTGAACGACTTTCTTATGTGCTTCTTTGAGCTCATAGAAAGGCTCAAACTCACTTCCCACCTCGATGCGTGAGCTGAATGCATCAATCTCACAATGCTTCCATGTCTATGGAAGCTCCAAGCTCCAACCTGTCGCCGATGTAGCCGTTGCAAAGCTTGCCCGAAGAGGGAAAATGATGTACACTGTGGGCTGATCTGTAGAGGAACTCTGATCTGCGAGCACTAGGAAGCTCCTGAGAGCTCTCCTGCAAGCCTCTGTATGACTTTCCACAAACCTCCTCTATTTCTTTGCTCAGATCTGTGACCTCTCCGCCATAGCTGACGAGTTCATCGCGAAGCCGTCCATCTATGCTCTCACACCTGTTGCTCTGATACCAATTGAAGGGGATCGGGGAGCACCACAGACGGAGAGTGAGAGAGAGAGAAGGAGACACACGACACAGATATGGGTGGGGAGACTCCAAAGAGTGAGCAGCCCCCTATACACTTATGCTATGTATGAGGTATACAAGTCAGTGGGCGCCCAGACTCTGGGCGGCCGGGCAAGGCACAGACGCCTATACCCCAACATTTCCTTCTTCTCCTTTGCAGTAATTACCCAACTTGTTTATAGGCACAAGTTTTGCTTTTGGCTTCTCTGGTAAATTTTTGTTCATGTGCTTATTTACAAAAACGTCTTCAGGATGGATTTTAGCCCCATCTTTTCCAAGTTTTTGCCCACTTCAACCCATAAATACAGTCTAACCTATAAAAGTTTTTGAGAGAGTTATTGTATATTGTATATGAGTCGACATCAATTCATGGAGGGTCTTGGTGTCCATCATCTTTGGAACTAGCTTCCATTGAGAGGGCACAATCTTGACCTTTTATTTTGTTTCATGCTCCCCTATAAAAGAAGCAAGTCATTAACATTTCAAGCTTACTCTCGACAGATACTTTTGTTCATGCATCATTGTATAATGATTGAATATATCCCACATAAAAATCATGATCCATATTGATCTCCATGATAGGTGTAGAATTAAAAGTTGCACTACCATCTTTTTGGTTCCTGATTGTTTCCCATAAAGCTTGTGGTCATGGCTCTTCCACTTCTAGAATGGGCATCATTCCTTGTGATTTGGCATCATCAATGGTGTTTGCCACTACCCTTGTATCCAATGGTGTTTCAATTTCAAGTCTAGTTTGATCAATTGCTTTGTTTTCCTTGTGCTCACTTTCCCTCTTCTTTTGGTGTGTCATCACCTCCTCTCTGGGAATGTTTGGTTTTTCTGGTTGCATTAGAGTTTAAGTGGTCTCTATGAGCCGTTTGCACATTTCTAATCTCTTTGTTTTGAATTTAGGATATAGGTATGTCAACCATCATTTCTCTAAATTTTGGTTGGTCTTCTGTTACGAGACTGGGCACCATCTTGTTGTAGTGGTTAGCTGCAATTGGGATAGCTAGGCGTAATGGTTAATTATGTGCTGTCTATTTATTTTACTAATTGAGTTGATGATGATTTTGTAGAGTGGAATGTGGGGAGTTGATGAAGAGGCGACGGCAATTACTCTTGGCCATTTTATATTTGCATAGTATCTTAGAACATCATTTCAATAAGCCATTATGGCTCTGTAAATAGTTGTAGTGGGAACTCCCCGTATGGGTCATGCAAGAACTAATGAGCTTCACTCATTTGCAAAAGTAAAGTGGTTGTAAAAAGAGGGGCCTCAATTTTTGGCACCTTAAACTCAAAATAATATATTAAATACCAACTCCACAAGAGAGGTGCCTTGGAGTTTAGGGCTAGATTTAGGCTTTTCTCTTGCAGATTCTCTTCACTACTCTCTTATGCTATGGTTATTTGTTGTGTACTCTCTAATCTAGTCTCCATCTCTTACACATCTCTTACACTCTCTTACAAGCATGTCTATGTCAATTCTATGTTTACTGTGTCTGTGTGTGTGTGTGTGTGTGTGTGTGTGTGTGTGTGTGTGTGTGTGTGTGTGTGTGTGTGTGTGTGTGTGTGTGTGTGTGAGATAGTCTAAGTGAGTGTGTGTGCTTGGAAATTGGAAGAAGAGGTGGACAGTTTGATGGTGATTGCTTGGAAGCTTGTGTTGAATAGTTTAAGTGGTCGATCTCCCCCTCTTCTCCCAACAGTGGTATCAGAGCCTCAGGTTCGAGGATAAATCTACACTAGATTGCAATTTTAAGAAGGAGTTCCTCTAATCGACAAAATCCCAATTGCAATTCAAGGATTCAAGGGCTCGTGGAAATTGGAAGTATAATTGATCGAATTTGCAGAAGAAAACTCGATTGTTAAATGGTGACTAATCGGCAAAACTGATTTTCAATTTCGGCTTCATGATGGTCAAAATACGGTATGTCGAGTCTCAACTTTCAAATTTAATGCATAATCATTGCGGATTGTGAAGGCAAGAAGAAAGCATAAAAGCTTGGAGAGTCGGGAAATTCTTGATTTCGAAAAGCTAGTTGCAATCGAGCAATTACTTTGTCATATGGACGATGTCGGAAAGCTTAGTTAAAGAGGAAAGAGAGACGTATTGAAGGAGAGAGGAGGAAATAAAAGCTTGTCACGGAAACTCGAAGGTTGAGGCAAACGAAGAAGACGCGAGCCGATAAGGGAGCAAGTTTAGCTCAAAAACCAACAATTTTTGGTTCTCAACATCACTGCCGAGTCTCCGTGGGAATCAACGCCTACAGCCGAAAAAGCTCCTCTATCGACTTTCTTGAAACCTGTCGGACTTGCCCTCAAACTTGTCGCCAAGGGGGCGTGTACACTTGGTCCTTCTTGCTCGCGGGCCGAGAAGCCTTCTACAGGCCGTAGCAAACCCTGCAAGCCCTCGCGCTGTCGGCAGCCCTGACTGCATGCCACCATGCATTAGGAGTACACACTTTAATCAAAAAGTGTGGCTTAAAGCCTTAAAGCAATTGAGTTCTGGCCGGCCGCCCACTGCAAAAAAAAAAAAAAAAGCTTACAAGTCTTACTATTTAAAGCTTGGCCGCCCATTGTTCCTCCCCGGCCTCCCACTGCAGCATATGGTCCCGTTTCAAAAATAAACCTTCAAACTCATTTAACCCAAGCCTCTAAAGGCTTTCCAATTCAATTGTGTCCGTTTCAACTTAAGTATTAAGTTGGCCCCTTTTATTAAGGACTCGACACCCTTATATAATCGCTTGGTCGGTCTCCACCAACCCAAATCAACAATAAGTCATCGACTCTATTAAAACCAGTTCGACTGACTCCTTCGGCCACACAAGCACTCTCTCTTGCTGTTCAAAGGAAAATATTGACTGTCCATTCCTCATCGACCATATTTGACTACATTTGGTGGTTCAATTTTTGTTATGATAATTTCCAGAATCATGATCTCATCAGAGATAGCCGATTTTATGAACCAAAGTTTACAGTGAAAGCTAAAATTACCATTACCTTTTTGGGGATACGGGAGATCGAGTGCTACAAACTTCGATCGGCTAGCTGACGCACCGTCGGACCATCTACTCTGGCAATTTCCTAGCTTATCGCCATTCCGGACTGGACGCCACCGCTATTTCTCAGCTAAGTATATTACATTTCTGTTATTTATTTTATTTTATTCCACATATTGCATCTGTGAATATTCCCAAATAGCCTTTTTCAGCATTACCATTTAAGTATTTATTATATATATAAAAAAATTAAAGCACGCAATCATGGCACACCTTCCTCAAGCACCCACGATTGCAGAGCAACTTCAAAATTTGCAGCAGTCACTCACATATGAACGCATGAGAAGGCAAGAACTTGAAGATAAATTATTGCATTCTGCACACGCCGAATCTACACCGGCACCCAAGAAAAACAAAATTAGTAGAAAAGCCTTCACTTTCAAAGATTTTGATGGCACTAAAGATGCTAGCACGGTTCTAGCATGGGTTAGTCAACTAAATGACTATTTTCATGATGAAGACTTTCCCGAGCGTGAAATGGTAAAGTGTGCATCAAATCATCTCACTAGCAACGTTGCATTGTGGTGGAACACCACCAAACAACATGGAAGAAGACCACGCACCTGGAATGCATTTAAAAAAGTGTTTTTACCCCAATTTTTATCCACACGGTACAAAGCTAAGGCACGACGTCAATGGGATTTAATTCGACAGGGTAGATATGAAGATGTACAGGGTTACACTGACCGTTTTTGGAATTGTCTAATTCAATTGCAAGCTATTGAACATGTTAGTCACAGGAAATTAAAGCGAAAGTACATATCAGGCTTGGCACTACAAATTAGTGCTGAGGTAGATATGTTCGAACCAGATTCTCTGTCAAAGGCCATTAATTTGGCTATCAATGCAAAAAAGAAGAAAGGTGGACATTCCTCTCACACTAACCAACCTGCTAACACTAACCGCAACAAGAGACCTCCTTTCTCTCCTAACTTTGACAGAAGCAAACACCAAAGCCGTACTTTTTTCAAAAGACAAAGATTTGACGATCCTCCTACACCTGCTCAACCTCATACAAGCAACAACAACAACAACTCAGCAACGAGGCAACCAACATTCTTCCAACCAGCGTTCTCCTCCAAATTCTAATGGTAACAAAAAGGTGAAGTGTTTTAAATGCTTTCAGTATGGTCACTATGAAGATAAGTGCCCAAATGGTCATGCTAAGGGCAATGGTCAATCCAATGTCCATTCAAATGGAGTCAACAGGAATTCAAATCAGAAACCCTTCAACAAAAACCGCCCCAACGGAGCTACTCTTAACCTCATCGAAGATGCTATACTCGACGACAACGAAGTGGAAGTTAACTACGGTGAGGGATATGATCCTGATTATGATAACGATGACAACCCATCCTCGGGTACTCCTATATCTCCTCACACTTTGTTTAAAGTGCAAGGCACTGTTAAGGGTGAAAATGTCACCATTCTGCTAGATGATGGTAGTAGTCATGATTTCATTTCCACACGATTGGCACAGCAACTATCACTCTCTGAAATTTCATCACCTCACAAGGTCAAAACTGTTTTTAATCATCAACATTTTAATTGTAAAACTCAAGTCACTGTTGAAGTTTGCATTGGTGAATTCACACAAGCACGTACATTTTTGGTAGCACCATTGCATGGTCTTGACATGATTTTGGGAATGCCATTTCGTCATGAATTTGACCCGTTGATTAATTATAAAACACGTACAATGTCTCTCACTCATAATAATAAAAATTTCTCCATCCAAGCAACACTGGCACATCAAAAATTTCCACTCGTCTCTCACACTCAAGCCAAACGAGCAATTCGAAAACAGGGGAAAACATACCTAGTCTTGGTAAATCAAATTTCTACTGAAACGGAAAATTCACATAACTCCACCCATGATGAATTTCTCTCACAATTTAAAGATTGTTTCATGCATGATCTACGACCTGGAATTCCACCATCACGCCCAGAAGACCACAAAATTGACATCATACCGGGTAGTGAACCTCCTTGTAGAGCACCTTATCATGTAAATCCTACCGCACACAGGGAAATACAAACTCAAATCACTGATTTACTTGACCGAGGCCTAATCCGACCTAGTAGTTCACCATACAGAGCTCCAGTACTACTTGTAAAGAAGAAAAATGGAACCTTTTGCATGTGTATCGACTACAGAGCTTTAAACAAGATCACCATTAAGAATAGGTTTCCTATTCCTAGAGTGGATGATCTACTAGACAAATTGAAAGGGGCACACATCTTTAGCAAAATTGACCTTAAATCAGGGTATCACCAAGTCAAAATGTTTGAACATGATGTCTACAAAACTGCTTTCAGAACACAAACTGGACACTATGAATTTCTTGTCATGCCATTTGGTTTGACAAATGCACCAGCTACATTCACACGCATGATGAATCAAATTTTCATTGACCATCAAGATTTTGTGATTGTATTTTTTGATGAAATTTTGGTATTCAGTAAATCTGAAGAAGAGCATAAGCAACATTTAACACGTATTATTGATCTGCTTGCACAAAATCACTTGTATTTGAATCCTGAAAAGAGTTCATTTTTCCAATCTGAAATTGAATATTTGGGACACATTGTATCGGGTAAGGGAATACATGTCGATCCAAAGAAAATTGAATCCATTCAATCATGGCCTAGACCCAAAAACTTGCATGAGCTACGATCTTTTATTGGTCTTTGTAGCTATTACAGACAATTTGTTCGTAACTTTGCTTACAAGTCACATTATTTGACTCTCTTGTTGAAGAAAAACACGCCTTATGCATGGACTGATTTGCAAGAAAGCTCATTTAATGCACTTAAACATGCTTTGACTAATGCACCTGTACTGCAATTGCCTCATTTTGAAAAACCATTCTTTGTGGTAGTCACTGATGCTAGTGAAAAAGGTATCGGTGCAGTCCTTATGCAAGATAACCATCCAATTGCTTTCGAAAGTCGTAAATTCAAACCGTCTGAAACAAAGTTCAGTACTTATGATAAAGAGTTGACTGATGTGGTACATGCATTGAAAATTTGGAAACACTATGTAATGGGTACTGACTTGATCATTAAAACTAATCAACAAAGTATCAAATATTTACTCTCTCAGCCCTTAATAGATGATAGAAATATTAAGTGGGCCGCTTTTATTCAAAGTTTTCAGCCCAACATTCAATACCAACCTGGTAAAGAAAACGTTGTAGCTGATGCTTTGAGTAGAAGACCCTCACTTAATCATCTATCAACCATTACGGGAACTTCATTTGACACTATGCCTGACACTTATGCACATGATGATGACTTCAAAACGACATGGTTGCACATGCTTGATAATTCTGTTCACACATTTCTCGAATACACTATTCAAGAAAACTTCCTTTATTTCAAACAAAAATTGAGTGTGACTAAACCTTTCCGTACATTAATTATTGAAGAATTGCACAAACCACCTTATGCTGGACATAGAGGATTTGCTGCAACTTTTCAAAATTTATGTCGTGATTTCTATTGGTCTACTATGAGAATGGATGTTAAACAGTATGTTTCAACTTGTTTGATTTGTCAAAAAATCAAAGCAGCTACTACAGGTAAGAAATTGGGACTTTTACACCCTCTCCCCATTCCTGAAAGACCTTGGGAACATATTTCAATGGATTTTGTTACTGGTTTCCCACTCACAACGCACAAACATGACATGATATGGACTATTATTGATCGTTTCTCTAAACAAGCGTACTTTGTTCCGTGTAAGAAAACACTCACAGCACATCAAGCTGCACTTTTGTTTCTTAAGATTGTTTTTCCACATCATGGTTTGCCTAAAGTGATTATTTCTGATCGAGATTCAAAATTTTGTAGTGCTTTTTGGACTACTGTGTTTGAAAATCTTGGCACTACACTTGACTTCACTTCTCATTCCATCCTGAATCCAATGGTCAAACCGAAGTCACCAATCACACTATTATTAACTTGTTAAAGGCTTATGTTTCTTCTCAACCTAAGAAATGGGATGATTACCTTCATATTTTGCAATTTGCCTACAACAATACCACTCACACTGCCACGAGTAAGTCTCCATTTGAAATTGTCTATGGTCACTCACTTCCTACTCCTTCTTCATGTCTTTCTAATGTTGTGCCTGCCGTGCTGATGATTTCACTACTGACTTTCATGATATTTATGCAAGTGTGCATTCTACCATTAAACACTCACAAGAACTTTACACCAAGCATGCTAACAAGTGCGGCAAGGCACACCAATTCAAAGAAGGTGATCATGTTTTACTTCGCATCGAAAAACGAAGGATCAAAAGTGTTGATACCAATGTCTTTGTTAAGCTTGCTCCTCGTTTTATGGACCTTTCAAAATTTCAACTGTCATTAATGATGTTTCTTTTCGTTTAAAACTACCTGCACACTGGCACATTCACAATGCCTTTCACATTAGTCTTTTACGCCCATTTCGAGGAACCCTACCTACACACCACATTTATGAAGATCCACCTTCACTTGTAGACCAAGAAGAGCAACTCATCCCTGATAAAATAGTTGACCATGAGACCACCACTACACGCACTGGAATGGTTTATAACCGTTACCTTTTGACTTTCAAGGGCCACCCTAGAGAGGATGCCAAATGGATGCCTGAAAAGTTTTTTTCGCAACTTTCCCGACCTTCTCCACACTTTCCATCACTCACGGTCCAGTTGATTTCTCTATTGAGCAACTGTGGACAGTTGCTATCGCTAGTGGGAGGGATGTTATGAGACCGTGCACCCTCCTATTGTAGTGGTTAGCTGCAATTGGGATAGCTAGGCGTAATGGTTAATTATGTGCTGTCTATTTATTTTACTAATTGAGTTGATGATGATTTTGTAGAGTGGAATGCGGGGAGTTGATGAAGAGGCGACGGCAATTACTCTTGGCCATTTTATATTTGCACAGTATCTTAGAACATCATTTCAATAAGCCACTATGGCTCTGTAAATAGTTGTAGTGGGAACTCCCCTTATGGGTCATGCAAGAACTAATGAGCTTCACTCATTTGTAAAAGTAAAGTGGTTGTAAAAAGAGGGGCCTCAATTTTTGGCACCTTAAACTCAAAATAATATATTAAATTCCAACTCCACAAGAGAGGTGCTGTGGAGTTTGGGGCTAGATTTAGGCCTTTCTCTTGCAGATTCTCTTCACTACTCTCTTATGCTATGGTTATTTGTTGTGTACTCTCTAATCTAGTCTCCATCTCTTACACATCTCTTACACTCTCTTACAAGCATGTCTATGTCAATTCTATGTTTACTCTGTGTGTGTGTGTGTGTGTGTGTGTGTGTGTGTGTGTGTGTGTGTGTGTGTGTGTCATAGTCTAAGCGAGTGTGTGTGCTTGGAAATTGGAAGAAGAGGTGGACAGTTTGATGGTGATTGCTTGGAAGCTTGTGTTGAATAGTTTAAGCGGTCGATCTCCCCCTCTTCTCCCAACGTCTTCAGTCCCAGCCTTGTACGCTTGCAATAGAGCCTGCAAGGGTTCTAGTACTTTGTCCACTAAGACTGAACCACCTGATGATATTTTGGAAGACATCACTCTTTCTACCCTTTCCTTGTTTTCTTTTTCGCGTTTAAGACGCTCCTTAGCTTGTTGTAACTCTATCTTCAAGGTAGTCTTTTCTTTCATTCTTCTAGCTTTCATTTTGTATTCTTTTTGCTTTCCAAGATTTTCTCTAATTCCTTACTGTTAGGATCTCAAATTCAGTTTTAGCAATTTTTGTTCATCCTCAATTGGCATGTTTCTTGCAACTTCTTGAGCCTGAGCCCTAGCTATTACATTAATAGGAATTATTGGCTCGGTCTCTGATCCACTCAAACAAGGCAAAAATCCCAATGGCATTCATAGTTGCTTCCATATGATTTTTGACATTTTTTGACCTGATCTTTCAGCCCAACGTGATGGTGATAGTTGTTACTTACCCTACTCCTAGGTGTACTGAAATGAAGATATGAACAAAAACAAACAAAATAGTGCAATGTAAAGGTGAAATGGAATGCGGAACAATACTTTCAAGGCATCGGGAAAATTAAAGAATGAAGCACTTTTGTTTCTCACTCACAACTCTCTTTGCTTATCAAGAGTAGATCTAGCAAGTCCTTGACTTCTAGCCTCTACCAAGCACTAAACCCCATGTCTAGCTGCTTCATTGCTAAGGTGTAAATAGAATGGTAGCAAAATATCTAGAAAAGAAGGCTGTGAATATGACTAGGTCATTCACTACCTAAGGATCATATCCTTGGCAATGGTGCCAATGTTAGCGGGTCACCCGCGGTCGGACATTTTATAGCATAGCTACCTGGCACTAACAATATATCAATACTCAAGGAAGTGACTTGGATGGGACACAAAAACTCATTGAGGGTGTCAACCTCAAGAAGTGAACCTAGTGTACTAAGCTATGAACACAACCAACAAACTATCACTCTCTAATCTATGAAATCTACATGTGTCATATCTTGTTGCTCTAGGTCATCGTGTCATTTCGTCGACCAAATGAACTCGGGTTGCAACGGAACTTTAGGAGGAGCTATAATAGGCCTAAGGGCACTAGTCTAGGTCATCCAACAAGGTATCAAAATCCAAATCCCTCGTGGTCCAAGTCTTGAAAACTATAAAATAGAATAGTCCAGAAACGTCACTCTTGGGTCTAAGAACACTCTCCTATGGTCAAAATGTAAAAAAACAACCGTTTTGGCACTCAAATCTGCACATATAGTTCACAAATAGGTAGTCACAAACCACAACAAAACTGAGAACGATTATACTTAAATGAAAGAGCATGAGACAAGGAACACAATGCAATTCTCATCATAGAATTTTGATTATCAAATTAAGAGAAAAATGGGTTACAAGTTGCTACTGAGTAGCTGCTCACAGCCGTACGTCCAAAAAGCTCTTCAAACTTTTCAAATAATGTTACAATTGTCCTTTTAGACTTAAGGTTTTTGAGCTTTATACCTAGGGCTTTTCATATGGCCAATGGCTGGCTTACAAGGCTTTTAGGTACATGATAAAATAATACATCTCTGAATTTACAGCATTTGACTTAAAAATCATGTCTTTTTATAAGGCTTTTTGGAAAGAATTATATGGGTTACATCAAAATTTTAGGGTCAAGGAAGGTGTGGTCGGCTAGGAGGGCACCCATCAGCTGCATCTGCCAAACACATTGAGTAATGTTTACCAGTTTATGGTTTTAAGTCCCCTTTTGGAGATTGTTGTGGTCGAGATTTACTCCCACTTTGCCATACTTTTGGTTGATAGATTTTTGGTCATTTTTTGGTGGTCGAGATCATCTCCCACTTTGGCATCTTAGATGCGGTGTGTGGTTTTGTGGTTGAGACTTGAGCTAAGTTTATGCTCCTTGTACATGGAGAAACTCTACCAAAATTTCCCTAGATTTCTTACCTCTCTCACATAGTGGTCGACTTTATTCTCACATTGATGGGCATACAATTGTTTTGGACACGGATAGGTGTTCATGTACCCACACTCGCAAGAGTGCATATGAGATGTATGATCGTGTGACTACGAGTTACAAGTATCCATACTTGAGCTTTGGCAGTGGTTGAGTCATTCTCCCACTAGCTCTACATGTTCGAGGCACAGATTGTAGGTACATTTAAAAAGTGAGACTTGCATGAGTGTGATGATTGCAAAGAACAATGTGGTTAAGCTATCACCAAAGACTTTATGAGTTGATGTGCTTGAGCACTATGAGTGTTGGTGAGCTCGTTTGAGAGCGTTTTCTCTCCATAGGGAGCTCCTTTTCATCTAGGTTTGGTGCAATTCTCTTTGGCATTGGTTTATGTGCATTGCCCTTGTACATCCCACTTTGACATTGTTTTAGTGATAGTGGTTGAGTTGATCTCCCACTTTGACATTCACTCATGTCAGTTGATATGCTGATAGTTTTGAGTCCACTACAATGACTCATGTGAGACAGCGGTCTCGTTTGTGTAGACACTTAAGATGTTGTCATTGTGATGTCACATGGCACATTAGACGATGTTGCTTCGGACACATGAGGCAGTAGAGGATATGTATGTGAGATGTAGATGTGGCTTGAGCACCTATTAGAGAGGTAGTTTCAAAGGTGGTATATGCCAGTGACGGTGATGTCACGCTTGCCTCAAGTATATCTCTCTATGGATAGCACACTTTCTCCATAGTGGTTACTAGATGGTGATGTTGGTTTCCATGTCACACCATGTTGTGAGTGGTTTAGTAGTTTTTCTAGTGGGATACTTGGTTGTGTGCAAGTCACTGATGGTTTTGCGTGTGACATAGAGGATGCACGAGATGTATGCTTGTCATTGCCTAGCAACCCATCATACACACTTTGCCATGTGCGATACATTCTTCAATTGATATAAAGCTTGACCTTGGTGAAAAAATTTAGAGACAATGGATGTCATGTACTACTTACAGAGCAGTTATTCCACGTACATTAGTTTGCTAGTCATTGCGAGAGAAGCCAAGATTGGCTTGGTCTACCCTATGCATGTATATGAGGTACGAGATGGCATAGTCTCGATTGTGTTGCAAACATGTCATTGAGACAAGATGAGTCTCTTTCACAGATCTCCGGATTGTTGTGCACGACGTGTCTGTTGCTACAGAATCAGAGCAACCATGATCTAGCAAGAAACATGCTCATGCTAAAGGCTGAAATGGTGATGCCAGGACAACATGTGGATACAATCCCTATGGACAATAAGGGAGTAATGACTACCTTGGGGTTAGGATTGACATGTCTATACATGAATAGTTTTGGTGATGATGCAGTGAGCATTGAGATCCCTGCCACAAAAAGATTGGTAGAGGTCACTAAACATGGAATTGATGAAATTGCCACAGACATGCAGAGATTACAGATTTGTCATTAGCCTTTGGGACTCTCATGTTTGAACTCTTAGTATCAAGACCTAACAACTACAATGGGAGAGTCTGCAGTTAAAATTATCATTTATGTGATGATTGACACTAGCATATTGTATCATGAAGTAGTGCAGGTCATTACCGGATACTTGCAAGGTATGCATGCTGATTTTAATAGATATCTATGCTTTCACACACCACTACAACCTATACGATGGCATGCACAGACTTTGAGAGAGCTAGTGGGCATAGATTGAGACAATATTCCTCCCTATATCTCATGTGCATACTACTAGGCCCCATAAAAGTACCACCTCTTGGCACATTCGCCTTTCAATCAAAGATTGTTGGGGTAAAGGTGGTGTTCCTCTTACCCCGATCGGATGCACAAGAGGCGTTTGATTGTTCTTCATGTGTACACACACCTTATTCTTTATTAGATAGAAGAATTAGGGGCTCTCTCACATTGTGGTGAGTAGCTCCATCCACAAGCTCCTATAGCTTCTCCTCCCTCCTCCCACCGCGCACCGCGCACCGCTCATTGCTCCCGCACCTAATGCACTCACAGATAGATAGATACGCACCGCGCATTGCTCCCGCACCTAATGCACTCACAGATAGATAGCATTTGAAAACTTCATACATAATATGAGGCTATGCGAGAGAATATGCAACTAAGAATTTTTGAAAAGAGTGAGAATTTTATACGTCCAAAATGAAAATGAATGAATCTCTAATAAGCTCAATATAATATATAGAGGTTTTGGAAAATCGGGTCATAGCCCAATGGTGCCTTGTTTTGAGGTGACCCATATTTGATGAGTGCAATGTAAATATAATTGTAATTGACTCCATCAAGCTACCATGATGTAAATGTAGTTGTAGATGATGTAAATGTAATTGTGGATAGATCGCTTCTACACTAATGACCACATCTGTGACATGGGGGAATCTATTTGCATCGTGGCAGGGACTTGTTTTTCCAACCATGCACCAATGATTCTCACCGTTACAGACATATAGAGGAGGGGGGGTACAATGCTAAGAATCCTTGAGAGGGTCTTGCTGGATCTAGAGCTTAGAGAGTGAGTGGAGGCACTTTGGATAGAGAGCTTAGACATGCAAGACACCCTCGCTGGCAGAGTGGCCTCTGGACTGCTGGCTGAGCTTTGTAGCACCACTATCAAAATACCACGCAACTGACATGCATGCATAATGAACAACAAGATTATACGTACACTTTGCACTAAAAGCCCATTTTGCATCAACATCAGCATCACAGTCTCCTTTCATAGAAGACTCAACAATAGCTGCATTTGTAGTGGAACCAACCACTTTCTTCTTAGCCTCTTTGGACTTCAACTTAGGACATTGCTTGATCAAGTAATCATTAGCTTTACAATAATGGAAACACATCTTCTTTTTACCCTTATCACTAGAATTTCTAGATGAATCATTGTCAACAAAAGCATTAGGAACAAGTGATTTACCACTCTCAGAAGAACCATGAGAAGTGGCTACATTGTTGTTACCACCTTTTCTTTGAGCAGCAATAAAGGCCTATACAACTACACGCTTTCTAGTCTTGTTTTTTTTGGAAAGTGACACTTGCAATAGCAATGTGCATAATGCATCAAACTTGACAACTTCACGATTGCTTTGGGTCATAAGTCTCCAAGTACTAGCAAAAGTTTGGTAAGAATTTAGCAAGGCATCAAGAACAATGTGCATAAGGGAATTGTCAAAAATGGCTTTGCCTGCATAAATAATTTTCTCATTGGTATCCTTGACACCAGCAAGGAAAGTGTCCATGTCATCTTCTTCATGCATAATCTTTGACTTCAGCTCTTTACACAACAATGCAATTTTTTCCTCATTGCGACTTGCATAAAGACCATCTAGAATATCCCAAGCTTGTTTTGCAGATTTCGTTGAACGAATGTGAGGAGTAATAGTGAGCTTCACAGACAACACAATCAATGCATGAGCATCTGCATCTTTCACATCCCAATGAGCTTGCTCAGCCGTAGGCAAAACAACTCTAGCAGCAGCAACCCTGCCACCAAAACCTGCAACATCCTCTACATCCTCAGAACGAGGACATACATCAATGCCCTGCACAATGTTCCAAACACCCTTTGACACAAGGACATGCCGCATCATGTAAGCCCACATAGGGTAATTGTCCCCATCCAATTTGTCCTCAGTAGTAAACATCTTGAACACATCCTTGCTATTGTCAGCCATGGCGAATGCTGCACATGATGTGCAAACGGCCCAAAAGAGGAGAAACAAAGCGGGAACAACACGTGCTATATAGCACAAACCGTAGAAGAGTGTAAGGGACTTGTTATGCAAAAAATAACACTGACAAAAATTCTGTACAAAATGGCAAAATTGTATGCGCAATATTGCATGTAGTGGAAATAGAGGCCGAAATGAGCCCAAATAAATAATTTGAACACGAACAGTTTCCAAAGTTCACTAAAATTGAAGAAAGTGAGCGGGCGTGTGCTAGAGTTGCTGGCAAGAGGATGCAACCTGCTCTGATACCAATTGTTGGAATTAGGGTTGTAGGAAAACGCACACAGCTTGGAGAAGACGAAGGAAGCTCAAGGCACACAACTGAGAGTATATTACTTAGAGTGCAATGGAAAGATAAGATAGCCCTAGAGTGATGGACGTATATACAATGCACGGGGGAAAAAGCCTCCTAGTGAGGGAAAAATGCCCCGACGGTCCTAAGGGTGTGCACACACATCACTACCACATGTATATGGTGACAGGGATAAAGCCACATCAATGGTATAAACTTTTAAATGGTTTACAAGAATAAATTTACATTGAGAGATCTGAAGTCCTAGTATAAGGTTAAACTCGTAGCTAAAGGTTTCAAGCAACAAAAAGGTGTAGATTTTAAATGGTTTACAAGAAGAAATTTACATTGAGAGATCAAACTTGTGGTCAAAGATAACTACTTTGAGTATGGTGTTTGGACTAGTAGCTATTGGATGTTGGGAATGGGCTTTGACCTATGATCCCGGCCTTCTTTGTGAACCTTTCCTTGGAAGAATGATGTTATGTATCCATGAAACTTTCCTCTTTTCTACTAGGCATCCTAGGTGGCCTAAGGCATGTGTAGCATGGCCAAAAGTAGCCCAAGTCATAGTATACCCCATAAGGTGTCTTCCTAAACATAGTAAAAGCAGATTGGAGGAGCTATGAGTCTAGAAAACCCCCCTAAAAGTGAGGATACGAGTTTGCAAGTGGTCTTGGATGATTTGGAATCTTTGTATGAGGTCATCAATGATGTCATAGAAGACACCTAGCCTAGCTTTATATAAAGAGCCTCTTTGTAGTCATTTTCAACAATAAACTAAGCATTTTGTATCTACACTATGTTCCAATTCTATTGTGCAATTATTGTATGATTTAAGCGTTAATTAACACCATGCCTCAGCCATGAATGGCTCTCACACTCACCCTCCATAGCCATCTCCAAGCCCATCAAGTGGTATCGGAGGCGACAATTCAAAACCTAGGCCTAATTAATCACTTCCCTTTTAGATCTCGAGCATTCTTGCATTAACATCTTCTAAGATAAACCATTCGAGCATACTCTTTCTCCATTGCTTGATATGGTCATAACTTACAATTCCTTGCATTGCATTTAGTGCTTCATCGCATTGTTAGTTCATTTACGTGTATATGTGTGTGTGCACGCGTGTGTGTGTGAGTTTTAAACCTCTCTTTTGTGCTTCAAATTTGAAATCCTTATGGTCCTAAATCTCTGCTAGACTGATGTGTGTGTGTCGAGCCCCTCAAGCGTAGCCCTCAAATGAGCCAATCCATGCTCATTTTGGGATACATTTGATCAACTTGCTCTCAGTCAAACTGCTGCAGTAAGCTCAAATTTTGCATAGCCTGCTTTTTTGACAAGTAGACAGACTTAGCAGCGTGGTCTAGTGTGAACATCCTAATATTGGTGGTGGTGTGAAGTTGTGGGGTCAAAACCGCATCCTATTTTTGAGGGAGGGGCTTGAGCAAACGCAAAAAGTCGCATGCAATCGGGCTCTATACTCAATCGGGTCCTCTTGCTGAGAATCCCACACAAATTGTTTGGAGCACGGGTGGATGCCAACCGTGTCTCAACCCTCCCCTACAAGCGGGTCGGCTCCGTAAGCCCCCATTCCCACGCCAGTGCAAAAGACCTCTAGATCCGGCTCCATAAGCCCCTCTTCCTGTGGCGGCCACACTTGCAGAGCACTCAACCTGCCAAGGAGAGGCATTCCCACCCACAGCTCTGAGCTCAAAGTTTTTTTAAAGCAACACTTCAAAGATCCTTAGATTCTCTTCATCAAAGCTTCAAGCGACTTACGAGGATTCAAAGGCCTTCTTTCAAAGCAAAGCAAAGGGCACTACTCTACTTCCTATTGTGAAGAGGGGCTTTACCGACGATTAAGAGGAGCTTCACATAGAGGAAAATCTCTCTCTCTCTCTCTCTCTCTCTCTCTCTCTCTCTCTCTCTCTCTCTCTCTCCCCTTCCCATTTTGCATTGCATCTTAAGCACAATAATTTTGAAATGTATGTATTGATCCTCAACTTTGGAGATGATGTATTGATAATGCTGTTGTAAAAGGATTACACACTATCCTAGAGAGTCTTTAAGGAGAGGAGCATCCTTCAAGCACTATGATTTCTTCAAGCGTGAGCTCAACTGAAGGCTCCACCATTTCCATTGGCAAGTCCCTCACCATTAGGGATTATTATCGAATTCACATGAGACACAAATTAAAGGTGAAAGAAGAATGGGACTTTGGGATCCTAAGCAACCACATAAACCCCCATCTACTAGTATCCCATGGCCATTAATGAAAGAATATCGGCAATTGGTTCTTGAATTTGGGATAATTCAAGAAGAATTTTCATCCAACGCTTTTGCACCTGATTTACCTCCAGTATTTGAACCTAATGTGATGGAAGAACTGGCCAAGAATCAAATAACATATGACCAAGCACATCAAGGACATGAAAAATGAAGACAAAGTACCAGAGGAAGAAGAATCAGACAAAGATGAAGGAGCTGAAGACACAACCATGAAGAATGATGAATCTCCCATTCAAGGGGAGGTTTCTTAGAGCCTTTGTGACACATGATTGAATGAATGAATGATAAGCCTTTTATGGCATAGAGCTTGAGTGGCATAGAGCCTATGTGGCATATGAATGAATGAGCGTGTCTGTCTTAGCCCTAAGCCCAAGCAGAGGGTTGTTGGGAATGGGCTTCAGCCTATGATCGCGACCTTCTTTGTGAACCTTTCCATGGAAGAATGATGTGTTGTACTCATGAAACTTTCCTCTTGTCTCTACTGGGCATCCTAGGTGACCTAAGGCATGTGTAGCATGGCCAAAAGTATTCCCCATGAGGTGTCTTCCTAGAGCATTTTGGAGGAAGAAAAGTTCGCTCATCAACTCCAAGTCTCACAAGATTGCCAATTTAAAGCAAATGTTGAATGAGACTTTTGCTATGAAAGATTTAAGAGAAGCTAATCACTTTCTTGATACGCGTATTAGAGGTGACAAATTTATCCAAAGAGATAATGTTGAGAATATGAGCTATTTCTATGAAATTTTGTTATATTTTTTAGCCTTGCTAATCATTGTCTTGGTATGCGTATTAGATACGACAAATTTATTCGAAGAGATAATGTTGAGAATATGAGCTATCTCCATGAAATTTTACTGTATTTTTTCAAAATTTTCAAGCTTTCTATCATTTATCGAGTTCTCAAGTACAATCGTAACATTTCCCCATAGTCATAGGAGTTCGTTCTCGGGACTAAGTGGCACGGGCTTGGAAGGGTGGGATCTATGGTGGGGGGATTGTGGGCCGTAGATTTGGGTGGCGGCGTCGAAAGTAATTTAGGATACCCTAGATTACATTTTTGTAATCTATGGTACCTTAAATTACTTTCGGCTGTCGTCGCTTTGCATACATGTTTTAAGTAAATTAGGGCCCCCATGCTTCAGAATACGCACATGATGAAGTGGTTAGGGCATGCGCCTTTCATGAGTGAAGTCACAGGTTTAAACCCCACACTCTCAAAAGGGGATACCCGTTTGAAACATGGGTACCCTAGATTACTTTTTATTCGAGAATGTTAGCCAGATCTACGGCCCACAATCCCCCCATGCCTGCCACTTGATCCCGAGAGGAGTCCGCCACATCCATTTCAAATTTGTAGCCGCTTTTTAGCCAACAAGAGTGAAATCGCCATGGCTATCTCACGGCAGACGCTGCAGGTTCCCAATTACTCTGATGTTTGTCGTGTTGTCGTGCCCTCATGTCTGTGTCGTTTTGTACGCGTGTCTTCACTCGTTGTGAAATCATGATTCAAGTAGAATTTATACACATTCCTGTGTAAGTCACCTCACACAATTCTTATGGACGCTAGCTTTTCATATTTTGGACCTAGCATAAAGTTCTACTGGGTCTGGATACAAAAATAAAATGAAATAAAGTGAAAAACTAAAATCTTAACTGCTAGATGTGAACTAAGCAGCCGGGTGAACTGCTTAGGGGGTTGAAAGTAGTGATTGGTGTGCGTGTGGGGATATAATGGGTGAGAGTTGATACAAAGGTTGATAGAAGATGAGCAGGGTGTACAATCCTTAAAAGAGCTAAATCACAAGAGATCCATCATCGGATGCAAGTGGATCTCATCAATCTTCTCCATGGTTAGTAGTCTAACCGGGCGTCGTGCATGTGGAGCCAAAGTGATCCGAATCTTTTGATGCAACCTCCATCGATGCTGTGTAGTCCTTTGTAGTCGTGGGTGTCTGGATCTCCCTAGCTTGGTCGCTCGATTGATCAACGTGCCTCTGGTGTGAGGAGAATGTGAGCTCCGTTGTGGTAGTTGCTCCTCCGGTTGCCCAGTGTCCGCTCTAAGGAAGTCTGTGATCCGCCTCTGAGATTGGCTAGCCTCTTCTCTCATCAGGCTCTCTCTGTGTCTGTGCAGCTCGAGCAAAAACAGACCTAGACATCCCTGGTCCTCATACCCCATGACTCTAGAGAGAGGTCCAAATCCCTCTCTGAACAGGTAGTGAAAGCGGCCTCGTATCTCATAGTAAACGGGGTAGTGGCATGTGTAGTGCAACTCTGACTCAGGCTCCATGTGACATAGGGGACATGTCTTGGCCTCACTCCACTATATTTACCAGTTTCGATCCAAAGTTGGTGTGAAGATGTGCGTATCTGGCAATAGCACATTGTATCCCATGAGATAAGTGGGTGTCCATGTATCTGGGCCTTGTCACAAAACCATCCTTAGTAAGCTGGAGAAGATGCTCTCTATAGAAAGCCATCTTCGTGCCTAACTCTTGTGCTGGTTGTATCCAAGTTCTCCTAGTATCCAGCTGAGTCAGGTCATGGCGGATGAGCCTAGTGATTTCGGATTGTGTAAGAGTCAGAGAGGGTGTATCCAATGATTACTGGAAGGGGGGCAATTTGTCCATGCTGAACCAATGTACCTAAAACCATGATGTCATCTCCAGAGTAACAAGGAACGGGCGGAACGGGGCCCTCCCATTTACGGAACGTGTTCCCAAGCCCGACGCCTCCTCGAAACGGGAACGGGAATGAACTACGTTTCCTTCCCAGGTATAAACTGAACGGCAACCGGAATGGGACACGGAACGATAGAATCTGGAACGCCAAAGTTTAAAAATATGATTGTTTGGGACATGTCTTTTGAACTTTGAGGGGGGGGGTGTTATTTCCATCCTCTCCTATATAAAGAAGGGCTTTAAACCCTCTCTCTCAAGCTCTCTACCTTACCCTCTCCCTCTCCCTCTCTCTCTCCCTTAAGGCTACCATTCCGGCCTCCATTCCTGTTCCGCCACCCTGAGGCCCCCCCGTTTTGGAAATGTTCCAGAGCCCCCCGTTCTCGTTCCATGTAATTTTGGTCATCTCCCCATACCAGCATGTTGTATCTCCCTGCATAGCTAATTGTCGAGAGGACTCAAGTGCTAGGCGAACATATCTATCTTTGGGGAGGTCCCACAAGCGGTGTATAACGGAGACTGATCTGGTAAGCGCCTCAACCACTAGTGGGGAGGCAGCTAGCTTTGCTCGAATAATGTCATGTGGTACTGAAGCCTTGGCACTAACAAGGCGCGAGATCATAGAGGCTAGAGGCTTCTCCATGTCTCCCCATCCATCAGTGCGACCCGTGTCACAAGACGGTCACCATGTGCCAATAGCGACAGAGTGGCGGAATTCCACCCCAGAGAGTAGTGGCCCCAAACCTTGGCGGCCCTTTCTATATTTCTTTATATTACTTGAACTGAGTACAATGCCGATACTCCATCCTCTACACCTTTTCCAGGAAGCACATATTTAAATGCCCTTGGTTTATGAAAAGCAGTTCATATGAAAAGCTTTCAAACTCAAAAGAAGCTGGCCCAAAAGCAGATGCCCAAAAGCTGCCAGCACAAAAGCTGAAATCTGTACAGCTCTGCCATGTCAGCAGCCCAACGCAAAATCCGGAAATCCATACAATCTGCCACGTTAGCAGGCCAGCGCAAAACCCGGAATCCGTACTTCTCTGCCACATCATTAGCTGATTACTCTGTCTTTTGTGTGTGTGAGGGTCCAACTTTATTTTAATGCCTTTATGTCACTTGGGCCCCATCGGACGGGGTCCCATAAGTTGGTGGGAACTTCTTCCGCTTCTTCTTCTTCTATTGCTTCTGCTTCTTAGGTTTTAGGCCTCTCGGCCGTGATCTGAAGGTTGGCTCCGTTCTTTAGTGACTTGACATGTCAGCAGTTTGTGACAACCCGACCTCTCGTGATGGTCCAATGAAGGTCCCCATATCTGAACTCCATAGAGCAATGTGGAAGCCACCAGAGTGTCAAAAAGCCACTGAGGCTCCTGAAACTGAATCTGTGAACACATCCTCTCCAATCCACCCAATGCGGCATGTGCTCTGGTCAGTCTAGTGTCTGCTGCTCTCAATGAAAATGCTGGTCCACTAAAGACCACCCCAAGGTAGGTGTAAGCATCTGTATACTCCACTGTCTCATGGCCGTATGTGAATGCGGGTGCTGATCTCCTAGTCCACTATGGGGTGGTGTTAAACACCATAACCTTGGTTTTACCAAGGTTGACAGACAAACCATTGTCGTGGGCAAACCTATGCAAAGCATCCAAGTGACATTGCATCCCCTCCGGAGAGTCGGAGATCAACACAATATTATCAGCATATAACAATAGTGGAATCCATGTCCTTGCCAACTGTGCACCTCTATGACCCTCTCTCAATATAGTCAGAAACCTTATCCACATACATACCAAACAGAGTAGGAGAGAGTGGGCAGCCCTGCTTCACCCCGATTGTGGAGTGAACTAATGTAGATAACCCCTCTGGAGTGTGTACATGCCCCATTACTGACCTGTATAATGCCATAATCCCCCAAATCAGCTCTGTGGGTACTCCTATCTTCTGTAGTCTACGTGAAACCGGCCTGTTCAATCCAAAAAGGGCGGTAGACTTTACTTCAAACCTTGATTTAGCTTTCACCCATTATTAGTCGTCTATTCTGCCTGTACTTTCAAGACACAACACGGGGGAAAGGGATACAGGCTGCTAAAATGCACCTGTATGAGAAGACCGACACCAGATTGGCCCCTAACTTAGGCGCCCCTTTCGGTATTTCTTTATTGTTTAAAAGAGGGAATAAACGCTGTGGTTCCCTACAAGCTGCCCCGCATAAACTTGGCTGAATTTCAACTGTTCCGGCCCGATTTCGGCAGCATAACTGTACTTGGACCCTTCACAGTCAGTATTCCCACGCATTGACTGACTTTCCCGACGCATACGGGCACTTTGCAAAACTTGGCGAGAATCTGCAGCACGCTGAATTCTCTGTTTTCAGCCCCGAAAATGCACCAGATCAGCTGTACAGCGGTCCCCTCGCGTCCCCGAACCTCTTGGGGGTATTAGGGACCGTTTAGGGCCAAAACCCTAAACCTGCAAAATACACAGCAGGCTGTAATTTACTGTTTCGGGCTCTTTTTCGCGTGCCGGTCGCATCCGTAGCAAGTCCTCGAGCTCGCGCACCTGTAGGGCTACTTGCCCTTTGAATCGGACGAGATTTCTGGCGTGAAATCTCTCCGAATTCACCTGTATCTGCGGGGGATTAGCCGCTAGCTAATCCAGTACCTGTGCAAGAGGCTCTTGCCTCGGCAATCGCGCATGAACCCACACAACTGTACATTGGTCAATTGAAAAGCCCACTAGAGGGGCATAACATACTGCCATAGAGGAGAGAGAGGGCAGTGCATAGCATGCAGGGCATCACTCCTGGCACGCACTGTACATAGGAGGGAAAGCAAGCACTCCATAGCTCTTAACCTGTGACAAAATCTGAAAATGAGCCTCTTTGCTCTTCAAATTCAGCGCCACCTTCTCTTGCATGAGGAAAGTGCACTAGAATGTGCCACTTGGCGCATTTACAAGCATTTTCCCGTTTCGGGGTTGCCGCCTAAAAATCTCCCAACCGGTTGCCCAGTTGACTTCACGACAGAGTAAGAAAATGTTCTCCTTGTCATTTCGGAGGTTATGACGCAAACACATTTTCAGGTCCCAAAATAGCAGTTCCCTAAATTTTAGGAGATGTTGCCATTGTATCTTTCTAGGTCATCTGACCCCCTTTGTACACTGCAACCACACCCAAAACTGAAATGTAGCCTCTGTAGCAAAGGATTCCACTTTGGCTAGTCAATGACCCCACTTTGGCTAACCATAGTCCTTGTCCAACCTTAGTGCTCTCTTGCCCTCAAGCCTGGACTCCCTCTGGACAGTTCCACACTAGCTATGCAATGCAGGGGAGTTAGATTTCCCGACGGGTGTTTCCAAAAAGGAAAGTAAATAAAAAATAAGAAAGAAATCAACAAAAAGGATAGATAGTAGTCACACGCTGGTGACATACCCCCCCCTTGAAATCTCAAACGTCCTCGTTTACATCTATGTTGTACATGCTCACAGTCAACACTGATGTATTCAACACCTGTCGACACATGTACGACACATACATGCTCATTGTCAACCCTGGTGTATTCAACACCTCGTCGACACATGTATTGCTTGCGTGTGAACCCTGTCCCAATGACATAGTGGTAGCTTCGCACTCTGCCATTGCTTTGAGTCACTAACTTTCTAATGACAAAATGATAGCCACACATTTTGCCATTGTCTTATAGTACACGTTGGGCCCAGTAACACTTTCGAGCATACCCAAACCGACAGTTTAAGAATGCAGTTACACATGTACCCTTTAATAGAAGCAATTACTGTATCCTTGACAAACTGACAAGAAATACTCACTTCTATAGCACTAACCAAAATTTTGGACATTCCATAAGAGCAATTGCCAAACTGACAATCTGTACAGCTCTAACATTCATGTAACAAGTATTTCATTTGAGCTCACTTTAAATACCATGTACATCATTTGTTTCAAAAGACATTGTCACAGTGACAATCCATGTAGCTTTGAAACTCAAGGGGTCAAGGTAGGTTGCAAATTGAAGGCTTCAAGGTAAAGTGATAACACAGTTGGTGACTTTGCAAGTTCACCTTCTTCCATCCACTTAGCATCCATTGGTGGATAGTTTCTGAACTTTACCAAGTAACGCCTAGCAACCTTACCTTTCACTTTCCTTTCTTTGTGTGCCAAAATCTGTTCGGGGACCAAGATCTCGTCAAGTTCCTCGACTTCCGGCTGATCTTCAGTTGGCATATCCTCTGGCACATCACCCACATAGGGTCTGAGAAGACTCACATGAAACGCATTGTGAATCGTCCAACTGTCAGGCAATTTCAGCCTATATGCAACATCACTGATTATGTCGCACACTTGAAAAGGCCCATAGTAACGCATGCTGAGCTTTGGAAACAGTCTTTCCTTGCCCTTCATCTTCTTTAATCTTGCCTTTTCAAAGCGTAAAAGCACCCAATCACCAAGTGAAAATACCACTTCACGACGGTGACGATCAGCTGCTTTCTTTTGCTTTGCCTGAGTCTTTTCCAAGGCCACTTTGACCTTCTTGTAGATTTCATCCATGTCCTGAACATACTTATCTGCTTCAAATATCTTGTCCTTTGTATGCAGTATGGGAGGAACTTTCTTGCCACCTTCAACTATTTCAAAAGGTGCCTTGCCAGTTGATGAATGCACTGTATTATTGTATGCATACTCCACCAATGGCAAATACTGCTCCCACTTTCCTTTATGCTCTGACACATAACACTTCAACAGATCTAGGACAGTAGAATTTGCCTCTTCTGACTGCCCATCTGTTTGAGGATGAAATGACGAAGAGAATTTGAGCGTGGTGCCCATATTCTCAAACAAGCCTCTCCAGAACAAACTTGTCATGCATCGATCACGGTCGCTAACAATCGACTGTGGCATGCCATGATACTTGAAAATATTGCTCATAAACAAGCGTGCCATCTGATCTGGCTTTATCTTCTTCCTGACGGGAATAAAATGAGCTTGCTTGCTGAATCTGCAAATAATGGTCCAAATACCATCGTTTCCTGTCTGCGTTCTCGGAAGATCAAAGATAAAATCCATAGCAATACTTTCCCATGGTTTATCTGGAATAGGTAGTGGTTGCAATAACCCTGGTGCCTTTTGCCTGTCAAACTTGACCTTCTGGCAAATTAGGCATTCTCGCACAAAGGCATCCACATCCCTTCTCAATGTAGGCCAATAGAAGAATGTCTCAACCGCTTTAACTGTAGCATCGATACCACGATGCCCTGCATACGGTGGGACATGGCTTTCTTCCATAACTTTGCGTCGCAATGGCTTTGTGACACACAATTTGCCATGCATCATGAACCCGTCTTTAAGAAGATAGTGTTCATGACGTCCATCCATTAGCTGCTCGAAGACCCTTGCAAAATCTTCATCATTTGCATACTGTTCCCTCATATCATCAAGTTCATGATGATAAGAAATTGACACAGTTGAAATTTGTGGCTTCCTTGACAAGGCATCAGCCACAACGTTCTTCTTGCCTTCCACATGCACAATCTGAAAATGGAACATGGACAAGATATTTGCCCATCGCATATGCTTCTCAGATAACTTTGTCTGTGTCAAGAAGTATCGCAAGGTCTGATGGTCCGTTTGGACAACGAAGTCTGCACCTAGCAGGTAGTGTTTCCAACTTAAGAGCGCATGAATCACAGCCAGTAACTCTTTCTCATAGACCTGCATGGTCATCTCTGGCCCTTGCAAAATTCTGCTCTCATAGGCTACTACCCTGCCATCTTGCATTAGCACTGCACCAATGCTACTACCACAGGCGTCACACTGGAGCACAAATGACTTCCTAAGATCTGGCAACATAATGATTGGATCTGAAGTCATCTTTTCCTTTAAGAGATTAAAAACTGAAATCTCTTTCTGTGTCCATCTAAAGGTGACTGCCTTCTTTTGAAGAGCATGTAAAGGTGAAGCAATCTCAACGAAATTTCGGATAAACCTTCTGTAATAGGAGCATAGTCCCAAGAAACTTCGGACATCATGCACTGTCTTCAAATCTGGCCATGACTTGATCGCTTCAACTTTTGCAGGATCCATTCTGACATCATCCTTTGAGACAATGTGTCCCAAAAAGTGGATCTCTTCCAGAAAAAATTCACTTTTCTTTGCATTGATGAGCAACCTATGACTGCGTAGCTCTTTGAACACAATGGCCAAGTGATGTCTATGCTCCTCTTCATTCTTTGAGTAGACTATCATGTCATCAAAGAATGTACCAACAAACTGCTGGTGTGGACGGAAAATTCCGTCCATCATCCTATTGAACGTAGCAGGAGCATTTGTGAGACCAAAGGGCATCACTAAAAATTCGTAAAGGCCAAACGTTGTTCTAAAAGCAGTCTTGTGCACATCCTCTGATCTAATGCGGATCTGATGGTACCCACTCTTTAGATCTATCCTGCTAAACATAGCTGTTCCTTCTAATTTGTCCAGAATATCATCAATTCTAGGTATAGGGAACCTATTCTTGATGGTATTCTTGTTCAGTGCATGGTAGTCGATGCACATATGCCATGAGCCATCCTTTTTCTGCACCAACACTGGAGAACAGAATGGAGATGAACTGGGCTGATTCAGCCCTTTTCTAACAGCTCCTATACTTGGCCCATTATCTCTTTCTGCTGAGCCGCACTAACCTTGTACGGAGGCTTATTTTTTTATTTCCGAGAAAAAGATCCTTCGATTAGTTAATGAAAACTGCCCATAGGGCTACATCCACCTCTATAGGAGAGGGCTACAACAAGCATGGTGGGGAGACTCTCCCAATGAAAAAACAACATATATACAATGGGGCTAAATCAAGAGATGGGAGGAGGGAAGAGCCACACAGGTGGACAGTAGTGCCATCTGAGCACCCCCTGGACCATGATGTAGAAAGGCCCAGGACGCCAGAGTCGAAGGAAAGCCTCGCGGCGCTCCCGCATGCGGTCGGAGTTGCCCTGTAGTCCCTCAAGCTGTCCTCTGAGAGTATGGATCAGCGCTAGCCAAAAGTCACGAACAGTCTCTGCTGGTGGCACAGGGCGAGCCTCAAAGATGCGGAAACAGCGGGCCCGCCAGATGAACCAGAGAGCTAGGCCGCTGATGAGCTCCCAACACTCCTCTCTCTCACTGCACCACTTCTGTGGAGTAAGATCTGTAGCAGGCTGGAGTGTAGGTCGCCCCCCCTGTATCACTATCATCCTGTTGGTGGAAGATAGCTCAAACTGAAGTGCCGGGCCCGTGAGGGTGGACCAAGCCGTTGCCCCCCAAGTGTACTGCCGAGCCGTGGAGAGGGCAGGCATCAGCCGAAGAACTCGTAGCCACACCTGCTGGGCCGAGGGACAGTCCCAAAGACAGTGACTCTAACTCTCCACCAATTGGTCACAGGCTATACATGCGGCCGAGAGACCACTATGCACAAGCCAGCTCCCTACTGCTGTGGCTCTGTGTGCAACCAACCACTGGAACAAAGTGACGCGCCTCGGTTGTCTGGAGTCCCACAGCCTCTGCCAAAAAGCTGCCAAGAACTCGATTGTGAGGCCCTCCTCCTGCCAATGACGTGCTGCAGCGGGGCGGGCCTCTCTCTGTGCTGCAAGTATATGACGTCCAAGCCGAATAGTGTACTGAAAGAAAGGGACTCCTGGGCGGTCTGCAGAAGAGAAGGGGTCCCTCCATAGCCACTCACCAGGATCCCACTGTACTCGTGCCAATGGACAACACTCCCAAGCCCATAGCCTCCAGTGTCCTTTCTCAAGAGCTGCTGGGTCAGGGTCTATGACGCAAGTCCTCCCACAGATGCCCACAACTCGGATCCTCTGGAAACAGCACTCTGCTACCTGCTGGGCCTCTACTGCAACTCGCTGTAATCGTCCCCCACCCTGAGGCTCGAAGAACAGGGCTGGGACAGTCTCTGAGAAAGCCCTGACTGAAATGAGAACCTCCAGTCGTGTGAAGGCTCCCATCCACTGGGGTGCTACTGGCTCGAGAGGCGTGAGCCACTCAGCTGGAACTGACTCTGAGATGTCCTTACACATGCTCTGAACCCCTCTCATGCCCTGTAGCTGGACAGCCTGCACCTCCTCTGACAAACCTGTGAACTCTAGCCAGTCACCTAGAGAGCGCGCTGGACCTGCTGCCATGGGACCCCAAGAAACATGAGGCCTACTCCCAACCAAGTGGCCTCTCTGAGTGCTAACCATGGGGTTCCAGACGAGGGGCTGCCGTAGGCGCTCCTCCGTGCACGTCGGCTATCTCTGCTCTAGGCCACGCCGTAAGAGCTCCCAAGAACGAAGCAAACTCACAGCGAATCGGTCCTCCAGTCTCCTGCTCAAACCAACTCGGCGCAACTCTGTAAAGATCCATCTGGTCGAAGGTTGCCAAGGGCTCCCTGACTGAGGCACCCTGGCACGAAGCCTCTGCAGCAAGAACTCCTTCTAGGGCTCCTCGCCTGGAAGAAGTCCTCTGACGACGAACTTCCCAAGAAGGGCTCTGCTCTACTGTGCTGGATCAATGATCCCAAGCCCTCCCTGAGAACAAGGAAGTGTGATGACCGACCAAGCCACCTTGGCTCGGGCAATCTGAGTGTCGCGACCTGACCAAAGGAAGTTTCTGATCAGCCTCTCTACCTGGCTGATACAAGAACTCGAGAAGATCTAGCAAGAAGTGATGTACCACATAGTCGCCAACAACACCTGGTTGGCAACTACTACTCTACCAGCCAGCGAAAGTCGTGCTGAGCTCCAATGTAACAGCTTTCTCCTGATGGACAGGAGAAGAGGAGCAATCTGCTGCTCGGGGGACAAATCCAAACCAACCTGACAACCCAAGTACCGAACTGCAATCCCTGGAGGAATCCACCTGAAACCCTCTCCAGGCATCCAATCTGGCACAGGAGCACTGCCAACCGAGAAAGCCACTGTCTTTCTCCAGTTGATCAGTGCGCCCGATGCACAGCAGAAGGTCTCCAAAGCCTGCCCACATCTGTGTAAATTGGCCTCCTGGCCCTCTAAGTACAAGGCTGAGTCGTCGGCAAATTCAGCGTCCAGAAGCTTATCTCCCCGTATAGGGAGTGCTAAGCCCCTCAAACCAACCTGCTGTGACACCAAAAATCTGCTCATCGCCTCAGCATAGAGCAGAAAGAGAAAGGGGGCAAGAAGACAACCCTGTCTTACCGATCGTGTGAGCATGAAGCGCTCACCTCTACCTCCTGCCAAAAGCACGTGACTGTGAGCTTGTCTGTACAAAGCTGACACCCCTCTGATCCAAGCATCCGAGAAGCCCATCCTGCGAAACGTGCCCTCTAGAAAGTCCCAGTCAACTCTGTCGTATGCCTTCTCAAAATCGAGAAGAAGAATCACAAGGTCCTCCCCACGGAGACGTGCCAGGGCAGAAGCCTCCCAGAAAGTGAAGATGTTGTCAAGGATACTGCGTTCCTTGACAAAACCTGTCTGAGTCCCATGTATAAGGCTCTCCAAAAGTGGCTGAATCCTCAAACTCAGAGCCTTGGCAAGAATTTTGTAGGCTGAGTTGAGGATGGTGATGGGGCGCCACTGTCGAATCTCATCCAAGGAGCCACCCTCCTTTGGGATGAGGTAAATCAGGCCCTCACTCATGCTATCCGGCATCATTCCGGTGTGTAGAATGTACTGAAAGGCACTACACAGATCTGGGCCAAGCAGGTCCCAGTACTCCAAGAAAAAGCTGGGAGTCAGCCCATCCTCACCTGGACAGCTACCACGCGGGAGGGCCCTAAGAGCCGTGTGCAGCTCCTCAAGCTGAAGAGGTATCTCTAGCCTCTGGCGCATCTCCTTAGTCAGAAGATAAGGCATCTGCGCCCAAACCTGCTCCCTGCATGCATCTTGTCTCTCTGACTGGGGCTCAGCCGACAGTAGCTCACGGTAAAAGTCAGTAGCAACTGCACGCATATCCTCAGGCTCACAAACAACTGACCCATCGGGTCTCCTCAGCTGATTGACCTTGGCATGCGAGTGCCGAGGTCCCACTGCCTCAAAAAAGGCACCTGTCACTCTGTCACCCACCTGAGTCCACTGAGATGCCTGTCGGTGAAAGGCAAACTCATGGTGCCTCTCCTTTGTGCAAGCAAGCTCCTGTCGAGCCTGTTGTAACTGCTCCTCCAACCAGGGACTGTCTGGATGCTGCTCCTGCATCCTCTGTAGTGAAGCAATGCCTCGTTTGAGACGCTGCTCCTCTCTCGCTGCAGCCCGTCGAGCCAGAGACTCCTGGAGAAAAAAGTGGCTAAACTGAGCTAGGCCTAAGGCCACTCTGTCTGCAGGTAGAGCCTGGCTGTCCATGCCCTCTGTCCAGAGAGCCTCTACCCTCTCTCTGAGTGCTGAGTCCAACAAGACCCGCTTTGGGATGCGAAGCATCGTGCTCCCACTCCTCTGCCTGTCTGCCACTGTGAGGATCACTAGTGCATGGTCCGAGAAGGATGTCCCTGCCAGGATGCCCGCTGATCCCCCCAAGTCACTGAAGTGGTCACTAGTGTAGAAGCGATCTATCCGCGTTAGATTCACTCCTCCCACTCTGCGGTCCGATCTAGAGAAGGCAAGACTCTCTGGAGGCCTCACAAAGCCAGAATGCTGCCATGTATCCGAGACCCTCAGAGTCATACACAACCTCTCCCAAGCTGCTAACTCGACTCCATGCACAGTAGCATGGCTGCCTCCGATCCTGTCAGAAGGGTCCTCCAACATGTTGAAGTCCCCTCCTACACACCAATGGTCAACCTGTGGCAAAGACTCAACAATATGTGACCAAAACTCTGCACGAGCACTCGCCACATTGGGCGCATAGATGTTCAGGAAGCCCACAAGGCCACCCTGAACCTGCAAAGTAATCCACTGAGCCCTGCCTGGCACAATAATCCCTCTGCCCACAATGGCCTGCTGCAATGAGTCCGCAATAGTCATACATACCCCACCCTGGATGCCTCCAGGTCCAAAAGCAGCTGACCAAAAGGTATCATAACGTCCACGCAAAATCTGACCACATCGCCGAATGCGGCTCTCAGACAAATGGTGCTCCTGAAGCATAAGGAGATCAATCTCTCCTCCCACAAGGCAACGCTGAAGCTCCTGACGCAATCGGCCCCGCTGTCGCTGAAACTGGGGCCCACCTAATCCCTGCACGTTCCACGAGACGATCCTCATGGGGAGCGAGAGAGAACAGATGCTGCTGCAGCAGCAAGACGGGCTATCTTCGAGGCAGGCTTGAATGGGGAGTAATCCGCATCCGAGCGTCCTCTAGATAGGTGAGCCTGTAGTGAGTGCCTGGCCCAAGCCCAAGCAGAGCGAGCCGTGCGTAAAGCAACCTCCTCTGACCAGGAGTCCTCATGAATGTATACATAGCAAGGCAAACACTGCGTATCAGCAAAAAAGTACACCACAATGTGCCTACATCTTGCTGAGTCTGGGGGTGTCACCGCAAACTTGGCCAGTGGCCACAAAGTCTGCAGCAAATCTGTAACTCCAAGTTCTCCCATGTGGTGAGAGAACTCGAGAACCTGTGTATGCAACCATCCCACCACTGAGTCGAGGCCTCCGTCCCCTAGCGGCGAGGAACAGAGCGTGGACCTTGAAGCAGGCTGCCTCGTGGTCTACTGCGGAATCGCCGAGAAAGCGAGTGAATCCGTAATCAAAGAAATCCCAGCGGCGTCGGAGGTCAATGCTCGTCAGACCACGAGGGATAGCTGCAAGGGAAGATGTCTGAATCTGCAGAGGGGGCAGCAAGAATGACTGACCCTCTCTCGCTAGGCGACTCATGGCAAAGGCGCTGCCAAGAGATCTCCTAGCCGCCGGCGAGGGACTAGTCTCCTGAGTCGACGGTGGTACTAAAGCAGGAGGAGGGGTAGAAGGAGCAGGGGGGGGCGGAGGAGAAGAGAAGCGGGGTGGGGCGACAGAGACAGGGGGGCGAGGTGGGGAGTGGGCGGGAGCAGAGGGCGGGGGAGGGGATGAGGAGGAAGAGGGGAAATCTGGAGGTGGGGTGGCTGGCGAGGGTGAAGCGGAAGTGGAGGCTGGCGTAGGGGGCTCCTCCTGCTCAAGAGGACCAAAGTGGTTCCCCGTGGGAACCCACTGTTGCTGAGTAGGCACCTGAGGGCTACTCCGAGTGCCAGGTTGTCGCTGTGGCCCCTGGCGTCGACGGCCACGGGCCTGCTGCCACCCCTCCTCCGCTGGAGCCCCAGGCTCGGAGGGTGGCTCAGAATCTGTGCGTTGTGCCGCTGGCTGTGGCTGCGGCCCAGCCTTGGCAGGCTGGGGCTGAGACTGAGGTGCAGGTCGAGACCTCCTCCGTGGACAGGCCTTCGCTAGGTGGCCCATCCGTCTGCAAATGAAGCACTGGTTCGGGAGACCCGAGTACTCCACACTCTGTCTAAACCAACCCCCACTCACCCGAGGCAGAAGGATGACCTTCGGGAGCGTGTGGGTATCTCTGACCAAAACTCGAACTGAAGGGATGCCAGCCGCCTTGGCAGCTACTGATGCTGCCGTACGAGGTGTCTCCAGGACAGTCCCGATGGCGGAGCCAATCCTGGAGAGAAGTGGAAGGTACTCCCTCCGTAAACCCGGAAAGCAGACTGAGATGGGGATGTCTGCCTCCTCTACTAGCACATCTGAAGCCGGGTCGAAACCATGTCGCCACTGTCTAAAGTGGGCGCGTGATGCTCGGATGGCCAGTGGACTCATAGCTATGACTTTGGAGGCCATCTCGGAAGTCTCGAACTCGATCTGGTAGTACCCCCGTCCGAGGATTTGGACATCCAAAATCTTGCCCACCTCTGCGAGAAGGCGGGCCTGGAGAAGGTCTCGCAGCTCTCCTCTGCTAGGACGGGTGCCGAGAACCTTGCAGATGACAGAAGTCGCCTGCAAGCGCTCTACCTCTGCGGCAAGGCTCGCTTGCTCTGTCGGCGAAAGAGCAAGTCGAATGGTGGGCTCAGCGGAGTCGGGCGAGGGGGCTTCAGGCGAGTCCCTCTGTGGTGGAGCTGGAGCCTCCATCTGTGTCTACTGCTGAGTCGAAGAAGCGGACGGTGAAGATAAACTGCAACCGAGTACGCCGAACACTTGTCCGAAAAAAAATGTTGCAGAGCCAGGTGCAGAAAACCTTTGGGGACAATGAGGAACAGGGGGGGGGGAATGGAGGGAAGGATAAAGAGGCGAGCGAGGGTACAAAGGCTGCCGGGGGGGGGGGGGGCAGGGAGAAAACAGCCAGGGAATGGGGGGGGGGCGGGCGGGCTAGGGGGCAGCTAGGGGTGAGGGCGGCGGGCAGTGGTGGCGAGCTGGGCTGGGTGAGGGAAATAGCGCGAGGGCAAGAGGGGGCAGGGGGAGGCAGTGCGAGGGCGAGGGGGAGCAGCGTGGGGGGGGCTGGGGCAGCGCGAGGGCGAGAGAGAGGGGGGGTGAGGGGCAGCGATGGCGCAAGGGGGGGGGAGCGTGCAGCAGCAGCGAGCAACCTCGTCAACACGAGATCGGGGTGGTGCTAGCTGAGAATAGTTATGAGGCCCCTCCAAGACAAACTTGACCTTTAAACACCTTTGTACGGAGGCTTATTTGGTGGGCTACTGCCTGGCACCAAATCTATCGCATGGTCCTCGGGTCTCTCTGGCGATAATTGAGACGGTAATGAATCGGAAAAAAAGAGTCACTATACTGTTGTAAAAATATTGACCTTTCTTTATCTAGCACAGATAAATTTGATTCATCACAATCTGACACTTCACGTGCAAAAACCAAGTACGCAGAAAGATGCTTTTTCATTACAGAAGTAATAGCAGAAGCTGATACAGTGGGAATAGACTCCCCTTTAAGCTTTACATCCAGGATGTGAGTCTTTCCCCTGCTCTGTACAGTGATCTTTTTGTTGTAGGCATCCATGATTCCCTGTACACGAAACAACCAGGGAACACCTAACAACACATCACATCCGTCCAGTGGCATGATGTAAAATTCTTCAGCATCTACATAGGACTGGATATGTAGGCGCAACTTTCCAATGATGAGTGTCACAGCCTCTGTATGGCCAGGACATGCCAAACCTGCCTCTGCTGTATACCCCATCTCTTCAGGTCTGATTTCCAACTTTGAAGCCAATTCTAGGGAAATGAAGTTGGCTTTGGCACCTGGATCAAAGAAGATAAGCACTGTTTGATCCCTGACCTTTCCCCATGCTCTGCAAAGCTCACTTGCATTTGAATTTGGCTTATCGCCCACCATATCTCGCACTAGACCAGCCATGGGCTTCTTTCCTTTCCTGTCCTCCTTGTCTTCAGAATGAGCTGGCCTTTTCTTTGTAGGACAATTGTAAGCAATGTGGCCAGGCTGCTCACAGATGAAGCATTTGTTCTCTGACCTCAGGACCTTCTTTTGCTCTTCCGACTTGCGAGGAAAACGTCTTTTCCATTTCTTTGTTGGTCCCTTTTCTGATTCAGCCGAAGCTTTGCCTTTCCCTGCGTTGGCTGGCTCCTGAGTCCCTTTTGGAGCCTCATTGGGAACGTGCTTCTTCGTTGATTTTTTCTTGGTTATCCTTCCTTGACGCCAGTATTGAATTCACAATCTTCTCCCTTGAGCAAACCATTGCCAGTGTTTGCTACCTCGATGAGCTGCGTCAAGGTAGTGACTTAAGTCTTCGTACAGTACTTTCTCAATCCTTTGGGTAGGCCACAACAGTATTTTTCAATCTGTTCTGTCAGTGGCACAAACCTATAGGAAGTTACTGGAAGTAGAGCTTTCCAAAACTTCCGATTATAGTCATCCAGATTCTTGCAAGTAGCAACATTAAGTTGGTGCCATTCTGTCATGACATCTGCTTCAAAGTCATCAGATAACCATGCTGCTGCAAAAATCTGCTTGAAATAAATCCATGTGGATGGAGCTTGCCCTTGGAGCAATAAAGTTGTCCACCATTGTCCCGCATTCCCTGTCAAGAAAGTGGTTGCCTTGCGGACCTTTGAAGCCTCTGTAAAGTTTCCCCCTGCATAGGCCTTGTCAAACTGCTGGAGGAATGAGAGAGCCTTCTTCCTGTCATCAAACCCTGTAAAGGTCGTGAAAGTCACACCTTTGCCACCTTCTTTGTACGGAGTTGGCCTCTCCAGCGGCGTTAAGTTGTCATATGGAAGTGACTGAAACATGGGAACACTGTTAGGGTTCATTTGTGTTCCCTGACCGCAATTAAGTTGACCTGGAAATGCCATATTTGGCTGCTGATTTGTAATTCCAGCCATACCAAAATTTGCCTGTGGCATCCCAAATTGGCCCTGAGTGCTTTGAAACCCTGGTAGCATGCCCGTAACACCATATATGGGGTTAGGCATCATCGTTTGAGCACCCCCGAACACTGTTCCTGGCGTATAAAACTGATTTCCAGGTGCATGACCAGCCATGCTCTGGAATACCGATCCACCTCCAAAATAGCCAGGGTGTACTGAAGGTGGTGGGAAGACTTGTTGCATAGCTTGTAGGTTGCTTCCCTGCCCATTAGAACCAGCTATAGGCTGCTGAAAGGTGGCGGGCTAAACTGGTACAGCTTGAAAGACTGGCATTTGAGCCACCTGTTCTTGCACCTTAGGCACAGGTTGTGAAGACTGCATGTTCTCCGTTAAGTGTACAGGTGTTTCCATTGACTCTGCAGTATGAATCACCTGTGCTTGAGCCTTAACAGGCTTTTGAATATGATCCAGTGACCCAACTTGCTGAGGCGGAATAGGAGGTTGCAGAAAGGCTAAAAACCTTAGGTTTCGCATTACTTGTGTGAACATAGTCACAACAGTAGCCAACCTGGGTCTTGAATATATCATCATCCGTCTGTGGTGGTCTTGAAGACTCACCCACTTCATGTGTCTGTTGACCCTGCGAAGAGGAAACCTCTTCAGTCACATTATCTGGTCTGTCAGCCATAATTGCAATTCCTCGTGTCTGGTCTATGATCCCCTGTGTCTTCAAACCCAAACTGACCAAGGCTCACTTCTATGGGAAAAAGTTATTTAATCCCGTCGATGGAACCATGAAACCGGCTTGTTCAATCCAAAAAGGGCGGTAGACTTTACTTCAAACCTTGATTTAGCTTTCACCCATTATTAGTCGTCTATTCTGCCTGTACTTTCAAGACAACATGGGGGAAAGGGATACAGGCTGCTAAAATGCACCTGTATGAGAAGACTGACACCAGATTGGCCCCTAACTAAGGCGCCCCTTTCGGTATTTCTTTATTGTTTAAAAGAGGGAATAAACGCTGTGGTTCCCTACAAGCTGCCCCGCACAAACTTGGTTGAATTTCAATTGTTCTGGCCCGATTTCGGCAGCATAACTGTACTAGGACCCTTCACAGTCAGTATTCCCATGCATTGACCGACTTTCCCGATGCATACGGGCACTTTGCAAAACCTGGCGAGAATCTGCAGCACGCTGAATTCTCTGTTTTCAGCCCCGAAAATGCGCCAGATCACCTGTACAGCGGTCCCCTCACGTCCCTGAACCTCTTGGGGGTATTAGGGACCGTTTAGGGCCAAAACCCTAAACCTGCAAAAATACACAGCAGGCTGTAATTTACTGTTTCGGGCTCCTTTTCGCGTGCCGGTCGCATCCGTAGCAAGTCCTCGAGCTCCCACACCTGTAGGGCTACTTGCCCTTTGAATCAGACGAGATTTCTGGCATGAAACCTCTCCGAATTCACCTGTATTTGCGGGGGATTAGCCGCTAGCTAATCCAGTACCTGTGCAAAAGGCTCTTGCCTCGGCAATCGTGCATGAACCCACACAACTGTACATTGGTCAAATGAAAAGCCCACTAGAGGGGCATAACATACTGCCATAGAGGAGAGAGAGGGCAATGCGTAGCATGCAGGGCATCACTCCTGGCACGCATTGTACATAGGAGGGAAAGCAAGCACTCCATAGCTCTTAACCTGTGACAAAATCTGAAAATGAGCCTCTTTGCTCTTCAAATTCAGCGCCACCTTCTCTTGCATGAGGAAAGTGCACTAGAATGTGCCACTTGGCGCATTTACAAGCATTTTCCCGTTTCGGGGTTGCCGCCTAAAAATCTCCCAACCGGTTGCCCAGTTGACTTCACGGCAGAGTAAGAAAATGTTCTCCTTGTCATTCCGGAGGTAATGACGCAAACACATTTTCAGGTCCCAAAACAGCAGTTCCCTAAATTTTAGGAGATGCTGCCATTGTATCTCTCTAGGTCATCTGACCCCCTTTGTACACTGCAGCCACACCCAAAACTGAAATGTAGCCTCTGTAGCAAAGGATTCCACTTTGGCTAGTCAATGACCCCACTTTGGCTAACCATAGTCCTTGTCCAACCTTAGTGCTCTCTTGCCCTCAGGTCTGGACTCCCTCTGGACAGTTCCACACTAGGTATGCAATGCAGGGCAGTTAGATTTCCCGAGGGGTGTTTCCAAAAAGGAAAGTAAATAAAAAATAAGAAAGAAATCAACAAAAAGGATAGATAGTAGTCACACGCTGGTGACACTACGCATCAATCTAGCTCTAGGCACTGTGTCAAATGCTTTGCGGAAGTCCACAAAGCTACAATAGATTGGTCTCCCATGTAATGGCTTTGAGTGTCAGAATGTGGTGAAGAGTAGGAAAACCTCTCCTGAACCCTACCTGCCCGGCTGCGCATATACCCTCCCTGTCTGCCCATTTACCTAGCTGCTGCTCAAGAATGGATGCGTACAACCGTGCCAAGAGAGAGAATTGTGTTGGAATACAACCTTACCATTAGAGTCCCTTTACTTAGTTCGAGCTTTTGTCTATGGGAAACCCCTCTATGCATGGCATAGCTCATAGATTAGGTCATCACATTCTTTGCTCATTGCTTATGTAGCACCACCTTATACATGGCTATATAAGCCTCTTTCTCTTATAATAAGCAACAAGAACTTTGTGCCCAATGCTTGCTTTATTGTCTTGAGTCTAATCTCTCGCGAAGCAAACTATGAAAACATTCAAATTACTGCGGGTAGTACGAGCACAAACCCAAAGCTTCGAACATCATGCACATTCTTTTAGTTCTGTCCCGAATAGTAGCAACTTTCGAACATCATGCACATTCTTTAGTTTAGTCATGAATAGTAGCAACTTTTGTTAGATCCTTCTTTACACCTTTTGTTGAGACGATGTGTGCCAAAAAGTGTATCTTTGGTAGTATGAGCACAAACCCAAAGCTTCGAACATCATGTACATTCTTTTAGTTCTGTCTTGAATAGTAGCAACTTTTGAACATCATGCACATTCTTTAGTTCTATCCCGAATAGTAGCAACTTTTTTTAGATCCTTCTTTACACCTTTTGTTGAGACGATGTGTGCCAAAAAGCGTATCTCTGGTAGAAAGAACTTGCTCTTTTTCATGCTGATGATCAACTTGGGTTTCCGTTGTGCCTCAAAAACTTGTAAGAGATGCTTTTTGTGTTCTTCATTCTTGGATAATACAATAATGCTGTCAAAAAAGGCGTCCACAAACTTCCTATGCTCAAGAAAATCCAGTCCATCATCCTGTCGAATGTTGCAGGAGCATTTGTAAGGCCGAATGACATCACCTAATACTCGTACAATTCACAGAATGTCTTGAATGAAGTCTTGTGTACATCTCCAAGAAGTCTTGAATGAAGTCTTGTGTACATCTCCAAGAGTGAACTTGATTTTATGATAGCCACTTTTCAGATCAATTCATTTGAAACACAAAGAACACTACAATCTATCAAGTATATCATATCTTGTGTTGGACCGTGTCTTGATGATGATTTTGTTGAGAGCCTTGTAGTCAATGCACATTCTCCAAGATGCATCTTTGTTTAAAACAAGCACTAGTGAACAAAAAGGTGAGGTACTTGGCTGAGTTAGACCATTTTCCAATAGTTGTTTCACTTGGCTCATTATTTCTTCATTGTAGGCTTTGCTCACATTGTGAGGTGGTCAGTCTGGTGGCAAATTGTTAGGAATCAAATCAATCGTGTGATCTTCGGTCTCTCAGGAGTTAGCTCCCCAGGTAAACCTTCAAAGAAACAATCGGCTCGACCTTGTGAATTCTTGGCTTTTTGAGTCTAGATGCGACAAATTTGAACTTTTACGCTCTTCCAAACCTCTCAAGAAAATCAATTAAACAAGAAGACCGGATTTCATTACTTTAGAAATGCCAAAGCTGATATTAGCGGGATGGACTTGCTCTTTAACTTTACATCAAGGATGATCTCTTTATCCTTCTCATTTGTCAATGTTGCTTTCTTGCCCAATAATCAACCACGACACGGGTTTTGTGGCACCAAGGTATCCCTAAAGGTACATCACACCCCTCACGAGGCATCATATGGAAGTCCTCATGTCCTAAATATCCCTAGCAATGCAACCGAAGTTTGCCAATGACAGGTGTAATGCCGGCGTCATGCCTTGGTGCAGCTAGAGTTGCATCTAACAGTGGCCCCATTTCTTCGGGCGTAATTCCAAGTCCAGCTGCTAATTTTGGTGAAATGAAGTGGAATTTGGCTCCTCCATCGAAAAATATCAAGGCCTCTTGATCTCGTACTTTACCCCATGCTCTGTAAAGCTTGATACTTCATTCCCATGGTTTAAGGTCCACCCCACGAAATCCGAAACAATACCTGCCTTTATCTTTCCTTTCTTTGCTCGCTCCTCTGCTGCTGTAGAATTCTTTGGTTTATCGTCTAACTTCTACTTGGGTTCTTTCTTTAGACGCTTAGCTAGAATATGCCCAACTTCTCCAAAACCATCGCACTTGCCCTCTTTGTAGTATTCTACATGCTCTATTGTCAATTTAGGCCTTGCTAATTTCTTCTTCTGCTTCTTGCCTTTCTTCTTCTCCTTGGAAGAGTCTTTCTCATAGATTTGGACACTGGTTCATCCGTCACATAAGTCAAGGAGTGTGAGTGCATGGAGAAACTATCCATCGCATGTTCCAAGCTATGATCACATCAGTATCGTATTGTTGTGTCAATCACATTGAAGAAAAAAATTTCTTGGCTTTCTTCCACTTTGTTGGCTTTGCTATAAAGTTGAAGAGTAGACCACTACACAAGAGCATTCCCTTTCAGAAAAGATGCCGCCTTTCGTACTTTAGAGGCTTCCGAGAAGTTGCCGTAGAGAAAAGGGTATCAGATTGCTGTGTGCAAGAGAGAGCTTGAGAAGCATCTTTGTAGATTGAAAAAGTATCGAACTTCACCGCTTGGCCACCATGCTTTATCCCCTTCTTCTTTTCCAAGTTGTTGTATTGGGTAGCTTGTAAGAATTAATTTTTCTTCTTGTCATAAAGGGGTACCAAAATTGGGCACATCACTATTTGAACTTTCGGAGGTGAAAAATTGTCACGTGCACATCTAACCCTATGTGCATGTGGACAAGCTACTTCAGGTCCAGGGTTCAGGTCAGCTTAGGAAGTGTTCTGGCACCTTTGTGAGCCTGTGCGGCACAGGCCGTGCATGTCTAGGCACTTAGAGTAGTTGCATATCCTCTGGTTGCACACAGTATCATCATCAACATGACAGTCAATACCCATCATGAGCATTTTACAGTGCATAGAACCCATTTTCCCTATTTTATCCATTTTCCACTTATTATTAATAAGTGACTTTGTTGGGAAATTGGGTAGGGCAAATTGGCTAAGTTAATATATAAGGAAACTAGCGCTAGCACTTTCTGGCAGAAGAGGCAGCAGAAGTTCCTACACTTGGCAATGCACCTTCTCAGCAAGACCCAGCAGGATTACCTAGCGTTTTTCAGCCATCAAGACCAGCCAGCGTTTTCTACAGCAGGCCAGCCTTGCCGTTACTGCAGCAGGGCGCTTTTGCAGATACAAGATCAGCTTGGTGTTTTTGCAATTGCAGATCCACATCAGCGTTTTGCAGATTCTCGGCGACAGAATCAGCCATTGCATTAGCGTTTTCTATTTTCAGCACTTAGACTCCGCAATAGTAGTCCCAAACCTCGCAGATCTCACCTTCCCGTAGCAAATCCTCGCCGCACGGTCAGATCAGCCAGTGTTTCACTTTCAGCCCGCTATTCGCAGATTCCAGCATCTGCGTTTTCAGCGCATCGTCGTCGTGTCGTCGTCATCGCCGTCCTCGCCGACATAGTGTCAGAATTCAGCAGATAGCAGATTTGCAGATTTCAGCCCGTCTCGTCGCCGTCATCATTGTCGTGACATCGTCGGCAAGTCCACTGCATCTAGACCATTGTATCAGATTTGTGCAATCAATAGCATATACCTCTCTCGCCATAGAGAGTGGGGCCCTTGGAGGAGGGTTTGACAACATTCTGGTGTTGTATTCTTCTCTCTCTATCTCTGTCTCAGCACCTTCATTCACAGTGTCATTCACTTTGTTTGTGATCATTTGCACTCTCTCACTAAAGGAACGGAAGGCTCTCCCTTCTGTAAGTAAAAGGAACCCTTGAGCACAGATCGGAGCACTCATCTTGAGCAAAGTTCAACATTGTTTCCTCCTCTGAATTGCTAGAATGTTTTTTTTGCTTTCTAGACTTGCTTTTCTTATGCTTTCTTCGCTTCGACTATCTTTTCTTATCCTTGTTGGAACTAGAACTAGAACTAAAAGAAGATGAAGGAGGACTCAAAGTGAACACGTTCCTTTTTTTTTTAATTTTACAAAAGAGAAAATCTTTCTATTAAAATCACCTCAAGGGCACAGACCCCAAGGTAGAATTACATCAGAATAATACAAAAGGAACACCATAAATGGTATCACCAAAAGATAAAATCCTAGGGCAATCTAAGATACAAGATTGCCTCAAATCAAGGCTAGATATGGGGGTTAAGTCTTGAAGACCTCCTAGGCGTCTTCAAAGACTCAGCAGACTTCTTAGCACTTTCTACCAAAGAAGGAAAATGCCGCTCATAAGCTGAATTTATGCCTTCGGAACTGCTGCCGATATCCAAATCACTGCCCTGAGAATCAACTGGTGGATCATGAAGAGCTGGTGAAGTAGTATCCGAGGAGAGAGGAGAAACATTTTCTCTTCTTCTATACACAAGCTTTGGAGCCTCTCTTTCTAGCTCGTCGTCTTCTTTTCTTCCCTTCCTTCCTCCTAGCTTTCTCTGCTTCACTTCTTCTCCTTACCAAGTGATCTTCCAATCCCCCATTCGCATGAAGTGCCTCTTGTTTTGAAGCTTGTTGCCTTTGATCAGGAGAAATCTTGCGTCGAGTACAATCTGCAGCTACATGGCCTTTTCTGCCACAAACAAAGCAATGACCAGAAGACCAATGAAGAAAACCCTCTGTAAAATTTCTCCCCCATGAATGGTCGGGAGCGAAATAAATTGCGGAGGGTTCTTTGCCAAGGATGGGAAGAGCACCATCCTTATGGAGATTGTGCGATCGTCATCATCAGGAATCACAGCATCTCCAACCACAAAACCCATACATCTCCCAATTTCATTAACATGCGGAGCAAATTCTGGAAGAAGTCCTGGGAATCTAGCTGTAACTGCAGTTCCACCTACAAGTCCATTTACATCCATTCCCTTTGTCCATCTGGCAAGAAAGCCTATGGCAAAATGAAAGTCCACAGGGCCCTGTGCTAAGACCTCCATGGCTTGACTTTCAGACTCGAACTGCACCCTGAAGGAGCCTCTCCCGAGAGGGGAGACATTCACAATATTAAAATTGACGTGAAGAAGCGAAGCTTGAAAGTAGTCCTTCAATAGCCTTGCTGAGCATAGACTTCCCACCACTTTACATGCCAAAGAACAGGACTCCAAGCTCATGGTAGATTCGTGAATGGCGCGCAAGGTGTCAGAAGAAATATGAATACCTATTGCAGAAGCGGAAGGGGGGGGGGGGGTCGGAGGGCCTCATAAGGGTGTCCTGAAAAGGTTCCTTGAAGAGGAACGTACGCCTTTGCAGCATCCATCTCCTTCCCGACATAACTCTCCATATCAATCCTTGTGTAGCTGTGGGGGGGGGAGGGGATAGGCGACTTGGAGGGGAGGGCAAGGGTAATGAGGCAAGCAGATAGGGAGGGACGAGGTAGGGATGGGAGGCGAGCTGGGGGGGGGGGGGGTATGGCGAGAGTAGCAGGCAGGGTAGGCGAGCAGGTAGGGAGGGCCAAGGTAGGGAGGAGCGAGCTGGAAGGATGAGGCGAGGGAGCAAGTGGGGATGGGGCGATGGCAGCTACAGGGATATCAGCGCGCAGCTTCCCCAGTGAACACGGTTCTTGGATCCGGTCGTCTCTTTAAAAGTAGATTTCTGATCCAAATAGCTGGCATAATTCTTTGACTTGTTGCCCTTCCCCTTCTCCATTCAAAATTATCATATTGAGGTCTCGAGTCAGATGATTCCTTTGCTTGTCAAAGACATGCCGAAAAGTGTAGGGATCTGTATAACCAGCCTGTACACAGTAGAGGGCGGTACTACTTCAATTACTTGTTAACTTTAACACACGGCACTGAGAAGAAAAGAGAGTACAGAGGCATCCAACAAATAGAATGTCACTACGCACACGAAGACCGACATCGTGTAGGCCCCAAAGACTAGCGGCCCTTTCAGTATTTCTTTATTTAATTAAGAAACAGACGATCCAGACACGTAGATCAAAGTCTCACAAAGTTGTCCAAACCTGGCGAGGCTGAAATTGCAGGTTTTTGACCCAATTTTGGCAACATAACGATGCCAAAACCCTTGTAGGTCAAAAGCACATGTCTAGGACGGATTTCCTAACAATTTAGAAGCTTTCTGGTGAGCTGTAACAGAATTTCAGCGCATTGTAATTCCCCGTTTTGTCACTTTCAGGTGCCCATAGCCCTATCTAAGCATCCAAGGCCTTCTTGAGGCTCCCCTGGTGTTCTCTTGCAGTTTAGGTGCAAAACCCTAAGCCTGCAGAAAAACACAGCAGGCTGTAATTCTCTGTTTATTGTTTTAGATCGTTTTCAACGAAGCGAACACGTCTACGTGTCCCAAGGGCTCCCGCACGCAATGGGACAGTCCATCTTGATTTGGACGAGTTTTCATGGGAGAAAACTCTCCAAACTCGCAATCTTTCGCGATGGAATTGTGCGTACCTATGGGGGATTAGCAATTAGCTAATCCGATTCCTGTCTAGAAGGCTCTTGCCTTGGCAAACGCGCATAAAACCCCCAGAACTGTACAGAGTCAACTGAGAAGCCCAACTTAGTGGGGCATTACCATATGTGCAAAGGGGAGAGAGAGATGCGCGAGAGCAAATCATCGCGCTACATGAGACAAAGCAGAAGACAAACTTTCCATTAAAGCTGTGAACCTACACCCACTACTCACACACAAATGTACACTGGTAAATTTCAGCCTCCTCTCTCATTTTTGGGCGCCCCCTCTTGGGATGAGAGCTTGGAATGTGTGTGTTGAAGTGCAGGTTGCTCTCCTACTGCCATGTGTCCAATTTCCCTCTTTTGAGTCAATTCCCTAGTTCCCGCTAACTTATAAAGTTGTAAGTGACTTGCCGAGTGGCCCAAATTCCATTTGGCCAGCACAGGCTTCCATACTCATTAGAATTTAGTGCTAATTGGCCTGACTAGTCCCAGACTGAGTCCCAGACTGTTGACCTACCTAGATTCCCGATGTGAGAAACCCGTTCGGTTGCAACCGTTTCACATTGGCCATGCAATGTCCACTTGCACCTTTTCAAGGGTTCCAGGGAAAATAAGTAAAAATAAAATAATTAAAAATATGTAGTACATATTTAAAGACGGCAATATGAAAAATACACCTCCTGGTGACAATCTGAGTCGTCATAAGAGGTAATATCAAAGTTGTAGCGTTGGTAGCTCTTTCTGCTTCTTTTAAAGTCCGAATCATGAGAAGGAGTAATGACAAAATTTGAGTGTCGATAGCTCTTTTGGCTTGCTCTTTTCATATTTCCACTTCCTTGACTCTTTATCAATAGAAGAGGGAGAAGAGGAAGAAGAAGGGTTAATGTCATCCTCGAAGAATATAAAAATGTGTAAGGATTAAAGTACACTTAAAACTCAATGCTCAAGACTTGAGAGATAGATTTACATAAGGTAATTCACGATAAGTAACAAAACCATCTAAAAAGAGTTTAGGCCCTAGAAAGGTCACAAAACATGTGGACTGATATATAATTCGTGATACATGTAACATTGCATAATAAAAGTCCCGGCCGCCAGCTTTTAAAAGGGTTCACATTTTTATATGTAGTACATACAAAACGTTTCAAAACGCGGGGTACTTTACTTAAAATGAAAATATGTGTATTTTAGCTGCCATGTGGATAGGGTGTGTTCCAAAGTTCACTGTCTTGAAAATTTTAGACGTGATTTGCTCAAAGTTCACAAATAGGGATTCTTGGATGTAGTGTGTGTTGGGGTATAAAGCCCAATGTGGTCGCCTAGGTAAGTGGGCGGGCCGCAAGGTATGTACACATATTCTTTTGTAAAAACCTAATAAGAACTCACTATGCTCTACACATTACAGTAGAGCGAGTTCACCATATCGTCGTGCTCTTCTTCTCGCACTCTCTCTCGCGTCGCACTTCCGCTCGTACTCCTTCAACTGGTATCAGAGCTCAGATCAAGGCTCGGGGCAGCACTGCAGGAAGCTAGAGTCACCTGCTCAGATTGGAGTGAGATTCGACAGGCGAAGACACGGCCCCAAATCCTGTGGTCATCTCGGCCCATGTTCGGCTTCGACAACGTGGTCTTAGCGGGTGCAGATCCGACTCTGCAAATTAGGGTTTCGGCCTACGACTGCAAGTGCTGAGGATATCTGCACTTCCAGAGTGCTGATTTGTGTCTATCTACACAACGAAGGACGGCTTACAGTTCTTGGAGGCGTGTCACATACGACACGGGCTCACCTACACACGACTGTAGGCGACATCCACCAGTTCATCAGGTAGCTTGTGTTTACTGCTTGATATTCCAGATTTCATCCTGACATTGCAGGTACTTCCACATGGGATGTATTGTCAGAGATGATGTATATCTGTTGAGGGTTTGCTGGCTGTGAGTCACGTAGCAAACAACCGCCGCAGCGGTTACAGCATACAGTGGGAAATTTGTGGATGTATGACTTTGTGGGAAGTCTATGTACTGTCAGATTTACTGCAGCCTTTGTTGAGGGTCGAGTGAGGTTTTATTGAGCTGGGGGATTCTCGAATGTTGAGATCTTTTCGGTGATACAGGTCTTGGAGCGATCCCTCGAGCACCCTTAGATAGGTAGCTAGGATGTATTGACTGTGAGTTAGACAGTTGGGATTGCATCTTTGCTTTACTGCCGTTGAGGCATTGTCGCAGTCTATGTACACAGAGCCATTTTACAAAGGAGACTCTACCGAAATTTCTGCAGAATCTGAAGCTTTCTTGGTTCATTTGACAGGTTGATATTGGTTCAGAGGTCAGTTTACAAGGGAAACTCTGCCGAATTTTTCCCACGAAAGTAAACTACTGTGAAGCGTAGCTATGGCTGGATCATAGGACACTGCTCTTTACAATATCAAGAAGCTGGATGGAACCAATTTCCCATTGTGGAAGAAGCAGATTTGACACGTGTTGGTACAAAAGAAGCAGATAAAACCTATAATTCTCAAGGGGATAAAACCACATGATATAGACGAAGATGAATGGAGTGAAATGGATGAATTGGTACTTTCTACCATTATGCTGACTTTGGCAGAAAGCGTTTACTTCAATGTAGCAGACGAGATGTCGGCTTATGAAGCATGGACAAAGCTGAGTGATCTTTATGAGAAGCAGAGTGCAGCTTCACAGGTATACTGGCTTAAGAAGCTTGTTGACTTGAAGATGAAAGAAGGGACACCTATGTCCAATCATCTGAATGAATTCAACACCATCTACAGTCAGTTGTCAGCTCAAGGTGTCAAGTTTGATGAACCTGTTAGAGCTATGTTCCTATTGATCACATTGCTGGAAAGTTGGGACACTTTTCGCACAGCTTTGAGTAATTGTGCTCCAGATGGTTTGAACATAGCAGGCGTCGAAGGCAGTTTGCTTACTGAAGAAACCAATAGAAAGACAATGGACAAAGGCAAAGGAATAGCCTTAGTTGTCAGGGGAAGGACCAAAGAAAAGTACAAAGGTGGAAAGAGGAATCAGTCTCGTAGCAAGTCCCGCAGTGCTAAAGGCAAGAGTGACATAGAATGCTACCATTGTGGCAAGAAGGGTCACATGAAATGAGACTGCAGAGAATGGAAAGCAGAAAAAGGCAAAGAGAAAGCTGAAGACCATGGTGAGAAGAACAAGTCCTCAGTGAAGATTCAAGAAATAAATGTGACAAACACTGTTGCAGAGGATGACAGTTTAGTGTCAGGAGACATCTACTTCTTGAAGAATACAATGGACTCAACTCTTCTTACAGCATCTGATGGAAATGCACTGAGTGACTGGATTATAGACTTAGGGGCATCACTTCATGTGTCTCCAAACAAGGAGTGGTTTACCTCTTATGTGACCACTAAAGATCATGTTCGGCTAGGCAATGGACAGACATGTGAGATCTTAGGCGTTGGAGATGTTCAATTGAAGTTTCAAAATGGCTCTTCTTTCACGCTGAAGAATGTGAGACATGTTCTCGCAATTACAAAGAGCTTGATCAACACAGGTTTACTTGATGATGCTGGCTACGTCACCACTTTTGGACAGAACATGTGGAAGATATCCAAGGGTTCTATGACAGTAGCACGTGGAGTAAAGTCTGGAGGACTTTACATGATTTATGTATCAAATGTCTCCAAAAATGTAATCAATGTAACCGAGCAGCCGAACGTTTCTTTGTGGCATAACCGATTAGGACATATGTCCAAGAAGGGAATGGAAATCTTGTCTCGTTCTGGTTATTTGCGTGGCTTTTCATTTAATGATTTTGAATTCTGTGAACGTTGTCTGTATGGTAAGTAAACACAGCAGCCACATAAGCATAGAAGCAGTAGAAGAGATACACAGTTGGCACTTGTTCATAGTGATTTGTGTGGACCTATGCCTAACCTATCTCTAGGGGGAGCTTCTTACTTTATGACATTTATAGATGATTACTCGAGGAAAGTATGGGTTTACTTTCTCAAGCACAAGGATGAAGCGTTTAGTGTTTTCAAAACGTTTGTGACACTTGTGGAGAATCAGAGTGGCAAGAAGCTTAAATGCTTACGCACTGACAATGGTGGAGAGTATGTTTCAAAGGCCTTTCAGGACTTTTGTGAGTCAAAAGGTATAAAACGTGAACTTACTGCTCCTTACAATCCTCCTCAAAATGGTGTTGCTGAGAGGATGAATAGGACCATACAAGAGAAGGTCAGAAGTATGTTGTCTAATGCACAACTGCCAAATGGGTTTTGGGCTGAAGCTGTATCAACAGCTGTTCATTTTATAAATAGATCTCCTAGCAAGGTTTTGCAGAAGAATTCAGTGCCAGAGATGGTATGGTCAAGCAAGGTACCCTCATACAAGCATCTCAGAGTCTTTGGCTGTGAGGCATATACTCACGTTGCAAAGGAATTTAGGAACAAACTTGAGCCAAAGAGTAGAAAGTGCATCTTTCTAGGCTATGGTAATTCTGGTGAGATGGGGTACAGACTTTGGGATCCCGAATCCAGAAAGGTTATCCGCAGCAATGATGTTCACTTTAATGAAGCCAAATATCATTCTAAACCAGAGAGGGTTGAGGAGATTAGAAGAGTTGTCTTCCAAGAAGATGGACCTGCACGTGCAAGACAAAATGTCAGGGCTCAAGAGGAGCAAGGACAGGATAGAGTGGAACCACATGTTGTGGCTAAGCCTGAGCCACCTATTGTGCGTAGATCTGGACGTATCACGCGACCTCCTGATAGGTTTGTTCCATCTATGAACTATGCCATGTTGACTGATTGCAATGAACCTTCATGTTACAAGGAAGCAGTGCAAATGAAGGACTTCGGGAATTGGCAATTGGCCATGCAGTCAGAGATGACAGCTCTGCATAAAAACCAGACATGGAAGCTAGTTAAATTACCACAGGGCAAAAAGGCTCTACCTTGTAAATGGGTTTACAGGTATAAGATCACCGCTCATGATAGTCAGCCAAAGTACAAAGCAAGGCTTGTTGCCAAGGGCTTTAAGCAAGAACAAGGCATTGACTTTGATGAAGTCTTCTCTCCGGTTGTCAAGATGACTACATTGAGATGCTTTCTTGCATTGGTTGCCATATTAGATTTGGTGTTGCACCAAATGGATGTCAAGACAGCGTTCTTGCATGGTGATTTAGATGTGGAAATTTACATGCAGCAGCCAGAAGGGTTTGTTGAGAAAGGCAAGCAAGATTTGGTATGCCAGTTGTTAAAGAGTCTTTATGGCTTAAAACAATCACCGAGGGCATGGTACCATAAATTCCACAAGTTTATGCTTTCTCAAGGCTACAAACGTAGTGAGTTCGATCACTGTCTATATACAAAGAAGGCTAAGGATGGTAGTTGACTGATCCTTATTTTGTATGTGGATGACATGTTGATTGCTGGCAAGCACTTGGAAGAAATTTCATCTTTGAAGTCAAAGATGGCAAAATCGTTTGACATGAAAGACATGGGTGAGGCAAGTCATATACTTTGTATGCGCATTGAGAGAGACAGATCAAAGAAGTTGATTTGGTTATCTCAAACAGAGTATATTGACAAGGTTTTGCAACGTTTCAATATGGAGAAGGGAAAGGCATTGAGTGTTCCATTGCCACCATATGTGAAACTTAACAAACAAGATTGTCCTGTGTCTGAGGAAGAACAAGCTGAAATGGATAAGATTCCATATGCGTCTGCAGTGGGTAGTTTGATGTATGCAATGATTGCTACTCGCCCAGACATTGCATTTGCAGTGGGAGTAGTAAGTCGATACATGTCAAACCCAGGCAAGAAACATTGGGAGGCAGTGAAAGGAATATTGAGATACCTGAAAGCTACAAAGAGTATGCGCATATGCTATGGGAGTCAGGAGCTAAGTGTAAAGGGTTTTACAGACTCAGATTATGCAGGTGACTTAGAAAACTGAAGGTCTACGTCAGGGTATGTCTTTACATTGGCTGGTGGAGCAGTATCATGGCGTTCTAGATTACAAGATTGTGTTACTCAGTCTACTACAGAGGCTGAATATGTTGCAGCATCAGAGGCATGCAAAGAATCAATTTGGCTTAATCGACTAGTAACAGATTTGGGAATCAAAGAAGACATGCCTGTGTTATATTGTGATAGTCGAAGTGCTATACAATTGGCTCGCAATCCAATTTATCACTCAAAGACAAAGCATGTGGATGTGAAGTATCATTTCATCAGGGAAATGCTCGAGGATAAGCAACTTCAGCTTGTCAAAGTTCACACCACAGAAAATCCTACTAATCTACTTACAAAAGGACTTCCCTCAGAGAGCTTTGGGAATCAAAGAAGAGATGCCTGTGTTATATTGTGATAGTCAAAGTGCTATACAATTGGCTCGCAATCCAGTTTATCACTCAAAGACAAAGCATGTGGATGTGAAGTATCATTTCATCAGGGAAATGCTCGAGGATAAGCAACTTCAGCTTGTCAAAGTTCACACCACAAAAAATCTTGCTGATGTACTTACAAAAGGACTTCCTTCAGAGAGCTTTGCGCATTTTCGCAAGCAGTTAGGTGTGGGGTAGTACATCACTTCTCTACATCTCTTGTATATTAGCTTGTATAGTAGCTTCTCTCACACTTAAAGTACCACATTGGACTTTAAGTGGGAGGTTGTTGGGGTATAAAGCCCAATGTGGTCGCCCAGGTAAGTGGGCGGGCCGCCAGGTATGTACACATATTCTTTTGTAAAAACCTAATAAGAACTCACTATGCTCTACACATTACAATAGAGCGAGTTCACCATATCGTCGTGCTCTTCTTCTCGCACTCTCTCTCGCGTCGCACTTCCGCTCGTACTCCTTCAGTGTGGTCTACAATTCAACTTTCTATGAGGCAACCAATGCATAAGATGGCATTCTTTTCAGTGACAAGTTGGTGGTTGCAAATCCGAGGTGTAGACGTACTACTGGGGTTTGCTGGTAGTAGACGTACTATTGGGGTTTGTGCTCCTTACGAAATTCAATGACAGAAGTACCAAGCACTAATGAATCAAACTAGATGGTATACGCTGATAAAAGTCAATATCAAAAGACTTTGTATCCTTAAACATTTCCAAAGTAGTAACAATTGATATTTCAAAACTAAAATTGACAGAAATCTGATTACAAAGTGAAATAGATACATGAGGTATGTCCTATTTAACAAAAACAAGAGAGTTATGTACATAGTCTATATACAATGTGTCTTGTTTATCATAAAACCATGGAATTCCTAAATTAACATCTTCTCTATCCAGGCGTGTGATGTGGTGCAGGTTCTCTTTGTAATCAGCTAGCTCGAGCGTCAAATTAGGAAACATCTGATCCATACATCTGTATCCTCGACACGAGTCATCTTCATGCGATACTCATGGTCAATGTCCCGCGTCTGCAGCTAGCTCGAGCGTCAAATCGGGAACTATCTGATTCCATACATCCGTATCCTTGCCACGAGCCAACTTCGCAATACTCATGGTTACTGTCCCGCGTGTGTAGGCGTAGTCTCTGTACTAATTTTGCATCCACAAAATTGTGTGAGCTTCCATTATCAAGGAGTACAGTCACGTTGTGACCATTGATCTTCTGAGGGAAACGGAAAAGATCGTGCTTATTAAACACTTTGGTGCTAAAAGTACAATTAGTGCATGAACTATGCGCTAAGTGATGGATTTAAACTTGAATAACATCAGTGCTACGTGAGATCTCATGAATCTGAACTGAAGGACGACTTTGTGGTTTCTTGGGCTTCTTCTTGAGACAGTCTTTGATTTGGTGGCCCGTCCAACCACATCCGAAGCAAGCCCCCTTCTTCACTGCATCAGCAATAGCAACATTCTTGGCTTTCTTCTTTTCTTGAGAAGGTCTCGACAATGATTTGGACCTTTGATGGAATTGAGGTCGTTTCCTCGAAGTGCCCTCGTTGGATTGGTGAGTGATCTGACCTTCTTTTCTTCTCATAATTTGCCCCATTTATCAAATGGAATATCCTAGCCTTTGCCACTGCATCCTCGACGTCAATCAGGGCTTTGTCTTTGATCAAGGAAAACAGTAGTCCTCATGCAAACCCAACAGGTACATGTACACAGCATGTGTGGAACCCACCTTGCAAAAGGTGAACGCTTCTTTAAAAGCTGTCGTGTACTTATCTAAAGACAGAGTTTTCATTGATCGAAAGATTCTGCAATTTTCCGTAAGTTTTCAAAGGATCCATCTTTGCGAAATTCTTCTTGAATTTCACACAGAAATTAGCCCACGTCGTAGGCTGCTTTGTCATGTCGTGCCACTAGGTAAGTCCCTTACCTTACTGTGTATTTAAAAAGAAATCGTTTGAATCCTCCGTTCATAATGCTCCCTATGGAGATCGAAATAAAACTAATTATTTACGACCACTTCTATACACTCTCCTCTCCTCTCCAGAGAAATTGGTGGTTTTGTATGGAATCGTGGCCCACCTTGTGAGCGCTCAAAAGTAGCAATCTGCATCCACAATTGCTGGAGATGGGTATTGCTTTTGGAAATACACGCAGTCGTCGACAGAGCCGTATTTTCGAGAGCAGCAAGATGGGTGTTGAACCCTTGCACAACTCCTTAAAGAGAGGTCAAGCGAATGTTCGTCTGAACATTGGCGTTTTCCAGAGCGGATATACGTTGGTCGAGGCTCTAGAAAGTACTTGTGATCCATGTGTATAGAGCATGCGTGAATGTAATTTGAATGTTACCTGGTGCGTCGTCACGTTGTGCATATGAAATGGAGGAATCCATGGCGAAATCCGGTGAAGAACTGGAAATTTTGTGTAAAAACGGGCCTTTTTTACACTTTTCGGTTCCGAAAAGTCAAACTCTAGGAAGCTCAGCACGTCGGCGTGAGCATCCGGAGACGGGTAGGTGAAGGCGGGAGCGCGTGAGTACGAGCAGATAGGAGAGAGGAGCGTTGAGAGAGAAGCAGATTGCTCAAAAAGTGAGGTTTCTATAAACTTTGAAGTCTGTGAGTGTCTCTTTAATAATAAGCAGGTTTCACACCCTTGTTGAAAAAAACCCAAAGTGTCCTGGCCACTTAAAAAATATAAGGTCCTTATAAAATAACTTAACGCATGTCACTAGGACGTGGCAATTGTTAACTATGTCACCAATTGCTAACCTTAGTTGTTGGTTTCTTTCCAATGAATTTTGTTTTATTTTTGAGACCCTCTTTTTGAAGTTGCAAATGGTCGGACATCGTATGGTCAATGTGAACGGTAGTTTCACCCGCAGATGGGAAGTTGGTCGGCACTGGAATTCGTATAGTAAGAGGATGTCTAGGCTCAGTCCAAGGTCAGGTAGGTCCCCCCGTCGCACTTAGCAAGTTGGTGGATACTAGGAAGTGAACTCAATAAAGGCATAAAGTCAAGGTGGGATCACCAACAGAATGTATCCGACAGTAGGGCCACATTGCACTTTTGGATGCGGTCCCAATGAGGATAGATGGTCAAAAGACCAGTGGGAGCCCAATGGAAGCATCTCCTAAAAATTAGGGAACTGCTATTTTGGGCCATGAAATGTGTTCGTGTCATTACCTTCGGAATGACAAGGGGAACATTTTACAACTCTGTCGTGAAGTCAACTCGGCAACCAGTCGGGATATTTTTAGGTGGCAACCCTGAAATGGAAAAAATGCTTGTAATCGTGCCAAGTGGCGCATTTTAATGCACTTTCCTCATGCATGAAGAGGTAGCGCTGATTTTTAAGCTGGGAGGTTCATTTTGCAAGAATTGTCAACACAGGTTAAGAGCTATGGAGTGCTTGCTTTCCACTCAATGTACAGTGTGGTGCTAGGAGTGACGACCTGCACACTACACACTGCTCTCTCTCTCCCCTATGTGCAGTTATGTGATGCCCCACAAGAGGGCTCTTCATTTGACTAATGTACAGTTGTGTGGGTTCATGCGCGATTGCCAAGGCAAGCCTCTTGCACAGGTACTGGATTAGCTAGTTGCTAATCCTCCGCAAGTACAGGTGAATTCGGAGAGGTTTCATGTGAGAAATCTCGTCCGATTCAAAGGGCAAGTAGCCCTACAGGTGCGGGAGCTCGAGGACTTGCTGCGGATGTGACCGGCTCGCGAAACGGAGCCCAAAACAGGGAATTACAGCCTGCTGTGTATTTTTGCAGGTTTAGGGTTTCGGCCTTAAACGGTCCCCAATACCCCAGGAGGTCTGGGGACGCGAGGGGACCGCTGTAGAGGTGATCTGACGCATTTTCGGGGCAGAAAACAGAGAATTCAGCGTGCTGCAGATTCTCGCCAGGTTTTGCAAAGTATCCGTATGCGTCGGAAAACTCATCTGTTGCGTGGGGATATCGTTTGTGAAGTGTCCTAGTACAGTTATGTTGTCGAAATCGGCCAGAATAGGTGGATTTCAGCCCGAATTACGCGGGACAGCTCGTAGGAAATCACAGGTTTTATTCCCTCTGTTAATATATAAAGAAATACCGAAAGGGACACCAATTTTGGGGCCGACAAGTTGTCGGCGTCTGCTCGGAGCATTCTAGCTTGCGAGCTGTGTGTGTGCTTAAGTGTTAATTCCCGTTTTGTAGGTTCCTTTTGCAAAGTGCTCTCTCCCTCTTTGTGTGTGTCTGAAGTAAAGTATTTTGGGTGAAAGCCAAAGCCTACTGCCCCACGGGCCGGTTTCATGCAACAAAACAATTTTGCATTAAAAAAAAATCAACGAAGGCTTGAGGTGCTGCGGACGTGTGGAGAGAAGGAAACGCACACGCCCGCTTATGCCTGACACGCAAAAGAAAAGCAACGCTGGCTCCAACGCTACATAGCCCTCCGGGTCAACGTTTCCTCTCTTCGATTCTTACCGTGCGCAAGAGCTCAGGCTACTCTCTCTCTCTCTCTCTCTCTCTCTCTCTCTCTCTCTCTCTCTCTCTGCGCTTCGTACGGAAGAGGGATGCAGAGGGAGATCAAGAAAGATATTGCATGCTGAATTTATTTGCAAATTAGCTTAATTCTCTGATTTTCGTCGAAAATTAGCAAAATCAATAAAGAAATCTTTGATTTTTGTAAAAAATCAGCAAAATTCAGCAATCTCACATGTTAAATCTCTGATTGTTATCAAAAGTCAGCAAAAAGGACATGAATTTTCACCTGCACACATGCTTTCGAGAAGAAAAACAAACAATTCCAGCAACTAGTCATTAAAAATTGGACTAAATCAAGGTTATCTGACTCGAACTGATCCATAGGTGTGCACGTGGTGCTTCCTGCAGCCAAGCCGGCTCTGATACCATGAAATGAACATGCGGAGAGGACCTTTTGGCTACATGGACCGCTTATAGACACGTGATTGGACGAAACACCCGACCATAGCCACCATTGTAGCACCCCCGTGCTGGGCCAGCGTTCGAGGACATAGGCGTGCACCTGTAAGAGCGACCATCCCATACCACCCGGCCTCACCTCCTCGAGGTGACCTCGCGCACTCCTAGCCTCACCGGCTAACCACTGGCACTTTGCTAGTGGGGGTCAATAACTACAAATGAGGCCTTGGCCTCCCTTTTATAATAGTGGCCGACCACACTGGCCGGGCTCACACTACCGCCGGGACACCAGATGCCCATCCCGACAGTGTCTTAGCCAGATCCTCTCTTCAGTTAAGCGGGACATAACACACTGGCTGATTATGAAAAAAATGCTAGTGCTGCTTTTTTTTCTCCTTGCTAGCGCTAGGCAAATCTGAAGGAAACGCTGGCTGAATGGTTTCCTTTATAGGCTAGGAATTGGGCTTATGAATTGAGTAAAGGCTTAGGTAGGGCAAGGTGTCTACCAAACCCAACAAATTAATCATAAAAATGATTTGGACAAGGGGGTCAGTTTATGGGTGAAATTGATGTGCCACCCGGGAAGCCGATCGACGCGAGGAATGGCTTGTTGGATTCCTCTAACCTAAAACTACATGAACGTCATGCCAAATGCTCACCGTAGTGTTATAACATCTGTCAAAATGCGTGTACAAACCATTTATGCAAGAGGGTTCCAAAACTGGAAAACCTAATCTAATGTTCTCGACCGAACATGCAACTCTTGCGAACAGGCTCACAAGATTGACGGTACTAATCCTCTTAGGATTCTAGACACTCCTATCTAGGAAGAAGGGGAAAATTGGCTCTGGAAGTCGATGAAGCATGTCCACATGGCACCCAGAGCCATGTGCACGTGACATCTTGTGCATTCTCTCTCTCTCTCTCTCTCTCTCTCTCTCTCTCTATGCTTCCGCAACGCGAGAGAGAGAGAGAGAGAGAGAGAGAGAGAGAGAGAGAGAGAGAGAGAGAGAGAGAGAGAGAGAGAGGGAGATGAAATGAAATGATATTTTAACGTCTACAGAAGGCCAAAATGACCTATGAGACCAAAAATGTTACAAGTGGTGAATCTAGTACAATTTCTGAGTACAACTAAACAGGGGGGGGGGATGAGTGCTGATACAATGGTACAATGGGTGGGTTGATACAATGGGTGATATTTTAAAAAAAGAAAAAAAAAGGTAGGCGAATCAGGGGAAACGGGGGGGGGGGGCAAAGGAAATCCCTCATCGGTCGGTGGCGAATCTCGTCAGTCACCTCCATAGTCAGTACTCTGATTGGGCGCCCGAATGTTGAGCTAGGGTGATCCAGATCCTCTGCTGCAGCCTCCTCCGATATTGTGAAGCCCCCCGTGATCGTGGTTGTTTGGATCTCCCTAGCTCAATCGCCCGATTGATCAACGTACCTCTGGTGTGGGTGTGATCTAAAGCTGAGCTCTGTTGTGGTGAGCACTCCTCTGGCCGCTCATTGTGGTGTAAAGAAATCTGTGATCTGCCTCTGAGACTGGCTCTCCCCCGATGTCCTTAGCAAACTCTCCCTGTGTCTGCACAGCTCGAGTAAAAACAGGCCTAGGCATCTCTGGTTTGGGTATCTCATGACTCTGGAAAGTGTTCCGAAGCCCTCTTTGAACAAGCAGTGAAAGCGGCCACAGATCTCATAGTACACAGGGCAGTGACATATACTGTAGCTCTGTCTCTGGCTCAATATGACACAAATGACATATCCTGGCCTTTGCTGATACTCCTCGAAAAACTACCAGTCTTGATCTGAAGTTGATGCAAGGATGTGCATATTTGGCCAATACCACACTGTATCCCATGAGACAAGTGTGTATCCATGTATCCAAGCCTCGTCACAAATTTGTCCTCCGTGAGTTGGAGAAGATTCTCTCTATAGAAAGCCATCTTCGTGCCAACTCCTGTATCGGCTGTATCCATGTGCTCCTAGGTATCTAGCTGAATCAAATCCTAACGTATGAGCCTAGTGATCTCTGTCCGTGTGATAGATAGGAAGGGTGCATCCAAGGAGTACTGGAACGGGGAGCAATCTGTCCATGCTGAACCCATGTAACTGAAACCAGGATGTCATTTGCCCATACCAACATGCTGTATCACCCTGTAGCGCTAGCTGTGTGGAGGACTCAAGGGCCAACCGAGAATATTTGTCTCTGGGGAGGTCCCATAAACTGTGCCTAAAGGATACTGATTTGGTAAGTGCCTCGACCTCGAGAGGAGCAGCAGCTAGCTCGGCTCGAATAATGTCATGTGGCACTGAAGCCTTAGTCCGAATTATCCGAGAAATCATAGAGACTAGAGACCTCTCCATACATCTCCATCCATCAATGCTACCAGATCTGCCATGGTGATCCACCGATGGTCCCCATATATGAACTCCATAAAGCATAGCTGAAGCCACTAGAGTATCAAAAAGCCATAGCTTTGTTCGAGGTTCTTGAAACTGAACCTGCGAACACATCCTCTCCAGTCTCCCTAATGCTGTGTAAGCTCTGGTCAGTCTCGCCTCTGCTGCTCTCCTCAAGGAGAATACTCTGCCACTGAAGACCACCCCAAGATAGGTAAATGCTTCTGTATACTCCACAGTCTCTCGACCATACGTAAAGGTGGGAGCTGACCTCCTAACCCACTGTGCCGTGGTGTTAAACACCATTACCTTGGTCTTACCAAGGTTCAATGACATTCCACTATCCTAGGCAAACACTTGTAATGCATTCAAATGACGCTGCATCCCTGCTAGAGAATCTGAAATCAACACAATATCATCAACATATAACAACAGCGGAATCCATGTACTTGCTAGCTGAGCACCTCTGTCTCCCTCTCGCTCTACATAATTTGAAAATTCATTCGTATACATCCCAAAAAGAGTCGGAGATGGGGGCATCCCTGCTTCAACTCAATAGTGGAGTGGACCATGTCAGACATTCCCTCAGTAGTGTGTACTTGGCCCACCACTGTCCTATATAGCCAAGATCCCCCAAATCAGCTCTGTGGGCACACCCATGTCCTGTAGTCTATATATAAGTCTAGCTCTCGGCACTGTGTCAAAAGCTTTGCGGAAATCTACAAAGCTACAATAGATCCTCCTGCCATGGTGTCTACCCTCCTCATTAATAGCTTTGAGTGTCAAAATCTGGTCAAGAGTAGAGAAACCTCTCCTGAATCTTGTGTGCCGCCCTGATGCTCGTATGCCCTCTCTCTCTGCCCATCTACTCAGCTCCTGCTCAAGAATAGATGCATACAGCCTAGCCAATGTGTGACCAACCATGATTGTGCAATAATTCCTAGGAATCATGGGATCTCCTGACTTGAAGATAGGCACAATCGTGGACATACTCCAAGTCTCAGGAAAACCCTCATACATGGCTCGATCAAACATCATAGCAAGAAGCTCTGCAAGCATATCTCTGGCAGGGATGAAATGCTGGGCTACTCATGATCATGTGCTCTCCTTGTCTTCATCTTGTCAATGGCTTCCCTTACCCTCTCAACAATAAAGAAAGTACATGTCTCTGGGCATGTCTATGGTGGGTTCGGCAAAGGTGGTTGCCTTGATGCTGTATAGAGAGATGTGGCATTTTCCCCCCATGTCTCTGTAGAGGTGATGGGTGGTGTTGGTGAATACTCCTGAAATAGTCTCCATGCCTCGCCCGAGAGAGCTTTATTTAATGTTTACTAGAGACCGAAGTCAGCCTATGAAAGGTGTAGCGGAAGTGAATGTTGATCTTGCTCAAGATGAGTGCTCCAAACTGTACTCAAGGGTTCCTTTTACTTACGGAAGGGAGAGCCTTCCGTTCCTTCAGTGAGAGAGTGCAATGATCACAAACAAAGTGAATGCTACTGTGAATGAAGGTGTTGAGAGAGAGAGAGAGAGAGAGAGAGAGAGAGAGAGAGAAAAGAATACTACACCAGACGGTTCTCAAACCCTCCTCCAAGGGCCCCCCCTCTCTATGGCGAGAGAGGTCTATGCTATTGATCACACAAATCTGGTACAATGGTCTAGATGCAATGGACTTGCCGACGATGTTGACGACAATGATGACGAGGACGAGGACGCGCTGAAATCTGAAAACACTAGGGCTGAAAATCTGAAATCTGCAATCTTTTGACTTTCTACTGAATACTGACACTGTGTCAATGAGGACGGCGATGGCGACGACGCAACGACGATGCGCTGAAATTGCAGATGCTGAAATGTGCAGACAGTGGGCTGAAACTGAAAACGCTGGCTGATCTGACAGTACGGTGAGGATCTGCTGCGGGTAGGTGCGATCTGCGAGGCTAGGGGCTGGATTTTCTGTGTCAAAGTGCTGAAAACTGAAAACGCTGATGTGCTTGGGCTGATCTGACGCCGAAATCTGCAACGCTAGGCTGAATGCTGCAAATTGAAAACGCTAGATGATCTGTAGCAAAAACGCCAAGGCTGATCTGCAACCTGAAAACGCTATGCTGAATCTGTTGGCTGGAAACGCTAGGGCCTCCTGCTGGTTGTCACGTGACACATCCAACCTTATGTGTCCGTGGACAAGCATGACCAGGGTTCAGTTCAGTCAAGTCATTCTAGAATAGGAAGTGATGTGGCGCTTTTGTGAGTCTGTTCGCAGACCGTGCATGTCTAGACACTTAGAGTAGATGCATATCCTCTGGTTGCACATAGCATGATCATCAGATTCAGTCAGAACCCATCAGGAGCATTTTTACAGTGCATAGACCTATTTTCCCTATTTTTGACATTTTTAACTTATTATTTTTAAGTGACTTTTGTTGGAAAGTAGGTAGGGAAAATTTACTAAGTTTGTATAAATAGAAACCTAGCGCTAGCACTTTCTAGCAGAAGAGGCAGCGGGAGCACACGCTCAACAGGCAACTTCTTAGCAGAACCCCCAAGAGGCCTAGCGTTTTTGCATCACAGCAGATGGGCTAGCGTTTTTGGACAAGAACCCATATCAACCAGCGTTTTTGCATCTGCATCGGCCTGGCGATAGCAAAGGATAGATCAACACTAGCGTCAGTGGTTTGCACCAGCAGATCCACAGCGTGTTTGTAGCAGGACCCATTTTCAGCCCTAGCGTTTTTGGTTTGCAGATCAACCTTAGTGTTTTTGCAGATCTTCGCGACGGAATCAGCCCTAGACTCAGTGTTTTCAGTTTTCAGCCTTTAGACACAGCAGAACAAGTCCCAAACCTCGCAGATCTCACCTTCTTGCAGCAGATCCTCGCCGCACGGTCAGATCCGACGAAGTTTATAGTTTTAGCCCGAAAAACGCAAATTTCAGCATCTACGTTTTCAGCGGGTCGTCGTCGCATCGTCGCCATCGACATCGTCACCGACATAGAGTCAGAATTCAACAGATAAAGATTTGCAGATTTCAACCATTAGCATTTTCAGATTTCAGCCCGTCTCATCGTCGTCCTCATCGTCGGCAAGTCCAAGCATTGCAGAGATTTGTACAATCATAAGTAGACCGCTCTCGCCATAGAGAGTGGGGCCTTCGGAGGAGGGTTTGACAACATTCTGGTGTCGTATTCTCTTCTCTCTCTCTCTATCTCTCAGTCTCAGTACCTTCATTTACAGTGTTCACCACTTTGTTTGTGTCCATTGCACTCTCTCATTAAAGGAACGGAAGGCTCTCCCTTCCGTAAGTAAAAGGAACCCTTGAGCACAGTTCGGAGCACTCATCTTGAGCAAAGTTCAACATTCACTTCCGCTCCACCTTACACCGGTCTTGTTGAGAAGGTGCACTGCAAGTTGCTAGAACTTCTTCTGCCTCTTCTGCCAAAAAGTGCTAGTGCTAGGTTTCTCTTATAGTGCCTTAGCAAATTTGCCCTACTCACTTTTCCAACAAAAGTCACTTATTAATAAATAAGTGAAAAATGTGATATTTGGGAAAAAGGGTTCTATGCACTGTAAATTTTAAACTGCTCATGATGGGTACTGAATGTCATGCTGATGATCATGTTGTGTGCAACCAGAGGATATGCAACTAATCTAAGTGCCTGGACATGCACGGCCTGCTCACAGGCTCACAAAGGTGTCAGAACACTTCCTAAGCTGACCTGAACCCTAGACCTGAGATAGCTTTTGTCCACATGCACATAGGGTTAGATGTGCATGTGACATCCCCTCCTTTTCAAAGTGAGGTGCTGGTACCAAGCTGCATGGCGTCGAGGGAGTGCGCCAACAACTCTTGGAATCCTACGAAGAACGCTTCGCCGGCCCACTCTGATGCGTGGGTCGTGCGATACTTGAACTTCATGAAGGTCTGCAACGCTTGCTTCTTTGGGCCGCGCCGAAAGCGACAAGTGATCTGTGGCGGCGTCAATGCTCCAATTGCGTCTATGGACGTAGGTCCACCTTCTTCACGAATCTCCAAGGAGGAAAATTCCTGAAACCACTTCCAACACAAAATCATAATCGTATCCATTCCATGTAGAGTAATTGGAAAAATATGATTCTTCCTAAATGACTGTGCATGTAATGCAGATGAACAAAGTGACGGAGTGTCAAACCGTTCACCAAACACACACAAAAAATGGGGTTGAAACTTGACTTTTTGACCTAAACTCTCCACTATTGGCTGCTCCTCTGTCTGTTCTTCTGGATGTACAATATCTAGTGTAAAGAAATCTGTGATCTGTCTCTGGGGTTGTCTCTCTTCAGCTCTCCTCAATAAAGAGAGAGATGATGAAATGAAATGTGATATTAACGTCTTCAAAAGGCCAAAATGACCTATGAGACCAAACTGTTACAAAATTGTGAATCTGATACTATGTCTGGGTACAAAAATACTACTACTACTAGAATCCATCCTCATCTGCTCTCTAAATGTCGAGAGAGTATGGCTCGAATTCTTTGCTATAGTCTCCATCGATGCTGTGTAGCCCCTCTCCTCAATCGTGGCCGTCTGGATCTCCATAGCTTTAGTGCTCGGTCAATGAGAGTGCCGGTAGTGGTCGACGAATGTGTGGGCCGAGCTCTACAGTGATGGCTGCTCCCGTGTCCGCAGGCATTGGAAAAGTGGGTTGTGTGGACAGTGGAATTGTGTCGAAGGCTCTACGGAAATCCACAAAACAGTAGTGTATTTTTTTTGCTTGATCAATCAGGCAATGCGAAGTGAAGATATGGCCGATGGTAGAGAATGCTCGTCTCAAGTTTGCTCGTAGTCCCGCGATCTCTGCATATGAGCTCAACTCTGCCTCCAACACTTCTCCTTAGAGTTTGACTAATTTGTGGCCAATCATGATGGTCGGGTAGTTGCTCGGTCACGAGTCCCTGGACTAGTGGATAGGCAGAGTGGTGTAATGCATCCACTCTTCTGGTAATCCCTCTACTCGTGCTCTATTGAAGAGCAAGGCATGAATGGGGTGAGGGGGCTTGCGGCGTATATGAGGTGCTCTCTCTACATACCTATGTAATCTGTGAAAGGCCATGTTGCATGCGGCAAATACCCCTCTGCAGCGTTGCGGCTGTAACTAGTAATTAGCGAAGAATAGAAGTTAAAATAAAGGGGAGCAACTGTGCCAAAAGCTGAATGGTCATGCCCTCCGAACTAATCCTCCTGCTCATATGAAGTATCTGTTGTTGGAGTTCTTGCATCTTGTTGATGTGGTTCCTCATGGTTGTCTACTTTGCATCCAGGGTTTGCAACTTCACCTCCAAAGCATTACGCTTCATAGGAGACTCGATCATATAAAGAGGCGAGTCTTCTTGCCCATATGGAGTATCTTTTGTTGGAGTTCTTGCATCTTGTTGATGTGGTCCCTCATGGTTGTCTACTTGCCATCCAGGTTGGGAAGTGCATCTCCAAAGCATTCCGCTTCGTAGGAGACACTCGATCATATAAAGAGGCAAGTCAACCCCAAATTATCTTCACTTCATCAATCGTATGTGACTGATAAGTGATGGTGTACTATTAAGGATGATGAGTGACCAAACCCTAGCATTGACATGTTTCCGCAACTTCATTGTCGCTAGGTCCTTTGGCTTCTTGAAGTTGCTACTGACAAAGCCTCCTAGCTATAAGGTGGGTAGAATAGGAACCTTGATTGGTTGATCTCCAACACTAGAGTATACGTATACTTGCGACCAACCTCTCCAATCCTCCTCGCTCTTTGTTCCTTCTTTTGCAATTTCCTTGTATACTTCCTAATCGTGAACAGAATTCTTTTTGGAGATGTTACCCCTCTCCATGCTTTACGAGAACTTGGGCATGTGAATCGTCCTGGGCTGGTTGAAATGAGGAGGATTCTCCAAATCAGGCACAAACAACATTGAATCAGCCCCAAGAGGTGATAAACAACAGCAACCAGCCCTATGCTCCTCTTTGTCGAAAAAAAATCAGCACCGGAAACATGCACAGATCACCAACCCAACTTGAGAGCACGTTGTCGCTTTGATACCATGTCAAGGTGCAACGAAAAAGGTGAATCGGGTTGTGGATGATCATCGAGTCTGCAACTGCCCGCACAACTCCTCTTCGTCCTGGCAGCCATTGAATCTCCAATCTACCCTGTTGAACTTGTATGTGGCTGATGCTACAAAGTAATGGAAGCTGGTAGGTTCTCTTAGTTGGGTATTCGACACCCAATTTGACATCAGTTTCCTGGTGGGACTCTGAGTTTGTTTATGTAGAGCCCCACCAAGTCACACATGGAGCAGGCTCTTCGGACTTGCTGTGTTTGAAGCGGTATGTGGTTGGAGGTACAGACTCCATGATCATTCTTTGAGGATGCAGTGATTCATATTGGGGCGGAGATCCAAATGGACAATGGTCGACTACAGGTTACACCTTTTCATTTGGCTCAGGTTCGATTTCATGGAGGAGTAAGAAGCAGCCTATAGTTGCCTTATCATCCACAGAGGCTAAGTATAGGTCTGTTTGCAGTGTTACATTCAAATCAGTTTGGTTATGGAGGCTACTTTTGGAGATTGGCTTGCCGCAGCAGGCCACCATGATCTACTATGACAATTAGAGTTGTATAGCCATTGCGAGAAGCCCGGTTTTCATGTCCGGACCAATCATATAGAGATACATTACCTTTTTGTTTGTGAGAAGACCAAGGATTACTCAATTTGACTAGAGTATGGTCCTACGTCAGATAACCTGGCTGATATCTCACCAAACCTCTACCATAGGCGACATTATGCCTTCATGCTAGCTCCCTTCAATTGATTCCTTGCCCAAGGGCTAAGAGGGGGTGTTACAGTTACACCTTCCTGTTCAGTGGTGGCTCTTGTAGCTCGGATTAGGGAGTGAGGGCTGTTTGTGGCTGTACCCGGCCGTACCTGAGGTAAACGTACCTGCTCAGCGGTACCATCCACGTGTTGTGTCCACACAGTAGACTGGCATGAAACGGGCCCTTGTTAGAGTCTCTCGTGATGTGCAATTTCCCTACGATGTGCACCATTTATTGTCACTTTTAGTGATAATTTACATTTATTAGGGGCTGCCCTTTATTTTTGGGTCGTAGGGTTTTTATGTTGCACGTAGGGCATATTTGGGGAGTCCCTTTATAGGGACCTCCACCTGCTTGTATTGGTCATATTGTTACTTAAAGTATTGTTGCTAGCGTTTTGGGTAAAACCCTCTCTCTAGCGTTTTACTCTCTCTCCTATTTCTAGCGTTTTCATCATCACCTCTGATCCTTGTGTTTTGGCCAGCGATGTCACTCTCTCCCCCTATCGGTTGTGTTTCCTCTGCTTTCCCTTCTCTTTCTGGATGTGCTATTGCAGGTGTTGCATTTGGAGCCCATACGGTGGGCGGACGACACGCGGAGGATGTATTCAAGGAGATTTGTCGTGGTAGACCCGAGATCCATTGGCTGCTCAGTCCTGAGAGGAGGTTTGCTCGTGGTAGCAGACTTGATCATCACCCGATTCACCCTTTTCCGTTGCACCTTTGAGAGTTATCAAGCCTTTCAGGAGTGAAATTTCTTGACCTTCCACTCTTAGCTTCAATTCTCGTAATTTTCCTAAGAGACCCCTTTGGATAGTGCTGATGTTGCTATTAACAGCCTTCCAGATTCAGTTGATGAGCTCCTTCAAAGCTTTTCCCAATTTGTCCACTTTTAGAAAAATCCTCCCCTCCCTGCTCTCCGGACAAGTCACCTTTGGGTACTTCTAAAACATTAACGGTCTGCTTCTTCCATTCCATTTAGTAATGGTGATTCTCTGTATGAAAGTAGCAAGAAGTTCAAGAGGATGAGGGGTATTGGTGTAACAAGAACCACCAGAAATGCTGAAGGAAGGGAAGACCTAAAAATGGCCACGACCCTAAGTGCCATGCAATTGGAGGAGCTGACCTCTTAACAAATTTGTCTTTTGTTGTACTGTTCTCTTCGCAAAATTATATTTTACTTCTAGTCACATCTGCAGACAAATTTGAGATTTAAATTTTGTTTTGTACTGCATGAAGATGCAATTTGAGGGAATTTTTTCTAAATTTTTTGACACAGAGAATCTTTAGTAAGGGAAGGCCATTGAGCCTACTTACTAGAGAGGTTGTCATTGAAAATGCACCTGCTGAATTCAGCCAGGAAGGATTGCTTTCAGTGGTTGACAGAACTTCTGATTTTCCATCTTTGCAAATACCTCTACCAGGATTTGAGGAACCGGCTTTCTTGCCCGAGTTCACACAGCCTGCTGAAACCATAGTCACCACTCTTCCGAATGGCTTGCGAATTGGCACACAAAATTCTGAGGTAAGGTTTTCAGGCAAGATCACATTTGAAACTTCTAATATTAAGGTTAGCTTTTCCGTCTTTTATAGGTTTCCTTTAAGATACTTCATCACTGTAATGGTTATGTTGTCAGTCTCAAGATTGTCTTTGCCTTGGTTCTGTATTGCTTCATTCTATCCGTCAATTGTAGATTCTCATTCTAGTCCACAGTTCATAGTAGGAGATAAAACTTTTTCTCTTTTGTCTTATGTCTGTATTATATCAGTATGTAGCCGAAGGAACAAGTAGGTTCTCTAATTTATCTTGCTCATTTTTTTAATTTGAAGTGGCTGTTGGTTTGTTTTTGTTTTTTAAACAAAATAATACATCATTTTTCTTGCTTCATTATCTTCTTGTGCGTCATTTTCTTTTCAGCTTTTGTGTACGTTTTTTGTACTAGTGTTTGAGTCCTTGTGTTTTGTGATTTTAGACTTTTCTGCCCGTTTGAAGATATGTATTGCTGCTTACTTCATATTTGACGCAGATATAGAGCTACTAATTACAGAGCTTTAATACCTCCAGGAGTCTTGTGTGAGTGTCGGACTCCTTGTTGATAGTGGTTGCATATATGAAGACTCAAGAACTTGTGGAGTCAGTCATTTGCTAGAAAAGATGGCATTTCACAGTACAAAAAATCGTTCAATAGCTCTTCTCATGCAAGAAGCACAAGCTGTTGCAGTGAACTTCACTTCTTCATCAGCTTGTGATCAGATGTTTTACACGGGGCATGGAATTAAGACGTTTTTTCCACAAATTGTGGAGATACTTTTAGATAGTGTCCGAAATGCAGCATTTGAAGAGCTAGAGGTTAAAGAACAGGTACCATGCTTGTTGAAAATTGGCATGTTCTGAAATCATACAATGCTCATGAAGGCTAATCATTTTACGCAGCTCCTGAGGATAGAAGAAGAATCACGATACCTGGAGAGCGACCCAGAGGCTTTATTGATAAGGAGACTCCACTCAACGGGGTATTCTGGAGATTATGCAAAAAGCTATTTTGCTTCAAAGTCCTCAATGACAGGCCTTGACAGCCTCACTCTTCATGAGTTTGTTGATGTAGGTTCAAAATTTCATGCTTGAAACTGTTGTTTGCTAAGTATATTGCTTCAATATGCAACCGCTGGAGAGGAATTCCAGAACTACAAGGTTGAATGATAATACAGGACAAGGGGTCTTTAGTAAAACAGCAGGATGTGGGGGAAAAGCTTTTAAAAAGAGAGAATGGAGGAATTAGTCAGTTTGAGGCAAAGTTAGGCTTTCCACGAAGAGCTTTTAAAAAGAGAAAATGGAGGAATTAGTCATTTAGAGGCAAAGTTAGGCTTTCCACAATCATAATTGGTTGTGAAGTACCGCTTTCAAGTCTCAGTCACACACTACCGTTTTTCAAGAAATCTTCGGTAGACAATTTTCTTGGCATGATTTAGTTTTAGTCCAGCTCTCTCTCTCTCTCTCTCTCTCTCTCTCTCTCTCTCATTTCATTTCATTTCATTTCAGTCCATTTGTTTTCTCTCTCTCACACATAAAGCTCCAAATAGAAGATCAGAAGGCTTGTATGCTTCGAATTATGCAAGCCCTGAAGGAGAACAAAAAGGCCTTCTATAGAGATGGAAGGGCATTTTTTAATGGGAGACCAGTCGCATAGGAATTTGCTGCCTATGATATGTTACATCGTTGGAGCTGAAAATGGCTCTTTGGAATTGTAACGGGTTTTAGTATGGACACACCGAAGACAGTTGAGCAGGTGATGGAGGGGATTTCATTGACCAAGGCACACCAAAGCTGGCACATACGGGCTTCTTGTTGCACTTGTGCTGCCCGTTTTGGTCATGATTCAACTTGTCAGCGCTGCGCCTTACAGTTTAAGGAATTCATGCGACATTGCTTTTGGGTGGCCCCATATGCTCACTCCATTTGGTGAGCAGCGGTATATATCCTTCTATGCTGAGCTGGTTTGCATCATGGTTTTGCGACTTGGGGGGCTGTCACTTGGCTCAGCAGTGTCTTGGGTCACACTCGTTAAATGAAGGGGAAGCAAGAGGTCCAATATTCATGTTTACAGACTTGGGATATAGACGGGGCCTGGTTAGTCCCTCGTTGGAAACCTCCCAGCCATAGAGCCAATACAGGCTCATCCTTGAGCGTGGGAGCCTGCAACTAGCGGGCTAGCCTCTACCACAAGAGCTGGTGTCCCATACCACCAAGCCCACAACTATACGGGTGCTGCGGGTAGAGCTGCCAAGGGCCTAAAGTGGTGGAACACAAGATGCTCACAAATGAGCCTAGGGTCCTATTTATAGAATTCCTTAACTGCCCTAACCTTAGGGCCATGTTCACACTTGGACGGACATAGCTCAGGCGCCCATCCTGATGTCTGGGGACGTTCCCTCCTTATGTTTAATTGGTGTCCTTATCAATATCCTCGGTTATAAAACGGGGGAAACGACTCTTCAACGATCTTACTAATTCCCAAGTAGCATTGGACTTGGGTAGATACTTCCACTTGATCAAATACTCGGATTCCTCGCCGGATCCATCTTGCACATATGACATGACACTAACCATACTCACGCATGAACGACCATAGAGAGCGGACGTCAGGCTCACCTCCCAGCCATAGAGTCGAATCCGGGCTCATCCTCGAGCCTGGGTGCCTACAGCTAGCGGGCTAGCCTCTACCACAAGGGTTGGTGTCCCCTACCACCAAGTCCACACGGATATGGGTGTATCGGTAGCGCTACCAAGAGCCTAGAGTGGTGATCACATAAGATGCTCACAAATGAGCCCAGGGCCCTATTTGTAGGATTCCTTACCGTCCCTAACCATAGGGCCATGTTCACACCCAGCCCGACATAGGTCAGGCACCCATCCTGATGTCAAAGGGCACCCATCCTGATGTCAAAGGGGACCGATCTGGAAGGCTAGTTGCACACATGTTTTGAGTGCTAGCCTTCCTCTACTTCTCATACCTGGGTGGATATATAATTAGAGTGAGTGCACACTCTACGTTGGCAGTGAAATTGTCAGGTGCAGCGAAAGAACTTTTAAGGATTTTAGCTCAGATCTAATACTTTGCACAAACACAAGGTGACTTTACTTCACTAAATTGAACACACTGAGAGAAAGAAGAGAGATGACCCCGCATGTCGGGTCCCAACCACCCTCAAGGGCCTCCTTGCTTTGTTTGCTAGAGCAAGTACTTGCTTTAGATTACTTGCACAATATTGATACAATGGCTAAATGCTGAATACTAAATACTTTGTGCCGATGCTGATCTGATGCATAAACACTAAGGCTGATCTAGTGCAAAAATGCTAGGCTGGTCTAGTGGAAAAAAGGCTGGGTTGAACTGATGCAAAAATGCTGATGATGCTGTGGTGTTGGTGATGGAAACGCTAGGTGCTCAGGCTCTGTGGGCGTTGAATGCTCATGTAGGTATTGGGTTCTGATGTCTAAAAACTGAAGGCCAAGTGGCACTTTGGTAGGTTGTTATGCCATTTTCCCCACCTACTTTTTATAAATGTCATGTAAAAGTCACTTTTTAATAAATGACTTAAGTGACAGTTCATATGCCTATGTGCTTAAGTGATTGTATTGTGCAAGTGAGGGTATGCAACTATGACTTGCCTGACCATGCATGTCCTCCTAGAGGCTCACAAAGTGCTAGACTAGATCTTTAGCTAAGTAAGATTGATGCTGGTCTGTAGAAGTAGCTTGTTCATGTGGCTCAAGTGCAATGCGCACCTGACATGGATACATCAAGAAGCTCTTCCTGGGCAGCAGAGTGTCGTCGATCCTTTCTTAGAAAGTGGTGTAACTAGCAAGCCACCACTGAGGAGGTAGAATCATTACAACAATCGTGGAATTGAACCAAAAAGAAACCACTTGTAATAAAGAGACAAGAAGTGGCAAAGTCCACTACCAGAAGCATTTTCCCCAAAGTGGTGGTGCCCCTTTCGGTACTGCTTTTAATAACAGAGTACAACTGTTGGGGAGTCACTCTGCAGATGTGCAACCATTCATTGATATGACAGAAGCCCCAAGGCTTATATTTAAAGGCACTGCGGCGTAAAAGCCACTGATACAAAAGCAACCATTCCAAAAGTTGGCGCCTCTCAAACGCATTTGCGATAAAAACTAATGCCTAGTAATTGATTCCAAAAAGCATGCCACATCATTAGTTTGTACGGCCTACCATGTCAGCAACCATATGGCTCGCAATTCGTGGCGGAACTACCAAGCTGCCACATGTCATCTCTGTCTCGTTGGTTGTCCCATCATCTTTGTCTGTCTTGTGTCCGCAGCTTAGGTTGTCATGTCATCACTTTGTGCCATACCCCTTCTTACTAGAAGAATAATTGCCCTCAATTACACCTGCAAAACAGACAATGGACAATAAAATAGCTCAGGAGACACCGACTCTATGCTTACATGCATTTGACGACTCAAACCATGCACTGGCACAAAGACACAAGTCATTGAACAACACATCGTGATCATTATGACTTATTTAGCAATCACATTGAGATCGCATTGATTTCGTGTGGCTGTCTTGGACACTAAATCTCATCATTTTTAGATTCAGATCCCTTCTCAAATTTGATGCAGACATGGGAATGACCATCCCCACAAGTGAGAACATTCACAGAACATGCATCCGCACAAGTCCTAATCCTCACTAGATTTTGAATTAACATTCACATCATTGACCCTGAACAATCAATTGCAAACAATGAAACTACTGCACACTTTACGTTGGCAATGGGATTGTCAGGTGAAGCGGAAGAATCTTTAAGGATTTTAGCTTTGATCTTGTACTTTGCACAAACACAAGGTTACTTTACTTCACTAAATTGAACACAATGAGAAAGAGAGACGGGAGATGACACCGCATGTCGGGTCCCAACCACCCTCAAGGGCCTCCTTGCTCTGTTGTCAGAGCAAATACTTGCTTTAGATTACTTGCACAATACTGATACAATGGCTAAATATTGAATACTAAATACTTCGTACCGATGCTGATCTAATGCATAAACGCTAAGGCTGATTTGGTGCAAAAATGCTGGGCTGATCTGGTGCAAAAACGTTGGGCTGAACTGATGCAAAAACGTTGACGATGCTGTGGCGTTGGTGATGGAAACACTAGGTGTTGAGGTGCTGTGGGTGTTAGATGTCCATGTGGGTATTGGGCTTTGATGTCTAAAAACGGAAGGCCAAGTGGCTCTTTGGTGGGTGGCTATGCCATTTTTCCTACCTACTTTTTATAAATGTCATGTCAAAGTCACTTTTTAGTAAATGACCTAAGTGACCGTTCATATGCCTATGTGCTTAAGTGGTTGTATTGTGCAAGTGAGGGTATGCAACTATGACATGCCTGATCGTGCATGTCATCCTAGAGGCTCACAAAGTGCCAGGCTAGATCTTAAGCTAAGTAAGATTGATGCTGATCTGTAGAGGTAGCTTGTCCTTGTGGCTCAAGTGCAATGCACAGTGACATGGATACATCAAGAGGCACTTCTTGGGCAGTAGAGTCTCCTCGATCATTTCTCACTTCTTGCCGATGCTGATTTGATGCTTAAACGCTAAGGTTGATCTGGTGCAAAAATGTTGGGTTTGATCTAGTGCAAAAATGTTGGGCTGAACTGATGCAGAAACGTTGACGATGCTGTGGCGTCGGTGATGGAAACACTAGGTGTTGAGGTGCTGTGGGCGTTGGATGTCCATGCGGATATTGGGTTTTGAATTGTCTAAAAAATGAAGGCCAAGTGGCTCTTTGGTAGGTTGTTTTGCCATTTCCCCTACCTTTTTTTATGAATGTCATGTCAAAGTCACTTTTTCATAAATGACTTAAGTGACCGTTCATATGCCTATGTGCTTATGTGATTGTATTGTCCAAGTGAGGGTATGCGCTCCTTGCCGCATTGTCGAAGCAAGGGACTTGCCGATACACCGTGTGCGAGCCACAAATGGCTCCAAGCACACAACAAGCCTAAACTAGCAAGCTCAAGAGAGCAAAGGGTGTGTCACTCACCGCTCTACGCTCGCCTTCGTGGTGGATTCCTCGCCGCGATGAAGAAGAAGCTGCAGTCGTGCCGCGCTCAACCGCTTCGCCGCCGTCGTGCCTTCGTAATGCTCGATCGCACACACACTCTCCCTCTCTCTCTCTCTCTCTCTCACATACACACACACACAAGGAGGTGAAGAAGAAGAAGATGGAGATGGAGATGGAGCAAGAGCACTCTTCTATTGCACAAATGAGAGAATGAGTGAATTTTAGGTTTAGTTGGCTTTTATATGAGCTCTCCCCATTCACACTTGGGCGCCCATGCTTAGCCAACTAATCTCTTGAATGTCCCAGTTAGAGTGCGCCTCTCATCGGCGATCACTCTTACCCTTTTCCTATTGGTCCGACAAGCCCGGTATCTGACTCTACCAAATACATAATACACGTCCGTCGTAGGTGATGGGGTGTCCGTGAGCTGTGAGGGTTAACATGCCCCCCTTCTTGATGTAGATTCCGTCCTCGGAAGCTATTGAGTTGAAGCTCGTTCATCGAGGTGGAAGAGCATTTGAGATGAATGTCCTTAGCCTTCTTCAGTCACTGCAAAATCAAACAACATTGGCACAGTAATTGCATTCTCATAAGTGATTAAAAAGCATATGCAGTTTTAGGTAGACAAATTGATTGGTAAAAGAATTTCAAACAATTTGTCAGCAATGAACATTAAATTGCAATGTAATCAAATGCATAAACAGATGTAAAGGTAAAAAATTAAACAAGTCTGGGGTCGCTAATTTGACGGTCGAAAGGCACTAGAGATCGAATATTAATACCATGGGTAAGCTTCTTAATTTTCTGTGGTCAATTAAGTTGTTTAATCGCGAGAGCCAAGTATTCATGTTCGAGGGCTGACTAGAGGCTATATTTAGAAGACCTTGTAGTTAAGCTACCATAAAAGGAATTTCTCATGAAATCATCGCCTGACTGATTACTTTTTCTTTGACCCCCCAAAGTCTTTTCACAGTGATTCAATTTGATGTGTGTGCTTATTTTGTATGCCTTGGGTTTTTTGCTTTTCAAGGAAAAGCGCCCACACTGGGAACCTCTAGGGCTCTAGTACCATAGGCAATACATGTGAGTGAAGTACCAAATCAAGTTGAGATTTCTCTTCCAGCTTAAGATTTTACAGTGTGGCACTTTGATTTTTTGTTTGTTTATTTTCAGCATTTTAATTTTGTAACTTTGGGGGGTCATATAACACTGATACACCTCCCCAAGCTCATCACACTAGTAAACTCCCTTTATAATACTTAAGCTAAAGGTCAATAGGGTCAAGCCCACTAGAAAGCCCTAGTACATTTCACACAATGCTGCCTAAATCGGATTAAGAACCTAAGTAACCATTGATTATTAGGAAGGCATTCCCCATGGAATTAAGAGAAGATCTCTAACACCTAGCTTGGTCAAACTAACTTAGTTGGACTGCTTGATTTTTAAACCTAGACAAGTGATTATGACAAAAAATTACATTGAATTAAATGTTTGTTACTAAGCAAATGTGCTGGATATTATCCTACCAATCACAATTAAAGGAGACAATCATAGATGCAAAAAAGATAAGGGGCACATGCTAATGGACAAGAAACACCTGTTTGTGTCGATGGTCGCGCTTGATTTGAAGAGTGAGCCGAGATAAAGATTCCATGAAGGTCCAAATCCTATCAATAGCAACACGCTCCTGTACACACGAGGAAACAAAAGGAATACCTCCAGGAGGCACATTAGTGGAAAAAGGTACCAACACTTATTGAACACAACAAAAAACATAAGGAACCCTAACCTAATTATTTGCACTCCCCTAGAGAGTCAAGGGAATAAGATATTGTAGAGGTTGGGGGGAAACCCTAAGGCTAAACCCCTATCCTCGTCGTCGAGATAAACAAAGTCATCATCCATGAGATCATATGTGCCATCCGTGTAGTCCTGTAAATTTTCTTCTTCATCATAGGTGCCCATGTTTACTAAGAAGGTCACTAGACGCCTATAGTCATCTTGGTCAAAAGGGTAGGCTTGTGCAATGGGAGAAATGCTCTCTACTAAGTATGGATCAGACGTGATCAAGAGACGTATCAGCCATTATAACTCCTCAAAATTCCTCTCACATGCTAGCGTACCTATCAAATCCCATTCACATGCAAGCACTGGAAAGACCATGTGAAATATTTGTGAAAAGTAACGAGGGTACGTCTCACCCAAGGCAGGAGTGGATGATTCTAGCGTACTAGCCATATCTGTACATGCAAATAGATGATGGTTAGAGTGCAAATATTACAAGGGTCGTGTTCTTGTGCATAATTTGTTTTTATGATTTGTGTTATGGCTCTTGCTCTTTTACTTTTTTATCTTGTTTTTGTGAGTATAAGGCTTTATATATACATTCCCTAAGATTGGAGATTAAGAGGTCAGGGAGAAAGGTTGAGAGGGAAGCAAGTGAATGATGGATGTCCACAAACACTCCCCCCTTCCTTGGGTAGATCATACAGTTTGAAATGATGTCGTCACCCTTTGAAACCAATTGTTCCAGTTGATAATAGGTGAGGATTTTTGCCAGTAGTTTTCTATTACCCTAGGTGCCTCGTCAAGTTGCAAGGGTGGTAAGGTACTCTCCCAGGATCGAACTTGAAGTGGTTCATCAGGTGATTCTTGAACACTGGGAGGTGTGGATTCTTTTGTAGCTTCATGGAGGTCCACTACTATAGATGGAGGCTGTGTAGAAGCTTTTACCTCTATGGATGTATTACATGAGGAGCTAGAAGCTTCATGGAACTCCCCCCTTCCTGAGCTAGGTGGAATAAATTGGTTTTGCCTCGGAGCCCAAACTAGCTCTGGACTAGGTGTGTAGCATTCTGTGATCTTTCCCTTCCCACGGTCTGCCATTGGCTTTAGCGTTACACTGTTTGACTCATATGGATTTGTTGTCGATAGGGAAGGACACATTTTACGTTTAGGTACCCAAATTTGCTCATTTCCATCATAGTAGCCTTGGGCTTCTAATAGTCGTTTTGGAATCTATCGTGATTTGGTCTTGAATCTCCTAGAGCGCGCTCTTGGTTCTCCAGGGAAATTTTTTCTTGAAATGGATGGGAGGGTTGAAGTAGTTGGAAGTAAGGCCTTGGGGACCCATTGATATGTACTCTTAGGTCGTGCAGGTTGAGTACTTGCAATATTACTGCTTGCTGCAACTACAAGTGTTGAAGTGCTAGGTTCATGGGTAGCCGACAAAGACGAGTTAACCACCTTGGCTTGTGAATGTTGGCTATCCTTCAACTTTGCTAGAGTTTGCAACGTAGGTGACTTTGCTTGAATGATAGGGGTAAGAGTCGGTGGTCGCGTCGTGACACTACCAATATCCCAATCAATAGTGCATTTGGTTGCCAACATCCACGTGCGTCCCAGGTTTACGTTGCCTTCCATAGCTCCCGCGGGCATGACTAGAAACCTCTACACTATGCTTCCATTGTCATAGACAATAGGGGTCTGAAGGACTCCAAGAATAGCAGTTTTCTTTTTATTAATGCCCTTGACTTGCATCGTACTCGGGGATAGGGTCGGTTTCCCTAATTGACACCAAACTCCATAGGATAACAAATTGTGTTTAGCTCCCGTATCTAATAAGGCATTGTATAGTACTTTCCCATAGGGGCTATTTAGCTCAATTGGGTATCGTAGGGGTGGCTCAGATTCTAATGAGTCGTCATCTGTGTCCTCGAAAAATGCTTGCGTGATTCCCAGATTAGCCTCTCGTTGGCGTCTAAGACGTTGTTGTCGTTCTCGAGCCTCAACTCTTGCTTGGATTTTTTTAAGCTCTGCTTGTTCCTTGGCAGCCTTCTTTTGATGGATGGCTTGCAACTCTTCCTGGCTTAGAGGATCATAATATCTTTTGAATTTACTCCCATTAAGGAATCCAATGGTTTCAACTCTATCTAGAGTCTCCACACGAATGGTACCTTGCGGGGTAATTTCACACACTCGATATGGTCCCTTACCAGCGTATTTCAATTTCTTCTTTTCATTACGTACCCCGTACATAAGAACTTTATCACCAACCTTGATGTCTTTATCCTTTAAATGGCTATCGAACCACTTCTTTCTCCTATCCTTCTCCACTAGAGCATTTCGCACAGCTAATTGCCTCTCTTCATCTAGCCTTTCCAGGATATATAATCGCTCAACTAAGGGGTTACCATCCCAACCTTCTTGAGAAGCTACTTGAAGACTAGGAATGACAAACTCCCATGGCATAACTGCTTCTTGGCCATACACCATTTTAAACGGTGTGCAATTAATAGCAACTTTATACGCAGTACGATAAGCCCATAAAGCTGATGTAAGCTTTAGGTCCCAATCAGTGCGATTAGCCTCAACTGTCTTTGTCAAAATGGAGATGAGAGTTTTGTTGGTACTCTCAGCTTGGCCATTTGCTTGGGGATAATAGGGTGTAGACTTGTGGTGAGATATCATGAAGTTTGATGTGAGTTCTTTTATTACTTCATTTATAAAATGAGTTCCATTGTCACTCACAAGTTCAAAGGGGTATCCACAACGTGTGATAATGTTCTCAAAGAGGAACTTAGCTGTTGTTTTTGCATCCGCCCTCCGTGTTGCTTTTGCTTCAGCCCATTTGGTTACATAGTCGGTAGCGACAATGATATATCGTGATTGCGTGTTACGTGTAGCCGGACTAATCGGTCCTACAAAGTCTAAGCCCCACTTTTCAAATGGTTGGGTTACCTTAATGGGATGTAGAGGCATCCTATCACTTCTTTGTGGCTTCTTGAAGCGTTGGCATTCATCACATCCCTTTGCAAAAAGTGATGCATCCTTAAACAGAGTGGGCCACCAATAGCCTGACTGTAAGATCTTTCGGGTAGTCAACTTTCCTGAAAAGTGACCACCAGCTACGCCCATATGTGCCTCTTGTAGAATATATAAATACTCATCCTCGCGGGCACAGCGTCTAAGAACATCATCTTTTCCTCTCTTATAGAGAGTTCCATCCAGTAAGCAATAGGGTTCGCATTCCTTGATTAATTTTCGAGCTATATCTTTTCGCAGTTCTTTGGGTGGAAAACCATTAACTAAGAAGTTAACAATCTTTTCACTCCATTCAGGCATTGTCTCAACAATGAACAAAGGAGTATCAGGCAATTCATCATCAACCCCCGTAGGAGCTTCGCCATTAGGGATACGAGATAAATAATCCGCCATGACATGTTTCCTCCCAGGCCTCACAACAACGGTGAAGTCAAACTCAAGAAGAATTAACAACCATCGTGTAATTCGACCTGTGGAACACGGCTTGTTTACCAAATATAGCAATGCTTGATGATCAACATAAAACACAAACTTAGTAGCAAGAAGGTAATAGCGAAATTTCTTTACTGCGTAAATCATAGCTAGATCTTCGCGCTCTGTAGTAGTGTAGTTAATCTCGGCATCATTTAATTGGCGACTTGCAAAGCTAATAGGAAAGTCTAATTTATGTTCTCCTGGTTGAGTTGGAATACACCCAATAGCAAAATTTGATGTATCAATATGCACATGAAAAGGTACATTCCAATCAGGTGTTCGCAGGATTGGAGTACTTGTTAGGGCCTTCTTTAATAACTCATAAGATCGATGACATTCTTCCGTCCAGTGAAATTCGATAAGAAGCTTGTACAATGGACGCGCTATCTCGGCAAAGTTTAAAATAAACCTTCGATAATAACCAACATGGCCCATAAATCTTTGAACTCCTTTATAGTTAGTAAGTGGTAGCAAATCGGCAATGGCTTTAATCTTACTCTTATCTGTGGATATCCCGTTCTTGGACACTATATGCCCTAGAATGACTCCATGCTTAACCCAAAATTGGCATTTGAAAGGGTTCAATGAGATGCGATAAAATCTGTACCTTTCAAATATTTTTCATAGATATAACAAATGCTTCTCCCAAGAAGAATAAACACAAAGGTCGTCTAGGAAAGCTTCACAAAACTCCCTTAGAAATTCTTTAAACGCAGTGTTTATTAATCGTTGGAATGTAGCAGGGGCATTCGTTAAGCCAAAAGCCATAACACGAAGTGCAAACACTCCAAACTCTGTGATAAAAGCAGTTTTAGCTTGGTCCTCTAATGCAATTGTGATTTGATTGTAACCAGAGTACCCATCTAAAAAGCTATAAGCTTCCTTGCCCGCAGCTCTTTCAAGCACATGTTCTGAATATGGCAAGGGATAATGATCTCTCCTAGTGGCTGCATTAACTTTCTTGAGGTCCACGCACACTCTTAGTTTCCCATTCTTTTTTGGCACAATGACTAGAAACCCATTCTGAGTGCTCAATAGGGTATATGAATCCACATTGGATAAGTTTTTCAATCTCCTCTTGTACAATTTTGGCGTACTTAGGATTCATTGGATAGGGTCGTTGCTGGACGGGTTTAGCAGTGTTGATCATGGGAATTGTATGTTGCACCACAGAAGGTGGAACGCCCTTAATGTCATGATATGTCCAAGCAAAGATATCCTTGTATTCCTTGAGGAGCTCCTTAAGTACAGCCTCTTCAGTTTCGGTAAGGTCTTGAGCAATAAAGACTGGTTTAGACTCCTCACCTGGTTCTGCTAATTCTATCTCTTTAACTACCGCTGGACCATCATAGACCCCACTGCTTCCATTGGTAGGTATTCGTTGGGCTTTGGCATACACAACCTTTCGCTCCCCCGTGGTATAAAATTTAAAATGTTCAGGAGCCGTATGTAAGTCAGCAGGCTCTTGTCCTGACAGAGACCTTTCTTTTAGTTCTGCCTCCTTTTGTTGTTGAGCTAACTCTCGGTTTTGACGTCTTCTTATAGTTCGACTCAATTTCGGCTCTGTAACCTCCAATTGAGCGAGGTCAATGGGTCGCGGGCTGCACTACATGACACTCTGGAGATGTTCACCCCAATTGTCTACTAGCTTTCGATGAGCATCACATGCCCCTAGATAGCTAAGCCATTCTGCAGTAGATCTTTCCTTGTTTATCCTAGCTTTCACATTTGCTCGATATCGTCGTCTCTTATATGACCTTTGTTTCTTGTTAAGGTTTTGATTTTGGTAAATGTTTGAACTCGACTCGCTTGATAGGTCTTCGCTTGTATCTTCTTCACTCTCATATAAATTACCATAGATGGCCGTACTAGGCCTTGAGTGTTCAGTTTCTATACTTGGCTCACTCGATGTTTCCTCAGGTTCTGAATCCATTTCTCCCTTAGATTCCGTTTCCGATGTGTATTGGCCTGAAGCCTTTGAGGAATCATCAATTTCACTCTCAGGTAGGTGTGTCTCTTTCTTATCATCGGATGTTACATGCGCTACACCTAACATGTTTACTGGTGCAATGTGTGGTATCTCTTCCCCATCTGGTGTTACCCAGGTTGTTTCTCTAGCTCCCCATGTATCTATAGTTTCCGCTAGGTGCACCCAATCGACATTGTCTGACTCAGCCATTCCGGGTAGGATATCCATATAAGGAGAGTTCTCCCCAATATCCGTGTCTTCGTTACATGTGTAACAATACTGTAATGGAGCTGAGTGAATTGTTGTGTCTGATCGATTATCAATGATAAATTTATTTCCTAGAGGATGCGTTCGGCCACTTAAAAGATCAACTCGAATGACAGAGTCTTGGAACTGTAAGTAGACGTGGTTTTTGGACCAGTCATGCACCATTTTTGCTTCCCTCATGAATGGACGCCCTAAGATCATCTTAAATGACATAGGATGCTTGGAAAAATCCATAACAATGAAAGTCTGCCTTACCTTGTGTCCCAAGACCTTGATCCTGAGATTCTTAAGAATTCCAATAGGCGTAACAATAGATCCATTAGCCATTTTTACCACTACGCTTGTGGCTTCAAGGTGAGGTCGCCCCATAGACTCCCAACAACTCTTTGTCACCATGCTGACTCTCGCACCACCGTCAAGGACTCCCTTTACAGTTAATCCTTTAGTAGTGATTGGTAGAGTAGCATTAGATTCATCACCTTCAAAGTATTGCCCCAACTTGTTAACGGGTACTTCAATTACAGATTCATGTCCCGCTAGGTCAGATGGTGGTGCTAAATGTTCCTCATCATTCATTACCGAGTCAGGTTTGTTCATATGTGAAAACTGTGGTAATCCGGCTTGTAATTCTCCATTGAGGAAGGCTCGAAGAGCTGAGACTAGCTCGGGGTCTTTATATAGTTTGGACATGATGGTGGTTCTAACTTCTGAAGACATGAAATCCATCAATTTGGCAACATTTAATGGCATCTTGTGGGACGTAGGACCCTGACAAGAGAATGGTGAAGATGGAATCTCCACTTCCTGAAGGGGGTCGGGCATTCCCTCACCAAACATTCTCTCTAGTAGGAAAGGTGTGTGTCCACTTTCAGATGTCCTACCCTCACTCTCTTCCCGAATGATACTGGGTATAGCTAACTGCCTGTAGTTCTTGTGAGGTTGAACTTGTGTGGGAAACACTGTGTCTGACATTTGGATATGTTTGGGTTCAGGTTCTAATGTTCGTTGAGTTTCTTCCACCAAACCCCTCAGTTGTTGGACTCGTTCAATTTCCACTGTTGGGTTTGGATAGGTTCCAATCTTTCTCTTGCAATCCTCATTTTTCGTCTCTTGTGGCTTATCTTGGGGGTTCGCAATTGGGTGGTTTAACTTTGAATACTCTTTTGGTGTTCGTCGTAATTCACTCTCGTGATCCTCCTCACTGGCTTTTTCCTTTGTAGTAATAGTTTTGGTCTCTGTGGTCTCTATCGAATCTGAGTCATCCTCAGGGTCATTCATATACACGGGATCCTCTCCTGTCCCTATGTTAGTCTTTGAACTAGGTTTTGAGCTAGAAGCAATAAGGGATTTCTTTCTTCGTGTTTTCTTCTTTCTCGCTCGGCCAATGGATGCAGCATCTCTCTCTTCGAGGATGTAATTTTGCTTTTGGAGCATCGACCGTGTGATTGCATTCACTGGTGCTATGTTTATAGTTGGTGGTGTCCCATCAACAATCTCTATTAAGTTCAATGGTGTGATTTTCAGCGCGTTTGGATTGTTAGGACACTGTGCGATCAAATGATCTATGCCACAACGATTACAAATGAGTATTGGCATTGCCAATGCACTCCCTTGACTTGTTTGCATTAGTGCGGCAGTATTTTGCATTCTAATGGGGCACTCAGCTACTCGATGTGGTCCACCACATTCGTAGCACTGAAGAGGTGGTCTCCTAGCAAAACTATTAATGTTTTGGCCTCTTGCTGCTAGCGCAGTAGCTTGATATACCGGTTTGATTTGTCCCCAATGGTCTTCCATATAGTACATGGGACACTCCTCAAGCATGTCGACTCCATAGGTGATACTAGAGTCTATGTCCTCTTCGCAATCTACATAAGTACTAGATGACTCGCAACCTATTTGGTTCATAGGTGTAACTCTTGGATGAGGGGGTTGCGGTCCTAGCACTGGAGGTGGCAACGGTGTGGTTTGGACCACATTTTGGGTTCTAGGGACCATGTGCTGTAATGGCAACTGTTGCTCCATGGGTGGGGTAGGCATCAATGCAGGAACTCGAGGTGAGTCTGCCCAAGCTATAGGCGGTCTATTTTCCATGATGCGTTTAAGCATTAGGCAATCCTTCGCTTGATGGCCATACCTACCACACGCGTTACAAGTCTCGTTAAACTTTACTCTGAAAGTAGGGCATTCACTCGTAGTATGTGGGCCCAAGCAAATTGAGAACCATTGTTGCTCCCTTCTTGGATACATATGAGTGTTTTGTGGAGTACGATTACCCCTAAGGGTTTCTTGGATGGCCTTGGTGAGATCTGCCAAAGTCATCTCAGATATCGTTTGCTCTTTCACGATTGGCTTTATCTTCATTGGCTCATGCCCTGACGCTTGCGAGCTACTAGACTTCGGCTCTGCAGACACTCTTTCTCCTGCAATCATTAAATAATCCTCTAATTGGATTGCATTCATGGTGAGTGCTTCCCAAGTAGTGATACCTCTAATGACTAGGCCATTATAGATACTTTCATGTCGTAGTCCCCTAATGAATCTATCGAGCAATTGGTTGTCGTTGAATCTCTTGTTTGGATTGCATCGAGAATTCAAATTCTTTAGGCGACTAATGAAGTCTCTCACGGATTCACCTTCTTCTCGTTGGGCTTTCTGGAGCTGAGAGGCTACACCCCAAAGTACTCCCTCTCGTATGTATTCTGTTAAGAACAGTCTCCTAAGAGTAGAGTAGATCGTTTTCTCTTCTACTCTTAAGGTTCTATACCAATCTCCAGCCTTTCCGCTTAGGGTCAAACTCAAAGCCTTACACTTATGTAGCTCATTGTGCTCTTCCAAGGAATCGCACACATGTTCAAAGACTTCCATATGCTTTCTAGCATCTCCGTCTCCACTGAATTTCTGTGTGAGCTTAGCTACTTGAACTGCCTTGCTCCTAGGCTCTCTATCAGGTGCACTACGCATGTTTTCCGCAATAGAGCGACCGATAGTTTGAGCAAATGCTGCCAAATCTCCTATTTGAGCAGGTATAATGGGTGTATGTGCTCCTGGAACCACATGTGAGATGGGAGTTGGCCTTGGCCTTGGCATACGCGCGGCTCTTGGGTCTCAAATTTCGTATGGTGGTGTACCAGAGGGTGGTCCAAAGTTTACAGGCGTGGCCCTAGGCATAGGGGGTGCCTGATATGGCATGTTATTATTAAATGGCCTGGCTCCACTTGTATAAGAGCTCGGATAATTCCATTGTGGATTGTAAGCTCTTGGAATAATTGGAGGTGTAGGAGCTACATGAGGCTGAGGTACGACAGGTGCACATGATTGATACATACATGTAGGTATAGTTGGGGGAACTGTGCTACTAGGCATCGGCGCAATGTTAACAAATGAACTCCATGGTGTACTTCTTGTCATGCTCACCATTGGGATATGCATGGTAGCCGTAGTGTCATTAAGAGAAAGATGAGCTAGATCTGGGAAGGTAAAGCTACCACTTGTGGGCTCAGATTGTACTGAGGCTCCTGGCGAAACAACATATGGAGGATCAATGGGGCTCACTGAGGGAGTCTCCATTTGTGACAGGGTTGGTTGGTCGGTCTTTCCCGTATCCAAGAATCTCATTAGGCCTGTTGAAGGCATGTTGATCCCTGTGTTCTGTCTTTCTAACTCGACAATCCTATGGAGGACATCACAGACTTTCTGTTGTTTCTCATCTATGCTAGTAGCACCCGATGTGGATTGTAGAACATCTAACCAACCCACATGATAGGTGTGTCCTGTGTACCGATCAGTTAAAGCTTCTGCTTGTAGGTCATACTCCCAATTTTCGTTTAGGAATATCCCATCTAGGCTTGGCGTGCTCAAGGTTTCCCTTGAAGTGGAAGCATTATTGCTCCCCATAGCTTGCCCCTCCGTGACTGCTACCTTGGGAGCACTCGGTTGTTCGGCTGGCATGATTGTTGTCATAGGAGCCTTTGCTTTCAGGGCTCGACTTTGTTCTAGCCCTCGTAGGTTCTCAATTTCCCTCTCCCTTGTTGCTTGCATATAGCGTTCGATCTCTTGCACTTCGGCAAGACTCCTACCATCGGGTAGTAAAACCTCAGAGGGAGATAGTCCTAAAGGATCAGGAGGTGCAGTGGATGGAACATTCACATGCACACTCTCAAGAAGCATAGGGTCCATTTTAGGCATGAATGACGAATTTACTTCCCCACTCCCTTCATTTATTTCATTAACCGCATGTTCGGAGCGAGTAGCTCTACTAAGGGTGGACCCGGGCCGTGGGCCCATGGCATGCATGTCTTGACTTGAACTATTAGGGTTTGGTGTAGGATACCCCTCCATGACTTCGTAGTCAGAGGAAGAATCACTAGACGCGATATAAGGATCTTGGTTCGCGCTACCTTGAGTCCCGACCGAAGGTCCAGAACCTAGGGTGGAGGAATAATGGGTGCCCGCGTAAATGGAGGCACTACCAATATGCTCGTTCTCTAACACTCGTCCAGAGCGTAGGTACATGTGACCTCCACACTCTAAACGCGTTGGTGAGTGCCCGTGAAGGCCGCTCACTTAGTTTTTTTTTTTTTTAAAAAAAAAAGGTGTTTATAACCCAAGTTTTTCGTTATTCTTGGTTATTTTTTGTAACCGAGCCACAAAATATGGCGTGTAATAGGTCAAGACGAGCGTTTTGGCTAAAGGAACGTGCCGTGCTTTACAGCTCCCTATTCGGCTACGTGAAGCCCTCGAAATCCTAAAAATAGTCTTTATAGTCCTCGAAATCCTAAAAATAGTTTTTAAATATAAAAAGGTGTATAAACTATATTTTAAAACTGAGGACTGAGGTCTGGGTTTGGGCTTGAGCTTGGGGAATGATCCCCAGCCCGATCCTTCTTTTTAAAATAATTTTTTTTAAAAAAAAAAAGATTAAAAAAAAAAAAAAAGTCGCAGCGGCCGCGTTCCGCGCGCGCGCACACACACTCTTAACCTACACCTAACTTATCTACTTACAGCTAATAGAGATACTGCCACACACACTCTAACACTGTTTACACAGTACTACAGTAGCTAACAGATCTACAAAACTAACCTTACAGAACTAACATTGAACCTTACAGAACTAACATTCCATAGCTAATACCTTAATTCTAACAATACATTGCAAAAAAATTGTAACTCCTTTACAGAAAACAAAAAAGACAGTACAGTGTAACAAAAATCTTCTCCACACAACCACACACCTTCCTTCTTCACAAATCCTTCTCCACACAACTACACACCTTCCTTCTTCACAAATCCTTCAATTGAAATTGCATCACAAGAAAGCGTAAAGTGCTTAACCGAGCTTAGTGTAGGGCATTTCCCCGGCAACGGCGCCAAAAATGTGCACTCCTTGCCGCACTGTCGAAGCAAGGGACTTGCCGATACACCGTGTGCGAGCCACAAATGGCTCCAAGCACACAACAAGCCTAAACTAGCAAGCTCAAGAGAGCAAAGGGTGTGTCACTCACCGCTCTACGCTCGCCTTCGTGGTGGATTCCTCGCCGCGATGAAGAAGAAGTTGTAGTTGTGCCGCGCTCAACCGCTTCGCCGCCGTCGTGCCTTCGTAATGCTCGATCGCACACACACTCTCCCTCTCTCTCTCTCTCTCACATACACACACAAGGAGGTGAAGAAGAAGAAGATGGAGATGGAGATGGAGCAAGAGCACTCTTCTATTGCACAAATGAGAGAATGAGTGAATTTTAGGTTTAGTTGGCTTTTATATGAGCTCACCCCATTCACACTTGGGCGCCCATGCTTAGCCAACTAATCCCTTGAATGTCCCAGTTAGAGTGCGCCTTTCATCGGCGATCACTCTTACCCTTTTCCTATTGGTTCGACAAGCCCGGTACCTGACTCTACCAAATACATAATACACGTCCGTCGTAGGTGATGGGGTGTCCGTGAGCCGTGAGGGTTAACAACTTGCTTGATTATGCATGTCCTAGAGGGTCACAAAGTGCTAGGCTAGATCTTAAGCTAACTAAGACTGATGTTGACTTGTAGAAGTAGTTTGTCCACGTGGCTCATGTGCAATGTGCAGGTGACAGGATACATCAAGAGGCTCTTTCAGGACAGTAGAGTGTCGTCTTTCCTTTCTCAAAAAGTGGTGTAACCCGCAAGCCACCAGTGGTAGAGTCACTACAACAATCGTGGAATTGAACGAAAAAGCAAAAACTTGAACTTGAAAGAGAAATTATCCTACTTGTAGTAAAGAGACACAGAGTGGCAGAGCTCCACTACAAGAAGCATTTGCGCCAAAGTGGTGGTGCTCCTCTTTTAATAACAGAGTACAACTATCAGGGAGTCACTCTGCAGATGTTCAAGCATGCACTGGTACCCAAGGCTTATATGTAAAGCATATTTATAGGAAATGGCCATTTTCGAGTCTCCGTTTCTCCGTCCATCTCAATTTCCCATTCCGGATTCCTGTTCCGTGTTTCAGACGTGAGTATCCGAAACAAGGAATGGCATTTCATGCATGTTGCCGTTCCGTGTTCCCCCGTTTTGATTTCGCGTTCCGGATAATTATGATTTAAAGGCACTATGGCCTAAAAGCAACTGATACAAAAAGCAACCATTCCAAAAGCTGGCGCCTCTCAAACATTTGATAAAAAAATCAATGCCTAGTAATTGATTCCAAAAAGCATGTCACATCTTCAGTCTGTACGGCCTACCATGTCAGCAGCCGTATGGCCTGCAATTCGTGGCGGAACTTCCAAGCTGCCACATGTCATCTCTATCTCGTCAGTTGTCACGTTGTCAGGCATTTTTTGGATAAGCATGAAGTCACTAGGTCATGCCAAAAAGCTTGCCCACTAGCCTCATGTATATGTGTGTACATAGCCCTACAAGTTTTGGAAGTGGTTTTGTAAAAATTCATGTACAAAGGTGTGATTTTGTCAAGCTTGAATGCTGATGTTTTGGGTTGTTCGAGACTCCAAAATATGGTTTTTAATAAGTGTTTTCAGCCGTGCTTTATAGCTTGTGAATCGGACTTGTACATCATGAGTTATGAGCATTCGAAGCGGGCGGTTTCAACTTAGTAGGTGATTGCGGGTGCATGCGACAAAGGCAACTAGGCCAACTTGGGGACCTAAGATTAGAAATGCTGAAGTTTTATATTTTTGGAGATAGCCGAGGTGATGGACTTCGAGCCGTGTGTTACGGTGCGTCATTCGGTGACAGGAGCAGCAAGGTATGCCTCGAGGAAAATTATCCGAGAAGTCTCTCATGCTTTGGGAGAAGTTGGAAATTTTTGGGGAAGTTGGGGAGGTAGGAGGATGGTGCCAAGTGGCAATGGAGTAATCCCACATTGGGGGGGAGAAAGTGGAAATTGGAGGGTATACGGGGGGGAGTGGGTACCCCCTAAGGTTGTATCAAAGGGGCAAATGGAGCTTCCTTGCCTTGCCGCGGGCTTGTGGGTGTTGGGGGAGGAAAGGACGCCCATTTTGAGTTCCCATTGCCTGGACAGGCACCTGGCCTTCTTTTTGGTCCTCGGACACTTGCCCCCACCCCATTCCTTGGTCAAATGGTCATTGACAACTCATTTTTCACCCAAAAAAGGCCAAAATTGGACCAATTAAAAGGTGCCTAATGAGAGAACCATGTCGGCTAAGAGGAGAGAGAAAATTCCTTGGTATAAGAGCCAAAAGAATCCCCTTTTCAATAGCTGCAATTCTTTGTACATCCTTTTTCTTAACATAGACTAGCTTTTTTGGAGATTTTGAGAGAGACCCCAACTTCAAAAGCTTGTAACTCTCTCGTCTGTTGTCGGGATCAAGCATATGGATGCTCTACGGAGGTCTACACGACACGAGCTTCATTTTTATGGTTTTGGTTTTCATCAATTTTAATCATGGTTCGGGTTAGGGCTGTTTTTCGTCCGACTTTACAGGTGTTTGACATAGGTGTTTTCCGCATCTTTATGGTGTTTCCTTCCGACGGTGTGGTGTGTGCAAGGCTATAGAGGTTCTCGTTTTCCTTCTTGTTTGCATGCTAATATCGTTTTCGTGCCCCCACTCAGGAGCAAGTGCTCCTATGCTCCAATTCCTGTGAAATATGTCTATTCTGCAAGCAGTGAATGTAAAAAGGATGTGGGTCGAAGGTCCTTATGGACAACGGCCTATGTATATGCAAATTGTGGACAGCACTTGAGGCGGTTGTATAATTGGATTGCAGCCTTTGGAGAGTCGTGAGGTTTTGTGAAGCCAAGCATTGGGGGCCGGGTTACCCAGTGTGAGGTGAATTAGGTACTGGAGTGATCCAGCGACATCCCTTGAGTTTTCAACGTCACATGTAAGTGTTTTTGTGGCAATCAAACATGGCAGACGAGTTCCCACAGTTTCATGGATTGCCTAATGAAAATGCACAGACGTTTATTGAAAAGTTGGAAGTCAATTGCTTACTGCGCAATATTCTAGACCAAGCTATATTGTTGCGGCTACTGTAATATAGTTTACAGGATGAGGCAAAAGTTTGGTTACACAATTTTGAGGAGTTGATGCAGGCACAAAATCCAGGGGTGGTTTTGGACTACAACCGTGTGAAGCAAGCTTTCCTGGCACAATACCGATCCATCGAAGTATCTGATGAAGTTTGGCATGAAATTTGGGGTACACTCAGAGGGCTAATGAGAGTGTTGATGATTTTTTCATGCAGTTCACCCGTTTATGGGATAAATGGGCCCGAGCTTTGGGAAACGAGATCCCTCCATCCATGTTAAAGAAGAACCGTTTTGTGGCAAACCTAAAAGAAAGTCCGAAGTTCAAAGTTCAGTTGAAAAGACCCGTCACCTTCGAGGAGGCAGTCGCCATTGCCAGAGAGAAAGAATGGAAAGCTCAAAGGCTTAATGGATACGGGAAAGTGGTCCCTGAGCAAAATAATGGTAGCCAAAAGGAGGAGAATCAGGCACAAGCTGGAGGTCAACATGTTCAAAGGGATGCTAGTACCGAACAGTGACAACGAAATATGCAAGACATGATGACCATGATGCAAGAATTGCGACTTAGTGTCCTTGGTGGTGGAGGTGGTCGTGGTCGTGGACGTGGTCGTGCTAGAGAAATGGCTCAGGTATGTGAAGCTCAGCCTAATGCGAATGTTGGTCGTGGACAAGGCGGTTTTGAGCCACAGAGAAGGTTCATCCCCACTTGTTATAATTGCGGTGAACTTGGTCATATTAGCACTTATTGTTCAAAGCCAGCAAGGATGGGAGGGGATATGTTCCCACTTCCTCAGCAGATTCTTAATAGAGCTAATGATTATGAATTGGATATACGGGGAGATCAAGGTACTGGACAGGAAAATCAAGCCTCAACCTCGGGTGTTAATGTGGGTATTGTGCGGGTTGAAAAGAAAGACGCAGATGTGTTGCTAGTTGGCAAGAGAGAGAGGGAAGGCTATGTAGCACGAGGGCCTAGCAGAAAGAAAGGGAAGGAGAAGGAGGGTGAAGATGCGAAAGTCAAGAGAAAGAGAAAGCCTCGTAGACGATTTGAAGTGGCAGATTTGCCTTTGGGAGAAGGCTAAACAGCTTACAGTTTAAAGGAAGACCTGATTGGGAGGAAAGTAGATTGTACTCTTGGACAGTTGATGAATGTGGTGCCCAAACTTAAAAGGCAGTGGAAGGCATTAGTGAATCCAGAAAAAGAGCCGAAGCATAGACAAGTCAAAGTGTTGTCTGTGGGAGAGTTACCCGACATCTGTCCTGTGGTGAACGCTTGGCACAAAGGTGTGGGCATGGGAGAAGCCTACATTGATGGAGGTGCTCAAGTCTATGTGATCAAACAGTCATGTGTCAAGAGACTGGGTTTCATTACATGCGGAAGCTCTGGGTTTCGGATTCGACTAGGAAACCATGCCAAAGCGAAATGTTTGGCAATGATTAAGAATTTGGAAGTCGAAGTCTTTAACGTGAAGGTTATGGTGAACTTTCATCTTATGCCACCTGGTCTGGGAGCCTTTCCTCTCATTTTGGGACGACCTTGGTTGAGAGCTATTGGTGCCGTGCAAGATTGGGGCAAGGGCACAATCGGTGTGCATGGCAATAAGGGTGAAAAGAAAGTGTTTGATATGACTACCAAACAACCTATGGCACTTGAAGATGTGAGTGAGAATGATGAGTGCGAAACTACCAGTGATGATAGTTCTGAAGACTCAAAAAGTAGCACTACTTCGAGTTCCAATGATGAGGGTGAAGTGTCATTCTTGTTGTTGGACGAAGAACAAAAAGAAATTAGTGAAGTGTTGCAAATATCAGGGAATATAAATGCTTCAAGCCGTTTAGAGCAACTTGAAGAGTTGATGCAACAGTGAAGAAAGAGTTGATTCAAAATATGATGAGTATTGATTTGACACAAGGAGAAAGAAAGGAGTACTTAGCAATGTTGGACAGATTTCCAAATGTTTTCATTACCTCATATCAGGAAATAAGGGGTTTTGTTGGGGATCGTGTGAAGATTGAGCTAGTTAAAGGGCCAAAGCCAATACGGCAGAAATTAAGAAGGATGGGTAAGGAACAGATGAATGCTTTAGAGGAAGAAGTGGATAAGCTTTTGGATGCAGGGTTCATTGTGCCAATGGATAATGCTGAATGGGTGAGCCCTGTAGTAGTCACCCCAAAGAAAGATGGACGTTGGAGAGTTTGTGTTGATTACAAGCCACTAAATACGGTGACCAAGAAAGATCCTTACCCTTTGCCTTTTATTGATCAATTGCTAGATGCAGTAGCTGGTTTTGAAAGATACAGTGTCTGTGATGGGTATTCAGAATACTTTCAGCTTATCCTTGCTCCTAAAGACTGGAAAAAGACTACTTTTATCATGCCATGGGGTTGTTCTGCTTTTGTTGCCTTCCTTTTGGGTTGACAAATGGGCCAGGAGCTTTTGAAAGGAAAGTAGATTGGATTCTTACCCTGTTTCTTGGGAAGCTTGTCAAAGGATTCATAGATGACTTCTGTGTATACAGTTCAAGGAAAGAGCACGTTCAAAAGCTTGAAATGACTTTTGCAAGGTATGATGAATGCGGGGGTCAGCTTAACCCTAAAAGATGTCATTTGGCACAGGCATGGGTGAAGCTTCTTGGACATGTGATTTCAGAGAATGGGATTGAAGCAGATCCAGAGAAGGTGGAGGCTTTGTTGATGTTGTCATCTCCAAAAGATACCAAACAGTTGGTCACTTTCTTACAAAAAGTTAAATATCTGTCTCGCTTCATACCTTTAGCATTATAGCTATTGTATCCATTGCAGTAAACCGTTAAGAATGATCCCTTGGAGTGGTCTCACGACTGTGACGATGTTTTTGACAAAGTTAAAGAGGTTTTGAGTACGTTACCTATTATGCAAGCTCCTGACTGGGAAAAGGAGTTTTTTGTCAACCCATCAGTGGAAGATGATGCTATTGGAGCTATGTTATTGCAAAGGGGGAAGGAATCTCAATATATAAAGCCTGTTCATTATGCTAGCAGAGTGAAGACTCCTCATGAAAGAGATTTTTCTGAAATTGAATTGGTGATGATCAGTATGGTTTATGCTTGTAGACGATTCAGACACTACTAGCTGCAAAAGTCATTCACCTTTCTTACCAGTTATTCATTGCTTCCCCAACTGTTCAATAATTCAAATATATCAAAAACAGTAATGAGATGGGTGATTGAGCTCTAGGAGTTTCATTTCACCTTTTTGGTGGAGGAAAGTACTCGGGCTACCTTAGCAGATCTTCTTATCTATAAGGATACTCCGGTTTTTGTCAAAGAAGAAGTGGTGCGAAAAAGGGAAGTCGAGACTCCTGCCATCTCTAATGCTTCATTGTTGTACTTTGATGGTTCTTATCGAACAATTCATGATGCTGCTTCAGGAGGCATTGTCATTTATGATGCACAAGGGAAGCTTATGAGGAAGAAAGGGTTAAAACTTGACGCAAAGAGTAACAATGAAGCAAAATACATGGCTCTGGAATTTTGTTTGCATATTTGCTTACAATTGGGAATTAGACGCTTGCAAATTAAAGGAGATGCTTTGTTGGTTGTGAGATGATCACTTGTGTGTTTGTGGTAAAGGTAGATGTCCCTTTATATCATGGGAGGGAAATCTTATCAAAGGAAGTGGATTTTCTATTGACAGGTGTTCTACCTGAAGGTTTACCGTCTTCTAAAAAGTATGCGCTCATAAGGAAAGCCGGGAAATACAAAATGCTTGATGATGTGCTTTACATGAAAGGAGGTGATTTGGTTTTGCTTTGCCTTGGAAGGAGGAGATTTACAAAATTCTAGAAGAAAATCATGAGGGATCTTGTGGAGGCCATTTTGCTATGAAGATCATGTTGCATAAGGTCTTGCAAGAAGGTTATATATGGCCGAGTATTCAACGGGATGTTAATCATTGGTGCAAGTCTTGTTTGCCTTGTCAAAGGATGGGAAAGAGAATCTTGAAGCCTGAATTGCGAAAGACAACATTTGAGAAATGGGGTCTCAATGCCATTGGACCCTTACCTATGACTAGCAAAAGAAATGCTTACATCTTGACCGCATTGGATTATTTGTCACGATGGGCAGAAGCCAAGGTTGTCAAACAAATTACCAGTAAAGAGATAGGAAGATTTGTTTGAGTACATATGTTGCAAATTTGGTGTATCACCAGAGCTACTTTCTGATAGAGGACCAGGATTTAAAGGGGAGCTGTTTGATTTCTGATGCGAGAAGCTCAATATACAACATAGATACAGTTCTCCCTATTATTCACAATGTAATGGTCCCAATGAGAGGTTCAATGGAGAGTTGGTAAAGATCTTGACAAAGATGACTCAAACACATGGGAAAACTCAATATACAACATAGATACAGTTCTCCCTATTATCCACAATGTAATGGTCCCAATGAGAGGTTCAATGGAGAGTTGGTAAAGATCTTGACAAAGATGACTCAAACTTGGGATTCAGAGTTGCCTTGTGCGTTGTGGGCCTACAGAATTGCTATCAAGGCGAGCACAGGATTTTCCCCTTACCACTTGGTTTATGGCAAGGAAGCTTTATTGCCAATTGAAGCGGAAATTCTTGCTCGCAAGTTATTGTCATTGGAAAATGAGAAGCAAACAAATGTATGGCAGAAGAGGTTATTGGATTTACAATGCTTGCAATTGGATAGAGTTTTAACTTTGGGTTACTATGAGGAAGTATCAAGGAAGGCTCAGCTAAATGCCAATGAATGCATAGAGGATAAGAAAATTGAAAAGGGTGATTTGATGTTGCGATACAATAGTAAGTTGGACAATACCTTTCAGAAGAAGTTTCAAATCAAATGGGAAGGTCCTTTTACTGTTGTGAATAAATTTGAAAATGGCACATCTCAGTTGACAGACTTAAATGATGCACATCATAAATATCGTGTCAATGGTTATAGATTGAAGAAATATCTGGCAAGGTTGATGACAATTGTGACTGATGAAATGCTATCAGTAGAAGGAGACAACGTTGAGACATCTGAGGATGTAAATGAGATTTTTGGGGAAGAAATGAAGGAGTTGTTCACCCTAGGGACCTTTGCTTTTCATGAATGACTAAGCAGGCAAGGGGGGGTTGGCAAGCTATGTCATGTATTTTTTGGATAAGCATGAAGTCACTAGGTCATGCCAAAAAGCTTGCCCACTAGCTTCATGTATATATGTGTACATAGCCCTGCAAGTTTTGGAAGTGGCCTTGTAAGAATTCATGTACAAAGGTGTGATTTTGCCAAGCTTGAATGCTGATGTTTTGGGTTGTTCAAGACTCCAAAATATGGTTTTTAATAAGTGTTTTCAGCCTTGGTTTATAGCTTGTGAATCGGACTTGTACATCATGAGTTATGAGCATCCGAAGCGGGCGGTCGCAACTTAGCAGGTGATTGCGGGTGCATGCGAGAAGGGCAACTAGGCCAACTTGGGGATCTAAGATTAGAAATGCTAAAGTTTTATATTTCCGGAGATAGCCGAGGTGATGGGCTTCGAGCCGTGTGTTACGGTGCGTCATTCGGTGACCGGAGCAGCAAGGTATGCCTCGGGGAAAATTATCCGAGAAGTCCCCTCATGCTTTGGGAGAAGCTGGAAATTTTTGGGGAAGTTGGGAGGTGGGAGGATGTTGCCAAGTGGCAATGGAGTAATCCCACATGGGGGGAGAAAGTGGAAATTGGAGGGTATAAGGGGGGGAGTGGGTACTCTTAAGGTTGTATCAAAGGGGCAAATGGAGCTTCCTTGCCTTGCTAATAGGGGACTCATGGAAGTTGGGGGAGGAAAGGACGCCCATTTTGAGTTCCCACTTCCTGGACAGGCGCTTGGTCTTCTTTTTGGTCCCCGAACACTTACCCCTACCCCATTCCTTGGTCAAATGGTCATTGAGAGCTCATTTTTCACCCAAAAAAGATCAAAATTGAACCAATTAAAAGGTGCTCAAAGAGAGAACCATGTCGGCTACGAGGAGAGAGAAAATTCCTTGGGATAAGAGCCAAAAATATCCCCTTTTTAATAGCTGCAATTCTCTGCACACCCTTTTTCCTAATAGACACTAGCTTTTTTGGAGCTTTTGAGAGATACCCCAACTTCAGAAGCTTGTATCTCTTTCGTTTGTTGTCGGAATCAAGCATATGGATACTCTACGGAGGTCTACACGACACGAGCTTCATCTTTATGGGTTTGGTTTTTATCAATTTTAATCATGGTTCGGGTTAGGGCTGTTTCTCGTCCGACTTTACAGGTGTTTGACATAGGTGTTTTTTGCAGCTTTATGGTGTTTCCTTCCGACGGTGTGGTGTGTGCAAGGCTATAGCGGTTCTCGTTTTCCTTCTCGTTTGCACGCTAACAACGTCATCTTTGTTTGTCTTGTGCATGTAGCTTAGGTTGCCATGTCATCACTTTGTGACATACCCCCTTCCTAAAGAAGAATAATTACGTCGATTACGCTTGCAAAACAAACAATGGACAATAAAACAACTTAGGAGACGCTGACTCTATCCTTACATGCATTTGACGACTCAAACCATGCACTTGTACAAAGACACAAGTCACCGAACAATCATAATCACATTCATATCACTACCCTTGTCAAGATCTCATACACACATCGCGATCATTATGACTTATTTAACAATCACGTTGAGATCGCATTGATCTCGAGTGGATGTCTTGAACACTAAATCTCATCACTTTTAGATTCATATTCCTTCTCAAAGTTGATGTAGACATGCCAATGACCATCCCCACAAGTGAGGACATTCACAAAACATGCATCCGCACAAGTCCTAATCCTTATTGGATTTTGGATTGACATTCACATAATTGACCCTGAACAATTAAACTGCAAACAATGAAACTACTCATCTTATCTAATCCAGAACTGCTAATGCACGTAGATCCTATCCAGCCATCTCATTCTTTCAGAACTTGTGATGCACTAAGATCAATATCTAATCATTTCATCCAGAAAGAACTCTTGATACACTAGGATGAGATTCACATATGACACATCTTTGTCCACAACAGGTCCTCAGACATAAACTTTGAATTTAATGAATCATTGAGCGATCACAGATATTGCTGATCTCTTGCAGATGTCTAGATGCACTAATTTTCTATATCAATCATGTATATCACCCTTGCCGGTGATTAGAGACAAAATGCTGCAAACATTTCACCTCTTGTACTAAAACACACGTTTGGAAAGAATACATTGATCAATTTGCTATTAAGAAATTCCTAACCACAATTCCAAAAAATATGGTCAAACTTTATGTGGCAAGCCATTGGCGAAAGTTGTTTACTGACTCTCCTCAGGTAGAGACTGCCTCTGTACTCATGGAAAGTCCATCTGACCCCTTGACTTCTTTACGCAGGAAACTAGAAGCACTAAAGTTATAGCGAGCTCTTCAAAAGGAGAGGTCCTTCTCTCGTAGACAAGAGAAGCCTCCACATCACGAGGCGTTGGAACAGATCAAGCGCGAGCTAGAAGAGCTCAGGCGTCAGTAGGAGACTAAGGATATGGTTTGGTGTAGCTCATGCCGCTCTCGAGGGCATCCTTCACATCAATGCCCCCTTCGGGCTTATTGCCACTTCTGTGAAAAGTTTGGCCATGAGGACAAGGATTGCTACTACCTAAAGGGATTGCGTCAAATACAGCAAAGTCTGTCCGACTCTTCAACAAGGGCCAACACCTACATCCAACATGGTTTCCCCCTATGGCCATCCAAACCACATGCCACCTTTGTTGACAACCCCTCTGATGCAAGGTATGCAAAGCACTTTTCCCTCTCAAAGCTTTTATCATGCCATGCTTCCTCATCCCCTCGAAGCTTTATGCCTCCACCTCCACCTCCACCTCCATGCACCAAGAGCAAGGACCACCTCGACCTTCGACTCGCCCATCGTATTGGCCCGTTTTGTGCTACAGATGTGGGGAATATGGACATTACCAAAGCAAATGCTCTTTACTAGAAGGGTTCCCTCCATACTGTCATTGGCGTGAAGCCAAGGATCACTATAGTAAGGATTGTCCCAAACTTCCTGCATCTACGTCTTCGAACCCAAGTCAAAGCCAAAATGAATTTACCTTTCCCAAGATCAATCTGATAGCAGTTTGCACCATCCCTCAACCGCCACCTTCTGCCCATGTGATTGCCCCTCAAGACAAGTTGCAATTGGAGGAGGAGCCCGCAAGTGTCCTCACTCGGGCCCAAAGGGTAGCTCTCGGTCTCAGCATTCCAACTAGTTCCACTATTACACCCACTATCCCACCAGTGGATACCTCGCTTTGAGCTGTCCGGACAAGCCATCCCCTAGTGTAAAGCGAGGCTCTTCATCTCTACTCTCCGATATTGATGTAGCCGACGTACAACAGATAAGGTACCGGAGAAACCACTAGTAGAAAAAGAAAAGCTTACACAGTAGAGACAATCTTGAAGAACGCCTTCCAACAAGTGTTTCTCTATGACATAGTGCGGCTAGATGCGACCTTTTGAAGTGACACTCTTGCAGTTATTGAGTCGCTTTACCCCGGAGCAGGTCCTAATGGCGGGCACCTCCCAGTGCAACCATCGAAGTCCTATATGATATCCCATCCTGTTGCTCCCCTCATTGATTATAGAAGCCCTCGTCTCACCGTGTCCGTCTTGGGGCGGCAATTCTCAAGAGTGATAGTGGATGGTGGATCTAGCATCACCCTGATGCCTGAGTTCACTATGTTGGCTTTAGGTCTGAATCCTACAGGACTTGCTCCCTTCATAGTTACGTTGGATGAAAAAAGAACAATCTACCCATTGGGCATAGTGGACAAGGTGGCTCTACAGGTACAAGACTTCACCTTTAGCTTGGATTTTGTCTTTAGCAGCGCCATCTCCAGACCCAGTAAAAGGAAAACACTTCTGCGACTCTTGTACCCACCCCGCGTTGCTAGACAAGATGCAAAGCAGATTGTTATGATCTGTGTCACAAAAGATAAGGATAGCCTCATTCAAAGTTACAGAAGCGTCAAGCACTAATGATTTTGGAGGAGTGGTTTGTAAAACTATTGGGAAGACGAGTGAGTATACTGCTATCTGGTCCTTCCGTCTGGAATCAGACTACCACAAAACTGGAACAGGTCAGCTTCAACTTTGATGGAAACGCTCTCTGTGCATCCTGTAAAGCACCTTCACCCTCATCCCAATCCCCTACCCACCCCCTCACCATCCCTCGCCCTTACCCACCCTCTACCCTCTTCCCTCGTCCCTCACCACCCCTTCCCCCCTAGACCCTACCCCTCTCTCGCCCCTACCCACGCCCCTCTCATCCTCGCCCCTACCCACCCTCTACCCTCAACCCTCACCCCCTCGTCCCTACCCTCCCCCACCCTCCCTCCTCGCCCCTACCCACTCCCTCTCATCCCTCACCACCCCTCTACTTGCCCCTACCCTCACCCCCTCGCCCCTACTCACACACAACCCCCCCACGCCCCTACCCACCCCCTACCCCCTGCCCACTAGTGTTCACACAAGAACTTGCTTTAGTGTAGTTTCTCAGGACAAAGATTGACAATTCTAGGCAAGTTTGGAGGGTCGCCAAAACGAAAACCGGCTAAATTTGGAGGATTTTTGAATCAAAACCGGTTTTAACTTGGAATGACTTTCTTCCTTTTGGTTACATTTCCACTACCCTCTTTGTTCTAAGCTTTTGCTGCAGACTTGGGCCTTCTTAAGTTTTTGCTTGCTATGTAGCCTATCTCACTATGGCAGGTTGCCGTACTTCTTCATCATATTCATCATATTTTTTAGTCGTATAGCGGACATGCAGACTTCACATTGGGGAAGTTTTCGTCCGAGTTACGACCAATTGATATTGTGCTAATTCTTTCTATCTTTTGTGGTGCGTATGCCCTATCAACTGCCTCATTTTCGTGCTAATTTTTTCGATTTCATGCTTCTTTTAGTGCTAGGCTTCATTATGGATGAGTCTGCCCTTGATCTCCGGAGTCATGATAGAAACTCAGTACGCTGAACTTTTGTTGATGTATGCTCATGTGTGTGTGTGTGTGTGATACACACACACACACACATGCACACACACATGAGCATACATCAACACTAGAGCCTTCGGAGCCTCATAGTGCTCCATCTTTTGTATCCCTTTCTTTTCATGGGTTTTCCTCGCTTTGAGGTTTCCCACTTGTAAATTAATCAAAGCAGATTTACAAAAAAAAAAAAGTGTGTGTGTGTGTGTGTGTGTTGTTTGTTGTGTTGGGGAGCATATGTTAGTACCTAGTTCTACACCCACTATTGGGCATTGACGACGTTAGTGGGGATGTCATGGTCTTTAGTCATTACTATGCATGATGGAGCTGATGGTTATATTGTCTTGTGGGTGACTACCATGGGTCTATACCTTGCACTTTCCTTCAATGGTGAATTTGGGCTTATCCTGGATTCATCAAGGTATATCCTCTCTAGTTTCTGTATTTTCTACCAGTTTTAGTTCTCTCTCTCACCGGGACGGTGAGTGGTCTTGTGGCGGGCAACTTGTAGCAAGGCTACAGTGTCACTGGCACAGGATAGGCAGTTAGTTGCAGTAGGGCTTGAGTTCACATTGGACGGACTCTCACCTGGGCAGTGACACGTGGAAAGTGATATAAATGGTGGTCGAGTGGACATGTGGCCAGATTACTACCACCTCAGTTTGGAGATGGGCTTAGCTGGATTGGGATATCTGCTAGCCGTTGGTGGCTCTTTAGGAGATACATATGAGTCGTTGGTTCCGGTCATCGGTCGCTATCATCATATACTTTGTATAGTCATTCGTCTTGAGTCTAGCATCTTGAGTTCATGCACACGTCTGCACCATCTGCACAGTTGAGCCTCGACACCCCCATTGTACCCGTGAGTTCTGGGCTGGAGCTTAGTGTGCTGTTATGCTAGAGTCTGTACTGGTTTCTTTGAGTTGGTCGATGTCCCATGCTGTTCATGTTACGCTGTTGAGTCATTGTTTTGTGTGTTTTCATTCTGTCTGAGTGAGATCTCACGCACATTGCATTGAGGAGCACCCACTTTGGAGAGCACGACACATTATCCTCGTTACACTCGGGGAGGAAGCAACGAGAGATCACAATGCTTCTCATCTCTCAAATAAGATGCTGCTCTTTGTACCTTGAAGTGTTCCTAGAAATGGTCTCTTGAGAAGGCGTTGTCAAACTACTGTATGAATTCAAGGGCTCGATGGGTGTCCTAATAGCCTGAAAACGTGGCAAACTTGACTGCTTGACCCCATCCTTGAACTCATTGGTCTTCTTTCTCTCTTTCTCACTCTTTGAACTGTGAGAAGAGAACGAGATCTCCAGTTCTAAGTTGCTAGATTGCTTCCATTGGTTTCTAGACTTTTTTCAAGAATCTGCTTTTCTTGCCTTTTCTCCACATCTTCCTCTTTTTCTTTTCCTCATTGGAACTAGAGGACGATGAACTGTCGGAACTCTTTGAAGACGAAGAAAAATTTGGGTTACCCTCCAAATGTTCACGCTTTTTCGATTTGCTTACTACTTGGAAAGTCGATTTCCAGCCCAAATAACCATGGACATCTGTTGATTTCCTCTTCTTCCGGGAGTGCTTTAAGCTTTTCATCAACTCGTTTGTCTTCTTTTCAAGATCTTTGTCAAACTCTTCTACGAGTAGAGTATCTGCTTTTTTGCACTTGGCTTTTCTTTATGTTTCATTACGAACTTGAGAGGAGAATCGACGGCCTATTGCCATCTAGAATGAATCTCGTCAAGCGGGTTATTCTTTGGGTGATTCACATATTCCGGGCCCTTCGAGTCTTTTCATACATGTCTCAACCTACTGTTGAAGTTTGTATTCCGCTCTGTCGAGGGTCCCCGCCGAAAATTTACCAAAATCTCCATAGGTTTCTTTTGTTCTCATGTTGGGACTTAGCTTTTCTTTGTCTCCCCGCAGAAACGGTCGGAGGGGTGGTCTCTGTCGGATTCTCTGTGAGAACCTATGTGTGCTGCAGAAGGATCGGATCCTTTGTAGAAGAGGAAGAATCACTCGAAGCTCTGATACCACTGTTACAAGCTTGACACTCTAAGCAAGAAATCAATAGCAGCACACGAACAAAACTGCAAACTGAACTTGAGAAGAGAGAGAGAGAGAGAGAGAGAGAGAGAGAGAGAGAGAGAGAGAGAGAGAGAGAGAGAGAGAGAGAGAGAGAGAGAGAGAGAGAGAGAGAGAGAGAGAGAGAGAGAATCTTTTAACGTCTGTAAAAAGGCCGAAATCGGTCTATGAGACAAATCAAAGTACATGAGGTGGGTGTCCTCTGTGTATCCGTAAAGGATAAAAGGTACACAAGCAAAAATAACTATCCTGCATGATGATCAGGGGAAGAAAGTGATACAAGGGTGGGGGTGGAGCTCCAAAACTGAGGAAAAGATGCAATCCTATATGCTGGGGTAGATACAATCATGAGATGAAATGCTATCCTATCTCTAGCTCCAACTAGTACTAGAATGAGGGTGTAATACATAATGCATGGGCGGGTAGGGTGTGAACAGTCCTCGTAAGATGGCGGCTAGATCTTCAAAAGCCCGGATACGTCTCTCCTCGAAAGATCTATAGTAGTGCTCCTGGATCTCTTGTATATCGCTCTGATGTAGGCGAGACGCCCTACGTCCATGGGTACGTGGGCGCCTGCGAGCTCGGGCCTCCTCAATCTGTTGTAGAGTCACTCCTCTCTGGATGGTCGGAGGTGGTGGTGCTGCTATGGTCCTCTGAAAAAAGTCTGTGAGCTGTCTGGCTCTCGTCTCTCATAGCTGATGCTGCCTGGAGGAGTGAGTCCCGATGCTACTGTATCTCGAGGAGAAAGTGGCCGAACTACTAGTCTCTGGACTCAAAAATCTGATGTAGAGTGGGCTGATCTGCAAACAAGGTCGGGTATGTGCCTTTGATCTCCTCATATGCTCTACATTTGCAAACATAGTGCTCCTCTCTCTCAATCTCTGCTGTGCAAAGTCTGCATATCCTCTCTGCTCTAGGGACATGTGTAGTAGCTCTCCCTGCTTCAATCTCTAGCTGGTGTGATGATACTCTGAGCTGTCCGATGATGACCCGTGCTCTATGTGGCATGTAGATATCCATGTATTTTGGTCTCTGGTTGAACCGATCTGCTAAGATGGTCAGGAAGTGATCTCTGTAGTACTGCCTCTTCGTGGAGAGAGGTAGTACCCAGAGAGCCTCTTCGTGGGAAGAGGCTCTCTGGGTGTGATCCATGTCTCCCTAATGTACAGTTGCCAGAGGTCCTGTCTGAGAACATGATTCCTCTCAGTGTGAGAGGCGTTTATGAGGAGAGTCAGGATCATACTGAAAAGGAGGCAGGTATGTGATGTTCAAGCCATGGGATGTAAACCACTCTATGACCTGTGAGTACCATGCTCTCGTGTCCCCCTCCTGATGCAGTTGTATCAATGCCTCAAAAGCTCTACGGGTGAGTCTGTCTAGTTGGAAGCTCTCGCATGCGTTGAATGAAATAGATCGTCTGAAAAAGGGCCTTTAGTAGCATCGGTGGTGTGGCTATCTCTGCTCTGATGATGTCATGTGGTACTGAGGGTTTGCTGCGGAGCAAACGAGAGATCATAATGATCTGTGGGCGCTCTATTTGTGTCCATAGAGATGCTGATAGTCCTGGTGTCCATACTGCCACGGCATATAGCATGGCAGGTGTGACTAGAGTGTCAAAGAGCCACCCCTTGGTGTGGGGCTCTTGGAAGTGAGCCTGATGGCATCTGTGCTCTAAGGTGGCCAGCGTTGCATATCCTCATGTAATCCGGTCTTGGGCTGCCTCGGCCATGGAAAATCTGCCAGTGGTGCCAGTAAAAGTCACCCCCAAGTATACATATGAATCAACCACCTCGACCTGTTCGCTTGCTGCTGTAAGTACTGCTCTACTACGAACTGTTCTGGAGGTACGGAAGATCATGACCTTGGTCTTGCGAAGGTTCACTATGAGCCCTCTGTGTGTGCAGAAATCATCTAAGGGTCGTAGGTGGCTCTGTAGTCCCTCTTGTGTCTCAGAAACAAGGATGATATCATCAGCATAAAGCATAATGTGGAATGGTATACCTGCCAAGTTTGATCCCGGTCGGCCTGCTCGTAGGATGTAATCTGAAATCTCGTTGATGTAGAGACCAAATAGAGTTGGGGAGAGAGGGAATCCTTGCTTTACACCGATGGTGCTAGCAATGGGATCCGATAGTCCACCAAGAAAGGAAGAAAGAAAGAAAGATTTTTTTACGTCCATAAGAGCCCGAAATCGGCCTATGAGACAAATCAAAGTACATGGGGATAAGTGTCCTCTGGATATCCTGTGAAGGATAAAAGGTGCAAAGCAAAAAATAGCTATCTTGTGTAATGATTGGGAGAGAAGGGAGGTGGTACAAGGGTAGGGGGGCGTGGAGCTCTAAACCAAGGAAAAAATGCAATCCTATATGCTGGGGTATATACAATCATGAGAGAAAGTGCTATCATATCTTTAGCTCCATCCAATCCCGTAATCAGGGTGTAGGACATGATGCATGGGTGGGTGAGGTGTGAACAATCCCCGTAGGATGGTGGTTGGGTCTGGAAAATCCTGGATGCGTCTCTCCTCTAGAGATCTGTAGTAGCACTCCTGAATCTCCTGGATCTCTCTCTGGTGAAGTCGGGGTGCCCTACGTCCGTGGGGACGTGGATGCCTGCGAGCTCGGACCTCCTCAGCCTGCTGTAGAGTCACTCCTCTGTGACCTGTTCATACAAAGAATGAATGGCCCATATCATTTTAGAGGGTATCTGTAGCTCTTGAAGGCATTGAAAGAGTCTCTCTGTGGGGATACTGTCAAATGCCTTGCGGAAGTCCACAAAGCAGCAGTAGAGTCTCCCCTTCCGAACCTTCGCTCCGCCTATCAAACAACGAAGCACGAAAATGTGATCGATAGTCGGGAAAGTGCGTCTGAAACTTGCCTGTCCTTGTGCCCGTATCCCTGATGCCTCTGCATGTGTGCTAAGCTCTGCCTCAAGAACTGCCCCGTATAGCTTGGCCAATGTGTGGCCAATCATGATAGTCCTGTAGTTCCCTGGATCCAAGGTGTCACCAGATTTCTGGGTAGGCACAATGTTGTGTATAGTCCACTCCTTTGGTAGTCCCTCAACCAATGCGCGGTTGAAGAGACGTGCTATCAGGGGGGAGAGAGTGTTGCCGCATAGATCAGGTGCTCGCTCTATAGGCCGGTATGATCTGTTGAGTGGCCGTGCTGTAGGCACCTAATGGCCCTCTCCACCATAGTAGATGTAAAGAAAGTCGAGGTGGTAGGTTGAGGGCCGGATTGCTCTGGGATCAGTGGCTGCCCAGGTATCTGGTATAGGCGCTCGGCATAGTCATGCCAGGTCTGAGGGTCCTCCAGTGGGGTAGTAGAACATGGCTCTCTGAGAATCCTCCATGCTGTGGCGCAGTCTATACTCATGAGAAGGGGGTATAGCTCAAGCTCTTGCGCCTCCTCGAAGGCCCGCCGTTTACGGCATGTAATGGCCTTCATCTGTCTCTTGACCTCGCTCTCGGTGATCTCCTCTAAGGCTCATCGAGCCTGTAGTTGTCTGTATAAGTCTCTGCACTCCCCGTCATACCATCTGTTCTGGGGCATCGTCCCAGAGGTGGGGGTCGGCCACTGTGAGTAGTGTGTGGGAAGCAATTGAGGGCTGACGTGTGAAGAAGTGCGGAGAGTTGGCTAGTGAGTGTAGAGAGTGGTGTATCTGGGTCGAGAGCATAGATCCCCTCATATACATGTGATGAATAGACTTTGGCAAGCTCATGTGTGAAATGTATGGTAGTGTGTGGCGTGGGTGTGGGTGGTGTGTGTGAAATGGGTGAACCAGTGAAAGAGAGAGCAAGGTATGCATGGTCAGTCCCGATAGGTAGTGGTGGGATGGTGAAGGATGTGAGTAGGAATGATGGCCATTGCGCCATCCCGTTATAGATAACGAGACGGTGCTGTGATCCCAAATGGAGTACGTGTCTCCCATATGGTGTGGGTGTGGTGGTATCTTTGGAGGTCCTCTCTGCCCGTTGTGTTCTCCAGGGTGGAGAGTAGCTCTGGGTCATCAAAGTCGTAGATGTCACACTGTCTACTTTGTGTCCTAGCGCTGAAGTCCCCCATAAGGAAGACTTCCCCTAGTCTGGGATACTCCATGATCCCCTCCCTGAGACACGTATATACTGAGTGTGTATCATCCTCCTCCTCTCCTACATGTGTATGGGTCTCCTCTACCCCTGCTCCTTCTGCATGTGAAAATCTAGAGCCGCTAGGTGCGAAGTAGCAAACGACAATGTATAGAGTGTGCTCCTCCGATAGCTCAATCCGTATCCACATGTAGCGTGGCTCTGGGTCGCGTGCTACTATCTGTATCCTGCTGTGAAGTGAGTGGCGATAAGGATTGCTACTCCGCGAGATCCTCTAGAAGTGTTGTGCCGTGTGCATTTCCTGTGTAGAGACTCCCACTGGTAATCCTGCACTCGAAGTAGGCCTCTCTCGGGACTTGCATGTGTCTTTGTGAGTAGAACAATGTCTCGGTCATGCATCACCTTTTCTAGTCTCCCTAGATGTGTCCATAGAGAGCCATTGCAATTCCAAACTTCCATGTGTATCTCCTCGTATATTGTCCCATAAGCCACGAGTCCCTATGCTACGGCCTTGCCATCAATGATGACTCGACCATCTCGGTAGGAGGCCCGTTTTCCCTCTTTGCATGCTCGTTGTACTCGAGGCATGCATGCTCTCCTATGTTCTACTTTCATCCTTGTGAGGTCATCATAAAGGTAGATGGTTGCCCCCGTGAGGCCTCATAGGATGACCCTCTTGCGGATGAAGAGGGTACGGGCTTCTTCCGATGGAAATTGGAGGATGAGGGGCCTCTTTTTGATTGGGTCTTTACCGGCTCTCCAAGCTTTGGTGAAGGGGGTTGGGTCTTCTATCTTGTACCCAAGTTTGGTACATTGGGGGTGGAGTCTTTCCCTTCTTCCATGCCGATGACTTGTACATTTAGGCGGCGGGCATGCCGCATCTTCTCCTCTTCGAGTGTGGTGTGTACAAGGAGGGTCTCTTCCTTGAGCGTCCTCTTTTGCTTCTTTTTTAAGGTTCTTCTTGACCACCTCTACCCACCCTTCCTTTGTTGCCTCGAGCTTGTCTCCCAAGCTTTCGGTGAGAGCTTTGGTGAGCTCTTCCTTGATGGCCTCTTTGGTTTCATTGTTTATTTCACCTTCCTCGGGGGTGAGGGATGCGCTTGAAGCTTTGAGGGTGGCCATTTGTTCTTGCATCTCCTCCTCCTCCTTTTTCCATCCTTCTTGGGCCTCCTTCCACATCGCGAGCTCCTTGTCTCCTCGTCTTTAACTTCTTTTCTTTGACCCATTCCTCTTTCTCCTTATTCAAGGCTTCCACTTCCTTCTCGAGCTTGGAGAGATGGTTGATGATAGTGTTGATGGCAGAATCCGCCATCTTCTTGTTCTCCTTGATTGTGGCATTGAGCTTGTCGTCGATCTTGGCTAATTCCTCCTTTGTTACTCCTCCTTTTGCCATCTCCGAGCTTTCTTGATTTGTTCGGTTGTCTTTCGTGAGTCAAGTGTTGAGGGGAGTCATGATGAAAGATAGGGTTATGGATGTGGGTAGGTGTGTTTGGGCAATGTGCAATGAGGGGGCAACAAACGGGGGAGGGGGGGGGGGGATGTGCAATGTGGATAATGTGTGATTTGAAAGTGCAATGTGCAATGTGTGTGTGTGTGTGTGTGTGTAGGGGCGACGACAACAGGGAGGGATGAGGGCAGGGGACAACACCTGGTTGCAGGCAAAGCACTAGTGCAGCAGCCTACAGACGGGTGGGGCTGCAGTGGAGCAGCAACAGGAGTAGCAAAAGTAACGCTGTGGGGGGCTTGGGGAGCAGCGTGCAGGCACAAACACACACACACACACACACACAGAGAGAGAGAGAGAGAGAGAGAGAGAGAGAGAGAGAGAGAGAGAGAGAGAGAGAGAGAGAGAGAGAGAGAGAGAGAGAGAGAGAGAGAGAGAGAGAGATGATATGAAATATTATATTAATGTCTTCAAAAGGCCAAAGTGACCTATGAGACCAGAAAGTTACAATGTGGTGGATCTGATACAAAATCAGAGTAACAAGATGACAAAATGACAAAATAAAATACTATGGAATCCTAAACTGCTAGGTGTGAACTAAGCAGCTAGCTGGGATAGCTAGATCATAGGAGATCCAGCATCGGTCTCGCTGGCGGATCTCATCAATCTCCTCCATGGTCTGTAGTTTGACCGGGCGTCGTGCGTGTCGGGCCAAAGTGATCCGAATTCTCTGATGCAGCCTCCGTCGATGCTGTGTAGTCCTCCGCAGTCGTGGGTGTTTGGATCTCCCCAGCTCGGTCGCTCGGTCGATCAGTGTGTCTCTGGTGTGAGGCGACGAGCTTTGTTGTGGTAGTAGCTCCTCCGGGCCAGTGGCAGCTCTAAAGAAGTTTGTGATTTGTCTTTGAGACTGGCTAGCCTCTCCTCTCATCAAGCTCTCTCTGTGTCTGCGCAGCTCGAGCAAAAACAGGCCCAGGCATCTCTGATCCTCGTACCGCATGACTCTGGAAAGTGGTCCAAAGCCCTCTTTGAACAAGCAATGGAAGTGGCCTCGTATCTCGTAGTAGACGGGGCAGTGGCATGTGTAGTGCAACTCTGTCTCAGGCTCAGTGTCGCACAGGGGGCATACCGTGGCCTCTGCTGGTACTCCGTTGTATCTCCCAGTCTCGATCCGCAGTTGGTGTGAAGATGTGCGTATCTGGCCAATAGCACATGGTATCGCATGAGACAAGTGGGTGTCCATGTATCTGGGCCTCGTCACAAAACCGTCCTCTGTAAGTTGGAGAAGATGCTCTCTGTAGAAAGCCATCTTCGTGCCCAGCTCCTGTGCTGGCTGTATCCATGTCCTCCTGGTGTGTAGCTCAGTCAGGTCCTGGCGGATGAGCCTGGTTATCTCGGATTGTGTAAGAGTCAAAGAGGGTGCATCCAGTGAGTACTGGAAGGGAGGTAGGCTGTCTATGCTGAACCCATGCGCCTGGAACCATGATGTCATTTCCCCATACCAACATGCTGTATCTCTTTGCATGGCTAACTGTCGAGAGGACTCAAGTGCAAGCCAAGCATATCTATCTCTAGGAAGTTCCCACATGCGGTGTATGAAGGAGACAGATCTGGTGAGCGCCTCAACCACTAGTGGGGGCCAGCTAGCTCTGCCCGGACAATAGCACATGGTACTGAAGCCTTAGCTCTAATGAGCCGCGAGATCATAGAGACCAGAGGCTTCTCCATGTCCCCCCATCCATGAGTGCGGCTTCTCCTCCCGTGATGATCCAATGAAGGTCCCCAAATCTCAGCTCCATGAAGCAATGCAGAAGCCACCAAAGTGTCAAAGAGCTAGAGCTTCGTCCGAGGCTCCTGAAACTGAACCTGTGAACACATCCTTTCCAATCTACCCAATGCTGCATAGGCTCTAGTCAATCTAGTCTCGACCACCCTCCTCAATGAAAATGCTGGCCCACTAAAAACCACTTCAAGCTAAGTGTAGGCATCTGTATACTCCACTGTCTCCTGGCCGTATGTGAATGCGGGCATTGACCTCCTGATCCACTGTGGGGTGGTATTAAATACCATGACCTTGGTTTTACCAAGGTTGACGGACAAACCACTTTCCTGGGCAAACCTATGCAAAGCATCCAAGTGATGTTGCATCCCCTCCGGAGAGTTGGAGATCAACACAATATCATCAGCATATAACAATAGTGAAATCCATGTCCTTGCCAGCTGTGCACCTCTATCACCATCCCTCTCAATGTAGTGAGAAACCTCATCCACGTACATACCAAATAGAGTAGGAGAGAACGGGCAACCCTGCTTCACCCCAATAGTTGAGTGAACCAGTGTGGATAGACCCTCTGAGGTGCGTACATGCCCCACTACTGACCTGTATAATGCCATGACTCCCCAAATGAGCTCTGTGAGTACTCATATCTGCTGTAATCTGCGCATCAATGTAGCTCTGGGTACTGTGTCAAATGCTTTGCGGAAATCCACAAAGCTACAATAGATCCGTCTCCCATGCGACCTGCCCTCCTCGATGATGGCTTTGTGTCACCAACGTGTGACTACTATCTATCCTTTTTGTTGATTTCTTTCTTATTATTTATTTACTTTCACTTTTTGGAAACACCCCTCGGGAAATCTAACTGCCCTGCATTGCATAGCTAGTGTGGAACTGTCCAGAGGGAGTCCAGGCCTGAGGGCAAGAGAGCACTAAGGTTGGACAAGGACTATGGTTAGCCAAAGTGGGGTCATTGACTAGCCAAAGTGGAATCCTTTGCTACAGAGGCTACATTTCAATTCTGGGTGTGGCTGCAGTGTACAAAGGGGGTTAGATGACCTAGAAAGATATAATGGCAGCATCTCCTAAAATTTAGGAAACTGCTGTTTTGGGACGTGAAAATGTGTTTGCGTCATTACCTCCGGAATGACAAGGGGAACATTTTATTACTCTGCCGTGAAGTCAACCGGGCAACAAGTCCGGAGATTTTTGGGCGGCAACCCCGAAACGGGAAATAGCTTGTAAATGTGCCAAGTGGCACATTTCTGTGCACTTTCCTCATGCAAGAAGAAGTGGCGCTGAATTTATAGCTGGGAGGCTCATTTTGCAAGTTTCTGTCACAAGTTAAGAGCTATGGAGTGCTTCCTTTCCCTCCTATGTACAGTGCGGTGCCAGGAGTGTTGCCCCGCACGCTACGCACTGCCTTCTCTCTCCCCTATGGCAGTATGTTATGGCCCTCTAGTGGGCTTTTCAGTTGACCAATGTACAGTTGTGTGGGTTCATGCGCGATTGCCGAGGCAAGAGCCTCTTGCACAGGTACTGGATTAGCTAGCGGCTAATCCCCCGCAGGTACAGGTGAATTCGGAGAGGTTTCACGCCAAAAATCTCGTTCGATTCAAAGGGCAAGTAGCCCTACAGGTGCGAGAGCTCGAGGACTTGCTACGGATGCGACCGGCACGCGAAAAGGAGCCCGAAACAGTAAATTACAGCCTGCTGTGTATTTTTGTAGGTTTAGGGTTTTGGCCCTAAACGGTCCCTAATACCCCCAGGAGGTTTGGGGACGCGAGGGGACCGCTGTACAGGTGATCTGGCGCATTTTCGGGGCTGAAAACAGAGAATTCAACGTGCTGCAGATTCTCGCCAGGTTTTGCAAAGTGTCCGTATGCGTCTGGAAAGTCATTCAATGCGTGGGAATACTGACTGTGAAGGGTCCTAGTACAGTTATGTTGCCGAAATCGGGCCGGAACAGTTGAAATTCAACCAAGTTTGTGCGGGGCAGCTTGCAAGGAACCACAACGTTTATTCCCTCTTTTAAACAATAAAGAAATACCGAAAGGGGCGCCTAAGTTAAGGGCCAATTTGGTGTCGGTCTTCTCATACAGGTGCATTCTATTAGCTTATATCCCTTTCCCCTTTGTTGTGTCTTGAAAGAACAGGTAAAGTGGGCGACAAATTAAATGGGTGAAAGCAAATAAGGTTTAAGTCTAAGGTCTACCGCCCTTTTACTCTGAGTGTCAAGATATGGTCAAGAGTAGAAAAACCCCTCTTGAACCCTGCCTGCCCGGCTGCACGTATCCCCTCCCTCTTTGCCAATCCACTCAGTTGCTGCTGCTCAAGAATAGATGCGTACAACCGTGCTAGTGTGATAATTCCCAGGCTCCATAGGGTCTCCCGACTTGAAGATAGGTACAATAGTGGATAGGCTCCAAGTATCAGGCAAGCCCTCACACATGGCACAGTTAAACATAACTGCTAGAAGCTCTGCTAGTAGATCTCTGGCATGCGTGAAATGCTCAGCCACTAAGCCATCATGATCATATGCTCTCCCAGTCCTCATCCTGTCAATGGCCCTCCTCACCATCTCAGCGGTGAAAAAAGCACAATTGTGTGGGCATGGATCGGGGGGGTCGGGAAGGGGGGGCTGCTCAGAAACTGTGTACAGAGATGATGCGTACTGTGGCCCCAGGCCTCTATAGAAGTGATGGCAGGGGGGGGGGGGAATGCTCATGAAAGAGCCGCCATGCCTCACGTGAGTCCTGACTCAAGAATAGCTGGTATAGATTCTGCTCTAGGCGAGCCAAAAATGCCCTCTTCTTCCGCCGCACAAGGCATCGGAAGTCAATCTGTGAGTGTCTGTGAGTGATGTCCCCCAAAAGCACCTCCCTCTGAAGTCTAGCTCTAGTGTCCCGGCATTCGTCATCATACCAACTGTTCTGGGGCATGCTCCCCGAACGGTGCTTCTGCTCAGGCTGGGTATCTGGGTATGGCTCTACTGCTGCATCATGTAGTGTCTGTGTCACTATAGTAGTAAGCTCCTCCAAAGGTCGCCCCGGCTCCTCTGTGCACATGCATCTGTAGATCCCATCTATGTATACAGAGTTCGTCTCCCGCGTGAAGGTGTAACGAGTAGGGACTGCTGCTCGTGGCTTGTGTGCTACACTAAACTAAAAAGAGATGTTCAACGACACAAGAGCACGATCCACTGCCACACCAATAGGTTTGGGTCCAACCATGAGATCCTGGATACTAGAGATGAGGCTCGGTTGTGCCATGACATAATCCACTGTGCTTGCTCCATGTCTGTGTGGAAAGCATGTAAAACCCCCCGCAGCGGGAAATCTCTGTAGGCCATTCAAGATGGCCAATCCATGTGCTATCAAGTGTCGTCCATACTCAGTGTGTACCCCATCCTGTGATAGTCTGGATAGGCCCATCTCTGCAACATCTAGCTCTCTCAACATCTCCTGTGAAGTATCATAAAATACTGTCTGATGATGGGCAGTCCTAGCATTGAAATCCCCTAGAATGATGATGTCACCGTCTCTAGAGAACTCCCATATGTCATCATCCAAAATAGAAAAGGGGGACTGTCCTCTGGGTAGTGCATAAACTGACGTACTCGGGGGAAAGTAGTAAATAGCAATGTAAAGATATCTGCTTGTCTTTGCTCTCAGTCTCACCCACATGTACCTAACTTGCTCATCCCTGCGGGCTATATGTATCAGTGGCTGCAACTCCTCCTTGAATAACACTGCCACTCCTCCTAAGCCCCGCCCTCTGTGCTCTGATCGTCTCCTGTCTACAGGCTGTCTCCCATCTATACCCACTAATGTGAGGCATAGACTGCCCAGAGGCCTGATGTGTCTCAGAGTAGAAGACGATGTCTCTTCCCATAAAACTATCCTCAAAAGCACCACATCAAGGCGCATAGATCCATTACAATTCCAGGTGGCAACTTTGAGTGTGGTTCCATAGGTCTCGCACCGTCATGTGGAGCGCCGCTCTACAATCACCACCCGACCATCTCTGTAGAAGGCCGCCTTTCCCTTCTCCCTTGCCGCTTGAATCTCTGGCATTACCTCTCTCATATGCGCAAGCTGTGTGAGAGTGAGGTCATCTCCAAGAAATATGCCCGTTTTCTTTAGTGTAGGACGCCTCTTCAAGAAGTCCTTTGCCTCCATGGACGGGAAACGGATGATTAAAGCTCTCTCTTTTGAAGTCTCCCCATTTCCTTGTGTCTTCTTCCCTACCCTCCATGCCTTTGTATGAGTAGCCTCACTACCCATCATGCAGAGAAGTTCTGCGACTTCCCCTTCCACATCATCTCGATCCTTTAGACCGGTTACTCTTATATGCAAAGCTCGAGAGACAGATTTGATTTGATTTGATTTGGTATTAACGTCCGCGGGGGGCCAGAAATGACCCATGGGACCTCAAAGTGATACATAGTCTCCCCTCACTAGGGTGTATGGTGTGGTGTGTGTTATTCTCTTTTTGTGTTCCTATGAGTGTCTTTTGATGCTCAAGTATGCGGGTGAGGTATGTTCCGAGAGCTGTAGGGGAGGGGTCTGTCTTGGATTATAGGTCCGCAAAGGTAGAGCAACTGCTTAGAAGTGGTTGAAAATTAGCCCGGATGTGAGCGTATTCTGGGCATTCCAATGTCACATGTGCTTCATCTTCGGGAGCTTGCATTGTACATGATGTGCATATCCGTTTAGAAGCATCAATTTTCAGCCAGCCCTCTGTTTCTATTTTGAGCATATGTGACCTTGTGCGCATCAAAGAGATGGCTCTTCGTGCCATGTGGGGTATGGGTGTTCGTATGTGGGCCTGTGCTTCCATTGGGTTTGTGTTATAGCCTTCCCAATACTTTGTGTTGACATGCTTGCAATAGTATTCAAATTTCGAGCGGTGTTGCGTTGTCTTCCACTTGGTGTGGAGGCTATTTAGTAATGCAATTTCAAAATTCAGCATATGTTCTCCCTCCTTGCCCTCCTCAATAAGCATGTCCACATATGCTTCTACATTCCATTTAGCGAACCATTTCTTAATGTCCTGTATGAGGCTCGATGACAGAAATTTGTTTTTTTTTGTCTTTTGCGGCGCACATCCCGTTTCCCATGCAATGCGGGGGATTCGAGTACTAGGCATCGCTTTGACCTTCATGATATACGTGTACATTTTTTGCAATGCTTTCATTTCTAGTGGTCTCTTGCCTGTCTCCAAGAGTAGCACGGAGTATGGTGTCGTCTTTTTGACCCCCATGTGTCGACAGAGAAACTTTTTCTGAATTTTTTTAATTTCATTCCATGTGTGGGCTAAAATGCTTGCTCCCCAGATTTCCACTCCGTAGAGGATGGCTTGCACTACGCATGTCTCAAAAATGGTCGCTTTTATCTCCCATCTTTTTATGCTCCTTTGTGTGCACATGTTTTCAAATTGATAGTACTTGGCATGGCTGATGTCAATTCTATTATGTGCACATTGTCCCCAAGCATAGTTGCACGGGATGTCAATCCCCAAGTACTTGAAACTGTCGACTTTCTCAATTTGTTTCCCTTTATACATGAGGGGGGCATGGATATCCATCTTACGAGTCTTTACAATCATGAACTTTGTTTTGTCTACATTGATTGATAGACCCACATTTTCACAAAAAGCATGTAATGCATCGACCGATTTTTGTAGAGCTGTAATGTCATGGGCGAAAAGAGCCACATCGTCTGCATAGATGAGCATGAGAAGTGTAAGCATCCCGATGGCTGGTTTATCCCCTTCTAGTTGAGGGAGGAAGCTTTCTATTTGATCAATGCATAATCCAAAAAGAGTAGGGGAGAGAGGGCATCCTTGTTTGACCCCCATGTTGCTCGAGAAAGCTTTGGACAGCTCTTCGTGCGTTTTTAGTTGACATATGACTCTGTCATTGAGACGTGCTACCGCACTCCTGAGATGCATCGGTACTTTTATGCATTCCATCCTTTTCCATATACCCATTCTCGGGACCGTGTCAAAGGCTTTGGTGAAATCTACAAAGCAACAATATAATGTTTTTCCCTTTAGCCGACTCTCTTCCATTAATACCTTGAGTGCAACAAGGTGATCAATGGTGCTATGTTTTGGTCGAAAACCTGCTTGTTCTTTTGCTCGTTTTCCATTTGTCTCTGCCCATGTGCTTATGCTTTGTTCTAAGATGCTTCCCAAAAGCTTTGCCATGCAAGATCCTACCATAATGGTACGGTAGTTGGTAGGCTGATTTACATCCCCTTTTTTGTAAAGTGCTTTGATCCAGTTCTTTTGCCAATCCTCGGGTAGCCCTTGAACAATGGCGTGGTTTAGCATTCTATGTATCCACTCTCTGGCTCTCATACCTGACCATTTAAGCATTTTTGAGTTCAAGTGTAGTATGTCCGGAGCTTTCCCATTTGCAAGTTTCTGTATGCCTTTCTTAACCGTTTCGGAAACAAAGTGGTCTTGGGCATGGAGATCGGTTTGCATGGGTGGCATTTCTTCCGCATTATTATGCACATGTAGTTGTTCCACATACATGTACATGTCATCTGAGCTTATGTCCCCCATAATGTCATGTCTCCGTCCTTTTATTTTCAGCCATTCCTTTTTGGGATTTTTCTTGAAGTTGGCTATGGCTTGTGTCTCCGTGCGTAGCTCATAGTTTCTTCTTTTCCGCCTCTTGAGATTTGTGTAGTCTTTTGATAGAGTTTCCCATTCCGTGTTCGTCGGTGACAGTGCCCGCAATTGTTTTTTTACATACTTGCACTCTTCATCAAACCATGGGTTATGCGGTAGCCCTTTAACATGATTTCCTCGCCGATGCGTTTTTCCCATTGTTTGTTCCACGGCGTCACATAGAGCTTGTTTGAAAATTGGCCATGTTTGTTCAATGTGTGATGGCATGGGTACATGAGCAAGTGCATAGTCTAGATGTTCTGCATACATTCTTTTCTTGTCCACTTGCATTTTGTATGTCCATGATCGGGCATGGGGCCGTTTTTCTGCTTTTTGAGTGGGAACTTGTAGCCATACATGGATTGGGGTGTGGTCCGAATTGGGTGACCTCTTCCCAATTGTAAAATTACTTACAATATGGGATGCCTCATATGCAATCAATACATAATCAATAACACTCATGCCTTTGTTGGCCGTGTAGCATGTGCATTCTCCCGATTTTTCAAACTTACTTGTTCCATTGACGGCGATTAGTTGTAAGGATGTCATCATACTGAGCAATGCAATACCTTGCGGGTTTGTAATGAGATCTTTCGAACATCTCTCCCATGTGGGATCTAGTATCTCATTATGTTGAAGCATTGGAGGTGTCATGAGATCCACCATTTGCATTTGCGCATGTGCTATGCGAGCATTCATGTTCCCAATAAGTATAATCATTCCTTGTTGTGCATAAGCATGGATATCGGCATACAGATCCTCGAAAGGGTAATTCTTCTCTACATTGAAGGCACCATAGAATGGTGACTCTCTATGGGGGATGTAGCACCCGACAATGAACATAGGTTTAAGTTTTGTGTCAAACTTGATCCATATGTACCGGTTATGAGCATTTGTCTTGCCAATTGTGATCATTTTTCTGAGTTCCTCTCGGTATATCATCGCGACTCCTCTTTGTCCCCTCATTTTTGTACATGGCATCCGTAAGGAGTGTGTGACATATCCTTCAATGTGTGGTATTTTACATGCATCGTGTTCCCATGTTTCCAATAAAAAGAGAATGTCGGTTTGTGGTAGGACTTCCGTTAATCCTTCTCCTCTATGCCACGAGAAGCCTCTGCAATTCCAACTTGTCACGTGTAGTTCCGTGAACCCATGGGTCTCGCATTGTCATTTTGTTTCCCCTTTTGCTTTCCCTTTCGTGTCCGCTTGGGCTGTTTTTTTGTTGATGCGAGCTTCGTATTGATAGCCGTTTTTCGGCTCTTTGTAATTGCTACAGTGAGTTACCTCACCCTATCAAAATCACCCAAACACTGTGGCTATCCCTACCATTTCACTGTACATAGGCGTGCGTGAGTCACGGGACTTTTCCCATATCTTCTTAAAAAAACCCTCAATTAGCTAGTCATTGGGCTAGTTGAGCCAAAAAAATAAAAAAAATAAGTATATTATGGCCCATGCGTATGTAAATATTTCTTTGTATATAGGGCTAAATAAAAGATTTTTTCATAATTATTTTGGTATTTATTTTAATATTTCTACCTAGGTGTGTGATATTTATGCTCTGTACATTGCCTCACCATTACCACAATTTTTCTTACCATTTTTCATATTCTTTATTCCATATAGAAATATTTTCATGTAAGCTTCTCTTATATTTGGTGTAACTCCATCCCAACAAAAATCCAAAAAAACTAGTTCTATTTATGTGTATATTTTTTTCACTATTGTGATTTTTTTCCTTCCTACATATATTCTCTATTACGCTCATAAATTAGATCACCAAAAATATTCATCTTTTTATGGTAGACTTATAATGAGAGAGATTTATTTTGACCCCTTTATATTTTTCCACCTATATTATTTATATTTGACATGTACATATTTTTTAGACCCCTCAATATTTGATTTTCTTAGTTGTACTATTCACTTATATCATGATCTCAACAATATCTTCAATTATAGACCTACCAAATAAGGTAAAGGGTAGGTGGCATGCATACATGCACTATGGAGGGCTCACTCTTGGAGGTATTCAAAAGAATCATCCAAAGAAGGACCCCACAAGGACCTTGTGCAGTGGAAAAAAACGGTCGGTTTTGCTGAATTTTTAAAGTTCACTTGCTCTCCGAATTTGAAAAGGTGATACAAACAAAAGTTGTATCTCGTGGGCTGAACTTTTGCCTCAAATTTTTTCATATTTTTTTGAGCTACGAGCTGTGAGCTATGATTTTATTAGTGGACCCCAGTTTTCCCATGCTATGCAGCCACACTCTCTCTTCCACTTTATCATTTTCCTCTTTCACACACACTTCTTCACTCATCATCCCCACCTCTCTCACCACTCCTCTCTGCACCCTACTCACCTTCTCCTCAACCTTGAAGAATAAGAGAAACCATGGTGAACTCATACCTCCCACACACAATTCCATTCCAAAATTGACCACTTAGTCTCATTTTTCCTCCTCCAAATTACCCATATCTATAAAAAAAAACCACAAAATTCAGCCTCTTCTCTTAAAAGACAGCATCATGGTGGTTGATTACTCAGCTTCAATTACCTTGTCTCTCAAGGAAGGTCAAGAGTGGAGAAAAAATGTACCGTCAAAGCTAGTGGACCGTCAACAAGCGTCAAAATTGGCCCTACTCAAGACACTTGGTGCATCAACCTTGTAAGGAATCCATATTTTCTTACCTCTTAAGATTTTTTCTTCCTTATTTGTATCCTACATGGATACTCCCATTGTAAATATCCAATTCCATTTGTAAATTAATACTAACTCTACTAACACTAACCCACTATGAAAAGTCCTATCAGCTCCATTTCTCTCCTCTCTCTTTCCCCACCAACTTCTTGATAATTCCAAGCAAAAGAAATTAGATAAATTGCTGAAAATCTAACCCAACCATGGTTAGAGGAGTAACCCTAGCCTTCAAAATTGCTATAAAAGGAGGGTGTAGCTAGCACAAAGGGGAGCCATAAGCAAGAGCACTATGCTATAGCTTGAGAAGCCAAGCTCAACCTCTCTAGAAGGAGCTCTTGAGTGGAAGCTCATTGTCTTATGCATGTGCATGTGTTGTAATAGGGGATTAGCAAGGGAACTCTATGCCATTGTAAGAGAGAGAGTGATCATTCAATTGAGAGTAGGAAATCTATCATTTCTCCTACTAGTGTAAGCCCAACATTTGCTGAATCAAGGAGGGTGGATTTGGACTAAGCTTGGATACTTTGTCTCCCTTCCAACGTGAAGTAATGGACAACAATGATGCGTAGGTGTCTTGGTGTTTTTTGTTAAGTTCTTGATAGCTTGTCTCTGGTGTTGTCATCAATCTAGCCATAAATCCCACATACTGTAAGAGGGCGACAGGGTGGAGAGGACTCCCCTGGCTTTAAGACAGTGATTGGGGTGGCTTTTCTTGTGATGTGTTGTTGTGAAATTTACGCAAGCTATGTTGAACAAATACTAATCTCACTTTGATTTGTCATGACAGATTTGTAAGAAGGTATTAATGCAACAAGCACCCCCTCCCCCTTTCTCTCTCTTAAATATATAATTGTGTTTGCTTGATCATTGCCGATACGTTTCAAAGCAGCCTGAGCACTATCTCTCTCCCTCTCTCTCTCTCTCTCTCGTGTTTTAGTGTGTGAGAGTGTTCCATTGGTGTTAGGGTTAGTGTAAATTCCTTGCTTGTTTGTGGGTTGCTCTAACGATTCTCCTCTTTTGCGTCCTAGTTCGCTCTTAAACTAGGTGGTGCCCCTTGTGTAGTTGGGATTTGGCTGTGGGTTTGTTGTTTTGGTTTGTGTTGTGTTGTGCCCCAGCCCCATTGAGCAGCACGGGAGCCTTGAAGGGTGTCTAGAGGTTGCTCTTCTTGTTGCCCGCCCCGGACCGCTTCAAATTGGTGCCCCCACGGAGGACAGGCTTGTGTATGTTTTGTGAAGGCTCAACCTTTAGCATAGTCAAGTAGTTTGCATGAATCACGAAAATTTGTATGATCCCTTCATTCCCATTGCAAGGCAAAAGGTACACATAATTGTTAGTACTAAGTTGCAATTTCAACGTGTCATTCGTAGAATTTTAGGTCCTCTTAGGTTGGCCGAGATAAACGCTTCAGTAAATCTTTTTATTTTGCCTCTCATTAGGTACGACATTAGTTTGGACGTCTATATTTTGGTTTTGTTTTAAGCATTAGGTCATGCATAGACCATGGATAATAGCCCAGGAATAGAGGTTTTCCCCTTCCATTTCACTCCACACATTAGAATAAACATTGCAATTAGTAGGAAAATCCATTTTCAACAACGTATGGTGTTCATGTTTGGTGCCCAAAGAGTAGGAGAAATTCTTGCATCACCAAACCCTGTCATTTTACCTCTCATCAACTACCACACTTCTTTTGATGTACATGTGTTCATTTTATTTTAAAATGAAGTGCAGCCCGACAAAATAGTGTGTATGTTTGTTTTTTCTTTGTCCAAGTTGTTACAAGAAACAAAAAACCGATCATTTGTTCTAACTGGGAATGTGTGTGCAGTGAAAGTTCAATCCTTAGAGATCTAGCTCTATTACCAATTGAGTTGCAGGAGAAAGTAGTAAGGCGTCTCTCTTATAACAAGAGGGTGGTGAAGTTAAGACGGAAGGTCCTACGCGTGGATTCCATTTTCCTCTTGTTGTTGGGCACTAAGGAAGACCGCGCATTCATCCAACTAGTGTGTGTCCTAAGATTGGTAAATAGAGTGAAATTTGGCGTTTGGCGAGTGCATTTCACCATTGAGGAAGACTCTTCAGGAAACTTGCGGCCAGAGTTCATGCTTCGTAGACTCACATTTGGTGAATTTTTCCCTCATTTGCGTCTTATTAATAGTCTTCCTTTCGCTTTCAACAAAGGAGATAGGGAGCTATTCAGAGCTTGTCTTAATAAAGAGAGCATAGAGAAGATTGCAAATTTGTATAAATTCTCATCCTTCTCTACTTTCTATGACACTTTGTTCATAGAGACATTGTAAATCTCTTTATGCTTTTGAATGATTTAACCATAATCCTAAGGAGTTTTTGTCCAGGAATTTTGTAGCACAAGTGGAGTTTTTAAATCTTGCAAACCTGATTAGACTTGATGAGGATGTTCTTTATGAAATTGTGAGAAGGTTGCCTCACTCCGACTGTGTGGAACTCGAAGGAAAGGAGCTCCTAGTCAATTGCTACTTTCTCACGGCCTTCGACGAGCATGAAGATCTAGTTTTTATACAAACCGCTTGTGCGTTGGGAATTGTAGAGCAAGTGCAATTTATCACTTGGGACGTGGTTGCTCTTTTGGATCCAGAAAATGAAGTTCTAGAGATTTCTGTTTATCGCCTTACCTTTGAAGAATTTCAACCCTTCTTAGAGCTCATCAATAGTCTACCTTTTTGTTCCTTATTGAAGCTTGGATAGCTGAAGAAGAAAACCTAGAGTGGTATTTTCTTACTTCTTCATTTGCAGGCGAGTGGTTCTAAATCTCTATTGTATCCCTTATTGTAACTCGTGTTGTAATCTTTCATAATAATGGAGAGCCAACGCCAAATGTCTGGATATCCTCTTTTCTTTGGAGAGCCTGGAGGGGATGCAGAATTATGTTTAGCAAATTGCAAGATGTCTTGCCGTATCAAGAGGATAGTAACCGATCAAGAACGTGTAGAAATGTTTGAGGTGGTCCTTAGGAAAGATGCTAGTACTTGGTTTGACTCTTTGCTTGAGGAAGTTAAGGGGAATTACACAGAAGTTTTGAATCGTTTTAAGAGATACTTCTTTGATCCCCAAAACACTCAAAAACTATGGCAAGACATTGTTTCTCATAAGCAAAAAGACTTAGATGACTACTACTTGTACAAGCAAGAGTTTCTACGTCTTTGGGCTCTATGGATACGAAATGTTGCTAACCCTGGTGATGGTGTAAAATTTTTAAAGAAGGAGAGGTTCATAGCCGGACTCTTTCCTGACCTTAAGGTAAAAGTTGAGGCGGGTGCACCTGCTACTTTTGATGCAGCGGAAACTAGGGCTGCTGAGAAATATAGGAAACTCAAGTGCTTAAGGGGAGAGGTTCCAATAGAAGGTCTTAGACCCAAAGGTAAGTCACAAGCATCAACATCGAGGGAGCTTCCTGAGGTAACGGCGGAAGTAATTGAGAAGTTAAACGAATCTTTAAGCAGCCTGTCAATTCACCTTGTACAAGCTGTAGGTCCAAAGGGACAAGCAAAGAAGTCTGAAGAGCGAGATCCACGACCTAGGAGAGGCTTGCAATGTTGGAATTGCGGAGAGTCTGGACATGGGATGTATAATTGTCCTTGGCCCCGTGGGGAGCCAGGGAGACCTAACTTGAATTACCCAGTGATGAATGTAGGTGAAGAAACTGGTCAACAACCAAGGCTTCTACAAAGGCCAAATGGACCAAGACCACCTCCACAAGGGGTAGAAGGAGTTCCACCTTTGCCAGATCCAAATGTGCATGTGGTAGAGGTGACAAACTCAAATGAGGTTGACATGGAAGCAAATGGCATTAAGCGTGGCCGAGGAAAAGGTAAAGAGAAAGAGGGTGTCCCATCACAGAGTGACCATGGACAAGGCAAGAAGGCAAAGGAGACCAAGGAAACCAAGAGGACTCGACGTCGTATCAACCTCCAAGACTTCCCTCTTGGACATGGTATTGCTCCGTACAACTTGTTAGAAGACATGAGAGGTAAGGGTCCTGATATTTCATGGCCTTAATTTCTTGCATTATGTCCACAAGTAAGGAGGGATTTAACAAGGGCACTTAGCACTAGGAGAAAGGTAAAAGAGAGTGTGCCTGTTGTAAAAATTGCACAAGCTGAAATGAATGAGGACATTACACCGATGCTAGACTGTTACATCAAAGGAAGATTGGTTAGGAAAGGTCTAGTGGATGGGGGTGCACAAATTTGCATCATGACAGAGGGACTCATGCAAAGACTAGGCATGCACATCCATGAGACACCTGAAATCAAAGTCAAGATGGCAAACAATAGCAAGGCTAGGTGTGTAGGCATTTGTAAAAATGTCTTTGTAGAGGCCTTTGGCATTAAGAAAGCGGTGGATTTTTATGTTATGTCGACCAAGGGAAGTGGTTATCCATTTATCCTAGGAAGACCATGGCTAATGAAAATGCGAGCTTTGCAAGATTGGGAGAGTGGGAAATTAATTTGCAGGAATGACAATCATAAGAAGGTTGTCTTTGACATGAAGGAGCAACGCCAAGAGGAGCTCCATGAAGAATCATCTCAAAGTGAGACGGAAGAAGGTTGGACCGATAGCACTTCAGAAGAAGAAAGTAGCGGCAGCATTACTGAAGAGGAGTCTTCCATCGAAGTCATGGGGGTAAGGTTTAAGCCAAGCAACCAAGAGACCTCTTGTCAAGGCTTGGAGGAGGTAGGTTCTCAAGAGAACGAAGGTGTTCAAGATGAAGGGATGCTGGAAGGTATGCTATCAACAACACTTACAAAGGATGAAAGAGAGGAGTTCAAATGTGTGCTAAGGAAGTTCCTAGGCTTTTTGCTAAAGACTACACCGATGTGCGTGGAGTAGATGTTGTTCAACACAAGATTGAGTTGAAGCCAGAGGCCACACCTAAAGCTCAGAAGCTACGAAGGCTAGGAGTTATAAAGGAACAGGCTCTACTCAAGGAGGTAAGAAAGCTTCTAGCAGCAGGCTTCATTTATCCAGTGGAGAATTCAGAGTGGGTCTCTCCTGTTGTTGTCACTCCTAAGAAAAATGGCAAGTGGAGGGTGTGTGTGGATTACCGTCTCCTCAATGAGGTAACAAAAAGAGATCACTTTCCCCTCCCATTCCAGGATGAGATACTAAATGAGGTAGCTGGTCATGAGAAGTACATTGTGTGCGATGGTTACTCAGGTTACTTTCAAATAGGGATTGCATTGGAGGATCAATTGAAAACGACTTTTATCACTCCTTGGGGTTGTTATGCTTTTAGAGTCATGCCATTTGGTCTGACAAATGCTCCTGCAACATTCCAACGTTTCATGAACATGGTGTTTCAAGCATTCTTTGGAAAGTCAATTAGGGTGTTCATTGATGATTTCTGCATTTATAGCTCAAAATCATTGCATCTACAAAGGGTAGAAGAAGGTTTAAAGAAGCTCTACGACATGGGAGGTCAACTCAACCCCGACAAGTGCCACATAGGTGAGGATGAAGTGATCTTGCTCGGTCACAAGGTTTCCTATAAAGGCATTGAGGTGGATCCTTCAAAGGCAAAGGCTCTTATTGAGCTCCCATCACCGAAGAGTCTTAAGGAGGTCATCTCTTTCATTCAGAAGGTGAAGTATATGTCACGCTTCATTCACTTAGCCTCGGAGTTGCTTCATCCTTTGCAAAAGTTGACACAACAAGTAGAATTTGCATGGTCTGATGAGCTTGAAGAGTATTTTTGTAACATTAAAGTCATTTTGTCAGAGCTACCAACACTCATGCCTCCTTGTTGGGAGTACACATTCTTTGTTAGCTCTAGTGTTGGAAGGGAAACAATTGGTGCTGTGTTGCTATAACAAGATCCCCACAGTACAAGGATGCGACCCATCTACTTTGCTAGTAGGGTCATGAATGCTTTGGAGAGAGACTACACAGAAGCAGAACTCATGATGCTTTCTCTCATGTTTGCGGTGAGAAAGTTTAGATCCTACCTACTACCAAAACCTTTTGTAATTCTCACTGCAGAAAATTTGTTCCCTTGGGTGTCATCTCAAATGAATCTTAGTACTAGGATCTCAAAGTGGATTATGGAGTTGCAAGAGTTCCAATACTCTTTCAAGGTAGAAGATAGTGTGCGTGCACAATTGGCAGGGATTCTCACTTATAGGGTACATGAGAAGGAAATTAAGGTGCCTCAAGTAAAGACCCTACCATTGCCACCACCAAAAAGTATTCCCAATGCTTTTACCTTGTTCTTTGATGGAGCTTTTCGACGAGCCACAGGAAAAGCAAGGGGAGGGCTAGTGTTGCTCAACCCAAGTGGAGAGGTGGTCATGAAAGAGAAGTTCAATCTACCAAGTTCAGCTAGCAACAATGAAGCAGAATACGACACACTAATTCATGGTTTGAAGATGTGCATTGGCCAAGGGATACAACGCCTCATGGTAAAGGGAGATGCACTTCTCATTGTTAAACAGATTTTAGGCATTTGGGCATGCAAGAATGAAAGCTTACGGACAAAAGTTCATGCCATTCGTAGATTGTTTAATCAATTTGAAGAAGTGCAACTATATCATATTCCTAGGAAACAAAATGAAGATGCCGATTTACTTGCACAGCAAGTAGTTACATGTGTTGAGAAAGAAGTGCAGGTCATCATGGTGGCAGCAACTGTCAAGCAACCGAGATACCAGGGATTGGAGTCATTGACTCCCATTATTAGCTACATTTTGGAGGGCGAGTTTCCACAAGACTTCACGAAGGCTTAGAAGAGGAGACTCATGAAGAAGGCAAGCGCATATCTCTTCCTAGAAGGCTCCCTCTATCAAAGAGGGAGGGATCAAGTATGCAGAAGAGTACCAACTATTGAGGAAATTCCAGCCATTCTAAAAGGTTTGCATGAAGAAGCATGTGGTGGTCATTTTGCCCAAGAATTAACTGTGAAGAAGATTTTGCTTGCGGGGTATGTTTGGCCAAGTCTACATGTGGATGTCCAACATTAGTGTAAAAGTTGTCACAATTGTGAGGTAAATGGGAATAGAAGATTGATTTATGGTCCAAGGCAAATTGTGCTTGCAAATGAACCCTTTGGAAAGTGGGGCATTGATGCTATGGGTTCTCTGCCTAGGACAAAAAATGGTAAACTCTACATTCTAGTGGCTGTAGACTATATGACTAGGTGGGTGGAAGCACAAAGTGTGACAAAGGTAAATGAGAGGACAGTGAGCAAATTTGTCTACACTCATATTTGTTGTAGATTTGGCACACCTTTGGAGATTGTTTCTGATAATGGTCCAGGGTTTAAAAAGGGATTGCTCACAGAAGTCTGTGAAGAACTTCGCATTCTATATCGTCACAGTACACCGTACTATCTCCAATCAAATGGTTTGGTAGAAAAAGCTAATGGTGTCATTGCAGGCATCATTAGAAAGATGGTGAAAAACAAGACAAAGTTGTGGGATGACTTCTTGGATGGTGCCTTGTGGGCGTATCGAACCACATATAAGGAAGCCACGGAGTTCACACCATTTTACTTGGTCTATGGTCAAGAGGCTTTACAGCCAATTGAGCTAAACATTCCAACAATGCGACTTCATGGCAAATCAGCACAAGATGATCAAGAGGCATGGATGGATCAACTTCTTACCTTAGCTGAGCTTGAGTGGAAAAGAGAAGCAGCATACGAGTGCTATAAGAGGAAAGCCACACAGACAAAGGAGAAGCTTGACAAGAAACTGAAGGACAAAGGCATCAATGAAGGAGATCTTGTGCTAAGGTATGACAATCGACTCGATAATCGTTTTGATGCCAAATTTGAAACAAGATGGCAGGTGCCATACATAGTCAAGAACGCTTTCAATTCAAGTTACTATCAACTTATGGACTTGAATGGTAAAGAGCACTCCAGGAAAGTAAACGGGTATAGCTTGAAGCCCTATTTGAGTCGCCTTCTACCAAAGGATCTACCAAAGATCTGTCAAAAGGCCACTGTCTCATGTAAGTATTGTTACATGAAGCATGAGTGTAACTCTAGCAAAAATTATGAGGGGCCAAGCAATAAAGATCTCGTCAAGGACTCTGAAGCACTCTCTTTGGAAAAGATGCTCTATGATGGTACATGAATATACCATCATCCAGGGGGAGGGCTAATGATAGCCGTTTTTCGGCTCTTTGTAATTGCTACAGTGAGTTACCTCACCCTATCAAAATCACCCAAACACTGTGGCTATCCCTACCATTTCACTGTACATAGGCGTACGTGAGTCACGGGACTTTTCCCATATCTTCTTAAAAAAACCTAATACCAAGCAAAAGAAATTAGATAAATTGCTGAAAATCTAACCCAACCATGGTTAGAGGAGTAACCTTAGCCTTCAAAATTGCTATAAAAGGAGGGTGTAGCTAGCACAAAGGGGAGCCATAAGCAAGAGCACTATGCTATAGCTTGAGAAGCCAAGCTCAACCTCTCTAGAAGGAGCTCTTGAGTGGAAGCTCATTGTCTTATGCATGTGCATGTGTTGTAATAGGGGATTAGCAAGGGAACTCTATGCCATTGTAAGAGAGAGAGTGATCATTCAATTGAGAGTAGGAAATCTATCATTTCTCCTACTAGTGTAAGCCCAACATTTGCTGAATCAAGGAGGGTGGATTTGGACTAAGCTTGGATACTTTGTCTCCCTTCCAACGTGAAGTAATGGACAACAATGATGCGTAGGTGTCTTGGTGTTTTTTGTTAAGTTCTTGATAGCTTGTCTCTGGTGTTGTCATCAATCTAGCCATAAATCCCACATACTGTAAGAGGGCGACAGGGTGGAGAGGACTCCCCTGGCTTTAAGACAGTGATTGGGGTGGCTTTTCTTGTGATGTGTTGTTGTGAAATTTACGCAAGCTATGTTGAACAAATACTAATCTCACTTTGATTTGTCATGACAGATTTGTAAGAAGGTATTAATGCAACAAGCACCCCCTCCCCCTTTCTCTCTCTTAAATATATAATTGTGTTTGCTTGATCATTGCCGATACGTTTCAAAGCAGCCTGAGCACTATCTCTCTCCCTCTCTCTCTCTCTCTCTCGTGTTTTAGTGTGTGAGAGTGTTCCATTGGTGTTAGGGTTAGTGTAAATTCCTTGCTTGTTTGTGGGTTGCTCTAACGATTCTCCTCTTTTGCGTCCTAGTTCGCTCTTAAACTAGGTGGTGCCCCTTGTGTAGTTGGGATTTGGCTGTGGCTCTAACGATTCTCCTCTTGGTGACGGACTCTTAGGTCTTGCATTTGGAGCTTGTGTTCCAATTCTTGGTTTTTTAGAGCTAGGTCTTTGATTTCATCGCTCTGCTTCATGATGGTGGTGTGCATCGAGGAGATGAGTCCCCATATGTCTCGTAATGAGCATGGTGGCGTATTTCCTTCCATGATGTCCGGTTTCGGAGGGGTTGTTTGCTGTATTGGTTTGGGTCCCATGGTGCGTGTAGGTGAGGACCTGACAGAGAGGCCGCTTCTGGAAATTCGCAGGTTCACAGTGTTATTCATGTGGCCATGTTGTGCTGGTAGCCAATGCAGAGAGAGAGAGAGAGAGAGAGAGAGAGAGAGAGAGAGAGAGAGAGAGAGGAAATGAAATGATATATTAACGTCTACAAAAAGCCAAAATGACCTATGAGACCAAACTGATAACAATGGTGAGTCTAGTACCAAGTCTGGGTACAAACAAAGAAAACTACAAACTAAAAACTGAGATAAGAGTGCTACCGACTCCTATGGGTGGTTGGCTGAGCAATGGTATAATGCCACAAAGGTACAAAGTGGAGATAAGTGTCACCATGATACAATATAGTAGTAGCACGAAGCCTATCCTGATCGACACTCTGGGTGTTGTGCTAGAATCCTGTGGATCCTGTGCCGCAATCTCCATCAGTGCTACGTGGCTGCCCTCCTCATTCGTGATCGTCTCGATCTCCCCAACTCTATAGCTCGATCAATGAGAGTACCACTGGTGTGTGTATGGGTGGGAACCGAGCTCTGTGGTGGTGGTGGTCCCTCTGCCTCTGTGGTACTCGGACTGAAGGAATCTAAGATGCGTCTCTAGGACTGTCTCTGTCTATGCCCTCTCAATAGAGAGTCTCTATGTCTCTGTATCTCAAGTAGAAATAATCGGAGACATCTCTGATCCTGATATCTCATATGAGAGAGAGAGAGAGAGAGAGAGAGAGAGAGAGGTCACGGAATGACGGAGTTCCGACACCAAATACATTGGTCACAAGACTGGCACCCCTTCCGATATTTCTTTATCATTGCTTTGCAAAGGTACAACTCCGTTTCGGTCGAGAGAGCTGTGTGTGTGTGTGTGTGGACTTTATGTGGTTTGATTTGAATGTTCAGTGACTGTCGTCTTTGTGCAAGTGCTCGATTTGTGTCGTGTAGTGCGTTGATACTTGAGTCAGTGTTTACTGAACTAGTTTGTGGCTTGTGTTTGATTTTGCAGGCATAATCGAGGGCGATTACAATTCTTTCAAGAAGGCGGTATATCACAAAATGATGACGTGGCAATGTCCAGTTGGACAAACCCCAAAGAAACTGACTTATAAGTTGTCCTAACTCATGGGACCCCGTTCGATGGGGACCAAGGGACGCAAAAACCCAAAAAATAAAGGAAGGACCAAAAATTGTGTAACGTGCTGACGTGGCAGGGTTGCACGGATGTCTCCGCAATTTTCAGTGGCTGTTGTACGGAATTCCGCGTTATGCATTGACAGCTTTTTGGGTGCCAGTTTTGATGCTTTTGAGACTTGAAGCTTTTGAAGTGATTGCTTTTGGGGCTTTGCTTTTGGCATCCCTTGTACTGTTTATAAGAGCCCTTGGGGCCTCACTTTGTAGAGCATCTGGACGTAGAGTTTGAGAGCAGAGGTCCCTTGGGAGTTATACTTTGCAATGATTAATGATAAAGAAATACCGAAAGGGGCACCATATTTTGGGGCCAATATGTCTGGGCACAGAACTACGTCTCTCTCTCTCTCTCTCTCTCTTTTAAAGTTCAGTGGTTTTGAAGTTTCTGTTCGTGTGTTGCTATTGATTTCTCGCTTGGAGTGTCCAAGCTTGTTACGTTTTTATTTTAAAACTCTAACCCCTTCTATTTAGGCCCCTCGACCACACTTTCTAGGCTGAGTTCTTCTTGTCCTCTTGGCCAGCTCATTCCAATTGGGCACGGCACGTTACCAAGTTGTGACAGCTTGCCAATTGGCTTTGCCTGCCCAAGGGGCTGCCCTCCTTGGCAGCCCAATGAGGGCACCCCACAAAGGGATTTGCAAATGTGTCTTGGAGAGGACCCCCCTACTCCCTATATAGGGTCCAAAAAAAAAAAGCCCGACCCACACCTCGACCACACTTTCTAGGCTGAGTTCTTCTTGTCCTCTTGGCCAGCTCATTCCAATTGGGCACGCCACGTTACCAAGTTGTGACAGCTTGCCGATTGGCTTTGCCTGCCCAAGGGGCTACCCCACAAAGGGATTTGCAAATGTGTGTCTTGGAGAGGACCCCCCTACTCCCTATATAGGGTCCAAAAAAAAATGCCCGACCCACACCTCCAGCCCCACAATTGGGTAAAAATGGGGAAAATATGGAAATTGTAGGAGAAGGGCAAGAAAGGCCCATAGGGCTCAGGGGAAAAAAGCGCCAAGGCTGGGGGAAATACTTGCAGCTTGCAGGAGCCTATATGGCCATGGAACGAGCCAAAACCCTGAGGTAAACATAAATCCCAAAATATGCGAAAACTACCTCACTCTGGCCGGGCACAAACAACCCTTATTCCCTACTACATGTCCCTGAGAGATACCGGGACCAATTGGATGAATCCAAAGAGATGCCATAACTCTAGTATGCAAGAGAGGACGAGTGACGCTACAGAGATCATGCGAGTGCTAATTGAGGGCTCTCCTATGTATGCCATATTATACCCACCCGTTGCCATATGATGGAGCTGACTAGAGTTGCATTTTCGTGCTGTTGTAATTTCCAAGGCATATACATATGAAGTGAGCACTACATGGGTTTGAGGTCCATCCGCAACGAGTATTCTGTATTGGTTAACCAAGGCACTATTTTTCTATCCGGCGAAGCAGGTCATATGGGAGCTGGATGCTCTAGGAGGATAAAGCGTCCAAAGCAGAGACAGCATACGGGGCCTTAGGAGAGACGGGTAGTGTCCAGGACTAGGAGGTCAGAGGCTGAAAGAGCCAGGAGAAGAGAAGCCAAGAAGAGGAGACATAGGCGATAGAGGCGGACAGGGATCCCTCCAGTTAGAGAGGTATAAAGACAAGGTCCACCTCTTTAGGCTTGTTCTTCTTTGGCACAGATGTCACTTGTCTCTCTTTGAGCCGAACTGGTCGCTTGGGGAAATTGCTGTACCTCCATGTAGTTATGATAGACATGATATTCCTCTTGTTGTGCTCATGAGTCATGACACAGTATGAGAAGAGTTTTCCACCTCTTGGACATGATGTAAATGTATGTGTTAGGAGATCTGGGAGATTGGGAACCAAGAAATAGTTTGTCATTTTTGTACATTTTAGGTGATGATCCGCATTGTATATTTATCTTGAAGCTGTGCCATTGAGATGTTTATTTTAATAAAGAGATTCTCTTTCGGGAAAAAAAAAGAGGTCCATCAGAAGCCTCTTGTACTCCCCCTCACCACCACCACCACCTTTTGTATACTTACCATGTTCATCCACAGCCCCTCTGTCGTGAAAACTTTTGTTTTATGTTTTATGACATCTGGATAGTACAGATATATGTATTTGGTTTTGTTTGACAAGCCATCGCTTGGCGTCTGTGAGACGTTAATATAAGCTCTCTCTCTCTCTCTCTCTCTCTCTCTCTCTCTCTCTCAGAGACTCGGAGTATGTCCACTATTGTGCCTATCTTCAAGTCGGGAGATCCTATGATTCTCGGGAATTACCGAACCATCATGGTTGGTCACACTCTGGCTAGGCTATATGCATCAATTCTTGAGCATGAGTTAAGTGGATGGGCAGCGAGAGAGGGCATATGGGCAGCAGGACAGGCAGGGTTCAGGAGAGGTTTCTCCATTCTTGACCAGATTTTGACACTTAGAGCCATTATTGAGGAGGGTAGACACCATGGCATGAGGATATATTGTAGCTTTGTGGATTTCCGCAAAGCCTTTGATACAGTGCCATGAGCCAGACTCATACTCATGGGGGTGCCCACAGAGCTGATCTGGGGGATCTTAGCTTTATACAGGACAGTGGTAGGATAGGTACGCACTACTTAGGGCAAGTCCGACATGGTTCACTCCACCATTGGGGTGAAGCAAGGTTGTCCCCTATCTCCGACTCTCTTTGGGATATATGTAGATGAGTTTTCAGATTATGTACATACTGAGGGTGATAGACGTGCTCAACTTGCGGGGACATGGATTCGGTTGCACTGCATGTATTTGCATGGGACAGTGGATTGTCTGTGAACCTTGGTAAGACCAAGGTAATGGTGTTTAACACCACGGCGTAGTGGGTGAGGAGGTCTGCCCCCACTTTTACATATGGTTGAGAAACTGTGGAGTATGCAGATATCTACATACACTTATCTTGGGGCGGTTTTCAGTGGTCAAATAAATTCCCTGAGGCGTGTAGCAAATACGTGATTGACCAGAGCCTATGTAGCATTGGGGAGACTTGAGAGGATATGTTCGCAGGTTCAGTTCCAAGAACCTTGGACAAAGCTTTGGCTCTTTGACACTTTGGTCACTTTGGCCATGTTGTACGCAGTGGAGATATGAGGCCCCTCGGTTGATCATCATAGCAGAGTTGGTAGTACTGATGGATGGAGATGTATGGAGAAGCCCTTGGTGTCTATGATTTCTTGGATGACTAGGGCCAAGGCCTCAGTACCACATGACATTGTTAGGGCGGAGCTCGCTCCTCCTCCATTGGTAGTGGAGGCACTCACTCGATCAGTTTCATTTATGCATAGCACTTGGGCTCTCCCTAGAGACAGATGTGCTCGATTAGCACTAGAGTCTTCGCGACAGTTGGCATTGCAGGGAGATAGATCATGTTGGTATGCAGAGATGGCATGTTGGTTTCAGTTACATGGCTGTAGTATGGACTCGCTACCCCCATTTCAGTACTCTCTGGATGCACCCTTTATCCTCCTCACTAGGGCAGAGATTACGAGGCTCATCAGACATGACTTGATCTAGTGGATACGAAGAGGACATGGATACAACCTACACATGATCTAGGTACTAGATGACTTTCTATAGAGAGCATCTTCTCCAACTCACGGAGGATGGTTTTGTGATCAGACCAGGATACATGGATACTCATCTATCCCACGGGATACGATGTGCTATTGGTTAGATACGCACATCCTCACATCAGCTAGAGATCGAGACATGCAGAATTAGAGGAGTACCGGTTGAGTCTAGGATTTGTCAGGTGTGCCAATAGAGCCAGAGATAGAGCTACATTACATATGTCACTGCCCAGTAAAGATACGAGGCCGATTGCACTGTCTATTCAAAGAGGGTTTTGGGCCACTTTCTAGAGTCATAAGATACCAGGATCAGAGATGCCTCGGATTATACTTACTGGAGATTCGCAAACACAGAGAGGACCTCTTGAAGAGGGGCACAATGAGAGAGATCCAGCGACAACGGAAGATTATAGATTTCTTTTAGTCACAGACAAAGGAGTTCGAGCAGCCCCCACAACATAACAACACCAGAGGCACCAGAGATATACTACTTGATCGGGCGATAAGAGTTGGGGCGGTCTCGTCACCCACGGATGAGAAGGCCCTCTTGATATCGACGTAGATTGCGACAAAGGATCCATACCATATTGGCGTGACATAGGAGCCATCCCGGATACTGATGTATATGTATATGATGCCTCGACTGTCAGAGAGCTCCATTGTATCGGCTCACCCTATGTATTCCCTTTGTATCAGCTTTCACCCCACCCCTACCCACTATTTTCTTTTCAGTTCCTTGTACTTTCTGTACCCAGACCTCGTGTTAGATTCACCACATGTAACCTTTTGGTCTCATAGGTCATTTTGGCCTTTTGAAGACGTTAGTATTACATTTCATTTCTCTCTCTCTCTCTCTCTCTCTCTCTCTCTCTCTCTCTCTCTCTCCAGATCCACCACAACCATGTCCGGCTACGAGCACCTTCTTTACTACCGAGATGGTAAAGGAAGCCATTGACAGGATATAGACCAGACGGGCACAAGATCATGAGGGTTTTGTAGCAGAGCACATTATACATGCTGGGGACTTGTTGGCAGAGATGCTTGCACGGTTGTTCAACCGTGTCATGTGCGAGGGCTTTCCTGAGTCTTGGAGATTGTCTACTATTATACCTATCTTCAAGACAGGAGACCCAACAGTGCCGGGGAATTACCGTACTATCATGGTAGGACATACATTGGCACGGTTGTATGCATCCATCCTTGAGCATAGGCTGAGCAGTTGGGCAGAGATTATGGGCATACGGGCGCTTGGACAGGCTAGTTTCAAGAGGGGTTTCTCCACACTGGATCATGTGTTTACACTCAGAGCTATCATTGAGGAGGGTCGAGCACATGGTAGACGGATGTTTTGCAGCTTTGTTGACTTCCGCAAAGCTTTTCACACAGTACCGAGGGCCAGATTGATGCTCCGACTTATGGAATTGGGGGTACCCACAGAACTGATATGGGGATTATAGCATTGTACAGTTCAGTGAAGGGTCATGTACTCACACAGAGGGGATATCTGACATAGTTCACTCCACTATCGGAGTGAAACAAGGATGCCCATTGTCCGCTACTTTATTTGGTATGTATGTTGATGAGGTCTCTGATTATAGAGGTGCTCAGCTTGCAGGGACATGGATCCCTCTTTTATTGTATGCTGACGATATCGTGTTGATATCAGACTCACTAGAGGGTATGTAGAGACATTTGGACACATTGCATAGTTTTGTAGGGGATAGTGGATTGTTTGTCAACCTTGGTAAAACCAAGGTCATGGTATTTAATACCACGCCACAGTGGGTTAGGATATTAGCACCTACACTCACATATGGTCAGGACAGTATGGAGTACATTGATGCATACACATATCTTGGGGTCGTCTTTAGTGGACCGAGGTTCACACTGAAAGTGGCAGCAGACACTAGATTGACTCGTGCCTATGCAGCCCTAGGCGGTTTAGAGAGGATTTGTTCGCAGGTTCAGTTCCACGAACCTCGAACAAAGCTCTGGCTCTTTGACACTTTGGTCGCTTTAGTTATGCACTACTGGGTTCAGGTTTGGGGACCATCTGTTGACAACGCTGGATGGAGTAATATGGAGAGGAGAGGCCCTTGGTATCTATGATTCCTAGGCTGATTAGAGCCAAGACCTCAGTTACACATAATATCATACGGGCAGAGCTGGCTGCCCCACCTATGGAGATTGAGGCACTTACCAGATCAGTATCATTTGTACACAGCTTATGGGACACCACCAGGGACAGATATGCTAGGCTTGCTCTTGAGTCATCCAGACAGCTGGCATTACAGGGAGATACATCATGTTGTTATGCACAGATGAGCTCATGGTTTCAGAGGCATGGTTTCAGCATGGACAGGTTGCCTCCTTTCCAATATTCTCTTGATGCACCATCTTTGGCTCTTACACAGATGGAGATTACTAGACTCATTCGGCAGGATCTTATCCAGCTTGATACTAGGAGTACATGGATAGAGCCATCACAGGAGTTGGGTACGCAGAGGGCTTTCTATAGAGAACATCTTCTCCAACTCACGACAGACGGATTTGTCACACGGCCCAACTACATGGACACACATCTATCTCATGGGTTACGATGTGCCATAGGCCAGATACGCACATCTTCACACCAACTTGGGATTGAGACAGGTAAATTCAGAGGCATACCAGCAGACAGGAGGATATGTCAATTATGCCATGCAGAGCCAGAGACAGAGTTTCACTTCATATGTCACTGCACAGTCTACTATGAGATTCGGGGACGCTTTCACTGTTTATTTAGAGATGGTTTTGACTTGTTAGATAGAGTCATGAGATATTAGGATCAGAGATGTCTCGGACTATTTCTACTTGAGATACAGAGACATAGAAACTCTCTATTGAGAGGGCATAGATAGAGACAGTCCCAGAGACGCATCTCAGATTTCTTCAGTCCGAGTACCACAGAGGCAGAGGGACCACCACCACCACAGAGCTCGGTTCCCACCCATACACACACCAGTGGTACTCTCATTGATCGAGCTATAGAGTTTGGGAGATCGAGAAGACCACGAATGAGGAGGGGAGCCACGCAGCACCGACGGAGAATTCTAGCACGACACCCAGAGTGTCGATCAGGATAGGCTTCATGCTACTGCTATATTGTATCATGGTGACACTTATCCCCACTTTGTACCTTTGTGGCATTGTACCATTGCTCAGCTTACCAGCCACCCATAGGAGTCGGTAGCACTCCTATCTCAGTTTTTAGTTTGTAGTTTTCTTTGTTTGAACCCAGACTTGGTACTAGACTCACCATTGTAATCAGTTTGGTCTCATAGGTCATTTTGGCCTTTTGTAGACGTTAATATATCATTTCATTTCATCTCTCTCTCTCTCTCTCTCTCTTTCATTACTGCTGTACTGTGCGCTGCTGTGTCACCCCAGCTGCTCAGTGCACCCGCCCCACCTGCACAGCACCCCCAGTACCCGCCTGTTGCTGCCGCTGTTATACCAACCTGCTGCTGCTGCTGAACTGCCCCCCTCCAGCCTCCCCCTCACGCAGCCCCTCCTCGTTCCCCATCACGCAGCCATCTCTCTCTCTCTCTCTCTCTCTCTCTCACACACACACACACACACACACGGATACATACCCACACACACACTACACACATACACGCATACACACACGTACTCCCCTTCTCCCCTCTTCTTCACAATATGAAGAGAGGGTAGCTCCGAAGACAACCATGTCTTCCCCCATCATCAAGACGCCGACATCGACAATGAAGACAACCTTCATGCTCACGAACAAGAGGCTTGCACAATTGGAGAAGGACATGAAAGAATGGTGGATGGAGAGAGAGATATGGAGGGAGGAGAAAGCCACCTTCATCAAGCTATGGAACGAAGAGAAGGAGGACATGAGAGCGGAAATCCAAAACCTCAAAGAGGAGAAGGAGAGAAGGGCACGGGAGAACGAGAAGGAGAGGGAGAGATGGAGGAAAGAGCAAGAAGAGATGAAGGCACAAATCGACCTCCTTCATGCTTCCATCACATCCCTCACCCCCGAGGAAGGAGAGATTAAAGAGGAGGCTAAGGAAGCCCTCAAGGAGGAGATCACCAAAGCCCTCACCGCAAGCATTGAGGACAAATTAGAAGCCACCAAAGAAGGATGGGTCGAAGTGGTCAAAAAGAATATCAAGAAGGTAGCAAGAGAGGAAGCCCAAAAAGATGAGGTACTCATCGTACACACAACCATCGAGGAGGAGAAGATGCGACAAGCTCGCCGTCTCAATGTGCGAGTGACCGGCATCAAAGAAGAAGAAGGGTCCACACCCGAGAGCGATGGGAAAGCCTTATGCAAGAAAGTGGGATACAAGGAAGAAGAGATCCCTTTCTCCAAAGTTTGGAGAGCCGGCAAAGATCCAAAGAAGAGAGCTCTCATCCTCCAATTCGCCTCCGAGGAGTCTCGAACTTCTTTCCTCCGAAAGAGGGTCATCTTGAGAGGGCTAGAAGGCCCCCCGATTTATCTTGATGATGACCTCACAAAGATGCAACAAGATCACCGCCGCGCGTGCATGCCTAGAGTCCACCAAGCCCGCAAAGAAGGGAAGAAGGCAGTATATCGAGATGGTAGGGTTATCATTGATGGCAAGACCATCGCATAGGGACTCGCGGCCTGTGGGACACACGAGGAGATTCATGTCACGGTTTGGAATTGCAATGGAGACCTATGGACACACCCAGAGAGACTTGAGGAGGTGATGAGAGGTCGAGACATGATTCTACTTACAGAGACACACGAGAGCCCAGAGAGAGGGTTACCACGGATACATGGATTCCAATGGGAGTCTCTACATCAGGGATGTATGCGCCAGCACACCACTCGCGGTTCAGGAGGAGTGGCCATACTCTTTAGACAGGGGCTTCACAGCAGACTACAGATTGTTGCCCGGGACCCACAGGCCCGATACATGTGGATTCGCCTCGAGCTCTCACGAGACAGGATCGTCTACATTGCCCTTTGCTACTTTGCTCCCACAGGCTCCAGATTCGCCCCTATTGAGCAGGAGTCACCGTACGCATGCCTCACGGAGGAGATTATGGAGTACTCCACACTGGGTGAAGTCTTCCTTATGGGAGACTTCAATGCTCGTACGCGCAGTGAGCAGTGTGAGGCATATGACCATGAGGACCCAGAGGCACTACACACTCTAGATGAGGAGGCTACTATGAGAGATACAGCAGACAGAGCTCCAGTCACAGCCTACGGACGACACCTACTTCGACTTGGCTCCCAGCACCGTCTCGTTATTTATAACGGGATGGCCCAGTGGCCCACCTCAGGGGGCCTGACTTGTATGCCACATGGAGTTACAGAGGGAGGGGGGAGTACAGTCGACTATATTCTGGGACCCAGGGAGGCTACACACCTTATCACATCCTTCACCATTCCACCCATACCCATCGGAGCCGACCACACATACCTCTCTTTCTCCATCACCGGAGATACCATCCCACACAGCTCCACAGCACACACTCCACACACCACCATCCATTTCACACATGAGCTAGCCTCTCTTTACTCGGCCGAGGTCGAGCATGGCCTATGCCTCCTCCACCCATCCACACCACTCTCAGTTCTCACATCACATATCTCTTCCGTTCTCCACACTTCAGCTATTAGCTCTTTTCCACACACCACTCACACAGGACGCACTCCCCCCCCCGGGACTATGCCTCAGAACCGCTGGTATGATGATGAGTGCAGAGAGTTATACCGACGCCTCCGTGCACGGCGAGCCTTAGGAGAGATCACAGAGAGAGAGGCCAGACGACATATGAAGACGCTGACACGCCAAAAGCGGCGAGCATTCGAAGAGGCACAGGAGCTTGAGCTATACCGCCTATTCATGAGCATAGATAGCGCGACGGCATGGCGCACCCTGCGCGAGCCACGTCCGACTACAGCTATTGAGGATCCACAGATATGGCATGATTATGCAGAGCGCCTTTATGAGGTGCGAGGGCAGCCTCCTATCCCACAGCCACACGGGCCACGCCCCACGTGCTCCTCCTTTACAGCAGAGATGGTAGAGAGGGCCATACGCCGCATGCAGCACAGACGATCAGCTGACCATACTGGATTACAGAGTGAGCACATCATTTATGCGGCCTCCACTATAGCCCCGTTGATTGCACATGTCTTCAACCGGGCTATAGGGGAGGGCTTCCCAGAGGAGTGGACACAGCACACCATAGTGCCTATCCACAAATCTGGCGACACCCTGGACCCAGGGAACTACAGGACTATCATGATTGGCCACACGATGGCCAAGCTATATGGAGCAGTACTCGAGGCACAGCTCAGCTGCTACGCAGAGACCGAGGGTTTACGAGCTCCAGGCCAGGCAGGTTTCAGACGAGCTTTCTCCACCACTGATCACATCTTCGTTCTGCGCTGCCTCATTGATGGGGCAAAGGCGCGGAAGAAGAGGCTTTACTGCTGCTTTGTGGATTTCCGCAAGGCCTTTGACACAGTCCCACGCGAGAGACTCTTCCAGCGCCTTCACAGCATTGGGGTACCAACAGAGATGATTTGGGCCATATATACTCTCTACGAGAGGGTGACGGGTCGAGTTCGTTGCCCAGGCGGCTTTTCAGAGACCATTGCTAGCACCATTGGTGTTAAGCAAGGATGCCCACTCTCCCCGACACTCTTTGGGCTCTACATCGACGAGATCTCCGACTACATACTACGAGCAGGGGGAGAGGGGAGCGACTTGGCAGGTACTCCGGTCCACATCATGTTATATGCTGATGATATTGTGTTGATCTCAGAGTCACCCGAGGGCTTGCAACGCCATCTTGAGGCCTTGGACGAATTCAGCACACACAGGGGGTTGACTGTGAACCTTGGCAAAACCAAGGTCATGATCTTTCACACATCCAGTGCAGTGAGGAGCGCTGCCACCTTCACAGCAGCAGGAGGACAGGTTGATGTAGTCACCTCCTATGTCTACCTTGGCATCACATTCACCAGCCTACCAGGACCCTTCACTATGAGGCAGGCTGCTGCTGACAGGCTCACCCGAGGATATGCAACTCTGACCATGCTAGAGCGGAGATGCCACCAGGCACACTTTCAGGAGCCCCGCACGAAGGGTGGCTTTTCGACACCTTAGTCACCCCGGCCCTGATGTACTCGGCGGCAGTATGGGCACCAGGATTGACAGCTGACCAGTGGACACAGCTTGAGAGGCCACAGGTATGTATGATCTCACGCTTGCTCCGCAGCAAGAAGACAGTGCCACATGACATTATTAGAGCCGAGCTCGCCACACCACCTATGGTTGTAGAGGCACTATTCCAGACAGTCTGTTGCATCCAGAGGATGAGAGAGCTACCTCCTGACAGACTTACTCGTAGAGCATTTGAGGCAGCTATACAGCTATCAGAGAGTGGGCATGAGAGAGCATGGTACTCACAGGTCAGAGCATGGTTTGAGGGACACGGTCTTGACATGGAGAGCCTACCACCATTCCAGTACGACCCCCACTCACCATCTGTTCACCTCTCTCGCAGTGAGAGGAACTTGGTATTGAGACAGGATCTGTGGCAGCTATACACTAGGAGAGTCTGGGAGTCACCTGGCTTGGGGACGAGGATGTCAGATTACAGAGACCAGTTTCTCACCATATTGTCTGGGGGGTTCATACAGAGACCACGGACACATATATGCCACATAGCTCACGGGTGGCGATTGGTCAGCTGAGAGTGGCTTCACACAGGTTAGAGATTGAGATCGGGAGACATACTGGTGTTCCCAGGGAGGAGCGAGTCTGCAGAGCCTGCACAGAGGAGGTGGAGAGTGAGGAGCACTTTGTATGTAGATGCAGAGCATACACTGAGATCAGAGGCAGGTATGAGGCCTTATTCAGAGGACAGCCCACTCTCCGAGAGATCATGGACTCTCGAGATCAGAGACAGCTCGGACGTTTCTTACTAGAGATACAGAGCCATCGGGACACACTACTACAGCCACGCACAGCTACACAGACAGAGGGGAGACAGTCGCAGCTCACAGACTTCTTTCAGAGGATTGCCGCCCCTCCCTCACCAGACACTCAGAGGGGAGTGACACTCCCACAGGCGGAGGTGAGCCGAGCTAGACGACGACCACGAATCACAGGCTACAGGGGCGCGAGCTCCCACCACCGACAGATCGAGGAGATCCGAGCCCAGGAGCGCCGTGCCACTGAGGAGCGAGTAGCTCAGATGAGGGCCGACCCGACAGCTTTCATCCGGGTAGCCTTGGCACCAGCCCCGCCCATGTACCACATCTTACATCCCCCCATTTGTACAGGATGGAGCTAGATAGCTTGATGCATTCTCATGATTGTACTACCTTGAGCATATAGACATGCATATACCCCTAGAGATAGAGCTCCATCCCTCCTCAGATACTCCACTACCTACATTCAGTTCAGTTTTGTATCAGTTTTGTTTCATTTGTCTTTCCGATAGACGGATGACATACACACCATGTACATTTGATTTGTCTCATAGGCCGATTTCGGCCTGACATAGACGTAAAAAATCTTTCTTTCTTTCTTCTTTCTCTCTCTCTCTCTCTCTCTCTCTCTCTCTCTCTCTCTCTCTCTCTCGGTACTTTGAAGGTGATTTATGCTTATTTACTTACCAAATGCCTTATCTTTAGGGGTCTTGTTGTACCTTTGTGCAGGAGAACTATACGGCCTCTCGTATGGTCTTGTCTGCAGTTGGCGTTGAGCACCAAAAGTTTCTTGCTATTGCAGAGCCTCTACTTTTGGACCTTCCAAAAATGCCCTCATCTCCTATGCCAAAATTTAAGTATGTTGGTGGTGATTGGAGGGAACCCAAAGAATTGCCTGTAAGTGTTCAAATTAGATAAGGTAGGGGAGATGCTTCACTTGAGATGAGTTGTGATCGCATGCAGATGCAAGTGGACTGACTTCTTCAGTTAGCAAAAAAATAGGAATTTTTAAATATTTTAGCTAGTTTGCTGTTTTGTTCTGAATTTCAGGGTATGCATCCTTTGACTAATATTTTACACATGTCAGCTTTGGTGTTACTAATCTGACCGTGTGTAGGACACCCATATCGCATTGGCATTTGAAGTTCCAAATGGCTGGCAAAATGAAAGACTTGCAAATACTTTGACGGTTTTAAAGGTTGGTTGTGACGGTGACTTTGATGTTTTTGCAAGCGATTAGCTGAAAAAACAACCCTGCATGATGTATGTCTGCAGTATCTTCTTGGAAGTGGCGAATCCTTTTCGGTTGGTGGCCCTGGAAAGGGCATGTATACACGATTTTGTAAGCAGGTTCCTATTTTGAATTATGATCTTTGCACATTGTCCAAGGACAAATTCCTGACTTGAGAAGATACATGCTCACAGATAAAAATGTGCTAAAACATCCTGAGGTACAAGCAATCCAAACATTTAGCTCCATATACAATTATACAGGCTTATTTGGAGTTCTTGTTTGTACGGTTAAGTAACTTCTTTCCTATCATTTTTGAATCAAGAATTCTTCTTATCTTGAACTCATGAGAAGTAGGGTCAGACTCATCAACAGGCTGTGTTGTTTTAATTGTCTTTTAAGAGAGAAAAAATCTTACATTTGTGCACACTGAACTCGTTGTTATGTTGTGTGATTTTGACTGCATACCATGTTGCTCCACATCCTAGTAAAATAGGTCTGAACTTGTCCCGTTAGAACAATAAGTCATGTTTTACTCTTTAGTTTTGACTGCATATCATGTTTTGCCACATCAATGTGAAATCTCAGTACAATAGGTCTGAACTGTCGTTTTTTGCAGAACTCTGATTTTGCTTCACAAACTGTGGATATTACTTGTGACGAACTCTTATCAATTACTTCTCGAGGGAAAGGTAAGCTATGAAACATTGCAAGTCTGAAGAGAGCTTGAGCTTGCATCTGCACACACACACACACACACACACACACACACACACACACACACACACACACACACACACACATTATTTTGTTCTAATTCTTCTTATTACTGTTGGAAAACCTTGAAGTGAGAAAACTCACAATTGAGCAAAAACCAACAGAAACTAATCGGGTCTGCTTTGAGAAGTTTCCTTGAATTTTGTGTCCACATTGCTGTACCAAAACGTTGATGGTGGATCCTAAGGGAAAGCAAAAGTAGACCCTCTCATGTAGGGGAGAAGAGTCAAATGTGGAAATAGGGAATCACCGAAGTACTGGGATCTTTGGTCATGCACCAAGTCATTGGCATGCAATCGCCTTTTTGTGCTCTCCCCTTTTGTCCGTGGGGATTCTATTGCAGAAACACACTCGATGCCCATCCTCTTACAATAGGTGTCCATGTACCTTGCCCGCTCCACCTTGTCACTTGCATGTGCAAAGCTTGTGTGACCATGAGTGCACACTCTTGTTGTTTAGCGTACACTTCATATGTCCAATTAGAGCCAACAGTCTTCACCTTGATGCGGCCACTGGCGGCGTGAACAGAGGACGACGTGATGAAGGAAGGAGGATGGAGTAGAGGAACTCAGCCTTTGAGATAAATCAATGTATATATGTGATCTTTCCTTTGTCTTCCCAAAAAGGAAAAGCTGACTGAAAATATTGACTACAACTAAAGATGACTGATAAAATTGTGATCTGGGGTGTACAAGGACTGGTGACCATAATGGATGGAGAGAGGATGGAGCTCTATCGGTAGGGGCTCAGAATACAGGGCTATATGCAAAGGGTATACAAGTATGATATGCACTCTAGCTAGCTCCATCATGCACTATACTAGGGATGAAGTATGGTATACATCAAAGATGGGGTTGTTAGAAGCTCCCTGAAATATATGCCTGGGTTTGATCAGAGCTGAGCCAAGAGGCACTGTGTAGTCTCCTGGTGGAATTGGTCTCTTATCCCTCTCATCTCTCATTGGTAGAGACGAGGTGTCCAAAATCTAGGTGGTATCTGTCTCTTGTTGGCTCTGAGTGTCTCTGCTCTCTTGAGGGTAACTCCCTACTTTGTGGGAGCCGGAGGTGGGGGGATCTCTGAAAGAATGCGGCAATCGGTGTTCGACGTCCCCCTCCTTGTATCGTTTGGGCTTGTAAAGAGATCTCTCTGTGTCATTTAATCTCCATTATAAGGCTCTCTAGCATATGGAGGCCCACTAATTGGAGGGAGCGATGATCTTTGAACAGAGTGGGGTATCTTTCTTTGATGGCAATATAGGCCTTGGAGCCGCATACATAGTGCTCCTCATCCTCCACCTGTCCCTACTGCTCAACAACCACCTCTCCTCTGCGTATCCTCTCATCCCAGGGATACAATCCTCTTGGAGGTTCATATACCAATATAATATATCAACATATAACAAGATTGGAGTACGTGCCAAGTTGACTCTGTCGCCTCCACCACGTGTAATGAAATTGCTACCTCATCTATGTATAATCCAAACAGTGTGGGAGAGAGTGGGCATCCTTGCGTGGCACCAATATTGCTAGCAATGGTCTTTGACATGCCTCCTAGGCATCGAACTCTCCCAAATACCCGCTCACATAATGCTTAATTGCTCCTTGTCATGTCAGATGGTAAGCGAAGAAATTGAGAGATAGGGAGGATGGAGGAGAGGGATTGGGTCTTGAGACACAACATATAATGATGTAAATATTGTATTAAGTTTTAACCTCTGTGAAAGGTCATGTTGACCTATGCAACAAATAGTATACAACGGTGTCCGTTCATTGTGGTATCGACTATCATGCATGAGCTAATAACAAAAACTGGTAGATGACAATGATGGGGCATATACAACTCTAATGTGTCTACAAGACAGCCTTTCGGACAAGCTTTGGTGTATACGAATTTTTGGTGATATCTATTGGACTTACCAATGCCCCAACAACTTTCAACCGAATGATGGATAGGGTTTTCCGAAAGCATCGATCTTTTGTGGGCACTTTCTTTGATGACATTATAGTTTTCTCCAAGAAGAGCACCGACACCATCTGCTACAGGTCTTTTAGGCATTGCACGATCATAGATTGGCTATTAATGCCAAAAAGAGTGAGTTTTTCTTGCCGGAGGTACATTTCTTAAGACACACGTCTCAGCAGCAGGCGTATAAATGGACCCGGCCAAAATTGAGACTATCCGCAATTGGCCTGACTTGAAGAATGTTCATGAAGCTGGAAGCTTTTTACGCTTGTGCTCTTGCTACCGGCGGCTCATTCGAAAATTTGCAGACTGCTTTTCAGACACTTAAGGAAAAATTGACTACCAGCGTTGGCTTTGCCAGACTTGCAAAAGCCATTCGAAGTTTATTGTGATGCTTATGTTCGAAGTCTGGAGTGGTCTTGATGTAAGAAGGCGATGTGATTGCTTATGAAAGCAAACGGCCAGTATTGGTAGCCCAGATTTATGAAAAAGAGCTATTGGCAGTAATCCATGCTCTCACAGTGGCGACATTATCTACTCGGAGACGATTACACAATTTGTACAGATCATCAGAGTTTGTGCTACTTCTTGTCACAGAAGAAGCTTTCGGAAAAGTAGATACGGTGGGCTAACATCTTATCACAGTTTCACTGCCAGATTGTCCATGTTCAGGGACATAAAAATTAATTGGCAGATGCATTGTCTCGGAAGCCCCTCGTCTTGGCTATTCCTGCGATCCACCATAGAAGCGTCGAGGATATGGTTGACTAGGTCTGGACTATATCGATGTTTTTAGTCGCATACAGAATGGGGAGACAGTTCTAGGATATTCCATACGGATGGCTACTTGATGAAGAAAACAATGTTGTGTGTCACACAGTCTTTGAGGAAAAAGGTCTTGACAGGGTGCTACTGTCCACCGTTTATGGGTCACCGCGGCATCGTTACCAACTTGAAGGGGGTAGAGCATTATTTCTTTTGGCATTTAGCCGAGTACTTCACCCTAGTTTTGTTGGTATCAAAGAAAGACGGATCTTGGAGAATGTGCATTGATTATAGAGCTCTCAATAAAATCACTATCAAGAACACATTTCCGATTCCAAGGATCGATGATATTCTTGACCGACTTCAGACATTCTTTTGTTTCAGTAGGATTGATTTGAAAAGCGGATATCATCAGATCAGAATCGCTGCGGGAGATGTCTACAAGACAGCCTTTCGGACAAGTTTTGGTTTATATGAATTTTTGGTGATGCCTTTTGGCCTTACCAATGCTCCAACGACTTTCAACCGAATGATGGATAGGATTTTCCGAGAGTATGGGTCTTTTGTCAGCACTTTCTTTGATGACATTATAGTCTTCTCCAAGGTTGAAGCAGAACATCGACACCATTTGCTACAGGTCTTTCAGGCATTGCGTGGTCACATATTAGTTATCAATGCTAAAAAAGTGATTTTTTCTTGCCGGAGATACACTTTCTGGGACACATCGTCTCAGCGGTAGGAGTATAGATAAACCCGGCCAAGATTGAGACTATACATGACTGGCCAGATTTGAAGAATGTTCATGAAGTTAGAATCTTCTTGGGCTTGTGTTCTTACTACCGGCGGTTCATTCGAAAGTTTGCAAAGGTAGAAGTTTTATGACCAGTGGGTAAGCATAAGGATGCATATGAGATAGGTTTTCAAGAGTTGGCAAAAACTCACATTATTTATATTTTCTTGAGAATTAAGACTAAGTTAAGTTCTGACTTGACTCAGAGGCTTAAAACATGTCACAAAAGGACCGACTATTAAAAAAGTTGCAAAAATTGTTCATTTTAAAGTCAAAAAGATGGACATACTGGGTCCACTTTCTAAAAACCCATTAATTAACTTGGTAGATTCCTTTGGAATCTTTGATTTCAAGGAAAATGGAAAAAATCTTGTCCCCGGCCGCCTGCCCCCCCCCCCCCCCCCCCCCCCCCCCCCCCCGGAGCTTGCACCTCTTCTCCCTGCGCCTGTTCCATGGCCCTCCATCTCCTTTCGGCCCCTGTCATTGCCAAGCACCGTCAACCACGGCATGTTTCTCTAGCAATGTTTGGCTAGGCCCAAGCATCGCCAAGCAGATGCTATTGCATCTGCTTGCTCGCGTAATTGACATGGAGCATAACACACACAGAGAGAGAGAGAGAGAGAGAGAGAGAGAGAGAGAGAGAGAGAGAGAGAGAGAGAGAGAGAGAGAGAGAGAGAGAGAGAGAGAGAGAGAGCTTCTCATGCTTCCTTCCTCCTCATTTTGTCCTACCAGATCCGAATGCCTCCCCTGCTGGCTCCTCACCTCCGCTTCCCTACCCTGGACACTGCAGCAATGCTCCCGCCTACAGCTATGCAACGCCTTCTCCCATGCATGCCACACTGTCGTGGGTCGGCCTACCCTCTTTTGCACAGATTGAGAACAAGAGAGGAGAGAGAGGCCCATCCCACTGGAAAATCTTTTTAGATCTTCGTTCTCTCTCTCTCTCTCTCTCTCTCTCTCTCTCTCTCTCTCCACGTCTCATCACTCCTATTGACACATGGCAACGCTGTCTATCTCTCTCTCTCTCTCTCTCTCTCTCTCTCTCTCTCTCTCTCTCCATGTCTCATCAACCCAATTTTTTTTTTCTCAAACCCCTCCAAGCTGGCTGGTCTTCTTTTCCCTTTGAACCTCAAAGAAAGGATCATGTTAGATTCTCTATAAAAGGAATGCGGAAAAGATTACAGGGACATACTTACAATTATTTATATTTGACTCAAATTGATCCGCATTGGTATGGAAGACTATGCATGATTACAAACATCTTTTGTGAAGGCTCATAGAGTTTGGATCACAAAACAGACCAAAAACTTGAAAAAAATAAAAGTTTGTATTGTTTGTCGAGAAATTGAGTTTGACTTTATAAGTCTTGTTCAAATTTTGAGAAACTTGACTTAGAGGATTAGTATAAAGTGTTTAACACGTGTGTACACTCAAATGATAAAAAATATGCTAAGATTTGATAATTGTAAATAATCGCAATTTTTTACTTTTGTCCAATTTTCAAGTATCTTCAGCCAACCAAGCATACCACAGGTTTTATCATGCTGTATTGAACACTTTACATCAAATTTGGTAAACTTTGGATCTTTAAAGTGAAAATTATGGCCAGTTTTATAAAGACAGTTTGCGGACACAAAATTGTTGACAAATTGAGCGAGGTTTATCCAAACTTTGTGAAACTTTGCTAAGGAGATTAAGTTGAGGTACTTCACCTGTTTGTATCATCATCTTGGCAAAAAAAAAACTCTAAAAATTCTCAGAAGTAAATAATCGCGATTATTTACATCTGTCCCAGATTTGAGAGTTTTTACACAATTGAGTATACCACAGGGTCAAGCATATCAAGTAGACTACTCATATCAAATTTGGTGAAATTTGAGTCACAAAAGTGAGACATAAGTCAGATTCTTGAAAACTGAGTTTGCGGACACTAAACAATTGATAACTAGGACAAATCTTGTTCAAACTCAGTGAAACTTGTCCAAAGACTACAACAAGGTGTCTATATGGCAAAAAAAGTCTAAAAAGTGAGAAAATTAAGAAAAGTAAATAATCACGAGTATTTATTTTTGAGCCCAAAAACAAGATTTTGGACTTTTGAGCTTGTACAGTGTTGAAGCAACATAATACAAGGTCATTGGTAAAGTTTGGGTTCCATCGGATCAAAATTAATACATGATAACTCAGTTTCTAGGTTGCAAATTAGTCCAACTCTTTACAAGGATAGAATTTGGAAATCTCATTTATTGACTCACTTAGCTCGGATTGAAGTGATATACACAGACCAATCACAATAGTTAGTAAAAAATTGAGCAGTTTGAGCGAACGAACAAAAACCTGTCAAAATGGGCTTGAGCATATAGAAGTGCAATTCAAAATGTATTTTTAGTAAAATCAAGCCATTAGGGCAGTTTCACGCATGGAACTTGCGAATCGGGGCAAGTTTTGACATTGTTTTGAGAAGAAAATCCACAAATTTGAGTTGTAAAACTCATCGAAGCTCAAAATTTCGAGCAAGATTTTGGGAAAAGCCTTTGAAAATTGGAACTTAACCGTTCTGACCAAGAACATAATTATTCTAACCCAAATTTGAAAGGTGGACCGCATTATAGTCAAAGAACATAGAAGAACTAAAAGTGATTGTGCCGACCAAAAACGGGCAAGCGCAAGTAATTGCATTGCAAATTGAGCTTCCAGTTGGACGAATAGGGACACACGGTGGATTGCAGATTAGGTTATTCAAAGCCTAGATTTTCACCATTTCAAAGGTTGCAATCAGTTCTAACACTGTTGAGCTAAAGTTAATCAACTCTTGTGAGTGTAAGAGCAATCAGCTGTCAAAAGTACTTTGGCAAAAGCAGTCTCATCAAACTCGAGTAGGAGTAATTTTGCTAATCAACACCAGGATCTGCTAGGAGATAGTTCTTAAAGACCAAGACAACATGGAGTCAAGTCGAGCCGAGAGTTCAAATGCACAAGAACCAAAGCTAACCAGTAGCAGTAGCAACACATGCACAATTGCAACATAGCAAATTTTACAGCTATATGGCTACAATGGAGATAAGGTTTTGTATATAGATTCGAAAGGCCATAAGTATCTTATGAGTGGCAAAAGCGGCACAGGAGCCACGATCCTATTGATCAAAGTAAAGCCAGATCAGAGAACTCCTAGACGTTCACAGACTTCAGTGGAGCTTGGCATTGCAAGCACAAAGAAGACAAGGTGCAGATAGAAGTGCAAAAGATGGATCCAAGTGGTTATCCAGAAACCTGCACAAGCCCGCAAAGCATCCATTTAGTGCATATGCAATCAGGATTGTTCTACATGTATTACATTGGTCAAATCGACAATCGAGAGCCATTAATCCAACAAATCAGCCAATAGAAGCAAGTCTAATTGGAGATCAAAGTCAATGGCACTATAATGGTCAAGATGAAACAGTTTATAGCCTGATGCTCAGGTTTCAGAAGAAGATGCTGACAACTTGGTGAAAACAAAAGCTGAAACTTCTCAGCTAGAGCTTGAATGACATAACCAAATAAAATACCACCTGTCATAGCATATTTCTCAGATTATGGAAGAAAAAGTGGACATTTTCATAAAGATTGTCCAAGAAATCTAGACACTAGGGACACATCAACTGCCAAGAAAAGCATAGAGCAAACTGGAAATGTGAATCCCGATTTATCACCAAAGGTAAAAAGAGTGTAAGGTTTGCAAATGATTATGCATCCACCACCACAAGTGTGCAATCATTCACGAGTCTAAGAGGCACATCAAAGAGAATGATGTTAGCTTTGTATGGCACACATAATTCATATGCACACTATGTGGACCAAAAAGAGCAACTGTGCAAAAAGGATCAACCAGTGTTTGAACGGCCCACATCCTAGCTCACAGAAGTGTGTCCAGTGTGATAGATCAAAAAGGATGGTTCATTTTAGAGAATAGAATCTATTATAGCCCATTCTCTCTAGAGCTGAAGGATATTACATGGGTGAACCCAGAAATCTGTTCTGAGCCAAACTCTCCTCCATCGAAAATCAGACTTCGACGTTGTGACCAAACGAACCTATACTTTGACCAAAACAGACGTAGATATAGATGAGATTCTAAAATATATGATGCCATGGATCCTGAAACAACAGAAGCTCATATCATAGGAAACCCATGCTGACTTGGACGTAACCTTGCAGAAAGTATGTGTGAATGGCTATAGATTAAAGAACTATGTTGCAAGGTTGATGAATGTGGTTGAAGCCGAGTCTTTGTCTCAATAAAATTATGATGTGTTTGCTAAATATGACAATTAAGTGAATACTCCATCACTTGGTGAAAGTTTTTGTTTTCTATTGCTATTCATGAATGATCTAGTAGGCTTGGAGTGTGGCAAACTACGTTGCGTGAATTTTAGCCACCTGTTTTTTGTATATATGGACATGATGCCCTATGTCAAAAGGGTGTGTAAGCTTTATTTTTGTGGTATTTTTAGAGCAATCACATGTACATGCAATGCAATTTGTGTGACTAGTTGATGAATGTGGTTGAAGCCGAGTCTTTGTCTCAATAAAATTATGATGTGTTTGCTAAATATGACAATTAAGTGAATACTCCATCACTTGGTGAAAGTTTTTGTTTTCTATTGCTATTCATGAATGATCTAGTAGGCTTGGAGTGTGGCAAACTACGTTGCGTGAATTTTAGCCACCTGTTTTTTGTATATATGGACATGATGCCCTATGTCAAAAGGGTGTGTAAGCTTTATTTTTGTGGTATTTTTAGAGCAATCACATGTACATGCAATGCAATTTGTGTGACTAGTGCTAGCTAGCACATTGCTTGAAGTGACCGTTATTGAGTTTTTTGAAGTACGGCTTGTATATTGACTATGCACCTATATTTTCTTCAACCACATTCTGTTTTACATTATGCCTAAGAACATCTTTTACATTATCTTTATTTCATCAAAAAATATTCATGGGGTGACAAGGTTGTAATCTTTCTACCATTTCATCTCAAGGGGTAATCAATAAAAACAAGTTTTCCAGCTTTATCCAAACTTTGAGGTGTGACAAATCGGTCTTCTTTTCCAAATTCTTGTCAACTTTTATATTATTCACATTAGCAATAAGAGTCTTGTTCATGATTTACCATTTCATCTCAAGGGGTAATTTATAAACAAAAGTTTTTCAGCTTTATCCAAAACCTTTGAGGTGTGACAAATCGGTCTTCTTTTCCAAATTCTTGTCAACTTTTATATTATTCACATTAGCAATAAGAGTCTTGTTCATGATGTAGACAATCATAGATATTTCCTTAGTCCAATGATATGAGGCATAGTCCCTTCATTCAACAATATTTCTCTTGTAGTTTTTGCAATGTGTCTATTCTTTCACTCAACAAAATCATTTGCTATGAGTATATCTGAAACAAAACTACCTCTTAGTTTCATGCTTTCTTAAAAACCACTAAACTTATTGGAGAAGTACTCTCCCTCTCCATCTGACCTCAAGAATTGTACATAATTCCTTGTCTATTTTTCGATCCGATAGCCTTGAAATCTGGAAAGTGAATAGAAATTTCACTCTTCTCCTTCACAAAATACACACATACTATTCTTGTATAGACATCAATGAATGTGACATAAAACTTGCATCACCCATGGACAAAGGCTTTAGAGGACCCATACATTGGAATGTACTGCCTCCAATACATTTTTTTAATTGCATGCTTGTCATGAGGAAAAGATTTGTTTGCTTTCTCTTCTTAAGATGACAAGACTCATAAACCTTATGCATTGTAGCCACCTTAAACCAAACCTCCAATAACCTCTTGACTTGGATTTTTTTTTGGCATTTTCACATTTTCATACCCAATACAATTATGCCAAATTTCAACATCTGCAAAAACTCTAGAACCTTGTGCAAACATAGTAGCTTACATCTCGAATCAAGAGCGATACCTTGGTCATTTTCTTTCCTTATGCAATCTATTGAGATGTCAATCTCAACATGTTCTACTCTTGGATGACTGTCACCATCATCATTGGGGTGCCTTGGTGGATACGCATATCTTCACCAGTGATACTACAGTTGGACTACACCAAGTTGGTCTACCTACTAGAGTGATGGCACAGTTATCCATGTAGCTCACTCACTAGCAGTTCACATTAAATTGTTGTAGTAATTTCCCCTTGTGTTGTACTTTCCTTTTTAATGCTTTCTTTTAAAGTTATGGTTCTTTTCAAGCGTAATATTTTTGTAATGAATATGTTTTCTCTCTTAATTAACCTCTACAGAGACAACATTGGAACAAAAAAAGATCATCATATGTGCAATCTGTAAAGAGTGTATATGTGGAATCTCATTGTGTGCCAAAGCCAAAATTCAACAAATTAATGAAAGTGGTATTGTCATCAAATACTTTTTTAGCACTATGTTGGAAAATACAAAGCACAGATTGTGTGAAGAAGGCCACCATGAACCATTGATGCATTCAACTATCAGATAATTTGATCCTATCACAAGAATATCAAGTTGGTTTGGATCTATCACTATAGTAAAAAATTGTTCCTCTCCTCATTTCCATCAAGAGGAAACTAATCCATTAGATCTTAGCATGGCTTTATCTTGCTGGCAGGGTTGTGGCTGCCAACCAAGTGTTGTTGGCTACTATGTGGTAGATCACATCTTGCTGGATTTTCTCGAGTTCTTGCATCAACCAATTGGAGCATCCGAACAAGAACTTCTTGCGATAAGGATGAGACACACAGTCAGCTTAGGCCAAGGTCTTGACAGGTCATTACTTTATCTTGCTCTCAAGGAGGGTTGGGGATCATTCACCCAACACCACAGATGAGGCCATGACACAACGAGCCGAACAGACTTCTGGGAATGAAAGTAGAAAGAAAAAGAGCAACCTAGAGAAAAAGGATGCACGACCCAAGCTTACTCCTCAGGAGCGAGCTCGATTCATCAAGGAGGGGAAGTGCTTTGGATGGGAGGAACATGGACACATCTCCGCGAAGTGCCCTTAAAAGGCACAAAAAGAACAGAATGATAAGGACGACGATAGGCCTGAGAGTTCGAGAGCAACTGAGAAACGTGGACGAAAAGGCAAGATGAAAACAGGACTGGTTCAAGATTGTGTGGGTACCGATCTCGACACCATGGACGAGAGTACAGAACTTTGCCGAGCTTGGGGCAAAGTGAAAGATTAAGAGGCCCTGATCATCTTTGATGGAGGAGCCAAGGCCAACTTCATTTCACCGGAATTGGCAGTGCAGCTCGAGATTACTCTCGATCGGATGGGACCACTTGAGGAGGCAGTTCTAGCGGCACCCGCCAGGGACGTAGCCATTACACCTGTCATCATTGGCAAACTCCGGTTGCATTGTCAGGGGTATTTGGGGCGTGAGGACTTCTTCATAATGCCTTTGGAGGGTTGTGATGTTCTCTTAGGGATTCCCTGGTACAACAAGAACAACCCCGTGGTCGATTATCAGGCGAGAAAAGCGACTTTGGCTACAGAAAAGGGAAGAACAATTGTACTTGATATTAAACTAAAGGGCGAGTTTGTCCCTATTGTATCGGCTTCGGCCATTTCGAAATTAATGAAATCCAGTCTGTTTGTTTACTCGATCTTTATGAAAGAATTGAGCGATAAGGATAGCACAAATATGTCTAAACTTGATAAAGAACGCCAAGATTTTCTCCACTCTCACGCCGATTGCTTCTCAGAGGGCCTACGAGGAGAGTTACCACCTGCTCGTCCTGAAGATTATGCCATTGATCTGATACCTTGCATTCAATCAGGCGTCAGAGCACTGCCAACCGAGAAAGCCACTAACTTCCTCCAGTTGATCAGTGCGCCTGATGCACATCAAAAGGTCTCAAGAGCCTGCTCACACCTGTGTAGATTGGCCTCCTGGCCCTCCAAGTACAAAGCTGAGTCGTCTACAAACTCAGCATCCAATAGCTCATCGCTCCGAATAGGAAGCGCTAAGCCACGTAAACCAACCTATTGTGAAACCAAAAATCTGCTCATCATGTCACAAACTGATGACGTGGCAGTGCCCACATACACGGACACACACACTGCTGTCTCGGATTATGCGTTGACTAGCTGACACGTGGCATCGTACGGACTCCCGAAATTTGCAGCGCAGATTCCGCTGACTACTGACGTGGCATTCTCCACAAAACGTGCTGACATGCTGACGTGGCAGCGTAGGAATTTTCAGAAATTGCGTTGGCTGCTTTTTGGCAGATTTTTTGAAGCCAAGCTTTTTGGGGATAATAGCTTTTAAAGTTGAGAAGCTTTTGATTTTAGAAGATTTTGGGGCTCTGCTTTTAGGCATCACTTGCACCTTTAAATAAGTGGGCAAGGCCTCACTCCTCAAAGCATCTGGACGTAGAGTCTGAGAGTGAGCACCTATCTGCTCTCTTGTACTTGACACAGATTAATACAAAAAAGAAATACCAAAAGGGGCGCCAGTCTTTGGGGCCAATAGCTCTGGGCACGGAACTACGCCGGGCCGTGTTAATTTTGTGAATTGTTTTGAAGCGAATCTCTGTTGTGTCGGGGTAGAATCTTGACTTGGGGTGTCCAAGTTTGTTACAGTGGTATTAGAGCACCGAAAGATTCTTCTTCTACGGAGGATCCAATCCTTTTTGCAATGCACAGATTTTGGGAAAGAATCTTCGTGGCCCGAGCCCGGATGTATTAGCCACTTCCACCCTTCATACATCGCGCATCGGGCGCGCTCATAAAGCCATAAAGAATCCCAGATTACACATGGGCTCTTGTGAAGAATCTGACAGAGATGACACCTCTCAATGGGAAGGCAAAGAAAAGTTGAAAATCGGGTGCGGGAATTGAAGAAAAGAATGAAGATTTGGGCCAAAAAAAAATCGGAGAAGTTTGCCAGAAAGGAGTACAAACGTCAACTGCAGATTGGCATATGTGTAAACAAATTGATTAAGTACTCCAGGGACCCGAGATTGGCGAAACACCTGAATTGATAAGATTTACTCGAGATGGCGTGTGCCCATCGCTTCTCCTCTCAGGTAGGGAGGAAAGCCGGAAAGACAGACGAGTGTAGAAAAACGGAACCTATACTCGCAGAAAGACAAGCACTCTTGAAAAGAAGCACTTCTACAGAGGAAACCAATATGACTTCCTTGAAGAAGAGCAAGAAAACAAAAAAATTTAAAGGTGGACAGTCGATTAAATTTGAATTTTTTTTTGGGTTCCGAGATGCTCGAACATAGTGGTCCACTCTTCTTCTGAGGAAGGAAGCTCCAGCTACATGGTTGAAATTCAAAAGGCTCTTTATTTTCTTCTTGGCTGATTTGGGAGTACAAACGAGATATACGAACCGCTTGGCATCATCTTGATGACCAAGGAAGATTCTTTGGACGCTTATTGCGAGAAACTTTGGAACTCTTTTCTACCAACCTCTTCATTTATGAAGGTCTCTTTTAAGGAACAAATTGAGCGGTTTTGCTATGATCCCTATAGAGATCCAAGACTACTGCCTAGAACAAAAGTCGAATTCTATTCAAGAGTTGATGGGTCATGCAAGACGGGGTTTTGCAATACATTCGAGAAATTTGATTTACCCCAGTGATGAGATCTTGACTCAGAGAATCCAACAGACCTCTCACAATGAAAGTAGAAAGAGAAAGAGTTCCCACGGCAAAGAAAAGAAAGATACACATCCCCAACTGACTCTTAGAGAAAGGGTTATCTATCCCAAAGAGGGGAAGTGTTTTGGTTGCGGGGAATTCGGGCACATCTCCGCAAAGTGCCCCACAAAGGCACAACAAGAACAGATTGAAGATAGGCCAAAGAGTTCTAGAGCAGCAGAGGAACGTGGCAGAAAAGGCAGATAAAAACAGAACTGGTACCACATTGTGTGAGGCCCGAACCGAATCAAATGAACGAAAGTACAACACTTAGGGCAAAGTGAAAGATCAGGAAGCCCTAATTTTCTTTGATGGAGGAGCGAAGGCCAACTTCTCCACTTGATTGTCCATGTTCAGGGACAAAAGAACTTGGTGGCAGATGGTTTGCCTCGGAAGCCGCTAGTCTTGGCTATTTCCGCGATTCATCATAGAAGCTTTGAGGACATGGTCGATCACTACGCCACAGATCTAGATTTTTTCGATGTATTCACACGAATATAGAATGGGGAGGTAGTAGCGGGATATTCCATACGGGATGGCTACTTGATGAAGAATAATCTCCGACGGAGTCGATTTCACAGTCTTTATTGATCATCAGAGTTTACGCTACTTTTTGTAACAGAAGCAGCTTTCGGAAAAGGAGATCCGGTGGGCTAACATCTTGTCACAGTTTCACTTCCAGATTGTCCATGTTTAGGGACAAAAAAACTTAGTGGCATATGCATTGTCTCGGAAGCCCCTAGTCTTGGCTACTCCCAGGATTCATGATAGAAGCTTCGAGGATATGGTTGATCAGTATGCCACAGATCCGGATTTTTCCGATGTATTCACTCGAATACAGAATGGGGAGGTAGTAACGGGATATTCCATACGGGATGGCTACTTGATGAAGAAAAAGATGTTGTGCGTCACACAGCCGTTGAGGGAAAAGGTTTTTGATTGAGTGCCATTGTCCACCTTTTACGGGTCACCGCGGCATCGACACCACCTTGAAAGGTCTGGAGCATTATTTCTTTTGGCTGATCTAATCCACGGTACTCCCCCCTCCCCCTCTTCCCCCTGGCTGTAATGTGGTATGCATGTCAGTCCTCCTGAAGTGGGCCACTTGGCCATCCCGTTATAAATAACGAAACGGTGCTAAGAGTCTAATCTGAGCAAATGGTGACCGTACTGTGTGATGCGGGCCGTTTCTACTGAATTTCTCGTGGTAGCCTCCTCTTGTGTGGTGTGTAGTGCCACCGGGTGGTCCTCTATGTCGTTTGCCTCACACTGGTCACAACATGTCCTGGCATTGAAGTCTCCCATAAGGAAAACTTCCCCCAATGTAGAGTACTCCATAATCTCATCTGACAAGCATGCGTATGGGGATGGTCTCTCCTCCCCATGCATCTCCGTCTCTGTAGTAGCAAATCTTGAGCCTAAAGGGGCAAAGTTGCAGAGCGCAATGTAGATGCTCTTGTCTCGTGATAGTTCAAAGTGAATCCAAAGGTAGCTGGCTTGCGGGTCCTGTGCAACAATCTATATCCAGTTCTGGAGTCCTTGTCTGAAGAGTATAGCCACCCCTCCTGACCCTCATGTAGTGTGCTCACGGGTACTCCCTCGATGTGAGGACTCCCATTGAAAGCCATGAATCCTCGGTAGACTCCGTTGTGGGCTCTCATGTGTTTCGGTCAGGAGAATGAGGTCTCGTCCTCTCATCACCTTCTCAAGTCTCTCTGGATGTGTCCATAGATCCCCGTTGCAGCTCCAAACCACAATGTGGATCTCCTCATGTGTCCCATAGGTTGCGAGTCCCTATGCGCTGGCCTTACCATCAATGATGACCCTACCATCTCGGTAAACCGGCTTCTTCCCTTCTTTGCAAGCTTTTTTGTGGGGAGAGAGAGAGAGAGAGAGAGAGAGAGAGAGAGAGAGAGAGAGAGAGAGAGAGAGAGAGAGAGACCCCTTCCCATCCTCCGCGTCGCTCTGAGCCACAACATCCCCCACCTCAGGGCGCAACCGGAGGTTGGCAGAAGGCGCCTCGTCGCCATACTTTGCGGTGGGCACCGCCTCCAACAACACCACACACCCACCACATCGACAACCTATCTCCCCGACAATCTCACAAGTCTCAGCTACTCAACCGGCTCAACCATTATCGGACATTCCCTCTACTTCACGGCATCCACCCAAAGCTTCCTTGCATTTAGCTATGGAGACAGACTTCCTACCTCTGCAATCTTCACCGGTCCCTTATTTCCTTTCGCTCCCACCCAGTGACACTACAGCACCATCACCCCCTGCCACACACCTCCACCCCTCTGTTGGGTATACGCGTCTGTGCCTTGCCCGGCCGCCCAGAGTCTGGGCGCCCACTCACTTGTATACCTTATACATAGCATAAGTGTATAGGGGGCTGCTCACACTTTGGAGTCTCCTCACCCATATCTGTGTCGTGTGTCTCCTTCTCTCTCTCACTCTCCGTCTGTGGTGCTCCCCAATCCCCTTCAATTGGTATCAGAGCTTTGGCTTCGTGACAGATGGAGTGCTAGAGAAGAGGAGTGAGCTTTCGGCTATGGTGAGCTCGCTTTCGGTGGAAGCTTGAGATCGGTGAGCAACCACCAGATCTGTGCTCATGGAAGCTTGAGGGGCATTCCCAAGCTTGAGGGAAGAGTGTATTGCAAGTTTGTATGGTTATTTGTAGCCATACTTGCTGGAAAAATGCAGATTTTCATTTCCGCAAGTCATTTTTCGGGCCCCAAAAATAGTGTTTTTTGCATAACTTTTGCATACGGAATGCGATTTATGCAAGGTTAAGGTGTAACCTACGGTTTTGGCACGCTCCGGACGCAATGGTGATGTCCATTTGAGCTGATTTTGACCTCTGAAATTTCTGCAGCAGCAGCAAGTTTTTGCTGTATTTTTGGGCCGAAAACAGTGTTTTTGGCATATTTTGCACGCTCGGACTCGGATACATGCGATCCAGGAGTCTACCTTGGGGTTTTGGCATGCTCCGGACGCGCTCGTCATATCAGAATTTTAAAATTCTGAACGCTTAATTTTCTGCAGCAGCAGTTGTTTATTGTGTGTCGAGGATTCCACACATGGTTTGCTCTCAGATGTGAGAGTGATATTTGCTGCAAGTTTCCTCACAGGTGGGAGGATACGATGTATGTCTTATGTGGTTTGATGCTCAGGGAGACTAATGTGATTGCATTTTGAGCTCGACAATATATGCCTCGAGCATGTTTTTTGGCAGTCACAGGTAGAGCAGATATTTGTGTACTAGATTTGTAGGTGTTTGCAATGATGTATGCAAAGTGTGGAGATTGGTGCATGCATTTGGAGTGCGGTTTGATGCGCTTTGGTTGCTCATGATTTTGAGCGTGCAGTCAGTTTGGTTACTGGTTTTGTGGCCGTTTTACTCACGAAACTCCGGCGAAATTTTCCCAGGAGTTTTATGCGCATCATTTATGCGATCTAGGTAGAGATTGCGGGTTGCACTCAGCATTTGCGTGCGGTGTTCTCTGCAGGTGGGAGATTTGTGCGTGTGTATGCATCGATACCGCACAGTGTGGGCTTGGTGATTCGCTCACGATTTGACAGGCGTATAGTTATCTTGGCACACTCACAGGAGTGAATGTTGTGATGTATGCTTATGTGGCTGCGAGCTAGGTAGCCGGATTCGAGCACTAATGGCTTTAGGTTTTTCAACCTGTTTTACAGGTTTACAAGTTTACAGGCAGGTTTGAGGGCTTATTTGGGCGCTGAATTTTCAGCCATTGTTTCCTCTCTGCAGGTGTCCATATATGGCTCAGTTGTAGGCTGATCTGGGACACGTTTGTGACTTGTTTATGTAGCTGTTTAAGAGTTGAATTTTGGGGCTGTTTTGGGGTTGATTTGTAGCCATATTTTACAGCCATATTTGCAGACTTTTGTTGATGCGATTCGAGCCAGTTTAGGGCTGATTTGGTTGACATTTGCTACTCATTGTTGGTTGCTCTTTTGCGAGCATTATGGCTGATTTTTCATTTGACTTCCAACGTTATGGTCTGACACAGTTTGATGGTGCAGATTTTGTTGCTTGGAAGGAGCATATGCTTGTTGCATTGGCGGATTTGGGGCAGGATAAACCCTTGTGTGGTTTATCGGCGAAGCCCAAGTCTATGCGTGATGATGATTGGCAGGATCTTGATGAGTTAGCAATGTCTACGATTCGTTTGCATCTGGTTGAGTCTGTTGACTGGCAGGTCTCGAGGGAGACTACGACTCATGCTTTATGGCAGAGTTTACATGCTATGTACGCGACATCCATGTCTACAGGGGAGTCTAGTCCCACTTCTATGTCCATGAGAGAGATTGGTCCCACACGCAAGTCTCGACGGCATAGAGACTTGACATGTTCGCATTGTGGACATAGAGGGCACATTAGGCGTCGATGTTTCAGGCGTTTGAGACAACGGAGGCGACAGATGCGTGATGCAGATTTGGGCATGACAGATGCTAGTGAGATCAGCACGGTGGTTACTGAGTATGCTTGTGACGGCGATGTCACATTTACATATAGCTTGTCTTCAGACGATCTTATGTCTATGGATTGCATATCGGATTGCACATTGTCTTCACATTGGTTACTAGATTCAGATGCTACTTTCCATGTCACGTCGCATCGTGAGTGGTTTAGCACGTTTTCTAGTGGGAGACTTGGTTGTGTGCACATGGCTGATGGTGTTGTGTATGACATTGAGGGTGCAGGAGACGTATGTTTGTCCTTGCCCAGTGGTATGAGATTTACCTTGCGTCATGTGCGTTATGTGCCAGATCTGAGACGGGATTTGATCTCAGTCAGACAATTACGGGATAGTGGACGTTGGGTATCGCTACTTGAGCGATCTTTTGCGTTGCATTTGGGTTCGCTAGTGATTGCGAGAGGTGCTAGAGTTGGCACATGGTACCCATTGCACGTAGTACTGGTGCGAGATGGTCGAGTCTCAATCTTGTTACAGCCATGCAGAGAGCGAGAGATCCGGACAGTCTCTTTTGCTCATGGGTTGCAGGGTGCTTTGCATGGAGTGCAGAGTAGTGAGCTCGTTGTGCACAGTTGGGGCACGACTTGAGCAGTCACACAGAGAGGTGACAGACATGCATGCTTTGCTAGTGATGTAAGGCATAGAGACAGTTGTGCGAGATACTTCTATGCAGGATAGACACGTAGAGCGGTCTTGCTCTAGTGAGTCACGACAGGAGGACGTTGTGCAAGAGTCTATGCATAAGGAGTTAGAGCATGAGAGCTCTAGTGAATCACAGCAGATTGAGTGGTCATGTTTGCAGTGGATGATTGTAGACGAGACTGAGATTTCAACGATTATGCAATCATTCCTTTCTATGCTCGACAATGAGCATGGGGATATAGTTGTGCAGGATATGTCTTCCAGCAGACACCTAGAGCAGCTGGTTTACTCTGAGGTTGCACGACAGGTTGATGCGTCTTTTGTGGACAGTCAGGAGATGCATGTGGCTGACACGCCTTGTCAGTCAGAGATGCTTATTGCCAGGGATATATATGTTGATGCATGCTCCGTAGAGCTAGCAGGGCCCGCTAGCATTGCATCGGCATTCGGTGGTCTCATGTATGAGATGTTGATCTTGAGACCGGATATCGCAGCTGTAGTGGGAGCATTTGCAGTTGGGGTTGTCAGTCATTTGTTGAGTGATGATGGCATAGTGCACGAGGGAGATATGTAGGTATTGCGTACATACTTGCAGTACGTGTGGGGTACGTCTGGTGGTGTATGGACTTACACGGGAGCAGGACAGCCGGATGCACACGATCACAGCCGGCCAGTGGGCATCGGTTGAGAGCGGTTTTCTCTCGCCTTTTGTAGTCTTTAGACTAGGTTCTCTTGCTTAAAGGCACAGTCGCCTTTAAGTGGGAGGTTGTTGGGGTATAGGCGTCTGTGCCTTGCCCGACTGCCCAGAGTCTGGGCGCCCACTGACTTGTATACCTTATACATAGCATAAGTGTATAGGGGGCTGCTCACACTTTGGAGTCTCCCCACCCATATCTTTGTCGTGTGTCTCCTTCTCTCTCTCACTCTCCGTCTGTGGTGCTCCCCGATCCCCTTCACCCTCCACCCCCACCCATGACGCTCTCTCCTCTCCACCTCTATTGTGCGTCCCACCTCCCCCTCATGTTCCTAGATCCTTCATGGCTTTTGCGCCTCTAGGTTGGCAGCTCTCTAGAGCAGAGTACAGTGGTGACATCAGCGGTCCGTTTCGGCTGTACATTTTACAACGTCCACAGAAGGCACACTCTTTGCTAGGAAATAGGCAAAGTCCCATACTCTCCTTCTCTCTACCCTTTACAGGCACAAAGATATGGACAGAGGTTTCTATCATGGATTGGTTCTTTGCCACACCTTGCAGGCTATCCAGACTTGGGCAGGCTGCATTCGTTCATGCATGGCTACAGAGAGACTGACACAAAGCATAGGAGCTATACAATGGCTCCATACAAAGGATTACTATTGTTTGCCAATGGTTCTGTCCGTGGACTATAGCACATGGATCCCCCCCACCATGCGAGTATGGTCAGAGTCGGTAGTAGTCTCCACTTTGGGATGCTCTTCTGACCACTTTTGTTCCTAGTTTGCAACTGCTCGCTCCTTTGCTCCAGGACAGCTCCTTCGATCGCTTCCCCACGACGAGGATGCGCTTCCTTTAGCTCTTGTTCCACAGCTTCGACCAGGCAACAAGGGAGCACGACATTGATTTCCAGTCTTGTAGCCGTTGACACATGTGATGTATACTTTTGAGGTTTCAGATTCACCGACTGTTGACACATGGATTTGCATATTGTCACTTGGAATGTCAATGGCTTACATCACACTTACATCAATGGTCCGAGACAGAATTTGCTTCGTAGAGATTTGCGCTCTGATGTAGATCGAGATGTGGATGTCCTTGTTGTGCAGGAGGATAAATTATGTATGGATAGTTATCGTAGATGTGGCAAGTTGTTGCCTGGGGATTCTCATACATTTTTTGAAATTGCGATTGGCCATACATACTCAAGCAGTGGTATATGCATTTCTGTGGGACCCCAGTGGTGCATTGTGTTCGTAACCATGGTACTAATGTACATGGCAGAGTGATATGGGTTACTCTAGAGATTGATGAAACCCTGGTTGGTGTGATGTGCATCTATGCCCCCACTTCAGCACAGGAGAGAGCTGAGTTCTGGCAATAGATTGTACATGCATTGCCTCTTGTGGATTCGTGGGTAGTTGGAGGTGATTTCAACAATGTAGATACCATTGAGGATTGGCACGCCATTCAATCCCCATCCTTACCATATGTAGCACCATGTGAGAGATGCTTGGGACAAATTCCCTTTTGCAGTTTTTGGCACAGATGCCTGGTATATTTCATCTGTGACTTGCATTTCACAGTCACTGCAGTTTTCGTGGGGTTTCAGATGGCAGTCAGGTCGTTTGTTAGAGAACTTTTGTACTTCCTCTGTGAGATAGGCCATTGTGCATCTCTAGAGGTCTCTTATGTACACAGAATACAACTCCCTTGTCCACACACACACACACACACACACACACACACACACACACACACACACACACACACACACACACACACACACACACACACACACACACACACACACAGAGAGAGAGAGAGAGAGAGAGAGAGAGAGAGAGAGAGAGAGAGAGAGAGAGAGAGAGAGAGAGAGAGAGAGAGAGATGTACCAATGGTGTCCCAACCAACCCTATCAAGGGCTCCCTACACTGTTACTGATGTGATATTGCTTTAGATTGCTTAAATGGAATGTACATGATGCAATACCTCAATTCAAGACTCGATCGGACTCGAATGGATGATGTAGCCACCGTAACTCTTCAAGATGAAGCACCTTTGAGCTGATTTGATGCACCTTCGGATTTCGACTTGATCTGGTTGGGGATGGCCACCAAGATGAGGCTGTAGGGCTGATTTGCACACCCGATGTGAGAGGAAACAAGGGCTGAAGACTGTCTGCAAAGTGCGGATTTGAGGCGAGAAAATGCGTTGGAAACCATGCATCTCTTGCAGTTTGAAAACTGATGGCGATGATGGATTGGTGAAGAGCACCTTCTTAGGCGGTGAAGATGGGCTAGAGATGGAGGGCCATGGTTGTCCAGAGAGCGCCAAGCTGAGGACGGCGACCCCATGGATCCCCTTCTTTCAGTGTACAACACGACTGGGGTGTCACATACTGGATGCACGGAGAGAGGCATGTCCTGTTGTTGCAGATCACTGGCAAGAGGAGGGTCTCACGGCTGAGTTTTTGATAGACTTCTGGGGGTGCTTGTGGGATAGCAGACAATCGAGGAGAGCGACCATGTTCAAGTGGCTAGTTGCCCATTGAGCCACCGTAGTTGGGAATTTGTTGGTCTACAGTGGCCATCCGGCGGGCTGTGTTGCCTGTGACCACCCACTTGAGTCATAGTGGCATTGTTTGTGGGACTTCCCCAGGTTTTGGCTTTGGATTCTATGGCTGATGTGTGCCCTGTCAACGGCTAGACTGTACACTTGGGGTGTTGCAGCCTGGTCCACCCTTACGGGCCTAGCACTTTGTTTAGAATTGTCTTCAGCTAGCACGATGATTGTGATATAGGATGGCCGGTCTACACTCCAGCCCGCCATTGAGCTTACACCTCAGGGGTGGAGTAGCGATAGAGAGTTTTGTTGAGAGCTCATCTGCAACCTAACAATTTGGCTCATTTGGAGAGCCCGATGCTTCCGCATTTTTCGAGGCCTGCCCTATCCCACCGGCAGAGATTGTACGAGACATTTTGATGGAGTTGATCCATACATTCAGAGGATAGTTTGAGACGCTTTAGGGCAGCTCAACCTCATGCGGGAGCGCCGCGAGGCATTCCTACGACTTTGGCGACCAGGCCCTTTATACACCATGGTTCATGGGGCTCCTAAATGGCATTACCGCCCACTTGTGTGGTTGTTTCCTCCTCCCATATCCTGATTTAGCCCTCATTGTTTCACTTGGAGAGTCTCCCCACGTTCTGATGTAGCCCCCTCTTGTCGGGGCAGTTTGTAGCCTTCTGAGCAGGTTTTTTAAACTAATGGAAGGATCTTTTCCTTGGAAAAAAAAGTGATGCGATTGATGAGGGAATTGGCATGACGCCTTAACCTAGCCTGGATTTACACGTCACACGAAAACGCGTTTTGTTCCTTCGAAACGAAAGGGAACACGAAACGCTCGAAACAAAGGGACAAAACGTGTTTCTCAGGTTCCAAAAGAAAAAGGGTACAATTCTCGAAACTCAAAATTAGCATATCGTGTTGTAAGGTGTAGCGGAAGTGAATGTTGAATTTTTCTCAAGATGAGTGCTCCGAACTGTGCTCAAGGGTTCCTTTTACTTACGGAAGGGAGAGCCTTCTGTTCCGTTAGTGAGAGAGTGCAAATGATCACAAACAAAGTGGTAAACACTGTGAATGAAGGTGTTGAGGCTAAGAGATAGAGAGAGAAGAATACGACACCAAAATATTGTCAAACCCTCCTCCAAAGACCCCACTCTCTATGGCGAGAGCGGTCTACTATTGATTGAACAAATCTCTACAATGCAATGGACTTGCCAACGACGTCGACGACGACGAGACAGACTGAAATCTGAAAATGCTATGGGCTGAAATCTGCAAATCTTGTATCTGCTGAATTCTGACTCTATGTCGGTAATGATGGCAATGACGACGATGCGATGACGACGCGCTGAAAACGCAGATGCTGAAATTTGCGTTTTTCGGGCTGAAATTGCAAACGCTTGTTGATCTGACCGTGCGGCGAGGATCTGTAGCACGAAGGTGAGATCTGCGAGGTTCGGGACTTCTACTGCAGTGTCTTGATGCTGAAAAGTGTCACGTGACACATCCAACCCTATGTGTCCGTGGACAAGCTACAGCATGATCAGGGTTCAGTGAGTCTAGTCAGTCTAGATTAGAAGTGATCTGGCACTTTTGTGAGTCTATTCGTAGACCGTGCATGCCCAGTCACTTAGTGTAGATGCATATCCTCTGCTTGAACATAGCATGATCATCAGTATTCCCATCAGAATCCATTAGAATCAGCTAGGGGATTTTTCCAGTGCATTTAGCCTATTTTCCCTATTTTTGACATTTTTCACTTATTAATTTAAGTGACTTCCCAACAAAAGTAGGTAGGGAAAATTGGGTAAGTTAATATATAAGCAAACCCAAGCTAGCACTAAATGGCAGAAGAGGCAGCAGGAGCTTCCCGCTCAACAGGCTCCTTCTCAGCAAGAACCTCCGCACGACCCCTTGCGTTTGCAGATTCCCTTCATCGCCATACAGTTTCCCCACTTGGCATTTTCAGCCCTATTGATCGCCATCAGCAAATACTTTCAGCCCTAGCCTTTTCACCTGTCCACAACCCTTGCGTTTTCCATTGCCATCGCCGGAAGTCTCGAGATAGCCTAGCGTTTTTGCTAGCTCAGCAAGCACATCAGCGTTTTTGGTTTTTCATCCTATTTCGCATCAGAACAGCAGCGTTTTCAGCATTAGACACAGTAGTAGATTCAGCCCTAGAAGCATTGCAGATACCCCCATTTTCAGCCCTCGAAAACGCAGCCAAAACAGTCATTTTCAGCCACCGAAACAGCCCCGAAATTCAGCAGTTAGAAGACCACAGATATCAGCCCTAAAGTCGTCGTCATCATCACCGTCGTGGTCGTCGGCATAGTCCCAAGTTGCATCAATCCATTGCATACGCATTGTACCACTTTGTGCAATCAAAAAGTAGACTACTCTCGCCGACGAGAGTGGGGCCTTCGGAGGAGGGTTTTACAACGTTTCTGGTGTCGTATCTCTCTTCTCTCTCTATCTCTCAGTCTCATACAGTTGCACGCACAGTGTCCATTCACTTTGTTTGTGATCATAGCATTCTCTCATTAAGAACGGAAGGCTCTACCTTCCATAAGAACAAAAGGAACCTTGAGCAAAGTTTGGAGCACTCATCTTGAGCAAAGCGCAAACAATCATTCCGCTGCACCTAACATTGGTATCAGAGCTTTGGCAGTGTTCTGTATCACTCAAGGAAAGAACCACAAGAACCACATAATTTTTTTTGCTTGTTGAGATCATACGAACCCAAGCTCGCTTGGGAGTGTCGATTCCTAATCGTGTTTTGTTGAAGAGTGATAGGAATCCCAAGAAAGAAGGGCTTGTCCAGCCTCCCCTTGTGTCTCTTTTCACTCATTGAAAGCGGACCGTGCACTTAGCGGCCGGCCAATCAACGTGAGGTGGGAAAAAGCAACCTTTGTGTGAGCGCAAGGCCGCCAAGGGGTGCGTCCGCGGAGAAGAGTAGAACTCGGGTGAAGAGAAGATCCTTCTCAAACGTGATTTGCAAGCGAAAGAAAACCTTAAGAACCTCAAGAACTCAAGAACCCTCAAGAACTCAAGAACCCTCAAGAACTCAAGACTCGCAAGAACCCAAATTCCTCGTGAACTTAAGAACCCAAGACCACAAGAACCCACGACTTCAAAATGGTCATCACTCGAAGCGGAATGGATACTTCGCTTGGAGATGATGAGCATGAGAGAGGCGAAGAAGAATTTTCCCCACCAGGAGTTTTTTCTGACCCTTCCCCGTCTACGTCAAGGATTGCACTAACTCCTATGGAGGGTTTGGAGCAATTGTTTTTGAAACAGAATTAGAACGCGAAGCAGGAGATGCAAAAAGAATGACAGAAATGAAACGCAGACACGCAGAAGAAAAAGCAGAAAGAGAAGCCGAAAGAAAGGCAAGACAAGAACGGCGCGACCGACACATGCAAGAGTTCTTGCGACTCTTGTATCCCGTGCCGACACAGATGCAAGAGATTCAGGAGACGGAGACTCTCTCAGTCTCTTCTTCTCCAAAGCATGACACACAGAATTTGCATGGTGATAAGCATGATGATTTGAATGACAATGATAAGCATGATGATTTAGATGTTAATGATGAGCATGATTATTTGCATGTTCAAGATGTGATTTCTCACGAGCATGATGATTTGCATGATCAAGATGTGATTTCTCACAAGCATGATGAGTTGCATGAAGATGATGTGATTGTTCACAAGGATGATGTGTTAGTGAATGCTTTTTCTAGCGAATCTAACCTCGTTGTAGATTCAATCAATCACGAAGAACCGATCTTGGCTCTCGAGCTTAGGTCCAAAGAACCCCCACAGGACGATTTGATCATTCAAGAAGAAGCGATCTTGGCTCTCAAGCCTAGGTCCAAGGAACCCTCACAGGAAGTATGATGTGTTCGCATGATTGATACGCACGTATTGTTCGAATGTTTCATTTGTGACCGTTTCCTGTATTTTAATGAGCATCTTTATGTGATCCCTTTTCTTAGGCATGACATATTGTATGTTGAGCACGTTTCTCTCATGAATGAGCACGAATGTATGCGGATTGTTCATGAAAAGCTGAAAAGTATGTATGTAAGGAAGTCACATTCCATGTCTCCTCCTTGGTATGATACAGTTTCCGAACGAGCACATGACAGTATGAGCACCAAGCATGGGCATTTCCGTTGTGAATTGCCACAGTTGATTGCTTTAGATCAAAAGAGAAAGATTCGATCTCATTGTTTGCGCGTGTGTGGTGAAAATGTTGATGCTACTTGTGGTTCTGTCGCGATGAATCTGCAAACTCTAGGTGGTCAGGCTGATCCAAAAACGCTAGGTGAACTGCTGTGCTCTGCTGTGGCCAGGTTGATCTACAAGTTGCAAAATGCTAGGCTGATCTGCAATTGCATGAAAACGCTAGTTCTTGGTGATGTCTGAAAATGCTAGGTTGTCTGTCGGTGGTCTTGCTTGAGAAGGTGCACTGTTGGATGTTTGGTCTCTGCTGCCTCTTCTGCCAGAAAGTGCTAGCGCTAGGGTTTCTTATATACTTGCTTGGCTATATTGCCCTACCCAGTTTCCCAACGAAAGTCACTTAAAAATAATAAGTGAAAAATGGCTAAAATAGGAAAAATAGGTCTATGCACTGTAAAAATGCTCATGATGGGTTCTAATGGTAATCTGATGATCATGTTGTGTGCAACCAGAGGATATGCATCTACTCTAAGTGTCTGGACATGCACAGTCTGCGAACAGACTCACAAAAGTGCCAGAACACTTCCTAATCTAACTATGTCATAAAGTAGCTTGTCCACGTACACATATGGTTAGATCTGGGCGTGACACGTGTATATTGTGCAACATATTTTACCACTTGTGTGACCATGTATATAGGATATATCCACCTACTAGATTCCAAAATAGTAGGTTTCTCATATAATGTAGGAATATGTGTGTTTTGTATTCTGTTATGTCTTGGCATTTTCGAAACGCCACGAAACGACAAAACACACGAAATGTATCTTGTTACATTGATCTACATGCTCATAATGCCAGATGCCCGCCAAGAGTAACAACACCCGTCAAACATGTGAACAAACCATTTATGCAAGAGGGTTCCAAAACTTGGTAACACTATATTATGGACTTGTCCAGACATGTAAATCTTGTGAACAAGCTCATAAAAGAGCCGGAGCTAAATCCCTTGTACTCTTTAGGCCAACCTTCCCTCCGAAGACATAGTAGTAGCATGTCCACGTGGCACGTAGAGACATGTGCACATCACAATCGCTTTCATAATTGATGCCAAAAAGCAACTCTTGGCGTAATTGCCATGTCAACAGTACGGACGATTGCATTTTTGGTTGCGAATTGCAACGCAATTTCTGCCGTTATTCCGGGCCATACATGCACATTGGTGCAGCCAAAGTTGGTCGACCATAGAAGATGGTATGGGCAGACATGTACAGACTTGCAGATGCATGGCAACGGGCTAGAGCAGCTATAAAGATCATGGGCAGGCAGATAGCAGTGGAGATGTATGGCTGATGCGGTTTATAGGCCAAGAAAGGCTCCAAAAGGGGCTAATTTGAGGAGCAGATGAAGGAGGTTCAAGGTGAAATCTTTAGGTCTAGAAATGTAGAGCTTGAGGTGCTGAAGGAGCAAGTCGAGACGGCTCATCAAACAGAGCTACGGAGCCCAAGATATTTGAGTTTGAAGGTTCGATGCGTTGTAGATCCTTGCCGGGCAGGGCAGCCAGGGACAGGTGGCCCAAGTGGATGTCAGTAGCCGCATAGTGCTTGAGTTACGGAGCATACCCATCTCTTCAGATAGGAGATTTGAGCTATGGATTGCAGGATATGGCCATTCGAAGTTTTACCGAGGGCCAGGTTGGTGTCCACCTGACCACATGGGGAGTCGGGCCATTTGGCGTTTTTTAGACCTCGATAGAACTCGAGAAGATGCTATGCGGTATATGGACCTAATAGGAATTGACTGTTGGTCAAACGGAGATCGGAGCGGAACGTTATAGGAGTTAGCAGGATGGGTGCACTTGCTCGAGGTTGGTTGCAGATGAAAGTTCATGTTTTTGCGGCCTCGGTTCGAGGTCATCCCAAATCCCAGATGAGGTGGGGTTATGCGGCTTGAAGGCGGAAGCAAGGAGTCTCTGCCGGGCTTTGCGGATCGGGAGCCAGATAGGTGGGGATTTTGCATTGAAGCACATGGTATAAAGGCAGGGCCGTGAGCCTTAGTGGGTGTGTATTGAGGGAGTGAGAGCTCCCCTTGGCGTGAGGCTATGGCGTGGCTGTGCCGGGCTCTGCCGGTGGCACACGCGCGGAGTTTTGTGGCTACTGGGCGGCGGCCCAGTGGGTGCTGACGCAGTTTGTGGCCGGCGTTAGCGGCGCTCGGACCATGTATGTGGTCAACACAGTGATGACGTGGGAGGTGCTTGGTAAGCAACCGTTTCCCGCGTCCGTTGGGACCCTCAATTTTTGAAGCGCAAAGTGGTGTCCCCCACTAGCGATATCGCTAGTGGTGAGGTGAGGGGATGGGTCCTACGGTAGCAGACAGGGTGTGAGAAGGAGGGCCCAAGGCCGGTCAAAGGGCAAGGAGAGATAGAGAGAGTCTCGAGGGCAGTTTCAAGGCAATGAAAGGGCGGGTTCAAAGAGCAAAAGGGCGAGTGCAAAAGGAGGCCTAGAGTGCAGTTCCAAGAGGCCAGACAAACCAATGTGTCCACCATGCAAATGTTTCCAAAAAATAGTATGCCAAATGCTAGCAATGCAAGGAAAATTCTAAACAGGGCTCAATTTGAAGTACACGAGCTAAGGAAACCACATTTTTTACTTTTTTTGGACTTAGCCCCCTCTAAAAAAGGGGATAAATGTGAATTTTTAGGGGCTTTTGGCCATCTGAGCTTTTTGCCAATGCAGCTTTTGCTCTTGGGGCTTTTGCCATTAAGTTTTTTGCCGAGGGTTGTGCCGGCAGGGAAGTGGTTGTACATGGTTGTGTATATGCAAGGAAGCCATCATTGTTGTCTCTTGGCGTGATTCCCCCTTCCCCCTTCTCTTCTGTGCTGGTGTGCGTGTGTTTCCGGGCGTGTGTTGGCGTGTGTGCCCCCTGAGGTTTATCGTGCAAAGGGAGATAGAGAGAGGCTGTGTGCATGTGGAAGGCTGTGAATTGAGCAGAGCGGTATGATTGGGTCTGTTTGGTGCATTGCAAATCGTGTGTGCGTATGGTCGTGTGCAGGCGATGGTTTGCTTGCGGATAGTGTCGAGTTTTGAAGGTGAATTCTAGTGGATTGGGATGCTGTGTACACCCTAGGCTATAGTGAGGCATTGTCTTGTGTGCTGGGTGTGTTCCCCTTTCCCCCTCTCCATGTTTCGGTGCCTCCACTGGGGAGTTGTCTGATGTTCCGCTTTGAGGTTGAAAGTGATGTTTGGTAGCCGACAAAGCAATTGGCTGATGGTCGAAGTGTTCGATGGTCGAGTCTGAAGCTGGCAGAGATGGTGGAGCCAAGTTTTGGCCCCATATTTACGGGCGTCGAAGATCCCAAGGATTGGTTAGTAGATTTTGAGTTATGGCTGCTGTCGATGTATATGTTGACGGATGCAAAAAAGCTGCAGAGGGTGCTGCTGTTGATGCGCTGGCGAGCCAAGGTTTGGTTCGATGATTTAAAGAGCAGTGATCCTCTCCTTCCTCCACTCTTCCACGTCGTTTCTCCATTTTCTCATTTCCTTCTCTATTGCCGACATCCTCTTCCCTGTCCGCATGAAAGAGGCTTTGTGGGCGGTCGGCGATGGATGCGTCTTCTTATACCTGGGGAAGCCGTTGGCACTTCTTCGATGCTTCCCATGAGAGAGAGAGAGAGAGAGATGATGAAATGAAATGTTATAGTAACGTCTTCAAAAGGCCAAAATGACCTATAAGAGAGAGAGACTCTAAAAACATTAAAAGAAAAACAAGAAACTCTATAAAAACAACAAGAAACGTTTGTGAAACTTAAAAAAGCAGCAAAACACAGATTTGAAACCCTAAAAAAACGTAATAAATAGTGACGAAACGCTAAAAAACAGCAAAAAACGATGACAAAACCCTAAAAACAGCAAAAAACCAGTTTACGAATTCCTAAGAAATAGCCAAAAAACAGTTTCGAAATGCTAAAAACAGCAAAAAAACAGTGACAAAACCCTAAAACAAGAAAAAAGCAATTTCAAAACCCTAAAAAGAGCAAAGAAGAAGTGACAAAACCCTAAAAACAGTGAGACCCGAGAGAGAGAGAGAGAGAGAGAGAGAGAGAGAGAGAGAGAGAGAGAGAGATGAAATGAAATGATATATTAACATCTTTCAAGAGGCCAAAATGACCTATGAGATGATCTCTAAAGTTTCGTTGCATTTCGAGTCCGTTCGAGTGCGAAAATGGCATGATGACCTAGAGCGGTGAGAAAGAACATAGGCAAATTTCCCTTATCATTGAGTGATTGATTTTCTTGTTGAGCTGTTGCATTAGCTTGTTAGGTTCACTTCTTGAGATTTTCAACCTCAAAGAGTCTCCGTGCCCCATCGGCTGAGTATTGACATTATGTTAGTTCCAGATAGCTATGCCACAAACGTAGAGAGATATGATATGATATGATATATTAACGTCTTCAAAAGGCCAAAATGACCTATGAGACCAGCTGATACAAAGTGGTGAAACTAGTACAATGTCTGAATACAAAAGTACAAAGGTACTGAATGCAAAAAAATAAAAATGAGAAGTGAGTAGTGACAGTGAAAATGAAGTGTAGAGTAAGTTCTCATTGACACTCCGGATGTCGTGCTAGGATGTCCCTGATCCTCTGCTGAAGTCTCCGTCGATGGAGTGTGCTCCTGTGTCTCGGTCGCGGTCGCCTCGATCTCCCAAGCTCCATCGCCTTGTCGATGAGGGTGCCTCTGGTATGCACGCGGGCACAACTCTGCGCTAGTGGCTGCTCTCCTGGCTTTCCCGATCCAAAGAAATCTGTGATCCGTCTGTGTGACTGTCGTGTCCCATGTTTCCTCAACAGACTATCCCTATGCCGCTGTAGCTCAAGTAGATATAAGCCAATGCATCTCTGATCCTCATACTTCATGACTCTATCTAGGGGTCCAAAGCCCTCCCTGAATAAGCAATGGAAGCGCCCTCGTATCTCATAATACATAGTGCAGTGGCATATGTAATGTAACTCTGTCTCTGGCTCTGTACCACATAATTTACATATCCTGCTCTCCGGTGGTATCCCTCTGAATCTGCCCGTCTCAATCTCCAAATGGTGCGAGGATGTGCGGATCTGACCTATAGCGCATCGCAAACTATGAGACAGATGAGTGTCCATGTAGCTCGGACGGATCACAAACCCATCTCCCGAGAGTTGGAGAAGATGCTCCTTGTAGAAAGCCATCTTCGTGCCCAACTCCTGCACTGGTTCTACCCATGTCATCCTGGTGCCCAACCGTATAAGATCCTGACGAATAAGACTAGTGATCTCCGTCCGTGTGACTGGTAGTGAAGGTGCATCCAGGGAATACTGAAAAGGAGGCAGTCTATCTAGGCTGAAACCATGCCTCTGAAACCAAGAGGTCATCTGCGCATACCAACATGATGTGTCTCCCTGCGTCGCTAACTGTCTAGGAGACTCCAGAGCCAATCTAGCGTTTCTGCCTACATGTGTATCCGTGCAAAAAGGACACTGATCTGGTAATAGCCTCAATCTCTATAGGAGGGGCTGCTAGCTCCGCTCGAATAATCGCATGTGGTACGGAGGACTTGGCTCTAATCATCCGAGAGATCATAGATACCAAGGGCCTCTCCATGTTCGCCACCTGTCATGATCCACAGATGGTCCCCACACTTGTACCCCATAAAGCATAGCTGAAGTAACCAAAGTATCAAAAAGCCATAGCTTTGTTCGTGGTTCCTGAAACTGAACCTGTGAACACATCCTCTCTAGCCCTCCCAGTGCTGCATATGCTCTGGACAGTCTAGTCTCTGCTACTCTCCTCAGAGCAAACCTCGGTCCCGAGAATACCACCCCAAGATATGTATATGCATCTGTGTATTCCACGGTGTTCTGACCATATACGAGTGTAGGTACCGATCTCCTGACCCACTGCGGAGTAGTGTTAAACACCATAACCGTGATTTTACCAAGGTTCACAGACAATCTACTATCCTACGCAAAGCTGTGTAATGCATCCAACTGTCTCTGCATGCCCTCTGGTGACTCTGATATCAACACAATATCATCAGCATATAGTAACAAAGGGATCCATGTCCTGCTAGCTGAGCACCTCTGTCGCCTTCTTTGTCAATGTAGTCAGAAACCTCATCTACATACATACCAAATAGTGTAGGGGGCAGAGGACACCCCTGCTTCACACCAATAGTGGAATGCACAATGTCAGAAATCCCCTCAGGAGTGCGTACGTTTTCAATCACTGAGCCGTATAAAGCCATGATCCCCCAAATGATCTCTGTGGGCACTCTCAACTCCTCTAACCTGCGCATCAATCTGGCTCTCGATACTGTGTCGAATGCTTTGCGGAAATCCACAAAGCAACAATATATCTGTTTCCCATGTGCCCTACCCTCCTCAATAATGGCTCTGAGTGTAAGAATATGGTCCAGGGTGGAGAAACCCCTCCTGAACCCAGCCTGTCCTGCTGCTCGTATGCCCTCATTTTCTGCCCATTTACTCAGTTGCTGCTCCAGGATGGACGCATACAACTGTGCTAATGTGTGCCCTACCATAATAGTACGGTAATTCCTTGGTACCTTGGGATCCCCTGCTTTAAAGAGAGGTACAATAGTAGATAAACTCCAAGACCTGGGCAGTCCCTCACACATGACCCGGTTAAACAACCGCGCAAGAACCTCTGACAATAAATCTCTAGCATGTATCAAGTGCTCTGCCACCAAACCATCATGATCATATGCTCTCCACAGCCTTCATCTTGTCAATGGCCTTCTTCACCATCTCAGTGGTAAAGAAGGTACTGGTGTCTAGGCATGGCTCTGGGGGGTCTGGTAGAGGCGGCTGCCCCGGTATTGTATATAATGATGCTGCATACTGACCCCAAATTTCGGGAGAAGCAATCCCTGGAGGGGGGGAGTGCTCATGGAAGAAACGCCAGGCCTCCCCTGAATCTCGGCTCAAAAAGAGCTTATACAAATCACGTTCCAACTGGGCTAAAAAGGCCCGCTTCTTCCGTCGTACTAGACGCCGAAGAGCAATCCGAGACTATTTATATGTGATCACCCCAAGTACAAGCTCGCGCTGAATCTGAGCTCTCATCTCTCTGCACTCATCATCATACCAACTATTTTGAGGTATGCTCCGAGAACGTCTTCTCTGATCTGGTCGAGTATGTGGGTATGCCTCTGTTGTCGCCCCATGCAAGATCTCAGTCAATAGAGTAGTAATCTCCTCCACAGTATAAATTGGCTCGGCTGCCCACATCCGTCTGTAAATCTCCTCTACATACACCGAGTCGGTCTCTGGTGTAAAAGCATATCGTGTGTGTGCAATCCTTTGTGGTGTCAGAGAAGCACTGTACTGGAAGCAGACTGAAAAAGTCAAAAGAGCATGGTCCACTGCTATTCCAACAGGTCTAGATCCCACACTAAGATCTTGAATACTAGAAATGAAGCTCGGTGAAGTCATGACATAATCCACTGTACTAGCCCCATGTCTGTGCGGAAAGCATGTAAATCCCCCAGAAGAAGGAAAAATCTCTATTCCAGTAAGTATGGCCAAACCATGCATAGCCGTCATCTCCATGAGATATCTCCCATACTCTGTATGCTCCCTATCTGTTGAGTGTCTGTCAAGCCCCATCTCCGAAATATCCACTTCTCCTCTGAGGTATCATAGAATACCGTTTGGGAGTTGGCCGTCCTGGCATTAAAGTCTCCCAGGAGAATGATATCTCCATCTCTAGAAAACTCCCATATGTCATCATCAAGTATAGAGAAAGTAGATTGTCCTCTGGGTGAGGCATAGACTGAAGTACTAGGGGGAAAGTAACATATAGCAATATATAAGAATCTGCCCGTCTCAGCTCTTAGTCTCACCCACATGTATCTCGCCTGGTCATCTCTCCGAACTATCTGTAATAGCGGCTGCAATTCCTCATTGAATAAGACAGCTACACCTCCTGAACCCCGGCTCCCGTGCTGGGATCTAGCATCTGGTCTACAAGTTGTTTCCCATAGATAACCAGTCACACGTGGCATCAACTGTCCAGACATCAAATGCGTTTCTGAGTAAAAAACAATGTCTCTATCTGTGAAGCTATCCTCAAAAGCACTCACATCCAACCTATAAGATCCATTACAATTCCATGCCGCCATCCGGAGAGGGAGAGAGAGAGAGAGAGAGAGAGAGAGAGAGAGAGAGAGGACATGTTTTTACAACCTTATCTTCTTTTCTAGTCAACCCATGCTCATCTATTTGCTTGTACTTGCATGCTCTATACTGCTGTTGGCTACTTATCTACTACCTTTTAGTTGGGAACTTGGGAAATTCCACAAATGGGGCGGCACATCAGAAATTTTCACTATGAAGATCTTCAATGGATCCAAATTAAGTCATTTCAGTTTAACCAAAATAGTTACACACCCACTTGCTAGACAAATACTCCTCTCCACATTTCCATGGCATGGTTACAGTTTTCTTAATTGTGAGGTGGCGCATTGACTTGGTAGGATCTCCAAGGCCAAGACTTCATTGGGGATTTCTTGTCATGCTGTATCCACCTAAGTATTGAAAGAGCACCAATAAGCTAGTTCCGGCATGACAAGGTCCTTAAAAGTTTTGGCGCTTCAGGGTTTCAGGGACACTCCCACATGGTGCAATATAGCTATAAATCCTCACTGGTGAGACTCTTCCCTGGTTAATGGCTCCAGGGGTTGTTTGTCACATACTTTTAATCCTTCAGGAAACCGGAAGTTATCAAATTCCAGGCTAAATATGTGAATAGTATAAGCCGCATTGCTACTGGTCAGTTTGGAGTCCAGATCTGTTTTGAGCTTTGTGTTATCGCGTTTTAACTGCTGCTTTGTGTAACCTGTTTAAGTTTTTTGAACAGTCACCAACCAAGAGTTTGAGCGGGCAAAAAATGCAACTATATCAGCAGTTTTGATGAGTTTAGAGTGCAGGGTGAGATTTTGGTCTGGAGCGAAATCTGAGGCAACTTTCTGGTTAAATTTTGTTTGATAGAGATGTTTTGATTCCAGACAGCAGTGATTGAGGATATTGCGTGCCAAATTATGTCTTACGGTCGAAGGTATGCCATGAGTGTTACTTGAAATTTCTCTACGTGTCCATCACTTATTGGTGTATAAGGTTAGTTTAGCTTCTAACTGATATTGAAGAAAGACAGTCAATGAGCATTTGGGGGATTGCGTGCATTCGTGCCCAATGTGTGTTCGGCATGTTTGACATAGTGACATGAAAACTGTTTCTTCCCCTCGAAACAAAACAATACTGAAAACACCTGAAACGTTTCTAAATAAGCACGAAACAAGGTGGCAAAACAAGGTTCTATTAAAACCTTTTGGGTCTCCTTTTATAATATTGAGTCTCAATCTGTTTCTAAAGAAAGCAAGTGACATTATGTTTGCTTCCCTCTCCACGTATGAGAGGTACAACAGAAAGGCATCAACTCTTTCTTTCTCTTACAATGAGAGTAAACTAATTAACTTGCACATGCACAAACATATTTAAATCTAACAAGGATGGATGACCTGTTTTATCTTCTATCATTGCACATATACTGCCTCTTAACTATGGCTTGCTAGTCACCTACACGGCTCAAATCATTGTAGATTTCATATTGCAATGATCTTTTTTTTTTCGAGAAAAACATCCTTCAATTAGTTAATGAAACTGCCCATAGGGCTACAACCACCTCTACTAGAGAGGCTACAACAATCATAAGGGGAGACTCTCCCAATGAAAAAGCAACATATGTACAATGAGGCTAAATTAGGAGATGGGAGGAGGGAAAAGCCACACAGGTGGACGGTAGTGCCATCTGAGCACACCCTGGACCATGGTGAAGAAAGGCCTAGGGTGCTAGAGTCGAAGAAACGCCTCTCTACGCTTCCGCATGCGGTCGGAGCTGCCTTGAAGTCTCTCGAATTGTCCCTTGAGAGTAAGGATCAGCTCCAGAAAAAAATATCGAACAGTCTCCACTGGTGGCACTAGGCGAGCCTCAAAGATGCGGAAGTAGCGGGCCCGCCAGATGAACCAGAGTGTGAGGCACAGACGAGCTCGCAACACACCTCTCTCTCACTGCACCACTCCTGTGGAGTAAGCTCTGCTGGAGTGTGGGTCGACCCCCCTGTATCACTATCATCCTGCTGGTGGAGGATACCTCAAACTGTAATGCAGGACCCATGAGAGTGGACCAAGGAGCTACCCCCCAAGTGCATTGCCGTGCGGTGGAAAGAGCTGGCATTAGCCGAAGGACCCAAAGCCAAACCTGTTGTGCCATAGGGTAGTCCCAAAGACAATGACGCTGACTCTCCAAAGGATGGTCACAAGCTGCACATATAGCCAAGAGGCCACTATGTACAAGCTAGCTCCCCACTGCTGTAGCTCTATGTGCAACCAGCCACGGGAACAACGTGACTCGCCGCGGTTGTCTGGTGTCCCACAACCTCGCCCAAAAAGCTGACAAGAACTCACTTGTGAGACTCTCCTCCGGCCAATGAGGTGCTGTAGCAGGACGCGCCTCTCCCCGTGCTGCCAGTATGTGACGTCCCAGCCGAACAGTGTACTGAAAGAAAGGGACACTTGGATGGTCGGGTGAGGAGAAAGGGTCCCTCCAAAACCACTCTCCAGGATCCCACTTCACTCGTGCCAGTGGACAACTCTCCCAAGCCCACAGCCTCCAGTGGCCTGTCTCAAGAGCTACTGGGTCAGGATCTATGACACAAGTCCTCCCACAGATGCCCACAACCCCGATCTTCTGAAAACAACACTCTGCAACCTGTGGGGCCTCTACTGAGATTCTGTGTAATCGACACTCGCCCTATAGCTTGAAAGACGTGGAGAGTACAGTCTCTGAGCAAGCCTAAACTGCGATGAGGACCTCCAATCGCGTGAAGGCCCCCATCCATCTGGGCGCTGCTGACTCGAGAGGTGTAAGCCACTCAGCTGGTACTGCCTCTGTGATGTCCTCTCATGCCCTATAGGTGGATGCTTTGAAGATCCTCTGACAAACTTGAAACCAGTCACCTAAAGTGCGTGCTGGATGTTCTACCATGGGACCCCAAGAAACATGCGGCCTACTACCAAGTGGCCCTTTGAGTGCTGACCCTGGGGTTCCAAACAAGGGGTTGTCTCAGGCGCTCCTTCGTGCAAGCAGGCTGGTGCTGTTCCAAGCCTCTCTGCAGCTGCTCGCAGGAGCGAAGCAGGCTCACAACAAAACGGTCTTGCAGTCTCCTGCTTAGGCCAACTCTGTGTATCTCCGTGAATATCCACCTGATAAAAGGTCTCCAAGGGCCTCCATCCTGAGGCACTCTAGCTCTAAGTCGCTGAAGCAAAAACTCCTTCTAGGGCTCCTCCCCTGGAAGCAGTCCTCCTACAATAAACTTCCCAAGAAGGGCTCCGCTCTGTTATGCTGGGTCTATGATCCCTCACCTCCCCTGAGAACAAGGTAGAGTGATGACCTGCCAGGCCACTTTGGCCCGGGCTATCTGAGTGTCGCGCCCTGACCAAAGGAAGTTCCTGATCAGCCTCTCTACCTGGCTGATACAGGAGCAACAAGATGTAATGTACCACATAGTAGCCAACAACACCTGGCTGGCCACTACAACTTTGCCTGGCAAAGAAAGTCGTGCCGAGCTCCAATGTAACAGCTTCCTCCTGATGGACTGGAGGAGGGGAGCAATCTGCTGCTTAGGAGACAAGTTTAAGCCAACCTGACAGCCCAAGTATCGAACTGCAGTCCCTGGGGGGATCCATCTGAAACCCTCACCTAGCAGCCAATCAGCGTAAGAGCACTACCAACCGAGAAAGCGACTGTCTTCCTCCAGTTGATCAGTGCGCCTGATGCACAACAAAAAGTCTCAAGAGCCTGCTCACACTTGGTGATGTTGGCCTCTTGGCCCTCCAAGTACAAAGCTGAGTCGACTGCAAACTCAACATCCTGTAGCTCATCGCCCCGAATAGGAAGCGCTAAGCCACGTAAACCAACGTGCTGTGAAACCAAAAATCTGCTCATCGCCTCAACATAGAACAGAAAGAGGAAGGGGGCAAGAAGGCAGCCCTGTCTGACCGAACGTGTAAGCATGAAGCGGTCTCCTCTACCTCCTGACAAAAGCACCTGATTGTGTGCAGGTCTGTAGAGAGCTGACACACCTCTGATCCAAGCATCTGAGAAGCCCATCCTGCATAGAGTGCCCGCCAAAAAGTCCCTGTCAACTCTATCGTAGGCCTTCTCAAAATCGAGAAGAAGAATCACCAAATCCTCACCATAAAGGCGCGCGAGGGTAGATGCCTCCTAGAAAGTAAAGATGTTGTCAAGGATACTGCGGTCCTTGACAAAACCTGTCTGGGACCCATGTATAATGCTCTCTAGAACTGGCATGCATCGTGACGCTCTAATTGTGGCTCTTCAGACAATAGGTCACAATAAAAGTCAGTAGCAATTGCACGCATGTGCTCTGGCTCTGAAGCAATTGGCCCGTCAGGGCTCCTCAAGTGGCTGACACTGGCGTGCGCATGCCGGGGTTCCACTGTCTCAAAGATCGCCTTGGTCACTCTGTCACCCACCTGGGTCTATTGAGATGCCTGTTGATGGAAAGCAAACTCATGATGCCTATAGATGGAAAGCAAATGCTACTCCAACCATGGACTGTCTGGGTGCTGCTCCCGCATCCTCGGCAAGGGTGCAATGCCCCGTCGGAGACGTTGCTCCTCCCTTCTCGTTGTAGCCAGGCAGGCCGTAGATTCCTGAAGAAAGAATTGACTAAGCTGAGAAAGTCTAGAGGCCACTCTGTCAGGAGGGAGTTCTGCGTATCCAAGCCCTCTGTCCAAAAAGTCACCACTCGCTCTCTGAGCTCAGAGTCCAGCGAGATCCTCTCAGGGATGCGTAGCATCGTCCTCCCCCTCCTCTGTCTATTTGTCATTGTGAGGATCATTGGTGCATGGTCCGAAAAAGATGTCCCAGCGAGAATGCAAACTGTCCCACCGAAGTCACAGAAGTGGTCACTAGTGTAGAAGCGATCTATCCGCGATGATTCACTCCTCGCACTCTGCGGTCCGTACAAGAGAAGGCCAAGCTGTTTGGGAGCCTCACAAAGCTAGAGTGCTGCCAAACATCTGAAACCCTCAAAGTCATACATAGCCTCTCCCAAGCTGCCAACTCAGCGCCATGCATTGTAGCATGGCTACTTCCAATCCTGTTAGAGGGGTCCTCAAGCATATTGAAGTCTCCCCCAATGCACCATTGCTCTGCATGCGACAGAGACTCTACAATGTGAGACCAAACCTCTGCACATGCACTCGCCACATTGGGTGCATAGATATTCAGTGTCACAAACTGATGATGTGGCAACGTGCAGGATCCTTGAGATGCGTCGACATGCTGACCCCCGGAAAATGCATTGTAATTTGTGGTGTGACAAACTGATACGTGGCAGCCGAACACCGCAAATCGTGCTGCTAACGTGGCAGAATTGTACGGATTTCTGTAAATTGTGCTGGCTGCTTTTTGGGAGTTTTTGTAGCTAGTTGCTTTATGGGGATTATTTTTTTAGCAGTAAAGCTTTTGGGGCTTAATGCTTTTGAGAGAGAAGCTTTTAAATTAATGATTTTGGGGCTTTGCTTTTGGGCATCCCATGTACCAATAAATAAGTTCGTCGGGCCTCACTTCTGAGAGCATTTGGACATAGAGTCTGAGAGTGAGCACCAACCGACTCTCTTGTACTTTGAACATAGATCAATATAAAAAGAAATACCGAAAGGGGCGCCAGTCTTTGGGGCCAATACCTCTGGGCACGAAACTATGCCGGGTCGTGTCATCTTTATGACTGTTTTGAAGTAAATCTCTGTTGTGTCGTGGTAGCATCTTGACTTGGGGTGTCCAAGTTTGTTACAGTGGTATCGAAGTGCGGGCGATTTCTCTTCTATTGGGAAATCCAATCCGTTTCTCGCGGCACTTATGGATTCCAACAAGAAACAGTTGACTTCTTCTGAATCTGCAAGCGGGAGGAGATCACGAAGAAGATTCTCATGATCAAACAGAGGAAGAGTATGGCCCATCTCGGCCTACTCAATTCGAGGTTGAAGGGATGGAACGTCTACAGCTGGTTGACGAGGCAACAAAGCAGATGATTAAAATTGCGAAGGATTTGAAATTTGCAAATTTTTGTCTCAGCAATCCATCGCAGAAGTGCACACCCAGTGGTAGAAAGCCACAAAACCACCCATCAAACCGGCAATCGAGAAACCTTCTTCGAGGATCTTTATAGAGCAAGAATTACAAGAGGTGGTTCAAACAAAGATCAGCCGGCTTTTGGACGCAAACAACAAATCGAGAAAGCGAGAGAAAAAGCACAAGAAAGGGACTGACTTCCCGGGTTATTTGGGTCGTCAATCTTCTTTTGCATCGGCAAGAAAGCAAAAGAAGCGTGTACGATTTAAAGGACTACCCAGTTCTTCTTCTTCTTCTTTTGACAGTTCTTCTAGCTGTTCTGACTCGAGCGAAGAAGACAGAAAAGGCAAAAAGCAAAGCAAAAAGCAAATCTTTGGAAAGGCAAAGAAAAAGGCAAAGAAGCCAAGATTTCGCCCAGTTTCTGATAGTTCTACAGAGGAGTCATCCTTAGATAGTTCAGACTCCGACGATCACATGTTTTAAGCAAAGAAGAAGCATTTGTACAGAGCCAACCAATATGACTTTCTTGAAGATAAAAGCAAGAAAGTAAAGGAATCCAAAGAAGGTGGACAATCGATCAATTTGACTCTTTTTTTGGGTTCCTAGATGCTCCGAGGGCTTTGGCCTTCATTCAACAGTTTGACATAGCTTTCTCGGGAGGGCATTACTCAGAGCACTCCAAGATTAGGAGGGCTACATCTTTCTTCAAGGGAAATGCTCGAACATCGTGGTCCACTCTTCTTATGAGGCAGGAAGCTCCTGTTAAATGGTTGAAATTCAAAAGGCTCTTTATTTCTTCTTGGCTGACTCGAGAGTACGAACGAGATATACGAACCGCTTGGAATCATCTTCGGATGACCAAGGGAGATTCTTTGGACGCTTACTGCGAGATATTTTGGAACTTTTTTCTACCAACCTCTTCATTTAAGAAGGTCTCGTTTAAGGAACAGATTGATCGGTTTTGCTGCGAACTCCCTACAGAGATCCGAGATTACTACTTGGGACAAAAGTCTAATTCTATTGAAGAATTGATGGGTCATGCGAAATGGGGTTTTGCGATACATTCAGCAAATTTAACTTGCCCCACTAATGAGATCTTGACTCAGAGAACCCAATAGACTTCTAACAATGAAAGTAGAAAGAGAGAGTTCCCAAGAAAAGAAAGACAAGGATACAGGACCCCGTGTCACTCTTCGAGAGAGGGCTAGTTACATCAAAGAAGGGAAGTGTTTTGGATGTGGGAAACATGGGCACGTCTCCGCGAAGTGCCCCAAAAAGGTAGAGCAAGAAAAGAATGAAGATAGGCTAGAGAGTTTGAGAGCAGCAGAGGAACGTGGCAGAAAAGGCAAGATGAGAGCAGGACTAGTTCCAGATTGCATGGGTACTGACCCAAGCATGATTGATGAAAGTACAGAACTTTGCCTAGCTTAGGGCAAAGTGAAAGATCAAGAAGCCCTGATTTTCTTTGATGAGGAGCCAAGGCCAACTTCATCTCACCTGAAGTGGCGGCGCGGCTCGAGATTACACCCGATCAGATGGGACCACTTGCAGAGGCAGTTCTAGCGGCACCCTGACGGGGCATAGCCATTACACCTGTCATTGGCAAACTTCGGTTGCATTGTCAGGGGTATTTGGGGCACGAGGACTTTTACATAATGCCCTTGGAAGGTTGTGACGTCCTCCTTGGAGTCCCTTGGTACCATAAGAACAACGCCGTGGTCGATTCTCGGGCAAAGTAAGCAACTTTGACAACTGAAAAGGGACGAAAAATTATACTTGATGTGAAATTGAAGGGCGAGTCTGTCCCTATTGTATCGACTTGATGAAGAAAACAATGTTGTGCGTTACACAGCCATTGAGGGAAAAGGTTCTAACTGAATGCCATTGTCCACCGTTTATGGGTCACCGCGGCATTGACACCACCTTGAAAGGTGTGGGGCATTACTTCCTTTGGCCGAGACTCAAGAAGGATGTGGACGACTTTGTACGCAGTTGCTTGGTATGCCAAAAGGTTAAGTTTGACAAGCATAAAGCACAGGAATTGTTACAGCCTCTACCCATTCCCACCTACCCTTGGGAAAGTATTGCAATGGATTTCATTTTTGATCTCCCGAAGACACAGAGTGGGCATGATGGCATTTGGACTGTTATTGACAGATTTAGCAAGCAAGCTCACCTTGTTCCAATGAAGAGATAGTCAAGCTGGATCATTTAGTGAGACTGTTCATTACAGATTTTCAGATTACATGGCATGCGTGAGACAATAGTCTCTGACAGAGATCTCCGATTCACGAGTTTGTTTTGGAAGGCTATTTGGGAGAACATTGGCACACGGTTGCAGTTCTTGTCATCTCTTCACTCGCAGACTGATGGGCAATCTGAGATTGCAAATTCAGTCATACTGGATTTATTGAAGTCTTACATTTCTGATCAGAAGACTCTGGGAATCTTTTTTGCCCTTGGTGGAATTTGCCTACAGTAACACAATGGACTCTTTGACGAGGAAGGCACCATTTGAGATTATTGAAGGTGCTACGAAGGTTCCACCCTTCTTTAGCACGAAGGTTAAGATTTTTGAAGCCAACCAGTACACGAGGGACTTGGACACTGCTTTTGCCAAGGTCCAGGAGGCTTTAGCGAAATCTCAGGAAAGACACAAGAAGGCAGCAGATCGACACCGTCGCTATTTGAAATTAAAGGAAGACAAATGGGTGCTCTTACATTTTGAGAAGGCACGTCTAACAAAGAAAAAAGATAAAGAGCAGCTTTTTCCAAAGCTTAGCATGAGATAGTATGGACCTTTCGAGATAAAAGAAAAGATAAATGATGTCGCCTTTAGACTGTCCGATACTTGGAGAATTCACAATGCTTTTCATGTGAGTCTCTTGAAGCCTTTTAATGGCGATGTGCCCGATGATGGGGAGCTAGATAAGCAACCCGAAGTGGAGGAAAGTGAGGAGATCCTCGTTCAAGTATAGATATTGACACATAAAGATAGAAAGATTAAAGGTAAATTCATTAGGCGGTTCTTGCCAAGAACTATTCTGCATTGGGTGCGAAGTGGATGGAGAAGGACTTATCGAATACTCCTCAAATTCTGGAACTTTACCTTGAAGCATTCGGTTTAGCATAGTCTACTTTGATAGAACCCCGATTTCAGTATGGGTGAATCTAGTGCAGCGGGCTTGCACAAGAGGGGAGTTGCTCCGCTTCTTTGTCAATAGATTACCCCGATTTTGGATATAGAGTCATTGATGTCCCTTTGGGTTTCAGGGATACTCCTGGGCTGGTTGTATGACTTTATGAACTGGAATTCCCGAAAATGAAAATGATACTGATTGGTTTGTACTGGACTTGTTTGAGTGCAGGAACTGAAAGAAGAAACGATTACAACATTTTGGTCTCATAAATCTCTATAGACATGATTGCAATAAGGATTAGTTAATCGGGCATTTATGAGGTCCGGAATGGATCTAGATGCGATTACTAAATACATTTCCAATTAATCATGGTCTGAGATTTGGAATGAATTTGAATGTGATTTGTCATTGATGTCCCGTGATGTCAAGTGATGGCCTGTGATGTTCAGTGATGTGATTGTTGATTGGTACATATGCTAGATGTGTTGTGTCTAGTGCATCGGTACTAATAGTCAGTGTCTACTAAGACAATTTATGGCCTCTTTCTGTTTTGCAGGCATAATCGAGGGCGATTACAATTCTTTCAAGAGGGGGGTATGTCACAAACTGATGACGTGGAAGCATGCAGGATCCCAAAGATGCGCCAATAGGCTGACCCCAGAAAATGTGTCCCAATTTGCGCTGACACGTGGCAGATGTACGGACGCCGCAAATCCTGACGTGGCAGAATTGTACAAATTCCGTAAAGCATTAGGAAGAGAATGGGGTCTAGAAGGGCCTCTTTATTTGGCAATTTAAGGGAGTCAAACCTCTAGTATTAAGAAATCAATCAAAGGACAGATTTTGAATCCAAACAAGCAAAACGGCTAGTTTGTTTGAATTCAAATTTTCCCTCCAAAATAGAGTTTAAAATGTAGCGAGCAAAACCATATCATGTAACATATCTACAGAAAGAGCTCGGCGTGTAAATCACAGATCTATAATCTCCGCTCAAATTGGAGATCATATGTAAGAGATATGGAAGGCCGAAAGTCATAAAATTGTCCACTCCCTTTTTGGGGGGAAAAGTGCATCCTTTGACCACTCTTACACACCCACCATTCTTGTACACATGGCATGCACCTATTTGTCAAAATGTTAATCACCTTCATAATCTTATGGCAAATAAAGAGGCCCTCCTAGACTCCATTCTCTTCCTAATGCTGCGCTTGTTGCTTTTTGGCAGTTTTTGGAGCCAATTGCTTTATGGGGATTATTATTTTTAGCATTAAAGCTTTTGGGCTTAATGCTTTTGAGAGAGAAGCTTTTAAGTTAATATTTTGGGACTCTGCTTTTGGGCATCCCTTGTACTAATAAATAAGTTGGTTGGGCCTCACTTCTGAGAGCATCTGGACGGAGAGTCTAAGAGTGAGCCCCCTTCTTTCTCTCTTGTACTTTGAACACAGATTAATATAAAAAGAAATACCGAAAGGAGCGCTAGTCTTTGGGGCCAATACCTCTGGGCATGGAACTACGCCGGGCCGTATCATCTTTGTGATTGTTTTGAAGTAAATCTTTGTTGTGTCGCGGTAGAATCTTGACTTGGGTGTCTAGTTTGTTACATTCAGGAAGCCCAAGAGGCAACCCTGAACCTGCATAGTAATCCACTGATCCTTGCTAGGCACAATAATACCTTTGTCCACAATGGCCTATTGCCAAGAGTCCGCAATAGTCATACATTCCCCTCCTTGGATACCACCAGGTCCAAATGCAGCTAACCAAAATGTCTCATATCGACCACGCAGAAGTTGACCACATCATTTAATATGGCTCTCACATAGATGATGCTCTTGTATCAGAAGAAGATCAATCTCTCCTCCCACAATGCATCGCTGAAGCTTCCGGCCTAATCGGCCCCTCTCGGGCTGAAACTGGGGCCCACCTAATCTGTGCACGTTCCATGAGACGATCCTCATGGAGAGCGAGAGAACTAATACTGCAGCAGCAGCTAACCGTGCTTTCTTCGAGGCTGGCTTGGATGGGGAATAATCCATATCCGAGCGTCCTCGAGATAGGCGTGAGTGCAAAGAGTGTCTAGCCCAGGCCCAAGAAGAACGAGCCGTGCGCAGGGCAACCTCCTTTGTCGAGGAGTCCTCATGTATGTGTACATATCATGGCGGGCTCTGCGTGTCAGCAAAGAAGTGTACCACAATGTGTCTACGTCCTGCCGAGTCTGGAGGTGTCATTGAGAACTTGGTCGATGGCCACAGAGTCTGAACCAAGTCTGTAACCCCTAGGTCTCCCATGTGGTGAGAGAACTTGAGGGCCTGTGCCTGCAGCCACTCCAACACTGAGTCCAAAGTCCACTCAGGCTGGTCCCTGCCACAAAGGGGAAAAGAGAAGCCAACCACTGAGTCTAGGCCCTCTATCCCTCTAGCTACAAGGAACAGTACATGAACTCTGAAGCAAGATGCCTCAAAGTCTGGTGCAGGGTCGCCGAGAAAACGTGTGAAGTCGTAGGCAAAGAACTCCCACCAACGACGAATGTCAAAGCTCGTCAGTCCATGAGGAATTGCTGTAAAGGGAGACGTCTTCCCCAGAAGGGGGGTTCGCAAAAAAGGCTCTCTCTCTCTTGCCAAGCGACTCGTGGCAAAGGTGCTGCCAAGAGATCTCCTAGTAGTCGAGGATGGTCTTGCCCCTTGGGACAGCTGCGGGGCAGGAGTAGGAGGAGATGTGGATGGAAACAGGGGGGTAGCGGGAGAAGGAGGAGTGGGTGTGCGGGGAGCGGTAGTGGGAGAAGGGAGAGGAGGGGAGGAGGAGGAAGGAGGCAGAAGGGGAGGGACGGAGGGGAACTCGCGGGGGGGGGAGGCTGAGGTGGAGGGTGGAGGGTGGAGGCGGAACCTCGTCCTGCTGAAGAGGATCGAAACAGTTGCCTCTGTGAACCCATTGCTACTGGCCTGAAGCTTGGGGACCACTCTGAGTGCCAGGCTGATGTGGTGGCCTGTTTCGACGCCGACCACAAACATGCTGCCAGCCCTCCTCCGCCCGAGGGAGAAGGGAGAGGAGGGGAGGAGGAGGAAGGAGGCAGAAGGGGAGGGACGGAGGGGAACTCGCAGGGGGGGGGGGGAGAGGCTGAGGTGGAGGGTGGAGCCGGAACCTTGTCCAGCTGAAGAGGATCGAAACGGTTGCCTGTGTGAACCCACTGTTGCTGGCCTGAAGCTTGGGGACCACTCTGAGTGCTAGGCTGATGTGGTGGCCCGTTTCGACGCTGACCACAAACATGCTACCAGCCCTCCTCCGCCTGAGCCACAGGCTCGGAGAGTGGCTCTGCCTATGTACCTTGTGACTCTATCTGTTGCTGCTGGTCAGCCCTTGGAGGTTGGGGGTGAGCCTGAGGTGAAGCTCGGGGTCTCCTCCGTGGACAGGCCTTTGCAAGATGGCCCATCTGACGAAAAACAAAACACTGATTCAAGAGGCCCGAATACTCCACGCTCTGACAGAACCAACCGCCGCTCACCCTAGGAAGGAGGATGACCTTCGGGAGAGTGTGGGTGTTTCTAACCATAACCCGTACAGTGGGAATGCCGGCCGCCTAGGCAGCTATAGAGGTTGCCGTGCGAGGTGTCTCCAAGACAGTCCCAATCTTTGAGCCTATCCTAGAAAGGAGCGGAAGGTACTCCCTCCTCAAGCCGGGGAGGAGATCACACACCTCTCCTCTGCTAGGTCGGGTGGCGATGATCTTGCAGACGACAGAAGTCGCCTGAAGGCGCTCCACCTCTGCTGCGAGGTTCGCTTGCTCTGTCAGCGATAGAGCAAGTCTGATGGTGCAGGGTCGGGCGAGGGGGAATTCTTGAGAGTCCCTCTGGAGTGGAGCATGAGCCTCCATCTGTGTCTGCTGTTGTGATGGAAAGGGGTTGAATGAAGACAACTCTCTGAAAAACTCCGGCGAGTAGAGTCGAAGAACGCCACTGACAAGGCTAAACAGAGTGAGGCCTCAATTGGGGGGGGGGGGGGGGGGGGATGGAGCGCAAAGGGGGGTCGACGGGCAGGGGGAACAGAGGGATGACGGTTTGAGGGGTGACAGGCTGACAGGAGGCGGGCTGTGGGATGGCAGGCTGAGCGGACGGCAGGCTGTGGGATGGCAGGGCTGAGGGAGGGCGGGTTGAGGGCAGCGGGCAGCTGCGGGAGGGGTGGGGGGAGAAGCGTGTGGGACGGCAGAGGCGGGGCACGACAGCGCGGGCAGTGGGGAGGCAGCACGAGGAGGGTGAGGGGAGGGCGAGCACAGCAGGCAGCGAGCGTTACCAAGAAAATAAGGGCTTTGAAGCCATTGACTTTCATTGCAATGATCTTTAATGCTAGCTTGATTAATATGTATGTAACTGCTATCAAAATGGTAAGCTCAAGGCATTATGTATCCTACAACTTCAAGGAAGCTATTTGTTTCTTCTTGGCATCTTCGGAACTGAACAAAATGAAATGTGTTGAAACAAGGCATCAATGAAACACACGAAACATTTCTTATGACTATGGCATGAGTTTCAGATCTTTAATGCTAGCTTGATTAATATGTATGCAACTCTATCAAAATGCTCAGCTTTAGGCTTTATGTACCCTTTCCACGAAAGCTTTAGGTTCTTTGAAGAAGTACATGAAATGTTTCTCATGACTATGGCATGCGATCCATGCATACTAGGGTTTCCCAGATAATGGATCATTTTTCTGTATTTGGAGAATTTCCCAATACACACACATGAATGCACTACCTCTACCTCTTGCCTCTCAAATATTCTGTGTGGATCGTCTCCAGGCTCTCTCTCGGTAAAAGTCCTCGAGTGCTGTCATATGTCTTTGTGGTCCCCCTCTTCGAGCTTGACATTGAAACCATGTCATTTGCATACATCCAGATAGAGACCAACATCCTGGAAGAGATATACCTCCGCCACTTCTTTTGTCCATGAAAGATCTCATCAATGTATAGCCCAAATAATGTGGGAGAGAGCGGGTAACCATGCATCACCCCTAGAGTGCTATCCACCTTTGCTGACCAACCTCTCGGACAACCTACTTGTCCAATGATGCCCCATATTATGTCAGATAGTAGTCCAATCTCCTGTACTCTCTGAAGCAGTCAATCTCATGGAACCATATCAAATGCTTTTTGGAAATCCACAAAGCAGCAATATAATCGGCTGCCTTGAGCTTGTGCCTGCTCTATGAGTGTTCGTAAGGTAAAGATATGATCCATAGAACAAAACTGTCATCAAAACCCTACCTGGCCTCTTGCTTTGAGCCTTGCTGTCTGTGCTAGAGAACTCAACTCCACCTAAAACAACGATTCATAATTCTTGTCCAAGAAGTGGCCAACCATGAGAAAGCTAGGAGGAAGGAAGGGAAGAAAAGAAGACGACGAGCTGGGAGGACAGAGGCTACAAAGCTTGTGTATAGAAGAAGAGAAAATGTTTCTCCTCTCTCCTCGGATACTACTTCACCAGCTCTTCATGATCCGCTAGTTGATTCTCAGGGCAGTGATTTGGATATCGGCAGCAGGTCTGAAGGCATAAATTCAGCTTATGAGCGGCATTTTCCTTCTTTGGTAGAGAGTGCTAAGCAGTTTGCCGAGTCTTTGAAGACACCTAGGAGGTCTTCAAGACTTAACCCCAATATCTAGCCTTGATTTGTGGCAATCTTGTATCTTAGATTGCCCTAGGATTTTATCTTTTGGTGATACCATTTATGGTGTTCTCTCTGTATTATTCTCATGTAATTCTACCTTGGGGTCTGTGCCCTTGAGGTGATTTTAATAGAAAGATTTTCTCTTTTGAAAAAAAAAAAGTGGCCAACCATGATCCATCATTACTTATAGTTACTTAGTTATGATCTAAGAGGGGTGCCGATTAAACCACTGAGCAGGTGTGTAATGCTAGATGATGTGTCCTTGATCCACACAGTACACTAAAAAGAACTGAAAACCTCGCCCATGTCCGCAGGAAAGAGTATCTACGCTGTTACAAGTTGCTTGACGTGGAATGGGAGTCGCACGTGCAAACGGGCAAAAACCTATAAAGGATAAAAACACTTCGGTGAAAGTGCTACGTGGCAGGCTGCCCTCTGAATTGCATTGATAGTTGTTGACGTGGCAGATCCCTGCGGACAAACGCTGCGATACTTTTGCTCAAGGGATTTTTAGCGCCCAGCTTTTGGACCAGGAGCTTTTAGTGCGGAGAGTTTTGGGAAGCACCATGCTTTTGGGCCTTCTGTAATTGTTAAAAGGGTGCCCCTGGGTCTCTTTCCACATACTTGTGTGGGAGCAGAGATGTGGAGAGGACCCTTGAGAGTTGTACTTTTTGTGAGCATATATGTTAGTACCTAGTTCTACACCCACTATTGGGCACTAACAAGGTTAGTGGGGATTGTTTTTTACTATGCGTGATGGAGTTGATGGTTGGATTGTCTTGTGGGTGACTACCACGGGTCTATACCTTGCACTTTCCTTTAAGGGTGAATCTAGGCTTATCTTGGTTTCATCTAGAGCACATACACTACACTTTTTTTTTTCTAGTAATGTCAGATTGAATCACCATGGGAAACCTCAACACGAGGAAAACCCATAGAAAATATTACAAGCAATAAATCAGAAACGGCCAAAGTAGAGGCTGTGATGACTTGAATTTGTTGAAACATGAGGAAATTACGTGCTCTCCACACTATCCATAGCACCCAGAATCTAACCCAGCCAAAAAAGTATGCGCATGGCCAAAGCAATGGTGGAAGCACTCAAAAAATCCAAAAAAATCGACCAAATTGTATCCCAGGGAAACGCGTGCGAGGAGTTGTAGAGATGCAGTCCACAAACTTTTGCGTACGAGAACAAGTCCACAATAAATGTCGAATATTCTCAATGCCTACACTACAACGAACAGATCGCGAAGAGGCCAATCTTCTGGAGCATAGAAATTTACCAATTTGGAGAACCCCACACATGCAGAAATTAGAGAGAGAGTGCAGTGGACCCAAACACTCTGCTAATCCCATATGGCCATAGTACAAGGAGGGGGTCTTCATATATAGGCAAATTTCAAGTATGCCTAACCTACAACTGTACCCCACTACTTGGTAAAAATGGACCAACTTGCTAATGAATGTGACATATTGCACACATTTAGAAGCAGAACTGTAGAACATTGGAGACTCTAACCTCGAGAAACCCTAAGAACTGGGGTCCTGCCTAATACTAACCTACCGGGTGGGCAACACTGTGGAATGCACCGCCGAGAAAATACATTCTTGGGAAAACAAGAGCAAGTCTCCCAATAGTGCTTAAGACACAAGATCAACACCACAAACTGTATCAAAAGAACTCCCACAATACCGTAGCTCACAGACAAATGATCCCTTGGGAATTTACAAGCACACACCCATCCAAAAGACCACCAAAATTAGGTTGGCATGGAGTTATGACACACGCCAACCAATGCACTTGAGCTTCCTCCTTCACCGATCGACTCTTCAAGACCATAACTTCAAAGTGTGTATATGCCACAAAACATGTAAGCCTTCACAACTTACTCTACATCAAACTGCCTATGGGCTACCATATCTTGTACCTTGCAAGAAATAGACTAAATCACAACTTCAAAAGGGATGCTTTCAAGCCTAAAAAATTCTCAGTATTTTTTGCAACAAAAGTTCTAAAGACACCAAATTTGAATTTATGCACCACTATGTTCAAAATTGCCGCAAACAGTACGTTGCCATGGCACGACTACACACAAAGAAGGCTAGTCAAGGGCAAAATACTTCATCAAAAGGCACGAAGAAGCCATAACGAACCAAGACCTGCAAATTTTTTATATTAGGATGAAATTTTGTATGTTTGTACTCGAGCTTAGGCTATAAACAAGTCATACGTCAAAAAACTCACTAATGGACACTTAAGGCAACCCACCGGCTGGTGCTAGGTAATTGATTGCATTGCATGTACACGTGCTTGCTACAGAAAGCTTAAAAGGCCACAAAAAGAAAGCCCACATGCCTTTTGACACATGGCATCATGCCCATACATACAAATTTACAAAACATGGTGTCCAAAATATGTGCAACATAGTTTTCAGACCCTAGCATGCTAGATCATTCATGATTAGCAATAGAAAAGAGAACCCATAAACCAAGTGATGGAGTCTTCACTTTATCTTCATAATCAGCTAGACGACATGAAAATACTTCAAAGGAAAACTCACCGTCAACCACAGTCATCAGTCTCGCAACATACTTCTTCAACCTATAGCCATTCACCTCCGCTTTATGTGGGGTACCATTCAAATGAGCAAGTTGGTATGTGCCATTTGGAAACCTGTTCAAGACCAAGAAAGGACCTTGCCGCTTGATCTGAAATTTCTTTTGAAAAGTGCTATATAGCTTGCTATTGTAACAAAGAACCATGTCACCCTTCTTGACGTCTTTGTCTCTCGCCTTCTCATTTGCTTTTGCATAATGTTCTCGAGTATGTGTTCATAATGTTCAAAAGCAAGCTACCTATCCAATTGTGCACATTGTAAATAAAAAGCCTCTTTTTGAGTGAATTATATCCTTCATCTTTAAGCTTTAACATCAACCTTAAAGATGGTATCTCCACTCTAATAGGAAGCAAAGTCTCTTTGCCAAAAACTAAGTGGAAGGGAGAGAAACCAGTACCTGAATTGATGGCAATCCTGTAAGCCCATAGAGCATAAGGTAGCTCTTTATTCCGAGTCTTTATATTACTTTTTGTCATCTTTGTGAGCATCCTCATGAGTTCTCCATTGAAGCTCTCATTCATTCCAATACATTGAGGATAATAGGAAGTAGCAAACGTGCAGCACATATGCAACTTTTCCTATAAATAATCCACTAGCTCTTCTTTGAAACCTGGATCTTAAAGTAACTCTAATGTTCATATACAAATTGGTACTTTACTTGTGATTCGCTTAACAGCTTTGGCTTGGGCCCACCTAGATAGATAGTCAATCGCAGTATGTAGCATTTGCCCCTAGTTGTTATAGGTAAAGGGCCTATTGCATCAAAATCTTAATCCTCAAATACATTATGTGCCACAATGGTGCTTCTAATTTCTTTTGAGAACTCTTATTTGACATGCTTTGGCACCTCTTTGAAGCAAAATGGCCACCACAACCCTCATGATTCTCCTCTAAAATTTTTCCTTTTCAACGCACTCGTCTCATCATAAGATTAGCCCCTTTTTATATACAAGGTATCACCAACAAGCAACACATACAAGACATATGAAACCTGTTTTAAGAAGCTTGTTTATCTTTTCCTTTAAAGCATTAAGTTGTACCTATCCCATTCTCATTAGCTTTTGGCGTACAGGCTGAGCTCCTTCCTTGATTGGAATGTTGATCTCCTCTCCTTAAAAGCCTCTAATTTCCTCATAAGAAGTGATGAATAAATTAGGAAATTGTTGTATCATGTGTAGGTACTTACCCTTCTCATGACTAGTCAAATCTGGAGATAGCACCATAATCTTGCGCTCGAGAAGCAATCTGTGAAGAAAGAGGAAACATATCACCACCCAATCTTTTTGGCTTGTCAGATCGAGGGCTTTTATGACCCCATTCGCCTAAATCGTAACATTGAAACATATCCCTTCTGCTAGCCATGCCTCTTCCTCTTCCACGTGTGAACCCCTCATTGTTTCCATAGCTGCGACCATATCCATAGCTTTGACCTCTTCCAACTCCCATCATTTGTATACTAAGATTCTTTATAACCTTTAAAACTGCTTGCGAAAAACATTCACATCATGAGAAGCTTGTTAATCATAACCTGACTCTTTGATGAGGACCCTTGGTTGCTCTATAACTTGCACTTCAACCTTTGGCTCAACGTTGATTCCAAGTTTACTAAGACGCTCTGGTTTCCTCTCCTTGTTCTTTGCAATTTCAACTGCCTCTTCAAAGGTCTTTGGCTGCTCAAGCTCCACCTTCAAGCATAGACTACTCCTCAAAATTGCCAAGATTTGTCCAAGTTTACAGTGACTCTGACCGATGCCTAAGGTTGTAGGCACATTATGGTTCACTTTTTTGCAGATGCACAGATGTCTCCTTGCTATGTATATACTCATGAGGACTCTTGGGCAGAGTATGTGGCTCAGAGGACTGCACGGGCAGCGTGGGCATGGGTGAAACATGAGATCGAGGACACTCGGATGTGGACTACTCCCCATCCAAACTACCGTCGAAGGTTGCTCGCCTGGCTACCATAGCATCGTCAGTCTACTCTCATTGACCCTTTGAGAACTGTGTCATGGAATATCCAGGGCCTTGGAGGTCCATAGTTTGTGCGTTAGCGGGGTGGCTTGAGACAGGAGCTCTATAGATGCCTTGTGGGTGGTCCTATTGATATGCTTATGCTACAGGAACATCATTTGTGTGCATTAGGGTCAATTTGGATGAAAAAAGGGCCATGTAAGGATCTAAAAAGGGACAAACATAAAAAAGACCATGAAGATCTTACCAAAACTATTCAACATGGGTACCAAAACTATTCAACATGGGTACTCATTGGATAGAGCTCATCAAGCGCCAACCATGGACCATTTGAGCACTACATTTGGAGTTCATATGCAAAAGTTATGGCTAAAATAGTGCAAAATATTTCAAAAGCAATGAAGGAGATCTTGACTCGTGCACAAAAGTGCCATACTTTTGGAAAGGTGGATCCTCCTTGACCCTTAGATCAAGAATAGAGAAACCCTAAACGACCCTTATTTCATCTAAATTGGCCCTAATGGAGAGCCGCATTTAGCATTGTGAACAGTTTTTGCGAGGTAAATATGAGACTTTTTGGTCAGTTGCTTTCTGGCTTGGAGACATTTAGGGAGGTGTATGCATGACTATTGTGGACTCATGGTAGCAGGCCATTGTGGGCAGAGGAATCATTGTGCCAGGCTGGGCCCAGTGGGTCACCATGCAGATTCAAGGTAGCCTTGTGGGCTTCTTGAACATTTACACGTCAACCATGCAAGTGCTTATGCTGAGATTTGGTCACATATTGTGGATTCCTTGCCTCATGTAGAGCACTGGTGCATTGGAGGGGACTTCAACATTTTGAGGACCCCTCTGATAGGATAGGAGGCAGCCTCACGCTACTGTTCACGAGGTTTAGTTGGCTGCTTAGGTGCGCCTATGTATGACTATGAAGATCTCGGCTGTATGGCAGCATGTAGCCTTTATACGGCACTTAGATAGTCTCTCTTTCTCTAGGCCTGGCGGCAGAGTAGGAGATGTGAATCTATCTAGGATAGATCGTTTCTATGCAAGTGACCACCTTTGTTACATGAGCAGCTCAGCATGCATATTGGCAGGGACTCTTTTTTATGATCATGAGCCGGTGATTCTTACTGTGTTAGATAGATAGAGGCAGTGTTATGCGATAGGATTTTGTTGGATACCGAGTTCAGGGAGCAGGTTGTGATGCTATGGATTGAGAGTTTGCACACTCAGGACCCTGAGCAGCCATTGGCCTTGGGGGATCATGAGCCGGTGATTCTTATTGTGTCAGATAGATAGAGGAGAGGCAGTGTTATGCTACACATCACAGAGAGGATTTTGTTGGATATTGAGCGCAAGGAATAGGTTGTGACGCTATGGACTGAGAGTTTGGACACTCAGGAGGACCCTGCTTCTAGAGCAGCCCACTGGCCTTAGGGAGCTTAGCCGATTCTTCCTCTAGGAGTCTACAGCTCGTTTGGTTGCGACCAAGGAGGAGGAAAGGCGCCTCAGATGGGGTATTGCCTCCCTACATTGGATGCAAGAGCGCCACCTAGGTAGTTCTTGGATGGAGGAGCAGATGCAGCAGGCTTGGTAGGAGTTGATCACCATCACGCCACGAGTTTATCTTCTATCGTTAGGAATCACAGTGGACTCAGGTGGGCGACAAAGTTACTAGTGAGTTCTTCGAGATTGTCGGTCCTCGTTGAAACCAGCCCGTAGACTCGCTGAAGGGCGGTAGAATTTAGCTTTCACCCGATCTTTACACTGTTAAACTTTACGACACAACAGAATTCACGAAGAAACCTATGACTGGAATTCAACACTTCAAACAAACCAGGGCTTGGTAGCTAGAATGCTCCCCAAGCAGACAGTGACACTGCGTTGGCCCCAAAGGTTGGAGCCCCTTTTGGTATATCTTTATTTAATTAAATTTTGGAAAAAACCCATAGATTCCTACAATCTGTTCCACTTTTATTGCGCTGAAAATGACCTACCATAGCCCAATTTTGGCAGTATAACTGCAATAGGAGGCTTCACACCCCATACCCTAGGTGAATTCCTGCGCGCAACATGACCAGGCTGCTCACAAATAAAGCATTTATTCTCAGTCATTAAAGCCTTCTTCTCTTCGAACCACTTGCGCACAAAAGTCTTCCTTTTCTGTTTCTTAGCTTGTCTTGCAGACGTCTTGGCTGAGTCCTTAGCTTTCTCTTCCTTTTTTGACCCCGAGACGCTTCAGGAGTCGCTTTAACAAAGGGCCTCTTTGCTGAATTTTTCTTTGGCTGGCCCCCTTTCACGTTGCCCTAGAATCCACTATCTTCAGCCTTCAACAAGGCATGACCACTCTGACCTTCGGACTATAGTTTCTAACCCCTTTAGGCTGTACTTCTCAATCTGCTCTGTCAATGGCACGAACGTATAGCAAGTTACTGAAAGCAACACTTTAGAGTGTAACAGACTTGGACACTCCAAGTCAAGAATCAATCACCACAACACCAAATAACCACTTCAAAACAATTCACAGATCACAATAGATTTGCATTGGCCCGGCGGAGTTCCGTGCCTAGAGATATTGGCCCCAAAGACTGGCGCCCCTTTCAATATTTCTTTCTGTATTAAATCAATGTCAAAGTACAAGAGAGCGGTTAGGGTTTCACTCTCAGACTCTGCGTCCAGATGCTCTGCAGAGTGAGCCCTAATCCGCGTATTTAAAGATTACAAGGGATGCCCAAAAGCAGAGCCCCAAAAGCTTTCAAAAATAAAAGCAAAATTTTCCTCTCTATCTCTCAAGAGAGTAAAAGTAAAGCAGTCAATTCTTCTCTCTCTCTTGGCCCTTGCGTAGAGAAAAGCAACAGCTTACGTCGCTCAAAAGCTGGATTTTCAGCTCTGTAATTTCCGGAAATCCGTACCGCTTGCCACGTGGCATTTCAGCCGCCAAATTTAGGGTTTCCAGCCACATTAGGGTTTCAGCCAGAAGTTAGGGTTAGGGTTTCCAGGAATTAGGGTTTTTGGCAGAAAGTAGGGTTTTGTAGGAATTAGGGTTTTTGGCAGAAATTAGGGTTTCTGCTCTCGGTAGCCACGTCATCACTTTGTGACATACCCCCCTCTTGAAAGCATTGTAATCGCCCGCAATTACGCGTGCAAAACAGACAAAAGCCATAAACCGTCTTAGTAGACACTGACTGTTAGTACCTACGTACTAGGAACACACATCTAGCACATGTACCAAATCAACAATCACATCACACGACATCACAGGACATCACTAGACATCATATGACATGCAACATTCATTCGGATCTTAGACCATGATTTATCGGCAATGTAGCTAGCAATCGCATCTAGATCCAATCGGGACCTCATCGATGTACGATTGACTAACCCCTATTGCAACCATGTCTATTCGAAATCAATCAGACCAAAATGCTGCAGCCATATCGTCTATCAGTTCCTGCACTCAAGAAGTCAAGAACAAATCAGTATCATAATCAGGAATTCCATTTCATAAAGTCATCCAACAGAAATTAGAATACTGTCAGCTCTCAGTATCCCTGAAGCTCAAAGAGATATCAGTGACTTTAGTATCAATATCGAGGCATCTGTTGACAAAGGAGCGGAGTAACTCCCCTCTTGTGCATCCCACTGCACCAGATCTCCGGCCAAGCTGAATTTTGGGTTCCATTTGGAGTAGACTATGCTAAACCAAAAGCATCGAGGTAAAGTTTCACAATCCGAGGAGTATCTGCTAGGTCTTCCTCCTCCATCCACTTCGCATCCAATGCAAGATAGTTCTTGAACTTAACCAAGAATCGCCTTTGGACTTCACCTTTATTCTTCGTATCCTTATGGGCCAAAATCTGTTCAGGAACAAGGATTTCCTTGTTTTCTTCCACTTCGGGTTGTTCATCAGGCTCCCCATCATCAAGCACATCACCCTTAAACGGTTTCAAGAGACTCACATGAAATGCATTGTGAATCCTCCAAGTATCTGGCAGTTTCAATCGGAAGGAGACATCATTTATCTTTTCAGTGATCTGGAAAGGTCCGTAGTATCGCATACTAAGCTTTGGAAAAAAGCCTCTCCTTTCCCTTTTTCTTTCTTAGGCGTGCCTTCTCAAAATGTAAGAGCACCCAATCATCCTCCTTCAATTTCAAGTCGCGACGATGGCGATCCGCTGCCTTTTTTTGTCGTTCTTGAGACTTCTACAAAGTGTCGCGAACCTTGGCAAAAGCCGTATCCAAATCGCGTATATTCATCCGCTTCAAAAATTTTATCTTTCGTGCTCAGGAAGGGTGGAACCTTCGCAACACCTCAATAATCTCAAATGTCGCCTTCCCCATCGAAGAGTGTATCGTGTTATTGTAGGCAAATTCCACCAAAGGTAAGTACTTTTCTCATTGAGTCTTCTGATTCGAGATACAAGACTTTAATAAATCTAAAACCACTGAATTAGCAATCTCAGATTGCCCGTCAATCTGCGTGTGGAACGATGACGAGAACTGCAACCACGTGCCAATGTTCTCCCAAATTGCCTTCCAAAACAAACTCGTACATCTGGGGTCTCTGTCGGAGACAATCGTCTCAGGCATGCCATGTAATCTGAAGATCTAGGCCACAAACAGTCTCACTAAGTGATCCGGCTTGACTGTTTTCTTCACTGGAATGAAATGAGCCAGTTTGCTAAATCTGTCAATAACAGTCTAGATACCATCGTGACCACTTTGTGTTCTCGGGAGATCAAAAATGAAATCCATTGCAATACTTTCCCAGGGGCGGGTGGGTATGGGTAAAGGCTGTAACAATCCCTGTGCCTTATGCCTGTCGAACTTGACCTTCTGGCGCACAAACTCTTCCACATCCTTTTTGAGTCTCGGCCATAAGAAGTATCTCTCTACGCCCTTCATGGTGGTAGCAATGCCGCGGTGACCCATAAAAGGTGGACAGTGGCATTCAATCCTAACCTTTATCCTCAACGGTTGTGTAACGCACAACATGGTCTTTCTCATCAAGTAGCCTTCTTGAATGGAGTATCCTGCTCCTGTCTCCCCATCCCGTATCCGTGTGAATATATATGCAAAATCTGTATCTGTGGCATACTGGTCGACCATATCCTTGAAGCTCTTATGATGTATTGTGGAAATAGCTAGAACCAACGGCTTTCGTTTATCTATCATTCAGTTCTCTCCCAAAAGAATGAGTAAAGAAACAGAAGTTCATCAAGTACAATCTTTGAGCCCTTCATTTGTCAAAGTCGCTTTCTCGGCCCGGTAGTCAAGCACGGCATAGTTCTTGTGGTACCAAGGGATTCCGAGTAGAACGTCACTCGCGTGCCCTGAACACCCCTGTCATTGCAAACGAAGTTTTCCAATGCTCGGTGTAATGGCAACATCCCGTATCCAGGTGCCAGTCGAACTACATCCACCTGTGGCGTCAGTCTGCCGGGCGTAAATCCAAATCAAGCCGTCAATTCCAGGTGAAAAGAAGTTGGCCTTGGCTCCTTCAAAAGAGCTTCCTGATCCTTCACTTTGCCCTAAAAGCGGCAAAGTTTGTACTTTCATTCATTTGATTCAGTTCAGGTACCACGCCATGTGGTACCAGTTCTGCTTTTTATCTACCTTTTCTGCCACGACTCTCAGCTGCTTTTGAACTTTCTAGCCTTTCCTTATCTTGTTCATTCAGTGCCTTGTTAGGGCACCTCGCGGAGATATATCCATGTTCCCCGCATCCAAAGCACTTCCCCTCCCTGATGAAGCGAGCTCTCTCCTCAAGAGTAAGCTTGGGTGGGTCGTGCATCGTTTTTCTCTAGGTTGCTCTTTTTCTTTCTAGTTTCATTCCCAAAAGTCTGTTCGGCTCGTTGTGTCATGGCCTCATCTGTGGGGTAGATCCGACTGCCAGAGTGAATGGCAAAGCCCCTCTTCGCATGACTCATCAACTCCGAAATAGAAACTGACTTTTGTTCCAAGCAGTGATCTCGGATCTCTGTAGGTAGACCCAAGGTGAACCACTCAATCTGTTCTGTGAACGAGATCTTCTTGAATGAAGAGGCGGGTAGAAAAGAGCTCTAGAATCTCTCACAGTAAGCATTTATTGTATCTTTCTTGGTCATCCGAAGATGGTTCCAAGCAGCTCGTATATCGCGTTCATATTCTTACGTCAACCAAGAAGAAATAAAAAGCTTCTTAAGTTTCATCCATTTAACTGGCGTAGTCTTGTTTAAAAGAAGCGTGGACCACCAAGTGCGAGCATTCCCCTCTAAGTAAGGGGCAGCTCTCCGAATCTTGGAGTGCTCTGAGTAGCATCCTCCCGCGAAAGCGATGTCAAACTGTTGTATAAAAGACAAAGCCTTCGAAGCATCTGAGTATCCTGAAAAAGTCTCAAATTTGATCGAGTGTTCACCTTCCATAAACTCTCGAACTTTATGGTATGATGTTTAGGCCCTCTAAAAAGCAATCGGCATGAGTGTGGAGAAAAATCTTGGCGTTCTTTTGTTTAGGTCAAAACATATTCGACGTTTATCCATCGTTCAGTTCTCTCCCAAAAGAATAAGTAAAGAAACTGAAGTTCATCAAGTACAATCTCTGAGCCCTTCATTTGTCAAAGTCGCTTTCTCGGCCTGGTAGTCAAGCACGGCGTAGTTCTTGTGGTACCAAGGGATTCTGAGTAGAACGTCACTCACGTGCCCTGAACACCCCTTTCATTGGAAACGAAGTTTGCCAATGCTCGGTGTAATGGAAACATCCCGTATCCAGGTGCCAGTCGAACTACATCCGCCTGTGGCGTCAGTCTGCCAGGCATAAATCCAAATCGAGCCGCCAATTCCAGGTGAAAAGAAGTTGGCCTTGGCTCCTTCAAAAGAGCTTCCTGATCCTTCACTTTGCCCTAAAAGCGGCAAAGTTTGTACTTTCATTCATTTGATTCAGTTCAGGTACCACGCCATGTGGTACCAGTTCTGCTTTTTATTTGCCTTTTTTGCCACGTCTCTCAGTTGCTTTTGAACTTTCTAGCCTTTCTTCATCTTGTTCATTCGGTGCGTTGTTAGGGCACCTCGCGGAGATATGTCCATGTTCCCCGCATCCAAAGCACTTCCCCTCCCTGATGAAGGGAGCTCTCTCCTCAAGAGTAAGCATGGGTCGTGCATCCTTTTTCTCTAGGTTGCTCTTTTTCTTTCTACTTTCATTCCCACAAGTCTGTTCGGCTCGTTGTGTCATGGCCTCATCTGTGGGGTAGGTCAGACTGCCAGAGTGAATGGCAAAGCCCCGCTTCGCATGACTCATCAACTCCTGAATAGAAGCTGACTTTTGTTCCAAGCAGTGATCTCGGATCTCTGTAGGTAGACCCAAGGTGAACCACTCAATCTGTTCTGTGAACGAGATCTTCTTGAATGAAGAGGCGGGTAGAAAAGAGCTCTAGAATCTCTCACAGTAAGCATTTATTGTATCTTTCTTGGTCATCCGAAGATGGTTCGAAGCAGCTCGTATATCGCGTTCATATTCTTGCGTCAACCAAGAAGAAATAAAAAGCTTCTTAAATTTCAGCCATTTAACTGGCGCAGTCTTGTTTAAAAGAAGCGTGGACCATCAAGTGCGAGCATTCCCCTTTAAGTAAGGGGCAGCTCTCCGAATCTTGGAGTGCTCTGAGTAGCGTCCTCCCGCGAAAGCGATGTCAAACTGTTGTATAAAAGACAAAGCCTTCGAAGCATCTAAGTATCCTGAAAAAGTATCAAATTTGATGGAGTGTCCACCTTCCTTAAACTCTCGAACTTTCTTGCTTTTATCTTCCAGAAAGTCATACTGGTTGGCTTTATAAAAATTCTTCTTGTTCGCATAAAAATTTCCGTCATCGGAGTCTGAGCTGTCTGTAGACGAGTTCTTAGTAGAACTGTCAGTCTTTGGGCGAGATTTAGACTTCTTTGCCTTTTTCTTGCCCTTTCCAAAGCGTTGTTTCTTGCTTCGCTTTTTTCTGTCTTCTTCGCTCGAATCTGAAGAGCTAGAAGAACTGTCAAAAGAAGAAGAAGAAGAAGAAGAAGAACTGGGTACTCCTTCAAAGTGAACATGCTTCTTCTGTTTCTTTGCTTTGTCAAATGTCGACTGACGGCCCAAATAACCCGGGAAGTCAATGCCTTTCGTTTGCTTTTTGCCGTGCTTTTTGGCTTTCTTTTGCGCGTCAAAAAGCTGAGCAATCCGTGCATCAACCACCTCTTCTAATTCCTTCTCTAAATATTTCTTGTGAGCAGAAGGTTTCTTGAGAGCGGGTTTCGTGGGTGGTGTAGTGGTTTTCTGCCACCCACTGCTCGTGCACTTCCTGAAAAGAAGTCTCGCTCATATACTTTGCAAATTTTGGGTCCTTTGCAAAATTGAGCATCATCTTTGTTGCATCGCCGATCAATTGACGACGCTCCGTTTCTTCGTCGCTCCGCCTGAGTAGGTCGAGGCGGGCCATACTCTCTGCCGGAATCTTCGTTGTGATCCGTGCCCGCATCTCCAGATGCAGAGGCAGTCGACTTGATCTTTGCGTGAAGCCATAGGTGGCGCGGAAAAAAAATTGGGGATCGGATTTCCCGTAGAAGAGAAATCGGCCGTGCTCTGATACCACTGTAACAGACTTGGACACTCCAAGTCAAGAATCAATCACCACAGCACTAGATAACCACTTCAAAACGATTCACAGATCACAATAGATTTGCACTGGCCGGGCGGAGTTTTATGCCTAGAGATTTTGGCCCCAAAGACTGGCGCCCCTTTCGGTATTTCTTTTTGTATTAAATCAATGTCAAAGTACAAGAGAGCGGTTAGGGTTTCACTCTCAGACTCTGCATCTAGATGCTCTGCAGAGTGAGCCCTAATCCGCGTATTTAAAGATTACAAGGGATGCCCAAAAGCAGAGCCCCAAAAGCTTTCAAAAATAAAAGCAAAATTTCCCTGTCTCTCTCTCAAGAGAGTAAAAATAAAGCAGTCAATTTTTCTCTCTTTTGGCCCTTGCGTAGAGAAAAGCAACAGCTTGCATCGCTCAAAAGCTGGATTTTCAGCTCTGTAATTTTCGGAAATCCGTACCGCTTGCCACGTGGCATTTTAGCCGCCAAATTTAGGGTTTCCAGCCACATTAGGGTTTTAGCCAGCAGTTAGGGTTAGGGTTTCCAGGAATTAGGGTTTCTGGCAGAAATTATGGTTTTGCAGGAATTAGGGTTTCTGGCAGAAATTAGGGTTTTGCAGGAATTAGGGTTTTTGGCAGAAATTAGGGTTTCTGCTCTCGGTAGCCATGTCATCACTTTGTGACATAGAGAACTTTCGATTGTACTCCTCATGACATCGGCTTCAAATTCATTTGCAGATGCAAACATTTGCTTGAAGTAAACCCATGTGGCGGGTGCCTATCCTTGCATCAACAATGTTGTCCACCATGAACGCACATTTCCATGCGAGAAGGTGGCAAATTTGCTGACCTTGGATTCCTTTGTAAAATTCCCCCTCCATAAGCCGTATCAAATTGTTGCAGGAAAGTAAGAGCCTTTGTCTTGTCCTCAAATCGGTTGAAGGTATCAAACTTCACAACTACACCACCTTCCTTGTATGGTTTTGGCTTTTCCAACACTCCCAAATTATCATAGGAAAGTGTCTACAGCATGCATACAGTGGTGGGGATCATCTGTGCCCCTTGGCTGTTGACATTTTGTTTCCCTGGTGCAAAATTGCCTGTTGGTCGGAAAACCAGCCATACCAAAAGCAGCTTACGGCACCCCAAACTAGCCTTGATTGCATTGGAACCCTTGCTGGAGGCCAATATTACCATAGATGGGGCTCGGCATCATTGCGTGCATAGCCTCAAAGACTGTTCTGGCATGTACTGCTGGTTTACAGGTGCATAACCAGCCATGCTTTGAAACACAGATCCACCCCCGAAATACACAGGATGTACCGTGGCTGGTGGAAAAACCTGATGCATAGCCTAGAAATTAACTCCCCGTCCATTTAATCGGACATTTGGGCTCTGGAAGGTGGCTGGCTGAACTAGTAAAGCCTATGGAGTTGGCCTCCTAACCACTTGTTTGTAGACAGAACGAATTTGTCTCGGAGCCCCAACTGACTTTGCAACATGTGAGTGCTCCCTGCTCTGCTGGGACACGTAAGGAACCTGGGCCTGAGTCTCAACTGGCTCTCCTGCATGCGAAGGTTGCTTTGTCTGCTGTGACACTGGTGGAGCTTGCAGAAATTCCATAAACCTAGGATTGTGCACCAACCGAGAAAACATATTCACAACAGCAACCACCGTGTGCTGAACACATTCTCGTTTAGTTTCCCAATCATAAACTCTTTAATTTTGGAGCATTCACATCAACAAAAAGTTCAGACAGTGGTGGCCGTGAACCCTTGCCAACCTCAACACTGGAGGAGCAGCATGTCTGTCTTGTGAAGAGGAATCCTCTCCTCTGGTGCTATTCGCTCTGTCAGCCATAGTGTAATTCCAAGTTCCTGTGCTTTGTTTCTTCGCCGAAAACCAACCAAGGGTCACTTTTTAAGGAAAAAGCGATTCTGTCCTGGCGACGAATCCATAAAACCGTCCCGTAGACTCGCTAAAGGGCAATAGACTTTAGCTTTCACCCGATCTTTACACTGTGAAACTGTACGACACAAAGAAACATCACGAAAAAACATGTGACTCGAAGTCGACACTTAAAACAAACCACGGCCTGGTAGCTAGAATGCTCGTTGTCCCAAACTAGTGACGTGTCATGGCGGCAGCAGATACACACGCAGCCTCCCAAAAATTACGCAAAATTGCCAACGTGGCATGCTATACGGAATCTCGTGATTTGCCGTGCAAATTCCGCTGGGCTGCTGACGTGGCTGAGCGTACGGAATTCCGCTTTTTGAGTTGGATTTGCGTGGGAAAAAGTAAGAGAATTCTACGCAAACTTTTGGGAGAAACTTTGGGAAAAGTTGCTTTATTTTAAGTTGATTTTTAGAGAAGCTTTTGATTTGTAAGCTTTTGGGGCCCTGCTTTTAGCATCCCTTGTAGCCTTTATAATAAACCCAAGGGGGCTCCCTCTACAGAGCATCTAGACGTAAAGTCTGAGAGCGAGCATCCGCGGGAGTTGTACTTTGCTCAAAGATTAATATAAAAAGAAATACCGAAAGGGGTGCCAGTCTTTGGGGCCAATACCTCTTGGCACGGAACTCCCCCAGGCCATGTCGAATCAATTCTGAACTGTGAACTGTTTTAAAGTGAATCTCTGCTGTGTCGCAGTAGAATCTTGACTTGGAGTGTCCAAGTTTGTTACAGTGGTATCAAAGCGCGGCCGATTTCTCTTCTACGGGGAAATCGGATCCTTTTCTTGCGACACTTATGGATTCAAACAGAGACTAGTCAACTTCCTCTGCATTTGGGGATGCGGGAAGAGATCACAAAGAAGATTCTCACGAGTACAGCCTCTCGCTACCTACTCAGGCAGAGATTGAAGAGATGGAGTGTCGACAATCGGTTGACGATGCAACAAAGATGATGATCAATCTTGTGAAGGATCCAAAAGTTGCCAAATTTTTGACTCAAACATCCTTCGACGAAGTGCACTCTCAGTGGCGGAAGGCCACAGAACCACCCCTCAAACTGGCACTCAAGAAACCTCCTACTCGGAGGATGTTTACAGAGCAAGAATTGGAAGAGGTGGTTGATACACGGATTACCCAGCTTTTTGACACAAACAACAAAGCCAAAAAGCTCGACAAAAAGCAGAAGAAAGGAACTGACTTCCTGGGTTATGGGTCGTCAATCTACTTTTGCCTCGGCAAGAAAGGAGAAGAAGCATGCCAGATTTGAAGGAGTATCGAGTTCTTCTTCTTCTTCTAACAATTCTTCTAGCTCTTCTAACTCAAGCGAAGAAGACAGGAAAGGAAAAAGGCGAAGCAAAAAGCAAAGCTTCGGAAAGGGCAAGAAAAAGGCAAAGAAGACTAAGTTTCGCCTAGTTTCTTACAGTTTTACCTAGGACTCGTCTACAGATAGTTCGGACTCCAATGATCACAGATTTTATGCAAAGAAGAAGAATTTCTATAAAGCCAACCAGTATGACTTTCTAGAGGATAAAAGCAAGAAAGTTCGAGAATTTAAAGAAGGTGGACAGTCAATTAAATTTGACACTTTTTTTGGATTCCGAGATGCTTCAAGGGCTTTGACCTTCAGACAGCAGTTTGATATAGATTACTCTGGAGGGCATTACTTAGAGCACTCCAAGATTCGGAGGGCTACCTCTTACTTCAAGGGAAATGCTCGAACATGGTGGTCCACTCTTCTATTGAACAAGAAAGTGCTAGTTAAATGGCTGAAATTTAAAAGGTCCTCTTGGTTGACTCGAGAGTACGAACGCGACATAGGAACTGCTTGGAATCATGTCCGGATGACCAAGAAAGATACTTTGGACGCATATTGCGAGAGATTTTGGAGCTATTTTCTACCCGCTTCTTCATTTAAGAAGATCTCGTTTAAGGAATAGATTGAGCGGTTTAGCTGTGGACTTCCTACGGAGATCCGAGATCACTGCTTATAACAACAGTTGGATTCTATACAAGAATTGATGAGGAGCGCTCGCTGCTCACCCCGCTCACCCCCTCGCGCAAGCTCTGCACCTCGCTCCCCCTCTCTCGCCATCCCCCCTCCCCCCAAGCTCCCAACGCGTAGAACCGCAGCCCGCCCGCACACCAGCCTCAGCCCGCCCCACCGCGCTTCAGCTCGCCCGCCCTGTTTCGCATTCCCGATCCCTCTGCGCCGCTTCCCCCGCCCCCTCGTCCCAATCTTGCTCGGTTGAACGCGTCAGTCCTATCGGCATTTTCGGCGTGCTCGGCCAGCAGAGGGCCACCTCTCAACTTCGTCTTTACGCCAGTCTCCATGGCAGCAAACACTAATGGACGCTCATGCTCCACCTGAGAGGGACTCTCAGGAAGCCCCCTCGCCTGACCCCGTTGAGCCCTCCATTCGACTTGCTCTATCACCGACAAAGCAAGCGAGCCTAGCCGCAGAGGTGGAATGCCTACGGGCGACTTCCGTCATCTGCAAGATTCTCGGCACCAGACCTAGCAGAGGAGAGCTGCGTGATATTCTTCAGGTCCCCCTTCTCATAGAGGTGGGCAATAACTGGATGTTCAGTTCCTCGGAGGCGGCTACTACCAGATAGAGTTTGAGACCTCTGAGATGGCATCCAAGGTTATGGCGATGAGCCCTTTGACCATCGGAGCAGTTCGAACCCACTTTCGACAGTGGAGACATGGTTTTGACCCTGCTTCTGATGTTCTGGTAGAGGAGGCAGACCTTCCCATCTCTGTCTGCTTTCCTGGTTTGAGGAGGGAGTACCTACCACTTTTTTCCCGGATAGGCTCAACGATTGGGTCTATCTTGGAGACACCTCGCACGATAGCGTCAGTAGCTGCCAAGGCGGCCAGCATTCCCTCGGTACGTGTTCTGATTAGGGACACCGACACTCTCCCGAAGGTTATCTTACTACCTCGGGTGAGTGGGGGTTGGTTCCGCCAGAGCGTGGAGTATTCGGGCCTCCCAAATCAGTGTTTCATTTGTCGACAGGTGGGCCATCTCGTGAAGGCCTGTCCACCGAGGAGACCCCGACTTGCACCACAGGCCCAGCCCTAGCCCTCAAAGGCTGGCCAGTAGCAGCAGGCAGAGCCACAGAGTACACAGATAGAGCCACCCTCTGAGCGTGGGGCTCAAGCAGAGGAGGGCTGGCAGTAGGTTTGTGGCCGACGTCGACAAGGGCCACCGCGCCAGCGTGGCACTCAGTGTGGTTCTCAAGCTCCTGCCCAACAGCAGTGGGTTCCCATGGGGAACCGATTTGACCCTCTTCAAGAGGATGAGGTTCCTGCTCCAGCCTCCACCTCAGCTTCACACTCAGCAGCCCCCCCCTCCCCACACCCCCTGAGTTCGCCCTTGTTCCCGCTCCCCCTTCTCCCTCTGCCCTTTCACCTCGCCCTCCCCCCTTTGCCGATCCCCATCGCCTCCCTTCCCCCCCTTCTCCCTTTGCTTCCTCACCTCCTCCCGTTCCTGTCCCTCAGTCATCCCAAAGGGGCAGGGCCTTCTTTAGCTGCTAGGAGATCTCTTGGCAACGCCTTTGCCACGAGTCCTTTAGCGAGAGAGGGGCAGCCTTTCTTGCTACCTCCTCTTCTGGTGCAGACGTCTCCCTTTGCAACAGTTCCTCGTGGTCTGACGAGCTTTGATATTCATCGTTGTTGGGATTTCTTTGCCTACGACTTTACACGTTTTCTCGGCGACCCCTCACTAGACCTTGAGGCAGCCTGCTTGAGAGTTCATGTACCTTTCCTTGTAGCTAGGGGGATAGAGGCCTTGGACTCAGCGGTTGGCTTCTCTTTCCCCTCTGCGGCAGGGACCAGGTTGAGTGGACTTTAGACTCAGTGAGATGGAGTGGCTGCAGACAGAGGCCCTCGAGTTGTCTCATCACATGGGAGACCTAGGAGTTACAGACATGCTTTAGACTCTTTGGCCATTGGCCAAGTTTGTTGTGACACCTCCAGACACAATAGGATGTAGACACATTGTGGTTCACCTTTTTGCTGACACGCAGAGACTGCCATGCTATGTACACATACATGAGGACTCCTGGACAGAAGAGGTTGCTTCACACACGGCTCGGTCTACTTGGGCTTGGGTTGGACACTCTTTGCAGTCACGCCTATCTCGAGGACGCTCGGATGCCCCATCCAAGCCTGCCTCGAAGATAGCACGATTAGCTACTGTGGCAGCATCAGTTCTCTCTCGCTCCCCATGAGGATTGTCTCATGGAATGTACAGGGACTAGGTGGGCCCCAGTTTCAGTGTAAGAGGGGCCGACTGCATCAAGAGCTTCAGCAATGCCTTAGAGATTGACCTACTTATGTTACAGGAGCATCATCTGTGTGAGAACCACATTAGACGTTGTGGTCAGCTTTTGCGTGGATGATATGAGACTTTTTGGTCAGTTGCTTTTGGAGCCGAAGGCATCCAGGGCGGGGTATGTATGACTATTGCGGATTCTTTGCAGCAGACCATTGTGGGTAGAGGGATTATTGTGCCAGGCAGGGCTCAGTGGATCACTATGCAGGTTGAGGGTTGTCTCGTGGGCTTCCTAAACATCTATGCGCCCAATGTGGCGAGTGCATGTGCAGAGTTTTGGTCACAGATTGTCCAGTCTCCACCACATGCAGAGCAATGGTGCATAGGGGGTGACTTCAACATGTTGGAGGAATCCTCTAATAGGATTGGTGGTAGCCATACTATTGTGTATGGAGTTGAGCTGGCAGCTTAGGAGAGGTTTTGTATGACTCTACGGGTTACAGATGTGTGGCAGCATTTCAGTTTTGTGAGGCCCCCAGACAGCCCTGGCCTTCGCTCGTTCGGACCGCAGAGTGGGAGGCATGAATCTGTCTCGGATACATCATTTCTACACTAGTGACCACTTCTGTGACTTGGGTGAGAGAGTAGGCATTCTGGTAGGGACCTCCTTTTCGGACCATGCTCTAGTGATCCTTATAGTGACTGATAGACAGAGGAGGGGGAGCATGATGCTTTGCATCCCAGAGAGGGTCTTGCTGGACTCAGCGCTTAGAGAGCAAGTGGAGGCTCTTTGGACAGAGAGCTTAGACATGCAGGACTCTCATGTTGACAGAGTGGCCTCTGGACTAGCTCAGCTTAGTCGACTCTTTCTCCATGAGTCTTCGCCTCGCTTGGTTGCAGCAAGAGAGGAGCAACGTCTTCGACGAGGCGTTGCTTCCCTACAGAGGATGTAGGAGCATCATCCAAACAATCCTTGGTTGGAGGAGCAGTTACAGTAGGCTCGCCAGGAGCTCGTCAGCACAGAGGAGAGGCGCCATGAGTTTGCTTTCCATCGATAGGCATCTCAGTGGACCCAGGTGAGTGACAGAGTGACAGGAGCTTTCTTTGAGACAATGGGACCTCAACATTCGCATGCCAAGGTCAGTTAGTTGAGGAGGCCCGACGGGTCAGTTGCTTCAGAGCCAGAGGACATGCGCGCAGTATAATGTGTGCAGAGCATTATACATGGGACTCAGACAGGTTTTGTCAAGGAGCGTAGTATCCTTGACAACGTCTTTACTTTTTGGGAGGCTTCTGCCCTAGCGTGGCTCCGTGGTGAGGATCTGGTGATTCTTCTTCTTGACTTTGAGAAGGCCTACGACAGAGTTGATTGGGACTTTTTGGAGGGCACTCTACGCAGGATGGGCTTCTCAGATGCTTGGATCAGAGGGGTGTCACCTTTGTACAGACAGGCACACAGTCATGTATTTTTGTCAGGAGGTAGAGGGGATCGTTTCATGCTCACACGTTCGGTCCGACAGGGATGCCCTCTTGTCCCATTCCTCTTTCTGTTCTATGCTGAGGCGATGAGCAGGTTTTTGGTTTCCCAACAGGTTGGTTTGCGTGGCTTAGCACTTCCTATTCGGGGAGATGAGCTATTGGACGCTGAGTTTGCAGACGACTCAGCCTTGTACTTGGATGGCCAGGAGGCCAACCTTCACAAGTGTGAGCCCTGAGGCTCTTGAGACTTTCTGTTGTGCATCTGGCACATTGATCAACTGGAGAGCGACAGTGGCTTTCTCGGTTGGTAGTGCTCCTATGCCCGATTGGATGCCAGGTGAGGGTTTCAGGTGGATTCCCCCAGGGCTATTAGGTTGGTTTGGACTTGTCTCCCGAGCAGCTGCTCCCCTCCCCCTGTTTATGAGGAGGAAGTTGTTACATTGGAGCTCCGCACGTCTTTCTCTGGCTGGCAGAGTCATAGTGGCCAACCAGGTGTTGTTGGCTACTATGTGGTACATCACTTCTTGCTGGATCTTCTCGAGTTCTTGTATCAACCAGGTTGAGAGGCTGATCAGGAACTTCCTTTGGTCAGGGAGTGACACTCCGATAGCCCGGGCCAAAGTCGCATGGCAGGTCATCACTCTTCCTTGTTCTCAGGGAGAGCTAGGGATCATAGACCCAGCACAGCAGAGCAGAGCCCTTTTTGGGAAGTTCATCTTCAGAGGACTTCCTCCAGGTGAGGAGCCCTGGAAGGAGTTCTTGCTTCAGCGGTTTAGTGCTAGGGTGCCTCAGGCTGGAGGCCCCTGGCGACCCTGGACTAGATGGATTTTCATAGAGATGCGCAGAGTTGGCTTGAGCAGGAGATTGGAGGACCGCTGCTGGACCCTCTGCCATGGGACCCCAGAAAACATGAGGCTGACTACCAACCAAGTGGCCTCTCTGAGTGCTAACCATGGGGTTCCAAACAAGGGGCTGTCTCAGGCGCTCCTCCGTGCAAGTAGGCTGACGCTGCTCCAGGCCTCGCCGCAGTTGCTCCCAAGATCGGAGCAAACTCATAGCAAACGCCATAGTAACAACGGACGCCCTTTTATGGGCTTCCCGTCCCCACTGGCCATCCCGTCCTCTTTTTTACACTAAAAATCCATTTGAGCCCCGTCCCCCGTTCCCCGTCCCGGAATGCGTCCCTTGTGACTATGTAGCACGCTCTCTAGGTGACTGGTTACAGTTTTCAGGCTTGTCAGAGGAGCTTAAGAGTCTTCAGTCTACAGGGCATGAGAGGGGTGCAGAGCATGTGTCACGACATCTCAGAGGCAGTACCAGCTGAGTGGCTCACACCCCTTGAGTCAGTAGCGCCAGGTGGATGGGAGCCTTCACGCGACTGGAGGTTCTCATCTGAGTTTGGGCTTGCTTAGAGACTATACCCTCCGTGTTTTTCGAGCTACAGGGTGAGGGGCGCTTACACCGAGTTGCAGTAGAGGCCCCGCAGGTGGCAGAGTGCTGTTTTCAGAGGATCCGAGTGGTGGGCATCTGTGGGAGGACTTGTGTCATAGATCCCGACTCAGCAGCTCTTGAGGCTGGCCACTGGAGACTGTGGGCTTGGGAGAGTTGTCCCTTGGCACGAGTACAGTGGGATCTTGGAGAGTGGCTTTGGAGGGACCCTTTCTCCTCTGCAGACCACCTAGGTGTCCCTTTCTTTCAGTACACTGTTCGACTGGGACGTGACATATTGGCAGCACAGAGAGAGGCTCGCCCTGCTGCAGCACCTCATTGGCAGGAGGAGGATCTTACTGAGTTCTTGGCAGTTTTTTGGGAGAGGTTGTGGGACTCTAGACAACCGAGACGAGTCACTTTTTTCCAATGGCTGGTTGCACACAGAGCTACAGCAGTTGGGAGTTGGCTTGTACATAGTGGTCTCTCGGCCGCATGTGCAGCTTGTGACCATCTTGTGGAGAGTCAGCGTCACTGTCTTTGGGATTGTCCTTTGGCACAGCAGGTGTGGCTTCATGTTCTTCGGTTGATGCCAACCCTTACGACAGCTAGGCAGTACACTTGGGGGGCAGCTGCTTGGTCCACTCTCACGGGCCCGGTACTTCAGTTTGAGTTGTCTTCCACCAGCAGGATGATAGTGATGCAGGGGGGTCGACCTACACTCCAGCCTGCCACATAGCTTACTCCAGAAGAGTGGTGCAGTAAGAGAGAGGAGTGCTGGGAGCTCATCAGTGGCTTGACACTCTGGTTCATCTGGCAGGCCCGCTGCTTCCGCATCTTCGAGGCTCGCCTTGTACCACCAGCAGAGACTGTTCGGGATCTCTGGCTGAGCTGATCCATACTCTGAGAGGACAGCTCGAGAAACTCCAAGGCAGCTCTAACCGCATGCGGGAGCGTAGAGAGGCTTTTCGCCGACTCTGGCGTCTTGGGCCTTTCTTCACCATGGTCCAGGGTGTGCTCAAATGGCACTACCGTCCACCTGTGTGGCTTTTCCCTCCTCCTATCTCTTGATTTAGCCTCATTGTTCATATGCTGTTTTTTCATTGGGAGAGTCTCCCCTCCATGATTGTTGTGGCCCTCTCTTGTAGAGGTGGTTGTAGCCCTATGGGTAGTTTCATTAACTAATAGAAGGATCTTTTTCTCAGGAAAAAAAATTTGATGAGTCATGCGAAACGGGGCTTTGCCATACACTCAGGCAGTTTGACTTACCCCACAGATGAGATCATGACGCAGAAAACCGAACAGACTTCTAAAAATGAAAGTAGAAAGAAGAAGAGCCCCCAAGATCGGAAAGATAAGGATGCATGACCCCGGCTCACACTCTTTGGGAGAGAGCCAACTACATCAAAGAGGGGAAGTGTTTTACATACGGGGAACCTAGGCACATCTCCACGAAGTGCCCTAAAAAGGCACAGAAAGAACAAGATGAAGAAAGGCCAGAGAGTTCGAAAGCAGCTGAGGAACGTGGACAAAAAGGCAAGATGAAAGCAGGACTAGTTCCACTGACCCAAGCATGATAGATGAGAGTACAGAACTTTGCCGAGCTGGGGGCAAAGTGAAAGATCAAGAAGCCCTGATTTTCTTTGATGGAGGAGCCAAGGCCAACTTCATTTCACGTGAATTGGCGGCGCGGCTTGAGATTACACCCGATCAGATGGGACCACAAGGAGAGGAAGTTCTAGCGGCACCTGGTAGGGACGTGGCCATTACACGTGTCATTGGCAAACTTCGGTTGCATTGTCAGGGTATTTGGGGCACGAGGACTTCTACATAATGCCCTTGGAAGGTTGTGATGTTCTCCTGAGAGTCCCGTGGTACCATAAGAACAACGCCGTGGTCGATTATCGGCGGGCGAAGAAAGTGACACTAACTATTGAAAGGGGCCAAACCATTGTACTTGATGTGAAACTTAAGGGCGAGTCTATCCCTATTGTATCTGCTTTGGCCGTTTCAAAATTAATGAAATCCAATCTGTTTGCTTACTCGATCTTTTTGAAAGAGTTGAATGATGATCATAGGACAAATATGTCAACGCCAAGATTTTCTCCACACTCATGCCGATTGCTTTTCTGAGGGCCTTCAAGGCGAGTTGCCACCAACTCCTCCCGAGGATCATACCATTGATCTGATACCTGGAAACACACCACCGAACCGGCCACCTTACTGTGTGAGCGGAGCCCAGAATGAAGAGATTATGAACCAAGTGAAAAACCTCTTGGAAAAGGGTCTTATCCAGCCGAGTACTTCACCTTACTGCTCTCCGGTGTTGGTTTTGAAGAAAGACGGATCTTGGAGAATGTGCATTGATTATAGAGCTCTCAACAAAATCACCATCAAGAACAGATTTCCGATTTCTAGGATCGATGATATTCTAGACCGACTACAGGGATCCTCTTGTTCCTGCAGGATCGATTTGAAGAGCGGATATCATCAGATCCGAGTCGCACCGGGAGATGTCTACAAGACAGCTTTTCGGACGACCTTCGGTTTATTCGAGTTTTTGGTGATGCCTTTTGGGCTTACCAATGCTCGAGCGACCTTTAACTGAATGATGGACAGGATTTTCAGAGAGTACAGATCTTTTGTGGACACTTTCTTTGATGACATTATTGTCTTCTCTAAGGATGAGGCAGAACATCGAGAACATCTGCTACAGGCCTTTCAGGCATTACGAGATCACAAGTTGGTGATTAATGCAAAGAAAAGTGAATTTTTCCTACCCGAGATACACTTTTTGGGACACATCGTCTCAGCAGCAAGAGTGCAGATGGACCGGGCCAAGATAGAGACTATCCGTGATTGGCCCGATTTGAAGAATGTCCATGAAGCTACAAGCTTCTTGGGCTTATGTTCTTACTACCAGCGGTTCATTAGAAAGTTTGCAGAGGTTGCTTCCCCTTTGCATATCTTGACACAGAAAGGAGTCCCTTTCTCGTGGGGACCCACAGAGGTGACTTCCTTTGAAACATGGAAAGAGAAATTGAGTACAGGACCAGTTTTGACTTTGCCGGATTTGCAGAAGTCATTTCAAGTATATTGTGATGCTTGTGGTCGTAGTCTAGGTGCGGTCTTAATGCAAGAAGGCCATGTCATTGCCTACGAGAGCAGATTATTCTCAAGGCCGGAATTGACAGCACAAATATATGAGAAAGAGCTTTTGGCGGTTATCCATGCTCTTACTCAGTGGCGACATTACCTACTCAAAGACGATTTTACGGTCTTCACAGATCTCGAGAGTTTACGTTACTTCTTGTCACAGAAGCAGCTATTAGAAAAGCAGATGTGGTGGGCTAACATCTTGTCACAGTTTCACTTCCAGATTGTCCATGTGCAGGGACAGAAGAACTTGGTGGCAGATGCTTTGTTCCGAAAGCCGTTGGTTCTGGCTATTTCAGCGATACATCATAGAAGCTTCGAGGATATGGTGGATCGGTATATCACAGATCCAGATTTTGCAGATGTATTCGGTCGAATACAGAATGGGGCGGTAGTAGCGGGATATTCCGTTCGGAATAGCTATTTGATGAAGAAAAGGACGTTGTGCGTACACAGTTGTTGAGGGAAAAGGTTTTAACCGAATGCCACTGTCCACCATTTATGGGTCACCGCGGCATTGCTACCACCCTGAAAGGTATGGAGAGATACTTCTCTTGGCCGAGATTTAAGAAGGATGTGGACGATTTTGTATGCAGTTGCTTGGTATGCCAGAAGGTCAAGTTTGACAGGCATAAAGCACAGGGATTGTTACAGCCTTTACCCATACCCACCCGCCCCTACGAAAGTATTGCTATGGATTTCATTTTTGATCTCCCGAAAACACAGAGTAGGCACAATGGTATCTGGATTGTTATTAACAGATTTAGCAAGCAAGCTCATTTCATTCCAGTGAAGAAGACAATCAAGCGGGATCACTTAGCGAGACTGTTCATTGCCTAGATATTCAGATTACATGGCATGCCTGAGACAATTGTCTCTGACAGAGATCCCCGATTCACGAGTTTGTTTTGGAAGGCTATTTGGGAAAATATTAGCACGCGGTTGCAGTTCTCGTCATCTTTCCATCCCTAGACAGATGGGCAATCGGAGATTGCAAATTCAATCGTACTGGATTTATTGAAGTCTTACATCTTGAATCAGAAGACTAAATGGAAAAAGTATTTGCCCTTGGTGGAATTTTCCTACAATAACACGATACACTCTCCGACGGGCAAGGCGCTATTTGAGATTATTGAGGTGCTCCGAAGGTTCCACCCTTCTTAAGCACGAAAGATAAGATTTTTGAAGCCGACCAGTATACACGGGACTTGGACACTGCTTTTGCCAAGGTCTGGGAGGCATTGCAAAATTCTCAGGAAAGACACAAAATGGCAGCAGATCGACATCGTCGCGATTTGAAATTGAAGGATTACGATTGAGTGCTCTTACGTTTTAAGAAGGCACGCCCGAGAAAGAAAAAGGGAAAGGAGCAGCTTTTTCCAAAGCTTAGCATGAGATACTATGGACCTTTCCAGATTTCTGAAAAGATAAATGATGTCTCCTTTAGACTGAAGCTGCCCGATACTTGGAGGATTCACAATGCTTTTCATGTGAGTCAACTTCTCAACAAGACCCCTTGGCAGTTTCCCCCTCCAAGCAAGAAGAACCATGAGCATCCCCTAGCGTTTCCATCAAGGTGGTCATCGCCATACCTCCCAGCACTTGGCGTTTTGCACCAGCACACCATTGCCAGCAAGCCCCAGTGCCTAGCATTTTGCATCAGCATCCTCGCTAGTAGAAGATCTCACCTAGCGTTTTTGCAGAACCTCAGCCTAGCGTTTTTGAAGACCTCAGCCTTTGCAGATCTCAGGCTTCGCCATTTTCAGCAATAGAAGAGTAGCAAATTCAGCCCGGTAAGAACCTCAGTTTTCAGCCTTAATGAACCTTTGTTTTCAGCCCTTAACCTGCAGAATTTCAGCGACAAAGACCCACAGAAACAGCCCCAAAAATCAGCGTTTTTGGACCCGCAGCAGATTTCAGCCCATAGCGTTTCTGGACAGCAATAGAAAGATTGCAGATTTTAGCCCTTAGACCGGTGCTGTCATCCCCTTCGTCATCGTCGACATAGCTTAGACTTGCATCAGTCACATGCATTCCCATTGTACCAAATTGTGCAATCAATAGTGGACCACTCTCGTCGACGAGAGTGGGGCCTTCAGAGGAGGGTTTTACGTCGTCTCTGGTGTCATATCTCTCTTCTGTCTCTATCTCTCAGTCTCATACACTTGCACGCACAGTGACCATTCACTTTGTTTGTGATCATAGCATTATCTCATTAAGAACAGAAGGCTCTACCTTCCATAAGAACAAAAGGAACCTTGAGCACGGTTTGGAGCACTCATCTTGAGCAAAGCGCAAACATTCATTCCGCTGCACCTAACATTGGTATCAGAGCTTTGGCAGTGTTCTGTATCACTAAAGGAAAGAACCACAAGAATCACAAGAATTTTTTTTTCTTGTTGCGGTCGCACAAACCCAAGTTTGCTTGGGCGTGTCGATTCCTAGTCGTGTTTTTGAAGAGTGACAGGAATCCCAAGAAAGAAGGGCTTGTCCAACCTCCCCTTGTGTCTCTTTTCAATCATTGAGAGCAGACCGTGCACTTAACGGCCGGCCAATCGACGTGAGGTGGGAAAAAGCAACCTTGGTGTGAGCGCAAGGCCGCCAAGGGCTATGCCCGCGGAAAGGAGTAGAACTCGGGTGAAGAGAAGATCCTTCTCGAACACGGTTTGCAAGCGAAAGAAAACCCTCAAGAACCTCAAGACCACAAGAACTCACGACTTCAAAATGGTCATCACTTGAAGCGGAATGGATACTTCGCTTGGAGGTGATGAGCATGAGAGAGGCGTAGAAGAATTTACCCCATAGGAGGTTTTTTCGACCCTCTCCCTTCCCCATCTACGTCAAGGATTGCACTAACTCCTATGGATGCTTCAGACCAGATGTTTATGGAAAGGAAGTTAGAACGCGAAGCAAGACATGCAGAAAGAATGGCAGAAATGGAACACAGACACGCAGAAAGAAAAGCAGAAATGGAGCGCAGACACCAAGAAAGAATGGCAGCCGCCGTCAAAGGAAAGAGCGACCAATACATGAAAGAATTCTTGCGACTCTTTTCTCAAGCTTAGGCACAGATGCAAGAGATTCGGGAAAAGGAGACTCTCTCAGTCTCTTCTTCTCCAAAGCATGACACACAGGATTTGCATGATGATAAGCATGATGAATTGGACGACAATGACAAGCATGATGATTTGCGTGATAAGCATGAAGAATTGGATGACAATGACAAGCATGATGATTTGCATGAAGATGATGTGATTGTTCACAAGGATGATGTGTTAGTGGATGCTTTTTCTAGCGAAGTTAACCTCGTTGTAGATTCGATCAATCACGAAGAACCGATCTTGGCTTTCGAGTCGAGGTCCAAAGAACCTCCACAGGACGACTCGATCATTCAAGAAGAACCGATCTTGGCTCTCGAGCCTAGGTCCAAAGAACCCCCCAAGAAGTATTATGTGTTCGCCTGATTGATACACACGCACTGTTCAAGTGTTTCATTCATGATCGTTTCATGTATTTTAGTCAGTGTCTTTATGTAATCCTTTTTATTAGGCATGACATATTGTACGTTGAGCACGTTTCACTCATGGATGAGCACGAATGTATGCGGATTTTTCATGAAAAGCTGAAAAGTATGCATTCAAGAAAGTCACATTCCTTGTCTTTTCCTTGGCATGACACATTCGTAGAACGAGCACATGAAAGTATGTGCACCAAGCATGGGCGTTTCCATTGTGAATTGCCACAGTTGATTGCTTTAGATCAAAAGAGAAAGATTCAATCTCATTGTTTGCATATGTTTGGTGAACGGTTTGGCGCTCCGTCTCTTTGTTCATCTACATTGCATGCACGGTCTATTAGGACGACAAGATTTGTTCCACTCACTTTACATGGAATAGGTATGTTCATGGTTTTGTGTTGGAAATGGGTTCAGGAATTTTCAGGCATGGAGATTCTTGAAGAAGAAAGAAGCATGACACTCGACGAAGTTGAAGCATTGAAGGAGCCACACAAGACTGTGTCGGTTTCGGCGCGGCCCAAAGAAGCAAGCTTTGCGGACCTTTATGAAGTTCGAGTACCATACGACCCACACATCCGACTGGGCCGGCGAAGAGTCCCTTCCAGGATTCTGGATGCTATTGGCGATCTCCCTCGACGCCATACAGTTCAGTATCAGTACCTCACTTTGAAAAGGAGGGGATGTCACGTGACACATCCAACCCTGTGTGTCCGTGGACAAGCTACAGCACGACAAGGGTTCAGTCAGTCCAGTCAATCTAGAATTAGAAGTGTTCTGGCACTTTTGTGAGTCTGTTCGCAGACTGTGCATGTCCAGACACTTAGATTAGATGCATATCCTCTTGTTGCACACAGCATGATCATACGCATTCCCATCAGAATCCTACAGGGGAATTTTCCAATGCATTTAGCCTGTTTTACCTAATTTTGACATTTTTCACTTATTATTTTTAAGTGACTTTTGTTGGAAAGTAGGTAGGGAAAATTGAGTAAGTTTGTATATAAGCAAACCTAGACTAGCACTAAATGGCAGAAGAGGCAACAAGAGCCAAGCTCAGCATGCAACTTCTCAACAAGACCCGTTGGCGGTTTCCCCCTCCAAGCAAGAAGAACCATCAGCATCCCCTGGCGTTTCCATCAAGGTGGTCATCGCCATACCTCCCAACACTTGCGTTTTGCACCAGCACGCCATCGCCAGCAAGCCCCAGTGCCTAGCATTTTGCATCAACATCCTCGCCAGCAGAAGATCTCACCGAGCATTTTTGCAGAACCTCAGCGTAGCGTTTTTGCAGAACATCAGCCCTAGCATTTTTGAAGACCTCAGCCTTTGCAGATCTCAGCCTTCGCCATTTTCAACAATAGAAGAGTAGCAGACTCAGCCCATAAAGAAGTAGCAGATTCAGCACGGTAAGAACCTCAATTTTCAGCCTTTATGAACCTCTGTTTCCAGCCCTAAATCTGCAGAATTTCAGCGACAAAGACCCACAGAAACAGCCCCAAAAATCAGCGTTTTTGGACTCGCAGCAGACTTCAACCCATAGCGTTTTTGGACAGCAGTAGAAAGATTGCAGATTTCAGCCCTTAGACCAGTGTCGTCATCCCCGTCGTCATCGTCGACATAGCCTAAACTTACATCAGACTTGCATCAGTCACATGCATTCCCATTGTACCAGATTGTGCAATCAATAGTAGACCACTCTCGCCGACAAGAGTGGGGCCTTCGGAGGAGGGTTTTACAATGTATGTGGTGTCGTATCTCTCTTCTTCCTCCATCTCTTAGTCTCATACACTTGCACGCACAGTGACCATTCACTTTGTTTGTGATCATAGCATTCTCTCATTAAGAACGGAAGGCTCTACCTTCCATAAGAACAAAAGGAACCTTGAGCACAGTTCGGAGCTCTCATCTTGAGCAAAGCGCAAACATTCATTCCGCTACACCTAACATATACTTTGCTCAAAGATTAATATGAAAAGAAATACGGAAAGGGGCACCACTCTTTGGGGACAATACCTCTTGGCACGGAACTCCGCCGGGCCGTGTCGAATCAATTGTGAAGTGTGAACTGTTTTGAAGTGAATCTCTGCTGTTTTACGGTAGAATCTTGACTTGGAGTGTCCAAGTTTGTTACACTCGCCAAGCAGAGAGTGACACCGTGTTGGCCCCAAAGGTTGGCACCCCTTTCGATATTTCTTGGAATCATCGTGCTACATAGAACAAGGGAGAAGGCAAGCTTTCCATTAAAGTTGTAAACCTACATTCACTACTCACACACACACTGTAGGCATTTAATGAAGAAGAAGGAAGCCTCCTTTGTCAAAAATGGACGCCCCTAGCTGAGGTGCCTTGAAGGATTGACTTGGAGCCTCCATGTGTCTAGTTTGCCTCTTTTGAGTTAATTTCCTAGTATCCACCAACTTATGAAGTGTGGCGTGGGGCCTAAATGACTTTGAGCTGAGCCTAGCTAACCTTTTACTACTCGGATTTTAGTGCCAATTGGCCTAACCAACTCGTGGCGACCTTGACTTCACTTCTGCGGATGAAACTCTCGGCTGTCATCTGCTTCACACTGGCCATACAATGTCGGGCCATATGCGACTTCAAAAAGTGGGTCCCAAAAAGTAAAATAAAATCAAGGGAAAGAAATCAATAACTAAGGTTAGTCATTGTCACAACCTCGTGACACTCGTCATGTGCACATTAGTGTTCAGTTGCGGACGCTTGATGGGTCAGTTGCTACAGAGCCCGAGAACGTGCACGCAGTTGCTATACTGACTTCTACCGTGAGCTACTTTCAGCCAAGCCACAATTAGAGCATCAAGATGCATGTAGAGAGCAGGTGTGGGCACAGATGCCTTGCTTAGTCACTAAGGAGATGCGCTAGAGGCTTGAGCGCCCCCTGTAACTTCAGGAGCTATAGGAGGCCCTTAGGTGCCTTTCCATGGGTAGCTTCCCAGGGGAGGATAGTTTGAACTTTGACTCCCAGTTTCTTCTTACTAGGAGGTGCACCTTTGTAGTGCTTACCAGCACATTTTGCACACTGGGGCGATGCCTGACAACATGAGCAAGGTATTAATCTACCTTATCCCTAAGGAGGATGGCTCCTTGGATGAGATTTAGCAGTGGCGACCCATCAGGTTTTGTCAAGGAGCGCAACATCCTAGACAACATTTTCACCTTCTGTGAGGCGTCTGCCCTTGCACAACTCAAAGGAGAGGATCTTGTGGTTCTCCTTCTCGACTTTGAGAAGGCCTACGATAGAGCTGGTTGGAGCTTCCTTGAGGGCACTATGCGTCGGATGGGGTTGGTTTTCAGATCCATGGACTAGAGGAGTGTCAGCTCTTACAGGCTTGCACACAATCAGGTGTTGTTGTGGAACATGGGAACGTTTCATGCTCACACGGTCAGTTCGACCGGGCTGCCCTCTTGCCCCCTTCCTTTTTCTCTTTTATGTTGAGGCGATGAGCAAATCTTTGACCTCACTGGAGTTTGGTTTACGGGGATTTCAGCTTCCCATTCGGGGAGAGGAGCTTCTGGAATCTAAGTTTGCTTCTGACTCAGGATTGTTTTTGGAGGGCAGGAAGGCCGACTTACACGGGTGAGAGCAGTCTCTAGAGGTGTTCTTTTGCGCATCGGGAGCAATGATCAACTGGCGGAAGATAGTGGCTTTCTGGGTTGGTAGTGCTCCCACACCAAATTTGTGAGGAGAGGGCTTTCAGTGGATCCCGCCAGGGGCATCAGTATGCTACTTGGGCTGTCAGTTGGGCATAGATCTGTCACCAGAGCAGCAAATTTCTCCTCTCTTCGTGTCCATCAGGAGGAAACTGCTCCATTGGAGTTCAGTATGGCTTTCTCTTGCTGGAAGGGTTGTGGCGGTCAACCAGGTACTGTTGGCTACCATGTGGTACATTACCTCTTGATGGATTTTCTTGAGCTCTTGTATCAGCCAACTGGAGCGTCTGATCAAGAACTTTTTGTAGCTAGGGCGAGACACACAGTCGGCTCTAGTTGAAGTCGCTTGGTAGGTCATCACTTGACCTTGCTCTCGAGGGGGCTTAGGGATCATGGACCCAGTACGGTAGAGTAGAGCCCTCCTTGGGAAGCTTGTGGTCAAAGGACTTCCAGAGGAGGAGCCCTGGAAGGAGCTGTTGCCACATCGGATTCGGGCGGGCTGGGGTCCCACAGACGGGTGGCCCATGGAGGCCCTCCACCCATTGGATCTTTTCAGAGATGCGTTGATTAGGCCTGACCAGGAGATGGGAGGATCGTTTTGTTGCGAGCGTGCTTCGGTCTTGGGAGCAGTTGCAGGGTGGCCTTGAGTAGCACCAGCCCACATGCATTGAGGAGCGATCGAGGCAGCCACTTGTTTGAAACCCTTTGGTCAACACACAGTGAGGCCACATGGTTGGGAGCTGGCCTCATGTCTCTTGGGGTTCAATGGCAGACGATCCAATCTCCACTTTTGGGTTCTGGCTGCAGTTTACAACACTTTCTTAGGAGGCTCGGGACATGCGACTGCACGTCTTGAGGGCGGCAGAGAGCATGTGTTAGGAGTCAGGACATTGTAGAGGCTATACCTGCAGAGTGGCACACCCCTTTGGAGTACGCGACTGGAGGTTCTCATTTCTGTTAGAGCTTGTACAGCCACAATATCCTACAGTTTCTTTGAGGTACAGAGGGAGGGCTGCCTTCACAGCGTCACTGTCGAGGTACTTGAGGTGACCGAGCGTTGTTTTCAGCGGATCAGTGTTGTGGGCATCAGTGGAAGGTCCTGTCGTAGACCTCGACCCCGACCCCGAGACAGGACACTGGCAGCTCTGGGCTTGGGAGAGCTGCCCTTTGGTATGAGTGCAGAGGGACCCAGGGGAGTGGTTCTGGCAGGATCCCTTCATGTCAGCCAATCATCCGGGGACCTTCTTTTTCCAGTACACAGCTCAGCTGGGTCGTCACATACTGAAAGCGAGGAGAGAGACTCGCCTTGCTGTAGCGTCTCATTGATAGGAGGAGGATCTCACATTCGACTTCTTGGCAGATTTTTGGGACAACAGACAGTCAAGGAGAGTCACCATGTTTTAGTGGCTGGTTGCGCATTCAGCTACTACAGTTGGCAGTTGGGTGATGCACAGTGGCTTCTCGGCAGCATGTGCGGCTTGTGACAACCCACTTGAGACTCAGCGTCACTATCTATGGGACTGCCCCATGGCGCATCAGGTTTGGCTATGGATTCTTCGGTTGATGCCTGCGCTTTCTACAGCAAGTTAGTACACTTAGGGTGTTGCAGCTTGGTCTACACTCACGGGCCCAACGCTTCGCTTTGAGATGGCTTCAGTCAGCAGGATGATAGTGATCCAGGGGGACAGAACTACACTCCAGCCTGCCACAAAGCTCGTCCCTTAAGAGTGGAGCAATGATAGAGAGTGTTGTTGGGAGCGCATTTGCGGCCTAACACTGTGGTTCATATGGCAAGCTCGCTGTTTTCACATCTTCGAGTCTCGACGTGTTCCATCGGCTGAGATTGTTCGTGACATCTAGCTGGAGCTGGTCCATACACTAGGGGCCAGTTTGAGAGACTCCAGGGCATCTCTAGGGCATCTCTCACCGCATGCGAGATCGCCACGAGGCCCTCTTGCGATTATGGCGTCCAAGATCTTTCTCGACTATGGAACATGGCGTGCCTAGATGACAGTATCATCCACCTGTGTGGCTTTTTCCTCTTCCTAGCCCATTGAGCAGTTCTTTAACTGATGGAAGGATCTTTTTCTTGGGGAAAAAAAATTGTAACGTGGAATCATATCAATAGCTTTCTTCAAGCCCACAAAGCAACAACACAATTGCTTACCTTTCAACTGGCTTTCCTCATGAGAACATGAAGAGTGACACAGTTATCAATGGTCTATGACGTGAGGGAAACCCGCTTGTCCTTTTGCACGACATTCATTCAATTTTATCTCCATTATACACCCAAATAACTTTGTCGTAAAGGATCTAATCATTATATTCCGATAGTTATTTCCATTCTTTACATACCCTCCTTTATGCAAAGGCTTGACCCAATTAGTGCTCCAATCACAAGGCATACCATGTTGAAGTGCAAGGTTGAATATATCATACATCCAATGATGTGATGCCTTCCCCATCCATTTCATCATTTAAGGTTTGATACCTTGAAGATCTCATCCTGCCACATACACCTCCAATAGTAAACAAAGAGGGCATACATGGGAGTGAACCATAACATGGAAATCTTTTGGACATTTGGTTGGCTATATAGTTTCCTACAAAGCGTGTACATATTCATAAGACTCAAATTACCAAAAATTTTAACCTGCTTGCCTTTTAGGGCTCTCCAAAATCTTCCACATGCATGTGTCTTTGCTTGGGCTAGAAAAAAGGCCGATTCACTTCCCATGTTTTTCTCTTATTTTGAATCAGTCCCTTATATGTATCACTGTGACATAAAACCCGTTTCATGGGTATGAAACCCTCAAACCTCGTAACTCGCAAAATGTTCCAACGAAACCTACGAAACGTGTAGCCTTCTCGAGAATCAAGAACTCTTTCTATGGAGTCTAGGGTCATCCACATACGTACACACACAAGTTTATATATGTGTGTGTGTATAATAATACACACACGTGTATACATGAATATAGGCACACAAACATGTATAGTACAAATATATATATGCATGTACAAATACATACACTTTTTTTTTTTGTAAATCTTTTTCTTCAATTTACAAGTGGGAAATCTCAAAGTGAGGAAAACCCATCAGAAAGATCAAATAGAAAGGGAAGAACACAGAAGTGTTCCGTAATACGAAGGTTCTAAATACATACAAACATACACATATACATACATATCTATATACATATTACAAATCCTGTTTCTCTTTTTTGATGCTTTGAAATGAAATGTTTCAAAACCTTGAGACCCGGAAACAATCAAAACCACGAAACGTTTCGTGTCACCTTGCTCATGCATGCAAATGACTTTGATAGTTATCTTTGTCTTTAGTTGCATCTAGTTTTATCAAGGGCTTTTGAGCAGCTTGACACTCTTTATCAAACTACCTCTTGCATGTGTTGACACCTTCGACATGCTAAGAGAGAGAGAGAGAGAGAGAGAGAGAGGAAACTAGAGGAGACATTTATTCATGCTGAAAGAAGTGCTTTTTTGACAATGGACTGTGCTTGTGTTGTGGATTGTTGTTTATGTGATTCTAATAGATGATGCTTCTCGCTTACTTGTGGCAACAATCTGTGGTGTATTACTTAGATCTCCACCCTATTGTCTTACTATAGCTGAGTTTAGGATTCAATTCTTGCACTAATCCTGGAAAAATGATTAGCCTAGTGGCTGTTTGATAGGCGACCAATAGCTGATTATATATCTGAAATAAAGAGGTTGACCTTGGAAGATTTGCAAAAGGCAGCAAGGGAGATCTTTTCAACACCTTTAACAATGGCATCAATTGGTGCAGGTCGGTACATGTTTAATGTCATTTTTTGTTTTATTTTGAACTTTTCTCAAGCTGCTAACTTTCCTTTCAACCTCTGTAAAGAGAAAAGAGTGGCTCATGATGTTTTTGCTTCTCATGTTTTGTGCTTTTTCACCCCAGTGGAGAATGTGCCCACGCATAGAAGGGTAGAAAGGCGGTTCAGAGGCCTATGGACATACATGCGCAACATATATTAGGTTTTACAGGCCGGACATGCAGGAAGTCAATTCTATTTAGCACGTGAGTTCAAAATAAGGGGGATTTTATTTGGTAAATTTTAAAAAATTTTAACAGGATGTCATTGCAAAAGGGAATTGATATTGCATTTTGGGAAAAAAAAATAAAAAATCCATAAGTTTCATAACAGAAAGGTGTTATTTAATTATCACATAGCATATAAGAATAGGATTTTAAAATATTCCTTAAATGCATGTAATTTCATATAGGTGAGCCCTGGAGCTTCCTTCTGATTGGTGCTTTGTGTTATTTAAAGCAGGCTCTTATTGTGCATCAAATTGGGACTCGCTCAAAATGGTAGAAGATGACCAAGAATGGTTTAGAGGTTTGTTAAGGCAAGTGTACAATTGGTAATATGCATGAAGGACGCGAGACCGGCACCTAAGATGGTAATGGCTTGCTCCTTGGAACATAACTAATTAGAAACAACTTCTTATAGTTATATTTTGTATGCTACCTTGAGAAGTTCCTTAGGGAATGCTACCAAGGGAATGAGAAATCAATGACAAGAAATCGAGTTTTGGTTTGTTACGCCTTGAAATGGAGTCTCTTGTGACTATGATTTGGTTTGTTCTTTGCATGGTTGATTCTCTTGGGATAGTTTCTAAAAATCTCGTCTTCTTCTTCTTCTTTTGTTCTTTGAGAAACTCCTCGTCGCAAGTGCTTAGAATTTATGACAGCTCTATCATTTGAAGTTGCTGTTTTCAAGATATGGACCGCATGTGCTATTTGCTTCAAATGATCAATCAATTGGTTTAAAGCTGGCGTGAATCTATGGTTTTTATTTGTGAGTAGTAGTATGTGGCTATGACTTAATAGGGGGGGTCTTGAAAGATCCCCCCGTTTGTGTTCAAAGGGAAAAGTGAGTATGCTTGCAAGTGTCATGAAAAGAGGAAGGTGACGCAATGGTTGCCAAATGTTGTGTAAGCGTGGAAGCTAGTAACAAGGTATTTTTGGCCTACTAAAGGCCTTAGTATCCATGTGATGAAGGTCATTCAATTCTAATTAAATTGGACATATATCCGTAGAAGGGGCCTTAAATTTCTTGAAGAGAAAGAAATTATGCGCTATTTACCCAAGCTACATTCTCTTGAGCATATTGAAAAAGGCTTTAGAGGACAAAGGATTAAAGAGTGCATTCATAGGAGTTTGGATTAAAGAGTGCATTCATAGGAGTTGATCCCATGACGTCAAGTATTAACTCCAAGAAACTTTTCTTAATATTTTAATTTGTAAAGAGTCTTTTTATATGCGAAATTTATAAAGATTCATTTCATTAAATTGTTTGATTGTTTCTTATGCTTATTAAATATATCCTTTTTTATAAAAGCATTAAAATATTCATTCATTTTAGTGTGTCGTGTCTATTTTGTTGTTTTTAATTTACTTCTTTTCTACTTTATTTTCTTTTCAAATGCATATGTCCAGTGTGTATCTTTCACCTTATTGTTGAAGTGGGGCCCTTTGTGATGTATAAACCATTTGTAATTATGTATGTATAATTGATAATATAATTTTATATTATAACCCAACAAAAATGTTATGTGATTGTAAGTACTCGGTATTTCGTATGTTTAATAAATATATATTTTCTTACTAAAGCATTTTTTTTTAGTTTGTCAATGTGCTTTTATTTGTTGTTTTTTTAAAAACCTTTTATTTCATTATATTTTGTTTTGAATGCTAATATGCAATGTCCACCTTTCATCTTATTGTTTAAATAGGGCCTTTTGTATTATATAAACCATTTGTGATCATGTATGTATAATTGACAATGCAATTTTATATTATAACACAAAAAAATGCCATGTAGTTGTAGGCACGTATTTAGACTTACTCTCCATAACTCTCATCCCTCCTTACTTAGCAGGCCTTAGTGCCTTCTCACCTTGTTATTTATATGGAGGGGCTCGTGGGCTTGGTAAACTAGCTCAGCCTCGCGATTTCAGTTTTAGCACGAGCTCAATTGTTCATTGTTGCATGCCAATTTTGATGGTGTGGCATTATACCTTTTCAGCTTTGAAAGGCATCCTCAAAGATTCTATCTAATAAAAGGTAAAATGAGCAGATTGAGCTAGTATGTAGATTATCAAGTAATATATGTTTGAGATTATGATGTCTAGAAAACAAGTTTGAGGAGGTATTTACTTGAAATATCTTCATGTACTTGAGTCATAAAGGTGCCTCATCATCTCAAACATATATTGAGCTATTTGTAGATTATCAAGCAATATATGTTTGAGATTATGATGTCTAGAAAATAAGCTTGTAGAGGTATTTACTTGAAATATCTTCATGTGCTTGCAGTTTCAGTTTGTGCGTTGCTAGTGATTTCTTGCTTGGAGTATCCAAGCTTGTAACACAAGCCCTCAGTATCACACAAAATATTATTAGAGTAGAAATAGCCACTCCAACATGCTTTAGGGCAGAATTAGTCACGCTTTAGAGCCATTTGCTATTGGGACTAAGGCTTTTGGGATCAGTGCTTTCGGGGCTCGGCTTTTAGCACCCTTTGTAATTGTTCATAAGTGTCCTTTGGGCCATTCTCTAGAGGTATCTGAGCGCAGAGTTTCAAAGAGGTAGACTATTGGAGAGTTGTACCTTTGTGAAGCAATAATAAAGAAATATTAGAAGGGGTGCCATTCTTTGGGGTCGACTTTCCTCTTCTCTCTCTTTCTCCATTGAAGTTTAGATCAATTATTTGTAGTTTCTGTTCATGTGTTGCTATTGATTTCCTGGTTGGAGTGCCCAAGCCTCTGACAATGGTACTAAAGCTCGGACGATTCTTCTTCTACAAAGGATCTGATCCGTTCTATAGGATACATGGGTTTTAACAGTGAATCCAATAGAGAAAACACCCCTCAGACTACTACTCATATGTAGAAAGATATGTTTTATTTCTCGTTGGGGGAATAGAAGAAACAAATGGAGATTCCAATCGAAGCAAGGCTATCCTTTCAATGATTTGGGAGATCATGGCAATTTTCCGGTGGGGGAAAATATTTCAAAGGGTATCAGAACAGACACAGAAATAAACCAAAGAAGAGAAAGATACAATGGAGGAACCCAAGGAGGAAACCACCAGAATCGAGGGTGGAGAGCAGGCAAAACCTTCCACGTTTGGGACAAAGGGCTTAGAAGATATCGAGGAATACATTCACTATGCTCATCAAATATTGGAAAAGCTAAAAAGTGAAGTGTATCATCGCTATAAGCAAGTCCATCGTGCAAAAGTCAATCAGGAAATGTTGAAAGGACGACTCCAAGTGGCAGATACATTTTTGGAAGCGTACAAAGCTCTACATGAAACTTCACAAGTAGAAATTCAACGACTCCAAGAGGTCAACACAAAGTAGCATGCAAATCTCTATGAAATGACAAAGCTAGTGGAGCAATTGTTATCTACAAGGGATCAAAGTTGGGTCATAATCTCAAAAGATATATTCACTAAGAGTGAGATTATGATGCCTAGAAAATAAGTTCGAGGAGGTATATTCTTGACCTATCTTCATGTACTTGAGCCACAAAGTTGGGTCATAGATTGTCCAATAGGGAAAGGTTTTCCCTCTTGCCAATGACTATGTTTTGGATATTGAATGAAACTTCCAATTGTTACATGTAGAAAGCTTCTTAAAGACATGTATTAGGGTACCTCCAAAGAGGGGGGGGGGGTTTTTTGTTGTTTAATGGATTACCCCTTCCCTCCAATAATTGGACCCAAAATAGATGCACTTACATTTTGTCATCCCCTTCCCCCAAGTGTGTGTATTTGTGAAAATTGTTTTTTACAATGGTGAATTAGTCATTTCTACTATTACTCAGTTTTGGACACCTTACTAGCATAAGAGGCTCTATATTTGTTGTTGTCTTTATGAAAAGTGGATTAGGAGAGAACCATCAAATACTTGTGCTTCCGCTTGGAAAACGAAAAGTGCTTTGATTCTTGAGACCATCATGTGGCAACCCTCTTTGTCTCTCCAAGTTTTTAGTATCATGGCTTTCCTACATCTTTTAGTTTGAATCAAATGCAACCACCGAGATAAATGTTTTTTTGGTAGAGTATGTATACAATAATTCCCTCCCTATTTTTACAGACCTTTTTGAGGTGATTGAAGAAAGATCAAAAGTCCCTACAATTTTGAAAATCCGTGGGAAGATCTTCCCATTGTTAATGAATATAGCTGTGACCTAGGGTTGGCTCCAAGAAAACCGGCCCTAGGAAGTACTATCGTCTTTGCTTGTGTGTGTGTGTGTGTGTGTGTGTGTGTGTTTGTTTTTTGTAGAGTCCACATCTTAAGGATTGTTGTGTATATTGTATGTGTAGAAATGTAGAGTCCACATCTTAAGGATTGTTGTGTATATGCATGTGTAAAAATGTGTTGTGTTAAATTGGCAAGAGCTCACATGCTCTCTTCTTTATCTTCTCAAGGACAACAATATCTGATGTATTGATGGCTTTTTAGAACAAGCCTTAGAGAAGAAAATTTTATTACCTTTGCATGTAAAGGATTAAAATCTTCCTTGTTTCTTAATTTATAAATGGCTCGTTTCATTTCAAAGCCTCACATGACTACCTTATCATTTTTTTGTTTGAAAATGCCATCGTGATGATTTGCTTGTTTAAAATCACATGAAGATTTAGAAATTTTCTCATGTAGGAAAACAGAGTCTGTTTAAGTGTTTTTCATACAATGCATAACATCATGAGCTTCTGCGAGGGAGGTACCGCATACCTAGCTAGGTACTATTGGGGGCAGGGGACCGTCAGCCCGGTGGAGCTTCTGCTCGAGAGGCACCGCATACCTAGCTAGGTACGATTGGGGGTGAGGGACCGCCGGCCCCCCTGCCCGGTGGAGCTTCTGCTCGAGAGCACCGCATACCTAGCTAGGTACGATTGGGGGCAGGGGACCGTAGGCCCTCCCACCGGGCCGGCGGTCCCCTATCCCCAATTATACCTAGCTAGGTATGTGGTACCTCCCTCGTAGAAGCTCATGATGTTGAGGTAAGTCACAATGTGGGAATTATTGTGAGAATTTGTCCAAAACTTCTTATGAATAAGGATTTTTTCATATTAAAATGGAGGTTCAATTGTATTGTTGTTTGTGGCACCGTTTGTATCGTTGTTGTAAGCGCCATCTATATTTGTATTATGCATGGACGTGAAACTGACAAGAATACCTAAGATGGTAATGACTTGCTCCTTGGAATGGAACGAATTCAAAATAGATTCTTATAGTTATATTTTGTATGCTGCCTTGAGATCAGTGTTAGAAAAAAACCGGGGTCTAGTGTATTTTAATCGATTGAAATTATAAAATCCCGGTTAGATTTTGAGCTTGCCTCTAAGAAAACCGGCAAATTAACACAAGTTTAGTGTAATTACCGGCAAAAGCTTCAAATTTTGACTTGAAAAACGGGAGAATTTCAAGTTTCCCCTTATTTTGATCGGTTAGGGAAAATGTTTTTTTCTAGCCCTGCTTGAGATGTTCCTTAAGAAATGCTACCGAAAGGGAATGAGAAATCAATGAGTGGAGATCAAATTTAAAGGGAGTCTCTTGTGACTATGACTTGGTTTTTTATTTGCATGGCTTATTCTATTCTTTGAGACATGTCAAGTATGGAGCTTGATTTACCCCTTTTAATTTTCTGTGGTAAAAATGTACATTTGTAAGGCCTCTATTATGAGGAGAAGCTATCGTGCATGAAGGAAAATCACTCGCCAGAAACTAAAATTTTTACGGTCAAAAATCAGGGGTAACTTTAGGGAATATTTCTTTTCGTTGGAATATTATGGTCGAACGGCGGCCGAAAAATGGTCGAAAAATGATCGGTCGGTTGGCTAGTGGTCGGTAGTCAATGGCCGGTGGTCAGAAGTCAATGGTCAGTGGCCGGTGGCCGAATTCAAAAGTGGACTTGTTTTCTCAAGAACGGCCACACATGGGCAGATTGGAGGGTCGGATTTGGACTTATCTACACAAGGGCGGCTACACATGGCTGCCTCTCATAAGAGAGGGCTGCCCTTTTGGCCTATAAAAGGAGGCCATTTCTACACACATTTCATAGTGTGAAGTTGATGCAACAAGGTGAGTGTGAGGTGGTGAGAGTGAAGCAAGGCGGGAGCTCTATTAAAGGTATAATCCCTTTGTAAACTACTTCTTGTTTTGAAGTATTGAGTGACTACTTTCCCGTGGACGTATCCCACATTGGGTGAACCACGTATATTGTGTGTTCTCTCTCTCTCTCTCTTTGTCTGTCTCTCTCTCTCTCTCTCTACTCTATAATCTCTTGTGTGTGAAATCTATCTCTCTATTAAATAATCTACTTAAATATCTATTTAGCTACGTCTTATTTCCTAACAAGACACTCCAGGTTGTAAGTGCTTATAATTTATTACAATTCTATCATTTGAATTTGGTCTTTTCAAAATATGGACCACATGTGCTATTTGCTTCAAATGGTCAATCAATCAGTTTAAAGTTGGTGCAAATTTATGGTTTCTAGTTGTGAGTGGTATGTAGCTATGATTTTGAAAGTGGCTTTAATAGGGGGGATCTTTCAAGATTCCCCCCTTTGTGTTCAAAGAGAAAAGCAAGTACGTTTACATTTGTCATGCAAAGAGGAAGGCGACACAATGGCTGCCAATTGTCGCACAAGTGTGGAAGCCAATAACAAAGTATTTTTATTTATACAGAGGGGCTCGCACAAGGGGCAAGGAGGTGGGCTTGGTGAACTGGCTCAGCCCCACGATTTCACTATGAGCACGAGGTCATCACAAGCTCAATCGCTTGTTGTTGCCAACAGATGTCTTTGAAAGGCATCTTCAAAGATTCTATCTAGTAAAAGAGAAAATGAGCAACACTGAGCTATATGTAGATGATCAAGGAATATATGTTCGATATGCTGATGTCTAAAAAACAAGTTTGAGGAATATATATTCGAGATTATGATGTCTACATAACAAGTTTGAGAAGGTATTTACTTGAAATATCTTCGTGTAATTGAGGTACAAAGGTGGGTCATAATCTCAAACATATAATGAGACATTTGAGTTCATCAAGGTCTTTGAGATTATGATGTCTAGAAAATAAGTTTGAAGAGGTATTTACTTGAAATGTCTTCTTGTGCTCAAGGGACAAAGTTGGGTCATAATCTCAAAGGATATATTCATTAAGATTATTAGAGTATCCAATGCAATATATTTGGGTCTATTCGACCGTTCATTAATTAATTAAGGTTGAAGATTCTTCCACCCTCTCATTTGGAAAAGGGAAAGTGTCTTATCCACTTGTTCCCACGGTGGTTGCCATGAGGCGTATAGCTACGTCGTTTGCCTCACCTCTCTCTCACGTCCTCGCTTCTCTATCTCAGAATCCTCAGACTTGCGAACTTAGTCTCCAATGCCTTGTGCAACGCCATCCTATAACATGGACGCAGTATCAGCTTGGGATCTCCCTCTCTCTCCAGGTTCCAGTTGCCAGATGGCAGGCTTGCTTCCCTGCACACTCATGCCAAGAGCTACCTTGCACTCGATCTGCAGCTTGCAGTAATGTGGTTCATTCTGGCAGAGAGATGAGATACCGAGAGGGATTGAGGCCCTGAGCAGGACGCCCTCTCCAAATGGTTTCGTTGCAGTTGCACTCCATCTCCATCCGCTCCATGCTCACCTCAACTACGACTGGCTGCAAGTGTACACCCTTGCATAGCAAGCGCAAACATCGTTGATGCTCCCTACTTCTACTGCAACATCCCCAGGCCCTTCACATGTCGTCGACCCTGCATTCGAGTCCCACCTCTCTCTCTCTCTCTCTCTCTCTCTCTCTCTCTCTCTCTCTCTCTCTCTCTCCACGCACCATCCTATTTGTATTTAGGCTTTGGAGACCACAGCTTTGTCATTTTTAAACATAACTCACTCCCTCTCTTCCACGTGCCTGTATCCCCCCTTTTGACCTTCAAAAACTTAAGAGGATCTACTGAGATACCTACAAAAAGAAATGGAAAAAAGATTACAGGAACATACTATCCTCATGTACTTAAGGCACAAAGTTGGATCTTAAATTGTCCAATAGGGAAAGGTTTCCCTCTTGCCAACAACCACGTTTTGGATGTTGAATGAAACTTCGACTGCTACCTGAACTTCTTGAAGACGTGTATTACGGTACCCCCCCAACGAAGGGGGGGTATTGTTATGGATTACCCCCTCCCTCCAGTAATTGGACCCAATGCACTTACATTTGTTATCCCCCCTTTCCCAAGTGTTCTGTATTTTTTGAAGACTGGTGAATTAGTGATTTCTCACCTATCACTCTGTTTTGTGTCAAGGGCACCTTCTTAGCATAAGAGGCTTTAAATTTGCAGTTGTCTTTATGAAAAGCAAATTGAGAGAGAACCATCAAATCATTGTGTTGCCACTTGGCAAAGGAAGTACTTTGATTCTTGAGACCGTCATGTGGCAACCCTCATGACTAAGTGGCACGGGCATGGGAGGGTGGGATTTACGATCGGGGGTTATGGGCCGTAGATCTAGAATATGGGTACGTTAGATTACTTTTGTAAAAAGTAATCTAGGGTACCCGAGTATTGAAAGTAACCTAGGGTACCCACGTTTGCGTGCGTCGGTTTTGAACCCATGACCTCACCCATGAGAGGCGGATACCCTAACCACTATGCCATGCGCGCGTTGTGAAGCGTGGGGACCCTGATTTACTTAAAACATGTATGTACAAGGGCCGTAGCCAAAAGTAATCTAGGGTATGCTAGATTATTTTTTAAAATACAAAGAAATATAAGGTACCCTAGATTACTTTCGACGCCGCCACTGAGATCTACGGCCCACAATCCCCTGACCGTAGATCCCACCCTCCCATGCCCGTGCCACTTAGTCTTGAGGTGTGGCAACCCTCTTTGTCTCTCCAATTTTTAAGTAGCATGGCTTTCCTACGTCTCTTAGTTTCAATCAAAATGCAACCATTGGCAGAAATATTTGCCTTTGGTAGAGTATGCATGCAATAATTCCATCCCTATTTTTACAAGTAAAGGACCTTTTTTGAGGTGATTGATGCAAGATCAAAAGTCCCTACAATTTTAACAATGCGTTGGAAGATCTTCCCGTTGTCATAGTTGTGACCTAGGGTTGGCTATAAGAGAACCAGCCCTAGGAAGTCTTTGCTTTTGTGTGTGTGTGTGTGTGTGTGTGTGAGAGAGAGAGAGAGAGAGAGAGAGATTACAAAACAAATGTGTGTGTATGTGTGTGTGTGTGTATGCGCACACACGCACGGGAAGTTATTAGTTGATATGTGTATGTGTGATTGAGCTAACAAGAGTTACTCAAATTGTACATTGTATGCCATAACTAGAACAATCTCTTTAAGTATTATTATATTTTTGTAGCAATTCCCTAACAATATGGTGATGGAGCATAACATAGAGGAAGTTTGAGCAACGACATGCATGGACAATACACAAGTGTAGACCACTATGCACATCCATGTCACCACCACCACTCACCCCATACAAAATCCACAACCTGCACCTCATGTAGAATCCACAACCTCAACCACATGTAAAACCACCACCACAACCAAACAACCTCCCCAACCTTTGAATCCAGATGATCAAAACACCATGCGGCAGATTTTTGGCCGATTAGTAGCAGAAGCCAAAGGTGCTTGGGCCCGCGGGATCCGACCCTAACGAGGAGAGAGTGGAGCGGTGAGTTCTGTAGAACAGCACGTGCTCAGGCTCAAAAGGCGTGCGCGGGGAAGGTGGACAAAATCCATCACGCAAGCGGCAGTTGTGGAGCCTCAGACCATGGTCTCTCTCTCTCTCTCTTGTTTGCACTCGGTGCCTCTGCTCGCCATCGCGAGACCTTGGATTTTTTGGCCTATCCATATTCAATCGCCCAAAGCTTTATGGCAAACCCAATTTAAGTCTTTAGGGCAAGTGCCCACGATCGCAGTTTCCCCTTTTCTTCGAGGGCGTACTTGGCCAAAACTATCGACGGTTATAATTTCCCCTTTTCTTCGAGGGCGTACTCGGCCAAAACTATCGGCAAAGGGGCGGGACTTCTTCAGAAATCTTCAGCACACAACCAGTTCCCTGAATAAATTTTGAACGTTTCAAAATTTTGAAAGTTGGATACAATGTTAGTAAAGCCGTTGAAGTAAAGAAATCGAAATTTGCAGATAAGTCTCCGACTGTTTTGCTTGTTGATAGGTGACCAAATTTTCAACCTTTTTGCCTCCGACGTACCAAATCAATTAGCACGTAAATTGATTGCGGTTGCGGCCCCTCTTCAATTCACTACTTGTCAAGCCACGCACTTAGCAAGGCTAATTTGCGATGATTCACAATAACAAGCAACATCGTCATGGATGCCTCGTTGGCTTTTCTGGACACGGAACTTGCCGACAATCATCATTTTGACTTTAAACTTCCTTTCCGGGCATCTACTCCTCCTCCTCAAAGTGTGCTTGAAATTTTGGAGGATACTAACAATCTAATCGATGAAAAAGAGTATGTTATAAGATGTGACTTTCAAACGTTTAAAGAACGGTTTTGCAAATTGGTGCTTCGCATCCAATTGCTTGCTACATAGGTGGATCATCTTACGGAGCTAATCATCTCGTGCATCCCACAAGCTACCGTATCTATACATGTGTCAGTCGTCGAAGGAGTCTCCGCCAAGGCGGCAAAGAGGAGACTTTCCCCAATAGACTTTCAGAAAGCCAAATTGCAGAAGTTATGTTTCAATTGTATGGGACACCATCAACGGAAACATTGTCCCCAGGTACTGGTTTCTTAGGTCTTTTTTTTGGATTTTACGGTTAAGTAGTCAATCAATTCTTGCATGCTCTTTAGGGGTTATCTTTTCTTTCGGATAAACCTTTTAATTAGTTGCATATGATACAATACCTTGTTTAGTATAGCATATTCAATCAAGATATAATATATAATGCTTTCTTTCTTTAAGCAATTTCGACACGGTCGATTCCTCTCCACTTGGACACATGTGTGTCAACGGGAGCATATATTAGCTATGAGCACAAGCACTACATGAGCATTAATGTGAAGCACGACTCCTTTTATGACATTTGGGATCATGGTTTCCATAGGTTTAAAATATGTTAATAGCAGGTTTTTGCATCACAAGAGACTGTATATGGTGCATGTAACGACATCTCTTCCGTAACAGATATGGCTATGAGCCAAATTGCAAAGAGTTTTATTTTGCCAAACTCAATACACTTGCCACAACTAGGCAACCACAGCATACACAATTTTAAGTTTTCTTTTACATTGGCAATGATTGCCTATTGTACACAACAAAGTGCTTTAACAACTTACGTACAACGACAGCAAATTGAGATGCATCCTTGCCCGATAGTGCAAGGCACATTAGGTAATGGGTCAATTGGTAGAGCCCGTCAATATCTCCCAGGGCTTACACTTCTGCGTGCATGGCATGCCAACGCGATTGGTATAATCACATATCTTTCTTATTCTGCTTCCGCTATAACACTAAATACTTTGTCAAGGACAAGGTAAGTAACTGATATCTTAAAACATTTTTTATGTTATTCACAGGCAAAGTGCCACATTTCAAGTTACCTTGATACAGTCACGGTCACATACAAGGTCAGTGGGTCAAGATGTGACTTATAGTACCTCTCTCTATGAGGGTGTGGTACAAGTACACAGTTGTACGTTTATAGGATAAGCTAGGCCTCTCTCCAAGGGCGTGTAGTTGTATGCCTATAGGATAAGCTAAAACACAGACATGGTCTGGCATACAACACATTCAAATAAGGGGTTTTCCTCAGCCCAGCATTCTCTCTATCTCTCCTCATTCCAGTTTCTATGCAAGAAAGGTGAAACTAGGCATGATTTTCTTGAAATCTTCTATGTTAATACGGTAACAGGAAGGGCTAAGAGCCATCTACTGCTACCTAGTTTGGAAAGGCTAAGAGCCATATGTTGGTAATCTATAAGTGATTGCTTTCAAGATTGAGAAATTCTATTTAGTTGAGTGACCATCATTATAATGGACAAGCAAGAGTCTTGCCATTAGTTATTTTTTGGACATTATTTTCGCACTTCACACTTTAAGTGTGACAGTCAAGTTGAGTTTTTGGACGTCTTAAACTCGTAGGGGCTTATCTCTACCAAGGTGTATGGATGAAGCCAGCATTTCAGACTACATGACTGCTCACAAAAACGCCAGATTATGGATTTTTGGGTGTGAAAAAGATCTAGTTGTGCATACGACTCCAATTTCACTAGAGCTCCTATTAGCACTAAGAGTGCCTATATGAGTACAGTTTTGGGGTAAGACCCAGCTCGTGACTACTAAATCACTTAGTAGGGTTGATGGTCATCAATTGTTGGACCCTTCACCCTTGCATTTTCAAGGAAAGAAGTACACAGATGCCAAGGGGTAGTGAAAAAGTTTCAACTTCCAATGGAATGTACTGCCACAGGCCAACCCAAGGGGGGTCACGGACATAGCCCAAGGGCCGGCTGCTAGTAGAGCAGTTTTACTACAAAGTTTAACCACAGGGTTTGGATTACAAAAGAAACACCCAATTTTACCTGTGCAATATTACTTGCATTTCACTTCGTGTTTCTAGGCCTTCGCAGGCGAGAAAATTGGACAGGTGCTCTTCACTCCAAATAAGTGAACACTATGTTTAACCTACAGGTACGCATCTGCTTTGTTTTTGTTTCTTTTGGTTTGCTTTTCCACGTAGGATGCATTACACTATGTTTGCTCTTCCGAGAAATGACAAGGTCATGTAAGAGCCAAGAATTTTGGGCCGTTGTGTCCAAAATACCTTTTTTGCATTATGCAGTTATAGACCCACTTGTAGGGTTTATTTGGCACATGTTGTCACATGCGATACAACATGGTCTAGGGACTCAAGGAGTTCAGTTTAGCCAGTGTGGAGCAAGGCTAATGAGGGTCCCTCTCATTCCTGTCATAGAGTGTTTGTAGTTACCTCCACGCACAAGTATATCTTGTACTTCAAGATTTTTTCTTTTTTAGACATCCTTACATGAGACATATTTCACATGTGGAGAATATGAGTCTCTGGGGCTGACACTGGCACCCACTATTTCAAGTATGTGACACGACAAAGTCCCTAGGTGCTGGTCGAATTTTCTTTCTAGACCATTTTTAGCACGACGTATTAGGAGCAATTTCGGTGGCCAAAAATTGTCGGATACTTAGAATGAATTGTTAAGGTACAAGTGCCCCGCTAAACAACATTCTAGATGGTTGTTTATGCATATAGCAAGGCTATGAGTTGTTAATGAATAGGTTTCATTGTTTGTACCTAGAAGTGATTACTGTTTCACCTTCTATTTACATTCCTCTTTAATGTGTGCTACGAGCATCACATTCGCCATAGGTATTGGCAAGGATGATCATGGATATACAGGTTCAGATCTATTTTTTGCTCGGTTTGGGTGCTTGTGGATTTTTCACGTTAACCAAGATGGTTATTCCGGACATTGTTGTTTGCTCAACAATGTTGTATGATATTGTGATCCCTGTTTACCAGTCATCTGGGATGACTTTGTAAACCGTGGGGGAAAACACCTCAGTGCTGTCCGTTATCCAAGGAGGATATATAGATTACATATCGAAGGAGGATAGACAAATTACAAAGTGTAATCTTGTGCTAAAGGATACGCACTGTGCGTACGTTAGCACCAAGAAATCCAATTAGTATGCATTTATTGCTCTACTTGGAGTTTTCTTATATAAGTTAAAGCATGTTTGCAACTAAGTTTAGTCCCTTCATGTATAATTCAGGTTCTCAACCTTGAACACTAGCTATGGTGGGGTTGTTTACTGATACGAGAAGATAACACGTCACGGACTTAAACTTGGCTAATGAGTTACGTAAGCAAGTTACTTTCAAGGAAATTGAAAAGAGGTCCTCTTTCAGGTACATCTTAGTTGTGATAACTCATTTACCATACTCAAATGAGTTCTAGATAGAATTTACACGCTATATTATCTATGTGACGGTTGCACCAAGACGGTTGCAACATGATAACAACATGGAAAATCAAGATGTTACTCTTGGTTTCATTGGACCTCCTACTGAATTGTGTTCCGATCAAGCAAACAGTTGGATCCCTACAGGATGCCATTGTGGAAAACATTAGTGTATCATCACTCTTGTTTTCAAGGAGACGAAAACGCTTCTCCAAGGGGGTAGTAATGTCATGCCAAGGCCAATGCCCAGTGGTCAAGGACCAGGCCCAAGGGACCGGCTGCAAGTGTGGATAGGGAATGAGGCCCAAGGGGGCTATTTAATGGGAGGCTAGGAGGTTCATTCCTGGCAGTACCACTAGGGGAATTTCACCCAAGAGGAGAGGAGGACAAAGTATAAAAAATGACCCTCCTTAGTGGGCAAGGCATCCAACTCCTGCACCACCGCCAACACCACAAAAGAAACGTAGATGAAGGCTAGGAACAGTTGCTTTGAGAAGGATTCAAAATATTAGACCGAGTCAATTATACCAAAAGCGGCCTTCTCTTGGGTGGTGAGAGAAATATTGGACGAATATAGTGATTCCATGACCCACATACAACATGCAGCTTTATTGGTCCTACAAGACACCATCGAACAAGAACATTTTGGTGCAGCTGTTCCAAGACGACATTTCATGTATGGTGCAACACACTGATTTATCTCCGGCAATCAATTTGCAAAATGAAGGTTGTCTACAAGAATGAGTTTATCCCATGTAACCTCTCTTTATGAGATCTGGAATCTTTTCATATAATATCAATGACTCAAAAATTTCTACCATTCGGTGCAATTGTAACAATTGATTATGTGTATTGTGATCTTTTATTAGTATTTAAATTTTTCAAGTTGTTAAATTTAAACTCCCTCCCCCCAATCAAGCACTTGGCAGCCGAGGACACTGTCGGTGAACTTTTGTCACTTAATGCTTTGCACTTGAGCAGCTCCGTATACCATTCTTGGAGAACTCTGTGTGAGAAACTTGACGAATCGATGGTCCCATTTGGCTTAGGTAGTGCCACAAGGAGGGCAAAACCAAGAGGCGGACCAGCTAGCAAGTAGCAAAGTACAGGTGCATGTTGCAAGTCTGTATGTGGCCCCAGCCACTTATGTAGGTAGGGAGACTCTAAAGGAGATTGAAGGGCTTTTGAGTACATGGCAATGTGGTTTTTGAGTACATGGCAATGTTCGGAGGGTTTGTCCAAGTTGCAAAGGAGAAGAGTGGTGCAAAAGGCCCACAAATTCACACTAGCGTGACGAAGTGCTAAGAAGGGTGTTGCACAAAGAAGAGATAGGAATGGTGCTGGAACAATGCCACGAAGAAAGTGGACACCAGGGCAAGATCAAGTTCTATTTCAAGTGCTTAGAGCAGGCTTTTGGTGGCCTTCCATAGTGAAGGACTTGCATTACTAGTGCAAGACGTGCCACGAGTGTCAAACTATAGGTGAAAGACGACTGGTAGCAGAGTCACAGGGCGCCATCATCGCATAAAGTGCTTTTGAGAAGTGGGGTCTAGATGCCATAGGTCCTCTCCCAAAGTCTACTAGTGGCAAGAAGTACGTAGTAGTAGCCATTGACTACCTTACCAGGTGGGTCAAGGCCAAAGCAGTGAAGGAAGTAAATGCTAATGTGGTAGCTCAGTTTGTGTTTGATAACATCTGTTGCCGTTTTGGTGTTCCATGGGTGTTGGTTTGTGATATGGGTCAGGGGTTTAGAAGCAATCTCATGAGTGCATCAGTGGAAAAGTTAAAGATTCAACATCGGTTTTCCTCGCCCTAACACCCCCAATGCAATGGTCTAGTCGAGAGTGCTAATGGGCAAATTATCAAGATGTTAACGAAATACGTGTATAAGTAGAAAGCTGAGTGGGAAGAAAATCTAGAGAAGTGTCTGTGGGAGTATAGAACGTCCTATAAGGTGGCTACAAACTTCACTCCATTCGAGATAGTCTATGGTAAGGAGGCTATGTTGCCGGTACATGCACAGTTAGGTGCTTTGAAGGGCATGTGGCGTGTCAATTCCACTCAACAAGGAGTTCTACAGGATTGGATAGCCAGTTTACAGGCTTTGCAGATGAACAGAGAGGTAGTGGCAGGCTACTATGTGAAGCAGAGAGAAAACCGGGTTACCAAGTTCAATCAGAACCTATCAGACAAGAAGATAGAGGAAGGAGACCTGGTCATGAAGTACGAAAGCTACCTGGATTTCACATTCCAACAGAAATTCAAGAAGAAGTGGACAGGTCTGTATAAGGTGCAGAAGGCGTTTCCGAATGGGACCTATCAACTGGTAAGAGTAAATGGCAAGCTTCATAGGAACAAGGTGCATGGTGTGCAGCTCAAACTGTACTTTGAGAGGGATTTAGTTCCTGAAGTGCAGCAAATTTTAGTCAAGGGGGATGGGCAACCCACCTAGAGCATGCGATGTGTGAGAGAAAGGAGATGAAGCTTTTGTACATAGCTTGTATATATAGTCATGGTTTTGCAAGTGCTTTCAATCATCAGTTTAGTGTGCCAGTTTTAAAGTTTTGTACATATGCTTTTGGTCGAACATAAATGTTCGACGAGGGGGCTGGGCAATGATGGTGCAGACAAAGTTGGTTGAAGCTAGGTGGTCTATGCGAGGTAGAGGCAGTAGGCAAGTGTAGTGTAGAAGGCTAGGGTAGGTGCCAAGGACCTGGGAAGCACAAGCATAGCGAAAAAGTATGTCTGAAGTGGTTTTTTCGGCCAAAAGAGCTGCGGGATGATCGAGATGGGATGGTAGATGAAGGTGTTTGGAATGCCAAATCAATCTCTTGAAATGTACTATTCAATGTGCTCTAGAAGCCGGTCCAGACGGCTCGTCAAACGGAGCCCCGGTGTGCAAGATATTGCAGTTTAAAGTTAGGTGTTGCAGATCCCCAACGGACAGGGCAACTGGTGACAAGTGGCCTGGGCCGATGTCAGTATATACATGTGTAGTGCTCGAGTCGTGAAGCATGCCCGTCTTCTTGGATTGCGAATCGGAGCTCTGGCTAGCAAGAAATGGTCGATTGAAATTTTCTCGGGGGCCGGGTCTGAGCCCATTTGACCGCACTGGAGAATGCGCCATCTTGCAATTTTTTAGCCTTGCCAAGGTTCGCGGTGATAGTGTGCATCATGTGGAGCTAACACAAATCGAAGGTTCGTCCATCGGATGCCCTCGGTGAAATATAGCAAGATGAAGTTGGGAGCATTTGGCAGTGAAAGGTTTGCATATGATTTTCCCTTTTTTCAGCGGCCTCGAACAGCAAGCTCAGAAGGATTGGAGTGCGGTGAGATTTTCCCGGCCTGGGACCGACACAGTGGAGATCCGGTGGGTCTTACGACTCGGCCATTGGGCATGGGAGCAATGAGGAAGAGCCTAGGGAAGAGGGCCAGAAAAGAGGTTTTAAATATTTACTTGTGAAGGTTTTTGAAGGCTTGAGGGCCACGGGCCATGAGGCTGCCACGTGGCAGAGGGGAAAACCCCACATGGGGAGCCATACGCCACAGACTGGGGGTATTTGACCCAAGGAGAGTCCCCCCATTGGGCATATGAGGCGTGGAGAGAAGCTCCCTTGAGCTTGGCAATGGCTGCCACCCAGTGGGCGTTGTGGCAGGCGTCGTGCACCGCTGCATGGAAGAAAAGGCGGCATTTTGGCCGGGCGAGGCGGCGTATTGGCGCACCCACATGTAGAGGGTGCTGGCGGCTCCGATGGATGATGTGGCAGGCCCGATTAGGGGGCAATTCCCGCGGTCGTTGAAGACCCCATATTTTAAAGTCGAAGGGGAGAGTGCAATAGCGACGTCGCTGTTGCACCCCCCTCCCCAGTGCATGATTAAGAGGGTAGTCTCACAAAAAACAAGGAAAGGCAGGAGCAACCGATTCCAAGGCAGGAACAAGTGCAAAAGGAAGGTTCCCACGGAGCGACGTAGTAAGCATAGAGAAAGAGAGAGCCCGAGGGCGGCAAGGAGCCCACTTCAAGGGCCGTCCAAGCAAAGTAGAGGCTAAGGCAAAGCAAAGGGGCCCATTCCAAAGCATGTCCGAGCAAGGGCCAACAGAGGTGAACCAAGTGCAAGAAGACCAAGGAGGGCCATTTCAAGGCCGGCCAAGCAGAGAAAAAGAGTAGAGGCAAATCCGGACCAAATGGAGAGAGAAAAGAAAAGAAAAGTGGCTGGAGGGGTCGGATAGAGAGAGAGAAAGTCAAAGTTGGGCCAATGGAGTAGTGTAAAATAAGCCCCAAAGGGGGTAAAAATAATGAGGGAAAAAATAATAAAAAATAGTAAAAAGCGAAGGGGCAATAGTGACGTCGCTATTGCACCCCCCCCCAAGTGCAAAAGAGAGAGGAAGAGAGCAAATAGAGTAAAGCGGTTTCCCCCTTCCAAAAATCCCAAATCAAGGTGCCAGATGGACCAATTAAAGTGTAAATTCTCAAATTAAAGGCCCCCCCTATAAAAGTCAAAATTGGATCAAATTAGGGGCTTTTTTCCTGGCTTTTGGGTGTCGTTTGAAGCCTGCAAAGTGGAGTTCTCTAGCAAACTAGCCCCTTTGTAACTTTTTATTGAAAATGGCCATGGTGATGGCAGTACATGCTAGTGTACATGTTTTTTGAAGTGCAATCAAGCCACAATTGCCCCTCTTGCTGTTGTTTCCCCTTCCCCCCTTCTCTTTCTCCTACTTTCATGTTTCCCCTCGGTGCCGGCTATGTGGATGTGTGTGCCCCCCCCAGATCGACGATGTTTTGTGTGAGAGAGTGATATTGAGCGGCTATGAGTGTGTGTAAGGGTGGAGACAGGCCATGGCTGTAGGTGCGCGCTGTGTGGTGGATTTGTGGAGTGTGTAAGAAGTGGAAATTGAGCAGGCAGTGGTCTGCTAGTGTAAAGTGTTTCTTTGAAGGTGTTTTCCGAGAGGATAGGGGTGTTGTGAATACCTTGAGCTATAGAGAGGCCCTTGTATTTGTGCCGGGCGTGTTCCCCATTTCCCCCTCTCCAAAGCCTTTAAGTGGGAGATTGTTAGTCTGAAAACGGTGTGCATGTTATCACAGTAAGACATGCCAGAGACGTCCAACCACTCGTTACTCATACACACCTTATTCTTTACTAGTTAGAAGAAAAAAGGGCTCTCTCACACACATCTTGTGAGAGTGCTAGGTGCGGAATCCATGCAGGGAGCAAGGGAGGAGAAGAGTAGAAGACACAATGTGTGGGTGGAGAAACCACATATGAGAGCGCTAGGTGTGGAAGTGATGTGCGGTGCATGCGGAGTGTGAGGGAGAAGAAGAGTAGAAGACACAATGTGTGGGTGGAGCAACCACATTGCTTTCGCACCTAGCGCTCTCACACTCCACCTACTACTCATGGGGCTAGCTTTCCATATCTGATGCACCATCATCTAGTGTATGACCACTATCCTCCACCATATGCTTGGCCCCCATCTCTGTACTCGCCATTCTATCCACCCCTACCATCATTGAAGAATTAATAGTTCAACTAGTCACACTACTTCACCAATGATCACCATTCTCCTATGTACATATCACCACTGTTGTTGCAAAATTAGTAGATAGCTATATCGCCACTCTTTGGGATGGTGAGTAATCGTGTGGCTAGCAACTTGTAGCAAGCTACAGTGTCACTTTCATGGGATAGGCGATTAAAGTTAGTCTTGGCTTCACACTGGGTTGACTCTCGCGAGTCACCTAGATAATGACATATAACACACATGGGGAATGATGATCTAAAAGACACAATGGCCAATTCAAAACCACCACAGTTTGAAAATAGGCATAGCTAGACTGTGAGATATATTTATGTTAGTCGTTGGTTGCCCGTTATGGTTGTACATATGCTCATTTGGTTTTAGTCATTGTATGCATCCTAGATATCTCCTGCGTCGTTTGGTCTAGAGTCTTGTGTTCAGTCTAGCACTGCATATTTGCAATTTCCCTGCATAATTGGAGCCTCAACATCCCCATTGTACTTGTGAGTCATGCGCTTGGAACTGACTGTGTTCCGAGCCATAGTTTATACTAGTTACATGAGTTAGTTGAGCTCCATTGGGTTTGCAGTGTATTGTTGTGTCATTTGAGTTTTATTTTTCCATTTCTATATAGTATTTATTCTATTTGGAATGACATTGTACATTGCACTAAGGAGAACCCATAGTAGAGAGCACGACATATAGTTCCCGCTACGACAAGAGACCTAAAAATTGTAGCCGATGAATCTTGATTTTTGAATACAAACGCTTACATGCTCGCATACACAAAGAGAGAGAGGTTGGCCGGATCTTTAATATTGTAAAGACAATCACAATGACCTCAAAGTTGAGAGAGAGAGAGAGAGAGAGAGAGAGAGAGAGAGAGAGAGAGAGAGTGATTCATCTTCCTTAAAGATTAGATTGACCTATGGGGCAAATACAACATGTAGCATGCTTGAAAGCTATGGATATAAGGGTGACAACTCACAAAGTGAATCCATGAAGTTTTAATGAGAGAAAGATGTGAGAAAAATAAGTTTGATTTGATCAAAAGCAGAGCGCTCAACTAGGGGATGATGCTCACACTTGTAAATTTTCAAGGGACATAATCTCAATCTCACAAGGGAATGAAATTTAAGGCAAATTGCCAGTATGGAATAAAATGTGGATAAGGGTATAGGCTCAAGCATGTAAATGGCTGAATACAATCAACTCACTCAAGGAAGAACATGTCTTTTTATTTTGGTGAGAGAGGGGGAGAGATCATGACATGCATGAGTTCATGCCACAACCTCAATTTTGCATCACATCCTTGAGTTTACTATAATGACCAAAATTCCTACAAAAATAAACAATTGCACGACTGCTTTCATTTTTAACACATTTTAAGGTGTCAATGATGTACTAGTGTACATGAACAAATAGTATGTGCCTTATTGTGCATTGTTGTGATTAATTAATGATGTACACTCTTGTGTATACTATTATCATACTTGCACACAACATAGATAGAGATGTAAGCAAGTGTTGTATCTTGATAGCAACATAATGGAAGGGTCAGTCACTTTCTTGATATTAAAAGAAAGTCAACTCATCTATACTATATATGAAGCAGCTTAAATTTTTTGAGGAAGGAGAAGGCATCCATGTGTCCACTCACTGCTTCACGTGAAAGAAAATTTTACAAAATGGCTCGAATCTTGGAACTTGTGAACCTTTTCAACTTTCAACAATCAACCTAGGAAGTAAAAATAAAAAGAAGGTTTGACTCTACTTTTTTGAACTTTACTTTTCCTTTGAAACCCAATTTTAGGGTGGCTCAATTTTGTTGTTGGAAAGCCAATGGCCATAAAAGTTTAGAATTAATTTCTCGTACGTATATTAGCAAAACTTTTTCAGTTTAATTCAACGCAAACTTGAAATCTAGCTAGGATTTTGCAATTAATACACTAAACCTCAATTTTAATCAAATATTGGGGTGTGTGTGTGTGTGTGTGTGTGTGTGTGTGTGTGTGTGTGTGAGAGAGAGAGAGAGAGAGAGGGGGAGGTATCAAAAAAACTGCTAACTTTTTTTCCTTGATCAAAATAATTTCAAAGGAAATCTAACTATTCTATTTCTTTATGGAATTCTCAACATCTTAGCCATGCCACACATCAAATAATAGAGCACCTCTCGAACATGTGCACACTTATGGTAACAAGAGCTTGGGGAATCTTACACAATTTCATGGCCTTCTTGGTGGGGGGGGGGGGGGGGGGGGGGAGAGAGAGAGAGAGAGAGAGAGAGAGAGAGACCGAGTTTCACAATGTGAGTTGCAAACATGGCATCACACACCAATCGAAGCATGTGTGTGTGTGTGTGCGCGTGCTAAGAGGAGGGGCAGAACACACTGAGAGAGAGGGACACACAACATTAAGTTGGATTGTAAAGAGAAATAGCTCGGGTAGGAACCATTCAGACACTAGGTGCTCTCCCTCGTGAGCCTGGCCAGTGCTCACGTGGGCGATCCATTCTACATATATCGAGTAAGCAATCCTGCGGTGGGCTACCCTATTTACTCGCTTGGCATCGTACAGTAGTAGGCTGAGTGGCATGTCATCATGTCAAATCCCTTTGTTTACCCATGAGATGAAGCTCTTTACTCATCTAGCTTGAATATGTAGCCAAAGTGCATCACCAATTGAGTAGAGAGAGAGAGAGAGAGAGATTTATTGATGTGTGTGTGGGTGTGAAGGCGTGTGTGATGTGAGAGAGAGAGAGAGAGAGAGAGAGGGAGAGGAGGAGAGGGAGATAGAGAGAGAATTTCATTAACTTGTGTGTGGGTGTGAGGGGTCATGTGTGTATGTGGAGAGAGAGAGAGAGAGAGAGAGAGAGAGAGAGAGAGAGAGAGAGAGCAAGGTGTGTCCATGCTTCACTCCTCTGCCATTTCCAGAGATGGAGATGCTTGACCTATTTTGCAAGAGAGATTAATTGTGTGTGCATTGTCTACCTTTTTTCCTCTCAAGAAAATCTTGGCTAAGATTCTAAGCTTGCAGTCTAGAAAATCAACAAAATGTTACAAGTTTTAGTGTGAACATTGGAAAATGCTTCAAAGTTGGACCAAAAAATTGAAACAACTTCAAGGGTGCTCTTATTTTAAAAGTGCTTTTGGCAAGCATTGTGAGTACTGAATGTAGCAATAACATCAAAAAAAGGCAAGTAGTCAATAGTGATAAGTAAAAAAGAGGTACATCTTTAACCTATTGGATTAAGTTTTCAAGGAAGTCAATCGCTAGCATCACCACAAGTGTGCACAACACTCATCTTTAATGCCCTGAGAGCCCCTCAAGAGATTATTCCTTTGAGCTACCAATCAATTTGATATATTATTTCTATAGATTCATAGTGATTTCAACTATTTTGTAATGATTTTTCTTGATTTTTGAACGTCTTACATACTTCACACTTCTCCTCTCTCCCATCACACTTGGGCAACATCTTCTTAGGCACAACAAAGTGCTAGGGATATGCTATTGACAGACCCTTATTTACATGCTTGGAATGTCATTGAATCCAAGTAGGATGCCCACACCCACCAGAACACCAAAAAAGCAAAGAGTAAAGGCTAGAGTGAGAGGGGTTGGAGCAGCGTACTAACACCATGGACAAACTTTACTCACAAAAGCTAGATATTTCAACAAATACCAAAATTAGAGCAAAGAAGAAAGAGCCTTGGAGAGGCTAAATATAATTCCATGACACCATGAGAGAGAGATTAGAGAGATAGAGAAGGTTGAAGCTTTGTTTCACCAAAAGCTTTGGGAGGCGTATGTAGAACCAATGTAGTAAGGGATGTGAAGGGTTGGAAACACCATTCTCAAACCTTTGTGCTACACCACGTTCTGTACTGAACTCTTCACACCTCCCGTGGAACCTGCTAAAGGCTGTTTTACTATACCTACAACAACAATACCATGCATTTTCCAATACTATTATAGATTAGAAATTCCCTTTTCATACCTCAACTTCAACTTGATGTTCTACTACAGAATCTGTATCTAGAGTAGATCATTGTAGAGATGATCACCTCTTGAGATCTAAAAATCAAAGCCACCCAAAACATAAATAAAGGCCAAGGATGATGACACTCCATTGTTCAGGAATCTTAGGCCTTTTGCCTCCTCTTTCTTTTTTTAGTCACAGTTCATCATCCTAACTTCTTCACAGGTGGACACACATTTCTATTGCAAGCCACAAAAAGAGGGAGACACAAAGAGAGAAGAGAGTTCTTCTATTTTGTAAAAACAATCCAAGAGACCCTATAGATCCATCAACAACAAGTCCTCAAGTCAAGATGTGTAACTCAAAAGAAAATTGAGAGAACCAATCTATTTCACTTAGTTGTGTGTGTGTGTGTGTGTGTGTGTGTGTGTGTGTGAGAGAGAGAGAGAGAGAGAGAGAGAGAGAGAGAGAGAGAGAGTATCGTCTCTTCAAATATCAAATATGACCTCTGAACCCATTGATCAAAGACTCTCAAACTGGCAAGGGTATATTGTGCAAAAACTAAGGGGCTGAGTGCACTAATGCCTATCTTGCACCAAAGAGTGTGGGAGATGAGCCAAATTGTTGCCATGATGTGGATTACAAATAAGGGGATTCACAACAATAAGAGAAAAAAGAAGAAGAGGGAAATTTTTTAATGTCAAAAGAGCAATCCAAAGAGACCTCAAAGCTTGAGGAGATAAGACCTTAACTCAAAATGATGATACTCAATGTGGATATTGAAAAAGTGGATACTCTATGTGGATACTAAAAAGGTCGGTTTGCTCTTAGCCACCGCGACAACGCGCAGGTCATGTACTAGTCTCTTAGAAACTTGAAGCTCTCCTACTACATTAGAAACTATGAGCCCTAGCATTTTCACAACTCTACTCTTGGACATGAAAAGTTTTATGATCACATAGTGTAACAATTATGAGCTTTTATCTTTAACAGCTTGTTGACTTACTCAGTTTGTATTGCTGGACTTGGTAGCACTTTTCCAGACCTAGGTGGACAAAGAGGAAGATGTCCTAGTCGTTGAATTAAAAAAGCTCATAACTTTCTAGCCTTGCCTTGTTAGGAACCATTAGTCGATATATTGTAATATCTTATTGTGGCAACAAAGTCTATAATCAACTGTCATGTAATCTAGTTCATATGGTTGACGGTTCGTATTAGTTTTTCAATACGGACATGGCCTGGCAATATTGGCTATGATTGGGCTTGTTCGCATTGCTTCTTACATGTACATCAAAATATAAGCTAGTACCTTTGAGTTTCTATATGGTTTGGCATGCAGTTTGTACCTTGCTACATTGGGTGGGTGTTTGCACAGGTTTTTCGTCTTAGGGTTCAATTTGTTGGGCTGTTGCAGTTCTTGGACTCTCATCTTGAAGGGAACAAAGAGAATCTTGGATAACGACGGGGCAAAATGTATACATGCTTTTGAGTCTCACCTCGGCAAGTTGATTTTGGCTATCGTAGTTATAGTCACCATGTGGATGAGTTCTAGAAGGGTTGGATAACTATTGTATGCCAATGCGTGAGTTTGAGTTCGAGTGGAAAGCCTAGCGATGGCCCAAGAGCAGACGCTTCTGAAAACCAAAAACCAAGGATGTATACCTCTCTCTTATGGTCTCCAATGATTGGTTTTCTCCCCTCAACACGGAGTGGGGAAAACAGTGGTCGGAGGCAAGATGAATGACAATAGCGAATAACATCTAGACTCCACAATGACCGATGGCGATGAAGTGCTTTGTATGAAAGGTATTATGGGGGGCTTTGCCGATAAGAGTGAAGGTTCGTACCTTGACCGCACGATATATATGTGTGTGTGTGTGTGTGTGTGTATATATGTTAACATCATAGGAGCATTACCAAGAGACCTGAAAATTCCATTTAACGAGTTTCAAACACAAGACTTGGTAAAAAAGAAAAATCTACCTCACTTGGATCAGAGAAAGTATATTCCATTTCTCTCTCTCTCTCTCTCTCTCTCTCTCTCTCTCCCCACACACACACACACACACACAATTCTCCTCAGGTGTGTGTGTGTCACATTTAACGAGTTTCAAACACAAGACTTGGTAAAAAAGAAAAATCTACCTCAATTGGATGAGAGAAAGTATATTCCATTTTTTACTCTCTCTCTCTCTCTCTCTCTCTCTCTCTCTCACACACACACACACACAATTCTCCTCATGTATGTACACACACAGAGACACACACACATGAGGAGAATTGTATGTGTGTGTGTGTGTGTGTGTGAGAGAGAGAGAGAGAGAGAGAGAGAGAGAGAGAGAGATGGGTAAACAATGGGTGTGAGCATATACGTACACACCCACGAGGAGAATTGTGTGTGTGTGTGTGTGTGTGTGTGTGTGTGTGTGTGTGTGTGAGAGAGAGAGAGAGAGAGAGAGAGAGAGAGAGAGAGAGAGAGTATTTGGGTAAACAATGTGTATTAGCATACGCAAGGAGAATTGTGTTTGTGTGTGTGTGTGTGTGAAAGAGAGAGAGAGAGAGAGAGAGAGAGAGAGAGAGGGGGGTTTTGGTAGACACTAATAATGTGTATCAGCATGTGCAAGAACACTTTTTTCTCAACGAACGTGTAAGTAGAACATGATTCATAAATCATGTGCGTGAGTGTGTACTAAATAACGATGTGGGCTTGTGTTCTCTCTAAAAGCAATCTAGTTTAACACATCACGACAGCTTCCAAGCTTATGATCAGAAGCTAAGCTAGATAACAAAAGACCCACGTTCAATAAAAAACTTAAGGCCTCTTCTTTTGGAGGGCTTCTCTCCAATCGAATACATCTTGCAGCTTTCAATGACAATTCACATTCTTTTTCCTTTGATGTAGTTGTGTGTGTGCATGTGTATACCTATTACCCATGCACGCACTTGACCTGCCCGAGCCTCGAGACTAAATGATACACACATTGAGTTGGGAGGGGGACAAAGGGATCTACAATGGGATGTGGGGATTCCAATCTCTAGGCAAGGTAGTTAGGACAAAAAAGGTGACAATACATGGGTTCCCCGCTCCACTTTTCCATCTTGGTCAGGTTTTAGTCCGGAATGCATTTGATCCCTATCTATGTTTACGTCTTGGCCGAACTTTGGTCTCACCACATTGGATGATCCAAGCAACTCCGACACACACACATAGCACTTCATAGAGCCCATTGCTTTGCTCTCTCTGTGAAAATGTTTTGCTTGGTATTAAGGTTCTCTCTCTCTCTCTCTCTCTCTCTCTCTCTCTCTCTCTCTCTCTCACACACACACACACACACACACACACACACACACCCTCACACCCTCTCTCACTATCACAAACTTTAACGCTAAGGCGGCAAATCAACAAAGAGTAATGCATACGAAGCTCCCCTCATGTAGCTCATTCTAATCCACATAAAGTGAGCCTTGCAGTCTCACGTTGGTGCGGCCAAATTTGGTTGACATTGGGCGATAGTTACAGGCAGTGTGATGCCATGAGATTTTTCCTTTTTTAGTGGCTTTAGTTTGTAGGCTTGGGAAGATCAAAGTGCGAAGCAAACAGAGGGATTTGAAGTCCGGAATGGAAGCTTTAATGGGAACTTGCGGCTTGGCCATTGGACCCTTGGGCACCAAAGTGCAAGTAGTGGAGAGATGGAGGAAAAAAGAACAATTTTTTTGATGTTTTTGGTGGGATTTCTTAGGGCTTTGGAGGGAAAGGTCTCTAGAGCTGCCACGTGTCAAAGGTACTAACCCACATGCGCAGGGAGGTTCGCAAATCTCGGGCTATGTATCATACATTGAGTGCCTCATTTAGGCATCACGACAGGGAGCTCTTGGAGAGCTCATTGGCTAAGGAGGGCGCGTTGAGCGTTGCTGTGGCGGCACAGCCAAGTGGTGCCCTGGCGGGTTTTGGTGCACGGTGTTGAGCTAGTGGTGATGCCACTACCGATGGTTAATGCAGAGGATGACGTGGAGTCTACGAGAGCTAGGGTTCCCACGAGCCCATACGTGCCCAATCTTTTATATGAGGAGAGGCTCCCGCCTTGGGGTTGTGTGACAACACCCTGGGGCCTTGGAGGTGATTCATGAGTGTGTTTTTAGAGAGAGAGAGAGAGAGAGAGAGAGAGAGAGAGAGAGAGAGAGAGAGAGAAAGATTGCATTATCGTCGACGGAGGTTAGATATGACCCATAGGACCAAGAACAAACACCACGACGGTTTTGTCTAAGAAGAAGATGACGATACATATCAGTTAAGTACTGAAGGTCCATCAAAAGGGTAAAAAGGAAAAGGGGAAAACAAAACCTAAGGAAGGGATGATTTGGGTTTTTGAAACTCCTGGATGATGGTTTTTCCTCCTTGATAGATTGCCCATTTACCTTGTTTGCGAGCTTCATGTACCTTCTTGAGCTCGCTTGCCTTAGCGTTGAGTTGATTTGTCGTCAATTCTTTGGCGATCCAAAATGATTTTCCCTTGAGGAGGCGATATTGACATAGTAACTGCAGACATTCTTCTTTATCCTTGGAAGTGAGAATGCAATGCTTCGGTGGCACTTGCTTAGGTGTTTCATGATCCAAGAAATGGTCTCAGGCTTGATGTGGATAGGTTGAAGAATTTCATTAAGCTTGATGATTGGTTCTTCCAAAGTGTCCTCGCTAGTGCAATATGGTGTGGGAATTCCTCCAATCCTGACCTTAAGGCCAAGGGATTCTTGAAGTCGCCATTTTGTAGCACCACTTGTGTCAAGCTTCCTCTGATCTGCTTCATGAACTTCCTTCACTACCTTGACGGTTTTGGTAAGGAACACTTCAACACCTTGGGCTTTTGCGAGGAAAGCTTGGCTATTTTCTTCCTTCGTCTCTTTCTCTAGCTTAAGCAGGTGAAGCTTGAGTTTCTCGTTCTCTCCGATGAATTCTTGGATTTGTGCCTCGAGTGTCACAATCCTTGCTTCTTGGCGTCCGGCTGGATCTTTCCTTGGTGCAGCTACCATCGCGAGGAAGCTTCTGCATGCAGTCGGGGTGCCCAAGGAAGACATGGGGCTTCCTCTTTCCCAGGTAGAGTATGGATAGCTGGCCTTCAAGGTTCAGAGCATGGGACTCGCGTCTTTGCAGGCTAAAATTCAAAACTTGAAAAATGCTCGACAGTATCGTTTTGGTGAGTGTGCAGCAGGAGCGAGAAGGTGTTGAACGGACAGAGTGAGAAAACATGTTGAAATTCAAAACTTGAAAAACGCTCGACAGTGTCGTTTGGGTGAGTGTGCAGTAGAAGCGAGAAGGTGTTGACGGGCAGAGAGAGAAAACAGGAGGAGAATGGGTGGACTGTGTCTCTACAACAGAAGCGAGGGGAGAAGTATGCAATGAAGGAGAAGGTCATGTCTGCAGGAGCGAGGGAAGGGCGAGACTGCATGTAGGAAGAGATGGGCCAGGATGAGTCTCTGCAGGAGCGATAAGGATGCAGCAGGATCCAGGCATGTTTGCTTTGTCACAAGGCAAGGCTAAGGGTTAACACCCCCCCCACAGGGTTGCCCTCACCCAGGGGGAGACACAGGGGGAGAGCGTTTAGAGAGAGAGAGAGAGAGAGAGAGAGAGAGAGAGAGAGAGAGAATGTGGTCAAGCTGGTAGAGCCAAGTGGATACTAAAAGTGAACTGCCATGTGTGTAAAATGCAAGAAAAATGTAAAACGGCTCCTTGAGGGCTGCATGAGCAAGAAAAAACCCCCATTTTCTCTTTTTCTAAAGAGTAGCTCCCTATAAGAGTCATTCTGGGAAAGGGTAAGGGGCTTTTTTCAAAGTGATTGCTTTGGAAGAGCTTTAAAAGCCAAGGGCTCTTGGCCATTTTGTTTTGCACGTGGAGAAGACGAAGCGGTGTAGGAAGAGTGTGCCTTGCACAGCACGATGGTATTATTATAACCAGCTTTTTAATGCAAAGCTCCCCATTGCCCCCCCTTTTTGTGTGGTTTCCTGTCTCCTTTCTTTTCTTCTGATGTGTTTTGCTTGTTGTTGCCGGTGTTGGTGTTGTTGGGTGCAACCCTGAACCAAGGTCTGTCTGGGTGCAGCGAGAGAGAGAGAGAGAGAGAGAGAGAGAGAGAGAGAGAGAGAGAGGTTGTGTGTGTTTGGAGTGTGGAACACGTGATTTGAGTGTGTGGTATGTGTTGTAGCTTTCCAAGAAGTGAAAGTGTGCATTGGTGTACCAAAACGGGTGTGTGCGTGTGACCGTGTTGAGTTTTGAAGATGAACTCTAGTGGATTGGGATGTTGTGTATATCCTGGGGTATAGAGAGGCGTGTTATTTCTGTTCCAGGTGTGCTCCTCTTTCCATCTTCTGGTGCTGCCATCGAGGAGTACACTGATGCTCCTATTTGAAGGTGAAGACATTGCTTTGGTGATGGTGGAAATGCAAGTGTTGAAGAGCAGGTGATATTGAGGATGGCATGATAGGGATTCTCTATTTTCATAGGTGTTGAAGACACGGAAGTGTGGCTACACGATTACAGTTTGTTCCTGTTGGAAAGGGGCTTGTCAAGAGAAGAGGGAGTGGCCCAAGCTTTCCCACTTCTAGTTCATGGAAGAGCAAAGCTATTGTACAATGGACTATGCGAAGATAAGAAGAGTTAGGAAGTTTTGGAAATGGATTTTCAATGCAAGTTTGAGACAAGTACGTAGCTCAGTGAGGTGAAGCATAAGCTGGATGTATTGAGGTAGAGCTTGGATGGTGATTTCAAAATGTTTGAATGGGAGTTCAGGGCTCTTTGGGGACAGCTCATGAAGATAACTGCTGCAAAAAATGTTGATTTTTTGAAATTAAGCAAATTTATGGAGTGCTTGCATTAGGATGTTCATGATAAAATGAAATGAGATGGGCCCGTTTTGTATGCGGAGGCGATAGCCTTTGCAAGAGATCACACAAAGATCTCTTGAAGAAGCTTCAGCGAGACAAGAATGGTCCAATCTACGGTGTTAAAGCCGATTAAAGTGGAGAAAATGACAACCCGGTTGATGCTAGAGGATCTGCATGTGCAAGAAAAGCTGACGGTGCTATGGCTGCAAAGAGACAGGGTTGGTCCTATGCTCAAGATACAAGGCAAGAGAGATCCATTTGTTGAAGAGGTGTTGATGACTCCAGACCAAAGAGAGGTGTTGGTAGATTCAACTATGGATAGTCAAATTCTTTGGGAGTGTGCTCAATGCCGACAAGTGAGGTTTGCTAACGCGATTGAAGTGCTAGAGGTGGACGAGATTTTAGATCTTGAGATAGAGGGAGAGCATGAGTCGGAAAAGAGAGGATAAGGTGAATGACTAACTTGTTGAATAAGTGGCTTGTTCTTTATGAATGAGTAACTTGTTGAATAAGTAGCAAAAATTTTGAAAAGCAAGATGAGTTATCAAGATATGTCATAAAATCTAATACCTAACCAACCCAAATGATTTTCTCATATTAAATTGATCATTTAATATGGGAGAATAAACAAGAACAAGGATTAGAATATAGACATGTGCTTATAGATCTATCTCAACAGGGGGCCAATGGTAAAGGGGTTCAAATGAGAGATGGTCTGTCAAAGAGCAAGGCTAGCTAATGGAGCTTAAAGACCTTAGGATTAGCTTCATTAAAGACCTCCAAAGGTTAGTGTTAAAAGTCCTTTGACCTTAGGCTGACCTTAGGCAAGCTAGGGCTATGCTTGAGGTGGGAACTTGGCCCAAGCTTGAGGTGCTTGTCGTGCTTGCTGACTAAGGTGCTTGAGGTGCTTAACGGTGTTAAGGTGCTCCATGTCTAAGTTGCTTGAGGTGTTCCACACAGTCACATGATCCCTACTCAAGGGGGGGCGAGCCCTCATTGTAGGAGCTAGAGAGAGAACACACACACCCTCACACAAGGCAAGCTTGGTATAAAGAGTCATCTAGGACAGTTAATTTAATTAACTGTTTTTGCATTTATCAAGCCCTCTCTCTCAAAGGGGAAAGGGGGACACTTGTCCCAAGGCTACCCTTATTGCTTGATATGCACTAAGCATGTGATTGGCCACACTTGAGGAGGTCCAATCAAGTGCAAGCTAGTGCGAGAAGAGGGGGGTCGAGGGGGCTAGCTTGGGGGGTATACTCTCCCACCCACTCTCTCTCTCTCTCTCTCTCTCTCTCTCTCTCTCTCTCTCATTGTGTGAAGTGCAAAGTGCAAGAGCTCCATCTCCTTCTCCAAGATTGTAGAGAAGTTGAGAGCCTACACCAACACTCTTGGCTATGGAATGCAAATCCAACCAAGAGCCATACTCCAATGCTTAAGCTTTCCATCTTCTCCATACTCATTGCTATGCCATTATGTATGCTAAGCAAGAAAAGTGATGTTATAGTGAGTAACTATTTCTTTCTTGTATGGATGTTTCTTCTTTCTCTTCCCTACCCTCATTCCCCACTAGCTCTCTCCACCTTTGAAGGTGCTTAAGGCCTTGGGACTGAGGCTGGGGATGGTTAATGATTTTTACAAAGTCTATGTTATGACCGTGATTCATGAAGCTTTCCATCTTCATTGCATCAGCTAGGTCACAAGGAACACAAAGATTGTGTTGTATGAAGTCTCTCTTGATGGGAGAATCTAAAATACAAAAGCCTATTGGAGCGGGGACCGGCTCCACATAAATCCGGTCCTCAATTAATTTCAAGTTCTCTAGACTCTCTCTCTCTTACAAAATTATTGTTCATGCAAAGTTACTTAAGTACTATAGCTATGTTGCTACCGCTAATTAAGTTCACCCTCTATGTTCTCAAAGTAGCCTCACAAAAATTCTCACTCTAATTCTCTCGATTCCGCTATTCTGTTGGGCATGTTTATTGCAATAGGGTAAGTGGGACAGGGATCTATTATCTTGCTTAAGAAGAGAGGTCCTTAAGTTTTTCATGAAAGGTTGGGCATTTTTATTGCAATAGGGTAAGTGGGACAAGGATCTATTATCTTGGTTGAGAAGGACTTAGTTTGAGGTACACCATTGGGAACTATAGTCTTAATAATAATGGAGCCTCTCGGGGCTTGCCTTTGGCTTAACCATTATTGAGCTACGAGAAATCTCAACATGAACCATATTCAACCAAGCAATGTTAGACCCTCTCCACTAGTCTTTGCAATCAACAGTGTCTAAACCACAGGTGTGGCTGCTTGAGAACTGGTTTTTAAAGGTAAAGAAGAGTAGCAACTAAGTTTCTTGAGGGTACCAAAGCACAAAGTAATCTATACATAAGTTTAGTTAGCATGGCTAACAATAACCAAGAGAGTAGAATGAACATTGATAACTTCGATTTTGCACATGAAGGTGCTAATGATGATGCCCCCATGTTTGTCAATTATCTTGTTACTAGGTTGCAGCAAGCTATGGGAAACCCTGCTTTGCAAGCCGAAGTTACTCAACGACTTCGTGCTTATGGGATTTCCATTCCTCTCCAAGTGGAGAGAGATCTTAGGAGGCCTCTTAATGAGACCCCCAAAAGAAGACTCTCTCCCATACGAGAGGAGGAATCCAAAGAACGAGAAATAAGTGAATCCCTAAGTTTCTCTGAAGATGTAGCTCCACGAACACGGTGGTCTAGATGATCGCCAACTCCTCCCAAGCGGAAACGGTCAAACCACAGTCCTTCTCCTTGTCACTCCGAAAGGGAAGAGAGGAAACAAAGGAAGAAAAGGGTAAGAAAGAGGTTACCCTTTTCTCCTTCTTCTTCACCTTCCTCCTCTTCTGATGAAAGCAATAGCTATTTTCCTAGAGAATACAAGAGGGGAGGACATCGCAAATCTTACACTGCATGGCGAAGGTCCCAAAAGCTCAATAAGTTCAAAGAGGGAGGAAAGGGTATCTCTTTTCTCACCTATGATGGCACCTTTGGTGCTACTGACAAAGTATTAACCTTCATCCAGTAATTTGATGCGGCCTTTGGAGATGAGGGCTTCACGGAGTCCTCCAAGCTATGCCATGTAGCTATGCACTTCTAGAAATATGCTCGTCAATGGTGGACTAGCCTTTGTTGCAATGATGAAGCCCCAAAGACATGGAAAACTCTACGATTTTCCATCATGAAGCAATTCCTTGCAAGCGATGAAAGGACAAAGTGCTTACCACAAATGGCGGAGTTTGAAGATTCTCTCCAATGAGTCTTTCCACAAATATGTGGACAAGTTTTTGGATTTACATCTCAAGGCTACTGTCTTTCAAAAGATAGAGCTCGCCAACCAAAAGCAACATTTTTGTGCAAGATTACCTGAAGATATGGCCAATTACATCAACTCCCAACAGCCTAGTTCTATCACCGAAGAAATCCACCACACTATGGTTGATTCACGCATCAATTTCCAGCAAGGGGCTAGAAGGAATTTCAAGCCCATGAAAAGCAAAGACAAAAGAGATGCAAAGGAGAAAACCAATGCCCAAAATTCTTTCCAAAGAAAATCCAACAACAACAACAATCGGTCAAAGGAGAAGGGACTTCAAAAAGGTAAAAATAAACTCTCTCTTGAAGAGCTTGAAGCTTTTCGCAAGGACCACAAATGTTTTAAGTGTGGGGAGCAAGGAGGTGGCTATTGTTCTTGCCCTAAGAGAAATGCCTGCAATGAGACTCCTAGAGCTTCCACCATAGAAGCTCCAAAAGAGGATGCTCATTGCAAAGGATCACCTTTCTCCTATGCTCGGGGAAAGGTAAGGGAGCATGATTCTTTCATCTTGTTTGACCCTGGCTCTACTCACAACTTCATATCAACGGAGTTGGCCACTAAGTTGTGCATTCAAGGCTTTTGAGATGGAAGATACTATAACAGCCGCCGATGCACCTTCCAAGGGACAAAAAGCCTCCATTACTCCCTTGATTGGGAAGTTGAGGCTTCATGTCCAAAGTTACGTCAACAAAGAAGACTTTTTCATCTCTCCTCTCCAACATGAGGATGTTATCCTAGGGGCACCATGGTTCAACCACATGGCTGCCAACATGAAGTTTCCTGAAAGGAGAATTTACTTCACCTACAGGGTAAAGAGCATGTATATAGATGCTATTGAGTGTGGTTGTACTATACCATTTGTAAATCCTCCTGCTTTTGATAAATCAATGAGAAGCTGAGTTTCAGCGTACATGATTTTTGTCAAGGAGTCCCTAAAAGGTCCTAATGTTTCATCAAATGTAGATGGTAGGAATCAAGAAGAGTTATATTCGTCTAATTTTCTAAATGGACTCCAAGATGTGTTCATCGATGATATCCCTATCGACTTACCTCCAGAATGAGGGGATGATGACCATCGAATTGAGCTCCTAGTAGGAAGATTACCCGCCTAACAAGCCTCCTTATAGAGTTTCCCAAGCTCAATAAGAGGAGATCATGAGGCAAGTACAAGAATTGGTAGACAAAGGGATGGTGAGGCCTAGCTCCTCTCCCTTTTGTTCTCTAGTCCTTTTAGTGCAAAAGAAAGATGGTACATACCGCATGTGTGTGGACTATCAAGCACTAAACCATATCACTATCAAAAATAGATTTCCCGTACCTTGGGTAGAAGGTTTGTTTGATAAGCTACAAGGCTCTACCTACTTCAATAGGATTGACTTTAAAAATGTTTTTCATCAAATAAGGATAGTGAATGAAGATATCCTAAACACCGCGTTTCGTACAACGTTTGGTCTTTATGAATATCTAGTCATGCCTTTTGGCTTGACTAATGTACCATCCACGTTCAATTGTTTATGGAGAAAATCTTTAGACCCTACCGCAAATTCACTTAAGTGCTCTTTGATGATATCATCATCTAATCCAAGTCCTTGGAGGAACACAAGAAACTTCTCCATGTGATTTTTCACGCATTGAGGGAGAAAGTCTTTTTATCAATCAAAATAAAAGCGAATGTTTCCTTCAAGAGATTCAATACTTAGGTCATATTATCTCTCAAGATGGTATCCATATGGATCCATCAAAGTTGGAGGTAATAAAAGCATGGCCTAATCCCAGGAATCTACATGAGCTAAGAATCTTTATTGGTATGTGTGCATACTATAGATGCTTCATAGAAAAATTCTCTCAAATAGCAGGACCATTACATGACTTAACAAAGAAGAACATTTACTCATGGACTACTAAGGCCCAAAATGCTTTTGACAAGCTCAAAGAGAAGCTTACCTTCCAACCAGTCCTTATGCTTCCGGATGTCTCGAATCCATTTGAGGTCCAATATGATGCTTGTGGTGATTGCCTTGGAGTAGTCTTGCTTCAAGTAGGGCATGCCATAGCATATGAGAGCCGAAGGATCAATGACAATGAACAAGTCTTGGGCATATACGAAAAAGATCTTTTAGTTGTTCTACATGCCCTATACACATGGAAGCACTATCTATTGGGGAGTCCATTTATTTTGCAAACAGACACCAAAGTCTCAAGTACTTCATGACGCAAACCAAGCTTTCCGACAAACAAATGAGGTGGGCAAATTTTCTTTTGCAATTTTATTTCATATTACTCACATTGCCGATAAGCACAATCAAGTGGCTGATGCACTTTCACGAGACAACCAAAAGTTAATCCGATGTCTATAGAAACTCACAATAATCTATCTTCTATGATAGATGAGTATGCGACTGACCCTGACTTTAAAGACATAATGTCAGCCCTTTCTTTGGGGAAGCAAGAGGAGCCATTCACATTGTAGGATGGTATCTTCTCCATAACAATAGGCTATGCATTACCCACTCCCTTCATGAGAAAGTTATGTATGAATCACATGCTCCTCCATATGCGGGGCATTGAGGCATTCAACCTACTCTTTGAGGAGTAGAGATGTACTTCTATTGGCCTACCATGAAATTGGACACACAAGAGTATGTTTCAAAATGTGTGGTATGCCAAAAGACTAAGTATGATAGAGGGAAGCAACTCGGATTACTCTAGAAATTGCCAATCCCTAATTAACCATGGTGGAGTATATCCATGATTTTATCTTTGAATTATCCAAGTCTATCCATGGGAATACAAGGATATAGACAATAGTTGACAGGTTTAGCAAGCAAGCACACTTTATTCTTGTCAAAAATACTATTAAGGCACACCAAATGGCAACCCTCTTCATTCTCAGATTTTCAAACACCATGGATTTCCAACATCCATCGTGTCAAATAGAGATCCTAGAATGACCAGTAATTTTTGAAAAGATCTCTTTGAAAATCTAGGTACAAGATTGAATTTCTCTTTGGCCTATCACCCACAAACGGATGGCCAAAGTGAGATAGCCAATCTTATGATACTCGATCTACTAAAGACTTATACTATAGAAGTAGATCAATGCTCACAATGGGATAAGTATCGACTCCTTTTAGAGTATGTATATAATAATACTATCCATATTTCTACATGAAAATCACCTTTTGAAATCATAGAGGGAAGACCTAAAAGTCCCTTGCTACTTAAATTACATGGAAAGACCTTCGCTCCCAATGAGTAGGCTTACAAGAATTTTTCCAAAAGATTAAGGAGGCTATATCCATCTCTCAACAAAGGCAAAAAACAAATTCTGACAAGCAAAGAAGGGCCTTAATGTTCAAACAAAATGATTGGGTACTACTTAAGTTTTCCAAGGCTTGATTGAGGCAAACGACAGGCAAAAATCCTACGGGCCATCAAAAGTATTATGCTAAACTAACAAAAAGATACTATGGTCCTTTTCAAATCTTGAAGCCAATGAATGAGATAGCTTATCAATTCAAGTTGCCCAACCATTGGCTCATACACAATGCTTTTCATGTGAGCCTACTTAAGCCCTACAAAGGAGAGCCACCAAGTGAACCAATTATTGAAGACCCTCTCAAAATCGAAGACCAAGAAGAGGTGCTACAACGCAAATCTATCCTTTGGCATGAAGACAAGGTACTATGACATGGTAAGATTATCCGACGGTATCTTATTAAGTTCAAAAATTATCCTTTTGAAGAAGCTAGATGGATGCAAGGAATACAGCTTAAGTATAGTATGAACCTTGTCAATACTTACAATGCTACATTAGAGTAAGCAAATGTACATGTTTCTTTCAAATGATCAATGTTTTTGTCTTATAAGACTAATTCTATTTTTATTGTGCACAAATCTAAATAGTATGCATACTTAGAATCATGTTTGTGAGGACGACATCTCTCAAGAACCAAGTAGAATTTGTCACTCTACTTTGGGAGAATGAAATGAACTAAAGAGCATACATGCTTGCGGTAGCTACGTCTCCCAAGCACCAAAATGATTAGTCATCCATCTTGGAATGATGTTGTAGGGTAAAAAGGGATGCTTTACCTGTTGGGAAACATTGACTAATGACTAAGGCTTTATCTCTTCTACCTCATAGTCCATGACGACTATGATTTCAAGAGAGAGGTAATGTCATAAAATCTAATATCTAACCAACCCAAATGATTTTCTCTTATCAAAATGATCATTTAATGTGGGAGAATAAACGTAAACAAGGGTTATAATATAGACATGTGCTTACAGATCTCTCTCAATACGGGTCCAATGGTAAAGGGGTCCAAATGAGAGATGGTTTGTCAAAGAGCAAGGCTAGCTAATGGAGCTTAAATACCTTAGGGTTATCTTTATTAAAGAACTCCAAAGGTTAGTGTTAAAAGTACTTTGACCTTAGACAATCTAGGGTTGTCCTTGAGGTGGAAAGCTGACCTAAGCTTGATGTGCTTGTCATGCTTGCTGACGAAGGTGCTTGAGGTGCTTGTTCTGCTTACTCACTAAGGTTCTTGAGGTGCTTGTCGTGCTTACTAGATTAAGGTACTTGAGGTGCTTGTCGTGCTTGCTGACTAAGGTGCTAAGGTAGTCCATGAAGAAGGTGCTTGAGGTGTTCCACAAAGTCAACATGATCCCTACTCAAGTGGGGATGATCCCTCATTATAGGAGCTAGAGAGAGAACACACACACCCTCACACAAGGCAAGCTTGGTCTAAAGAGGTATCTAAAACACTTGTCAAGCTCCTCTTCATGTTTCCCTCATGGTGTGCATGAATCCTATTGGTTAGCCTCCCAAGGGGTCCAATGATAATTTAGTTAATTTAATTAATTTCTTTTGCATTTATCAAGTCCTCTCTCTCAAAGGGGAATGGGGGACAATGATAATTTAGTTATTTTTTTTTTTCATTTATCAAGTCCTCTTTCTCAAAGGGGAAAGGGGGACACTTTTCCCAAGGCTACCCTTGTTGCTTGACATGCACTAAGCATGTGATTGGCCAGGCTTGAGGAGGTCCAATCAAGTGTCAGCTAGTGCCTGAAGAGGGGGGTCGATCAAAGAAAGGAAGGAGCTAGCTTGGGGGGTATACTCTCCCCCCCATACACACACACACACTCTCTCTCTCTCTCTCTTTGTGTGAAGTGCATAGTGCAAGAGTTCCATCTCCTTCTCCAATCTTGTAGAGAATCTGAGAGCCTAAACCAACACTCTTGGCTATGGAATGTAAATCCAACCAAGAGCCATGCTCCAATACTTAAGCTTTCCATCTTCATTACTATGCTATTGTTGGAATTAGGGTTGCAGAGAAACACACACAGCTTGGAGAAGACGAAGGAAGCTCAAGGCACACAATAGAGAGTGTGTTACTTAGTGTGCAATGGAAAGATAGATAGCCCTAGAGTGATGGGCGTATATACAATGCACGGGGGGAAAAACCTCCTAAAGAGGGAAAAAAGGCCCCGGTGGTCCTAGTGTGTTCACACACATCACTACCACATGTATATGGTAACAAATCCCCCCTGGAGTGATGCGGTGAACGAGAGCTGGCACATGAGTAAAGGGAAGTGCCATGCCCTGAGGACAGGATCAGTCCACAAAGGGGAGTAAGCCCAAAGCTTTGCGGAAAGCTTCAAGCTTCTCACGAGACAATGCCTTTGTGAAAAGATCTGCAAGGTTGTCCTGTGTTGGCACATAAGCCAAGCTGATCTCTCCTGCTGAGAGCCTCTCCCTGACATAGTGGTAATGCACCTCAATGTGCTTTGTGCGAGCATGAAAAACTGGGTTCCTCGCAACTGCCAATGCGCTCTGACTGTCAGTGTAGATAGTGTTGGCAGTGTCCTGTCCAACACCCAAGTCATCCACAAGGCGTCTGAGCCATACACACTCAACCGTAGCTGTGAAGACTGCCCTGTACTCAGCCTCACAACTCGAAGTGGCCACAGTAGGTTGCTTCTTGCTCAACCATGATATACATGAACTTCCAAGCATGAAACAAAAACCACTTGTGGACACTCGCGTGTCAAAACAACCAGCCCAATCTGAGTCCGAAAAAGCATGTAAGTCTGGCGGCAATGATCCCCCCTTGGGATAAAACAAGCCAAGATGTAAAGTGCCACTAAGGTAGCGGAAAATCCTCTTGACAGCCTGCCAATGCTTAGACCCTGGGCTATGCATAAATCTGCTGACCTGCGAGACTGCAAACTGAATATCTCGCCTCGTGTTGCATACATAAATGAGGCAACCAACAGCAGTTTGGTAAAGAGTGACATCAGCAGGATCGCCAGCATCATGTAGACTCAACTTCAAACCTGTTTCCATGGGAGTGGCAATAGGTTTGCAATCCTCAAGTCCAAACTTACATAGCAATGTCTCTATGTAACTTTTCTGACACAAGGCAATACCACCATCACACTGCTTAAACTGTATACCCAAGTAATGATGCAACAGCCCCAAATCTTTCATCTTGAAAGTAGCATTCAAATCAGCCTTAAATTCAGCAATATGTCTCTCATTTGGTCCAGTGATCAGCAAATCATCAACATAAAGAACCACAATGAGAAATACATCATCCTCACGCTTTACATACAATATGCTTTCTGTTGGACTGTTACGAAAGCCTCGTTTAACCAAATGAGTGTCAGCTTTCTCATACCAAGCACGAGGAGATTGCTTCAACCCATACAAAGCCTTCTTACATTTGCACACTTTGTCCTCTTGTCCTTTTATGACAAAACCGCGAGGCTGCGTTACATAAACTTCCTCAAATATGTCACCATTCAAGAAAGCAGTAACAATGTCTGATTGATGTACATCCCAACCAAAATGAGCTGCCAATGCACATAGAAAACGCACAGTAGTCATACGACAAGTGGGAGCAAAAGTCTCTTCATAATCTATGCCTTTTTGTTGTGCATAACCCTTTGCAACAAGTCGAGCCTTATGGCGATCGATCTCACCATCCGGCTTGCGTTTCAACTTGTAAACCCACTTCGTACCAATGGCCTTTTTGCCAGGAAGCAAATCACATAAAGTCCATGTGTCATTCTCTATAAGTGCATCATATTCTGATTTCATGGCAGCAATCCAATTTTCTGAATTCTGTGCTTCATCAAAAGACAGAGGCTCCTCAACATCATGTAAACTAGACACAGCCAAAGCATAACAATCTGATGCATAAGATGCATGGCAAGAGCCTGAATGAGTACGACTAGATAAAGGTGCATCCAATTTACTGTCACACAAAGTGTGCACCAGCCATTTTGGCATACCTCTAGCCTGCTCATTTTCAGCCCTTTCCTCATCAAGTACATCATGTACATCTGCATCAGTAATAGGCTGTTCTAAAACATTTTCAGAAACCCCCATAGGCTGTACATTTGCCTCATTGGAACTTACATTCGTATTTCCACCACTGAAAAGAGGCAACAAAGTGTCATAAATGTCCTGTGAGCTTACATTACTGTCTCTAGTACATGACAACAAGGGCTGAACAGAGTCTTCCACAAACACTACATCCCGTGAAACCAGAATACGTTTTGTTTGCGGATGATACAACCTGTAACCTTTGCTTTCAGCACTATAACCAACAAAAATACATTTGACAGCCTTATCATCCAATTTTCTGCGCTGCACTTGTGGCACCAAAGCATATGCCAAACAGCCAAAAACACGCATGTGCTCAATAGAAGGTTTTCTATCATGCCATGCTTCATATGGAGTAATAGACTGCAAAGCTTTCATAGGACACCTGTTAAGTACATAAGTGGCACACATGATGGTCTCAAGCCAAAAAGAATGCGGCAAAGCTTGACTTTTGACCATACATCGTGCCATTTCCGTTAGTGACCTGTTTTTCCTCTCAGCAACACCATTTTGTTGAGGTGTATAAGGCACTGTACATTGGTGTTTTATCCCACGACTAGCCAGAAATGCATTAAATTCATGAGACATATACTCCCCCCCTCGATCGGAACGGAGGGTGCCCATAGTACATTTTGAGACATTTTCAGCCATAGCCAAAAATTGTTTGAAGCACATAAAAACTTCGGACTTCGCTTTAAGCGGAAATACCCATGCATGCCTGGAGTAATCATCAATGAAAGTCACGAAGTACAGGTAATTGCCCAAGGACGGAGTTTGCATGGGCCCACAAACATCACTATGCACAAGCTGCAACCTGCATGTGGCCCTAACTGAACCATCCTTTGGAAACTTAGAATGCTGCATTTTACCCAGAATACAGCCTTCACAAACATGTTTGACAGGTGCTTCAAGAGGCGGCAAAGAAGCAACCATATCAGATTTCTACAAACGCAGCAAACTGGCAAAATTCAGATGACCAAAACGTGCATGCCAAAGTTTTGCGTCTGAAATAGCCCTTGAATCTGCAACAGCATTTGCAAAATTTTGTCCACACTTGTCATACAAAGTGAGCCTATACAGCCCACGACACAAAAGGCTAGATGCAATAATTTCATCACCAAAATTGAGATCATGAACTGTACATCTGTCATCCACAAATTTGACTACAAGTCCAAGTCTAGCAAGTGCGGATACAGACAAGAGATTCTTCTTGATCCCAGGTACATAAAGTGCATCAACAAGTGTGAAGGAACTGCCATTAGCAGTAGTGAGCACAATGTTTCCAACTCCCTGAACTGGATAAGAGGCGTTGTTGGCACAAGTGACTGAATTCCCATGAGGGACCGACTCGAGAGAGGTAAACAATTCACGATGTGAGGTAATGTGCTTTGTAGCACCACTGTCGAAATACCACACATGTGAATCTGCAGCAACTGACAAGCATGCATCATGGACAGCAGGATTGTAAGTGCACTCTGCGCTAAAAGCCCATTCTGCATCAACATCAGCATCACAATCTCCTTTCACAGAAGACTCAACAATGGCTGCATTTGTAGTGGAACCAGCATTTGCAGTGGAACCACCCTCTTTCTTCTTAGCCTCTTTGGCCTTCAACTTAGGACACGACTTGATCAAGTGATCATTGGCTTTACAATAATGGCAACGCATCTTCTTTTTGCCCTTATCACCAGAATTGCCAGACAAAGTGCTGCCACCAGAAGCATTAGGAACAGAATTTTTGCCACTCGCAGCAGAACCATAAGAAGTGGCTGCATTACTGTTACCACCCTTTCTTTGAGAAGCAATAAAAACCTGTTCAACTGCACGCTGCCTAGTCCTGTTTTTTCTAGAAAGTGACTCTTGCAACAGCAATGTGCATAATGCATCAAACTTGACAACTTCAGGATTTCCTTGGGTCGTGAGTCTCCAAGTACTAGCAAAAGTCTGGTAGGAATCTGGTAAGGCATCAAGAAAAATCTGCACAAGGTATTTGTCCGAAATGAATTCACCTGCAGAAATGAGTTGCTCATTGATATCCTTGACACTAGCAAGGAAAGTGTCCATATCATCTTCCTCATGCATAATCTTCGACTCTAGCTCTTTACGCAGCAAAGCAATTTTAGCCTCATTGCGGCTTGCATAAAGACCTGCTAGAATATCCCAAGCCTGTTTTGCAGATTTTGCTGAACGGATGTGAGGAATAATGGTGCGCTTCACAGACAATGCAATCAATGCATGAGCCTGCGCATCCTTAACATCCCAACGAGCTTGTTCTGCCGTAGGCAAAACAACTCTAACAGCTGCAATCCTTGCAGCAAGACCTGCAACATCCTCAACATCGCCTACATCTTCAGAACCAGGACGTACATCAATGCCCTGCACAATGTTCCAGACACCTTTTGACACAAGAACATGTTGCATCATATAAGCCCACATAGGGTAGTTGTCCCCATCCAACCTGTCCTCAGCAGCAAACATCTTGAACACATCTGTGTTGTTGTTGTCAGCCATGGTAAATGCTGCACCTGATGTGAAAACTGCCCGAAAATAGGAGAAATGGAGCGGGAACAACTTGTGCTATATAGCACAAACCGTAGAAGACTATAAGGCACCTGTTATGCAGAAAACGGCACTGACAGAAAATCTACACAAAATGACGAAATAGCCTGTGCAGTACTGCCTGTGGTGGAAACGGAGGCCGAAATGAGCCCAAATCAAAATTCTGAGCAGTCCAAGCTCTTCGAGCCCATCCAAAATATTTGTCGACCTGCGAACGCTCGCCAAAGCTCACTGAAATCGGAGAAAGTGAGCAGGCGTGTGCTGGAGCAACTGGCGACTAAGCCCGGGAGGACGTGACCTGCTCTGATACCAATTGTTGGAATTAGGGTTGCAGAGAAACACACACAGCTTGGAGAAGACGAAGGAAGCTCAAGGCACACAATAGAGAGTGTGTTACTTAGTGTGCAATGGAAAGATAGATAGCCCTAGAGTGATGGGCGTATATACAATGCACGGGGGAAAAAACCTCCTAAAGAGGGAAAAAATGCCCCGGCGGTCCTAGTGTGTTCACACACATCACTACCACATGTATATGGTAACAGCTATTATGTATGCTAAGCAAGAAGAGTGAGGATAAGTGAGGAACTATTTCTTTCTCCTATGAACGTTTCTTCTTCCTCTTTCCTACCCTCATTCCCCGCTAGCTCTCTCCACATTTAAAGGTGTTTGGGGCCTTGGGATTGAGGCCGGGGATAATTAATGCTTTTGACAAAGTCTATGCTATGCCCGTGATGCATGAAGCTTTCCATGTTCATTGCATCACCTAGGTCACAATGAACACAAAGATTGTATCGTACCAAGTCTCTCTTGATGGGAGAATCTATAATACAAAAGCCTATTGGAGGGGGGGACGACTCCACATAAATCCGATCCCCAATTGTTGTCTAGTTCGCTAAACTCTCTCTCTCTTGCAAAAGTATTGTCGATGCCAAGTTAATTAAGTCTATGGTTATGTTGGTACTGCTAATTAAGTTGAGAATCTATGTTCTCAAAGTAGTCTCACAAAAATGCTCACTCTAATTCTCAAAGTTCATAGGCCATTTGCATTACAAGAGAAGTAGAAAGAACTAATAGATAAGGAAGATAAGATATCAAGATAAGTGAAGGCACTTATCTAAAATTTTCATAAAAAGAGGGCTCCATTACAAGATAAGTAGAAAGAACTTATCGATAAGGAAGATAAGCTAGTGAGATAACTAAAGGAACTTATCTAAGATGCTCATAAAAAGAGGGCTTCTCTTCTTATTTTACAATTCTCTCCTTCATTTTCTCAAGGTGAAAACTTGAGAGTAAGCTTGAGAGAGCCATAGCTAAGCCTCTTTCACGCACTGTCTCTCTTCAAGAGAATCCATGGCCAAAACCCTAATCAAATTTGTCAAAAATTGATCTTCTTCTTCACATTACACTCTCCATATTCTCTCTCCTAACCCTCAAGCTTCCCATACCTTGAATATCATTTATCTCATTCCTTCTCTCAAATCCAAGTAGTGAAATTGGTGGTCTTCATGTAAAGATGAAGAGGGGGAGAGCTGACTACGTCCAAAGCAAGGAGAAGACTATACCATACACACACTAAGGTAACGTTTTCTTGTTCTCTTTATGCTATTGACATTTCTTGAAAGTGATTTATCTTTCATGCTTACTTAACTTCTTGCTTGCTTGGAAAGAATAACAACTTCTTAGATTGGTTTTCTTTCTAGCTATGGTTTATTACTAATCATAACGAACCATGTTGCTAACAACTAACCATGATGTTATTTCAAGTTCCATTATTTCAATTTTATTAGATTACCAAATTAATATGACATAGAGAGAGAGTAGAAAGCTCTCTCTTTAACTATAAGTGATTGGAGACATATTTACCTAAATAGTATGGATGATGAATGGTGACTAATATCTACAATTATTTCTTAATCTCCCACATAAACCTTTTTTTAATGTTATTTTTATTCTCTTATCTAAATTACTCTTATAAAGGTAAATGCCATAAGTCAAAGGCAATTAAGTATTGGAAATATTTTTGGAACTGCCCTTGTTTTCTAAAGAGAGACGTTGTAGTACTCTTATGAAAGACTCGCAACTTTTTCTTGATTATTCATTCATCTTCCCTCTCTACATAGTATGTGTGAGAGATTATTTTTGGGGTTAGTATCTAATTCTCTCAAGAGGAAGTTGATCTTTGAACGGTAATTTTATCAAAATCAAAGGAGTTTTCTTTAGAAGAAGGATCTGATTCCAAGTAGGATTATCCTTCCCCTCTCTTGTCAGTTGAAAACCCCAAATCCTTAAAACTCTCCTAAATACGGAATTAATCCTCTCCATGGTAGCGAGGTATGTCTAAATCCCATCTCAAAGAAGAATTTGTGATCATTCATACTTCATTGCATGCACATTTGTCACTACACTAACATGTCCACTCTTAGGAATGTCCCGTGTTTACTCTTGCTCTACCATTCAAAGAAGGGTTCTATTATTGCATAATAAATCATTCAGCTCTTGCATAATCAATTAAAGAAGAGGAAGTTTTGAGGATAGTTACCTTGACAATACAAGTTGGTGCATTCTAAAGTTTTGTGTTTACAATTCGTGGTTCACATTAAAGCAAACATCACCATAAAGTATGCATTTTTCATTTCAAGTTTGTAATCTTTCAAATTTGTTTTGTAATTGTGATATGAGGAGGAGTAAGGGGATAGCTTCACAAAAGTGACGACCATGTGGATTGAACATAAAACTCTTATCGCTTCCATGGAGATGCCCCATGGATGGCAAGTGATGTAAGAAAAAAAAAAAGGGAATCTCCCAAGATGGGGTTAACCTGAAACTTACATGGAAACAAAACCTTAAACTCCTAAGAGACTCGTTGCCAGGGCCTTCTCAACAAGTACCTGTGATTCCTCCTCCATGTCAACAATCGGGTCATTGAATCTTCAATCAGCCTCGTCATCAAAACAAACCTGGTCAATGGATCCAATGTTCACAACATTCCTCCACAAACCATAGGTATATGGATTGCTTTATCACCTTGCACTTCATCTTCATTCACTGGCATACCCTCGTTGGTAGGACCAACCTCCTCTCCTTGGCTATTATCCAGTATACCTGTTTGTCATTTGATCTACTCTTCACCCACATCTATTGCATTCCCACTCACATGCATAAGGTCAAGATCTTCATACCTTGAGTAGGATGAATCCCTCTCCCAGCTCGTATCTCTATTAAGAGAGCTAATGTAACTCCACTCATGCTCTCCCTCTATCTCAAGATCTCAAATCTTGTCCACCTCTAGCGCTTCAATATCATTAGCAAACCTCACTTGTCGACCATGAGAACACTCCCAAGGAATTTGACTATCCACAATTGAATCTACCAACACCTCTCTTTGGTCTAGATTCATCAACACCTCTTCAACATATGGATCTCTCATGCCTTGTATCTTGAGCATAGGAGCAACCCCGTCTCTTTGCAGCAATAGCACCCTTAGCTTTTCTAGCACATACAGATCCTCTAGCATCGACCATGTCTTCATTTCCTCCACTTCAACCGGATTTAGCACCATTGGACCGGACCATTCTTGTCTCATTGAAGCTTCTTCAAGAGATTTTTTGTGCGACCTCTTGCAAAGGCTACTTCATGCGCATACGACACAGGTCCATCTCATTCCACTTTATCCTGAACATCCACATGAAAGCACTCCATAAATTTACTTAATTTCAAAAATCAACATTCTCTACAGCAGTTACCTTTATGAGATGTCCCCAAAGAGCCCTGAACTCCCACTCGAACATTTGGAAATTACCATCCAAGCTCTCCCTCAATCCATCCAGCTTACACTTCACCTCCCCGAGGTGCATATTCGTCACAAACTTACACAAAAAATCCATTTCCAAAGCTTTCCTACTCGTCTTTTCTTCATCACATAGTCTGTTGTACCATAGCTTTGCTCCTCCATGAACTATGAGTGGAAAAGCTTGGGCAACTCCCTCTTCTCTTGAGAAGCCGCTTTCCAACATGGAAAAAAGGTAATCCTGAAGCCACACTTCTACGTCTTCAACACCTACGAAAATCGAGAATCCCGACCACGCCATCCTCAACATCACCTATTCTTCAACACTCACATTTTCACCATCACCAAAGCACTATCCTCACCTTCAAATAGGAGCATTAGTGTGCTCCTCCATCGGGGCACCAAAAGATGGAAAGGGGAACACACCCGAAACACAAACAACATGCCTCTCTATAGCCTATGATATACACAGTATCTCAATCCACTAGGGTTCACCTTCAAAACTCAACACATCACACAAACACATCCATTTTGGTACACCAACGCACACTCACACTTCTTGAAAATCTCTAACCTATTTTGGTATATAAAAAACCCCTTCATGTGAACCACGTGCTACACTTACATATTTTAAGGTGGGCCCCCAGCGCTCAGAATTGGCCCTTGATAGAACTTCAATTGATCATATCTCCCTCATCTTGGCTTCAATTGATGAGCTTCAAGCTCTACATTTCCAGACAAAAAACTTGCATCTCAAACCATCTTTGCCTGCCATCCCATTTAGCCCACTTTGCCCTTCTCTCCTATAAAACTACATCAGACATATACAGCTGCTACCACATGCATACCTAGGCGCTTGCTTTATTCCTTTAATCTGCACATGTTAGAAATCCATAGCACTACCCAACACATATTTTAGCATCGAATAACTTTGGTTACACCATCATTGCCCAACCCCCTAGTTGAACATAAAGCATACTTTCAGAACTTAAAAAAACTGCCAAACCAAACCTGTAAATCAGAATCCCTTTTTCCTCGTTCTTGACTTGACTTAATAGACAATATAAAATTGGATTTAACTTTTCGGCCAAAAAATCAACCCTCCGGAATCCACCCTTCCAGTGAACGTTTGGTAATTCCACCCTTTCAAGGTAGTACTGTGATACTAGAGACCAATATTCCAAACATGTCAAACGAAGAATATACATTTCAAACATTTGAAAGCAATCAGGTCATTACCACCTTTTTTCATTTTAGAATGTTTTACTTCCTTTTTCTTATGTATTATTAAAGTTATCTAGTTATCTTTCAAGGAATCACATATAATTCTCCAAGTATATCCCTATCCTTGTCCCACGACTCGGGTATCATGTCTCTTTTGCCACGTGTGGAGGTGGTGCCTTTACACAATTTTCAATTCTCATTTCTCCTTATCTTGTTTGGGAAAGTCTTACAAAGTTAATCTATCTTAAGTTCCTTTTTAATAAGTTTTTCCAAGAAGCAAAGCAAAGCTCCGACTGATGAGGACAATTGCGAGATAGCCCATTTAGGTTCCTAGTCTTTCCAAGGTTCCTTTTTACTAAATAATTTAAAGAGTTCCTTAATTAAATCATACCTTCCTCCCTTATCCGATCCCTTCTTGGATCCATTTTCCTTCATTCTTTTTCATGTCGGCATCAAGCCTACCCAGACTAGACCAATTTTCAGACGAATTCGCAGGTTCTCCCACCACCCAGCTAGGACTCACTCCCAACAAATCCCAATTCCAGGGCATTGAATGAACCCCAACTCAAAATATAGACCAATAGTTATCAATCCTAGGCAGAAAGGACCACCCCCTGTTGCATCACACAGGTAAACACCTACACCGGTCTTTTACCAAATATGTAAGACAAATTTCTCACTTAAAAATTTTATGTTTTGCTAGGTCTATCCACGTCAATCTTCTCAGTAGGTTTTTATCCTAGTTGAAAGTTAGAGTGAGTTCCTTGAGCTATAATCCCTTAGTTCCTATTTCCTTTTAATGTATGATACAAGTTAAAGGTGGCCTCGTGCTTTGTCTACCATTAGATGAGAAGAAGCTTGAAGAGCAGGTACATGCAGTTGATCTACAAAAGATAGAGGTTGACCCCTATGAGAAAAATGATGCAAAAGTGCTTGAGAATGTTGAAATTGAGTGCATGGCAGGTAAAGAGGAGATCATGGAGTGAAAGGTGGATCTTCTAGTGCTACAAGTGTGCTCTATGAGATAGGTGATGGAGACTCCTAGGTTGTGTCCAGGCTTACCAAAGAGGTATGTAAACTTTGGTTGAAAGATATGTTGGTAGATGCAGCTGTGTAATGGGTGTCAAGCAGGTATAGGATCCGTTTGAAGAGGATCTCGCTTTGCATCATGGGAAGGTAGGTCAACTATGTGCCCTGATATCGATGGTATGCGTGATGGTGTGTTTTGTGATGCTTGGTTGGAAATATGCAATATGCCTATGGATGCCTAGAACAGTGAAAGTATGCCAAGGGTAGTCTATGATGATGATTGGCTATTTGTTGGGATGAAGCACTATGGGAGGTTGCTGCAGGTGGATGGAGGTGTTTGATCTAGGTGGATTGGGAAACTTGCTTGAGCAACAAATGCGGGTAGCAAGAGCCAGGTAATCTAGGGGGTTGGGAAACTTGCTTGAGAAACAAATGCGGGTCATGTACATATGGTAGGTGTTTTGTGGTGTGTGCAAACCATGGATTTGGTGTGGCAGTTTTTAAAAGTTATATAAGTGGGTTAAAGCATGGGTTGATGATGCAAAAATTAGTGTCCTTGACACCTCTTGTGAGGCACTCTTGGATGGTGTTTTGTTGGTTGTTTTCAAAAGCCAAAAGATAAATATTGAATATTTCTAAAGGCATTGTGCCAACCACTTTAAGGGTTCTTGATTAATTCAAAGGCAAGACTCTCTACCTACCCCTTCAGTAGTCTACGAGCTCTCTCTCTCTCTCTCTCTCTCTCTCTCTCTCTCTCTCTCTCTCTCTCTCTCTCTCTGGATCACCATGGAAAGTCACTTCTATATACGTGCAATAGTACCGGAATTCTCATTGCAAATGGTGTATCTCCATGGCAAGGCACCAATGAATTTACATGTAGAAAGCACAATGGTGATAGCGTGATTGACTATATGTTGTTCTCGAAAGCCACTCTAGAATGCATACAAAGCTTTACACTTGGTGAATGGAATCCGGAATTGGATCATAGGATGTTATGTATTGACCTCAAGTGTGGTAAACGGCCCGAGCATGTAGCCTCCAATCATGATGTGAATCATTTGAACCTACGTCTAGACTTCAAACGAGCACTTATATAGGCTGATATGGTGGACCAAATGTTAAGCATGATAGATCATCAAGAGAGCCCAACATTAGAATGCAAGTGGAAATTTTTCAAAGAAGTAATTTTCTCTTGTGTGAAGGAATGATTTTTGATGAAACACATGTCTTGCAAAAGGTCTAAGAAGGGTAGCACCAAGAAGAAATGGTTTGACATGGAATGTAGTCAAGCCCGAAAACACTTGCTAAGATTGGATGAAATCAAAGACAAGGAAGTTTACTTGGGATGTTCACACACATACAAAGAACTTGTTCAAAAGACAAGGAGAAGGTGGGAAGTCAAAAAACAACTTCTTTTAGAGTAAGAGAAATCACATGCATGTGGAAAGTTTTGGCAAAATCTAAAAGGCAAGCACGTTGAGAGCTTTGGTGACTTGACTCTTGAGGATATGTATATGCATTGCAAGAACCTCTATGAGCAACCCAATGTTGATAAGATGGAGTGTTGTAGCTCCCTTCCATTTATGTCTCCCTTGTTTACCATTGAAGATGTATGTTGCGTGCTTGAGAAACTTGCTACTCGCAAGGCAGGTGCACCACCTTCAAGGTGTCAAGGCTGAAATGATTAAATGGACAAGCAAGAAAACATGATATTGGATATGTGATATGTTTAACCTTGCACTTCAGTATGGCCTGCCTCATGATTGGAGTGCAAATTGGATCAAACCTTTGCACAAAGGAGGAGATGTAAACAATGTGAACAACTATCGCACTATAGTGGTTGGTTCTTTGATGGCAAAGTTATTTGGATGTATCATGGAGATGAAGATAAGTGAATGGGCTGAAAAGAATGACAAACATACGCTTGGTCAAGCAGGTTTTTTAAAGCATCATAGCACCATTGATCACCTTGTCACTCTTCGAGTTCTTATGGAAGCGTCTCGATTGAAAGGAAAAAAGTTGTATCGTTGCTATGTGGATTTCAAGAAAGCTTTTGACATGGTACCGCGAGGAAATCTTTGGAGACATATGCAAAGCCTTCAAGTGCCGAGAGAATTTATGCATTCAGTCTTTCACATCTACCAAAAAGTGATATGTCGATTACATATGGGCGATGGATTTTCATAATTTTTTGCAAGCACCATTGGTGTCAAACAAGGATGCCCACTTTCCCCAATCCTCTTTGGGCTACTCATTGATGAATTGGAATGCATGGTTCTTGATTTTATGCAGCAAGAAGCCATAGAAGAGGTTAAGATTGGAAATGCGGTGATCATGATTTTGCTTTATGCCGATGTATAGTGCTCTTGGCACATACCTTAGAAGATGCACAAAAGCTTATGAGTGTCTTGGAATGCTTTCGCCTACATAGCAGGCTGATCGTGAATGAATCCAAAACCAAGGTGTTGGACGGGAGCGACTCACACACCCATGAAGTGCATGCAAACACTACCTAGATCAACATAATGTCAATCGAGGACACAGATGACATGATAGGCACACGGAGGAAATCTCTTAAACTTGTCAGGCTGAGACCATCCTACACATACAACACTCAGGATGGCCAACTAAACCACAATCAAGAACATCACTGCTCTCAACTACACCACCTAGCCACATACACACATACGGAAGGTAACTCACCTAATCATGCCAGATTCATAGAAACTTAAGGAACACCATCCCCTCACTAGGATACACCTGTCCCTAAGCTTCTACACTCAAAACCCTCACTCTAAACCCATCTGCGGAAAACGCGTAGGATGACAGAACAAAATTTTGAAAGTGCCCGAAACTAAAATGTATGAGTACCTATGTGTAGCTTATGTCGCCATGATTCTATAGACTACTAGCACGCAGAAAACAGACATCGTTTGATACACTTACGGCCACAAATAGCTCGTAGATGCGTCGGTGTGTGTGCTTCGTCTTGCGTGGAATGCTTGGCGTTGTTGCGTAGCTCTCCTCAAGCCTACAGCAATGGTGCAGTCGGATCTCCAATGTGTTGAGCGAGCCGGGCGTAGCAAGAGGATGAAGCTCACGCTCACTCTCTTTCTCTCTCACACACAGTAGACGGCAGCGCTAAAGTTTTGATTATGATTAAAAGTCTTTTTTACAAAATGACTTAGGTACCTTATATACTAAGGCTACCTTAGGTTTAACCAAAAATGGGGTTGAAAGGGTCAAATGGCTTTGTATTTACAATTTGGAAGTGCCATTGCACCCCGGCTTCTGAAACTAGAATAACTACTCATTACAAATGATGTTTATAGCCATAATCCGCAGCATTTCATAACTCGCAAAAGATAAGACTTTGGTACAAAACTTGAGTTATGTTGTGTTGTTGACCCAGCGGTCAACATTCCCCCCTTCCGCGTTCATGTCGTCCCCGACATGACCTGATTGTCGATGGCGATGTGGTCTTTGCTGTCAATTTGTTGTTGGAAAGAAAGTATAGTAGACTATAGCCTCTGCAGTAGCTTGTCTTGTTCGTCCAATCCGATGTACATAGTCTTCACATGATTTAGGAAAATCATAATTGATGACGAACTTTATGTCTTTCACATCCACGCTCCGAGCTGCAGCATTTGTTTCTGTCATTATAGGTCTACTGCCAGATCTAAATTCAAAAAGAACCCAATGTCGTTTAGCTTGACTCTTATCATCATGGATAGAGAAAGCTCCATCCATCACTTGCTCCAGCAAATCTGTCAATTCGGAGTATTTGTGATTCTCAGAAACAACTTCTACAATCTGTAGAATTGAGTGATTGGCTTTCTGATCTTGTGAGCCAATGACAACTTTGTAAGGATTTTGTAGAAATTGTATGGCTAAATCCATAACTTCTTTAGGACAAGTTGCACTCCAATGCAAAGTCTGTCTGTCAGGCTGAATCCATGACTTACTTATTCTAATTTGAGGTTCAAAACCCTGCCGAGCATTCGATGTGCATTATCAAGGACAAGCTTTTGAGATCCTCTGATCACTTTTATGTCTGCTCTTCTTTATTGAGGTCTTCTTTGTTCTTGTGCAATCATGTTGTTAGTGTTGTCTACAGCTTTGTCATTGTAGGCCATTCTTCGACTCGCCATTGAGGAGAAGTATGCTATGATCCGAAATTGGTGCTCCAATTCATTTGTCAATTGATTTGAGTAGCATTGTTAAGGCGGTTACGCCGCTAGCGGAAGCTAAATAGCGAGAACTCAACCAACAACAGAATTTGTCAGACGAGGACGGAGCTTGACCCGCAGGCGCATGGAAACAACTAAGTGGGTGTCAAATCACCTACTCGACCTTCTAATGACAATCACTACTAAGGAAATCAAATCTAAGTTCTAAAATACGCAAGTGACTGAAATCCTTACTACGAACGAATGTTATATGAAACAGGATCTAGAATCATTGAATCGATCTCAAACTCAAGGGGAAGTCTATACACTAGGTAAGAACAACACCTTAAAGACTTGAACTGCAAAATCAACCTATAATCACTCCGTGCAGTAAACGCGTATGAAGACAGGCCGAAAAATACAGGTGATCGAAACTTGACCCCGATGGTACTAATGTGTAGCTCTACTCGTTGTGGTTCTATAGATATGCTGCACGCTCTATTCCGACACACGAGTTGGAAGAAAACTCACACCGAAGCTCGTAGGAACTTACCACACATAGAAGATGATAGCGCGCACTCTTGGTATCAGTGCGTAGCTCTCGCCGTTGCTAACACAATGGCGGTGTCGCTTCTCCAATGGCGGCTCCGTAGCTCGCGTAGCAAGTAGATAAGACTCTCTCTCTCTCTCTCTCTCAGACACAGTCACGGCGCTCAAAAACTCACTTTGATTAATAATTTGAATCCCCTTAGGTTACAAAAACTTTGGCTTATATACCTCAGCCTTGGAGGTGAGAACATCTCTAACTAATTACATCAGCAAGTGAAATTACTTCGGAATTACAAGCTGGAAACTCAATTGAGTCCCGTTACTTAATGAATGGCTCAATTCAAAATCAATGTCGGAAAGACATTTATTACAATCAATGGTTACAAAATGATGAGTGTGAGCAAAAATGTGGGTGTGATCCTCTAATGGCTCAACACTCCCCCCCTCCGCGTTCATGTCGTCCCTGACATGACTTTTATGATTGGTCAATAAAGTCCTGTCGTCTTGAGCATCTGCAAATGTGATTCGTATCGTAGGTTGCCGATGGTCAAGGTTGGGCCGAATATTTTGCTTTCGTGGGTGAAAAAGCCGGTGTAGAAAGCTTCTTCGAATGTTTGCATGTGGAAGCTAGGCAAAAACATAATCCTTTGGTATAGGAGGTGCAACACTTTTGGAGAAGGCTGCAATGAAAGATCATACATCATATCAGTCACTGTGTCGACCGTCGATAGTAGACTCGAGGTCGTGGCGTTATCTGGCGCGAACACTTCAATGCAAGCTAAGAGAGTCCTGCAAATTTTCTTGAGCATCTGACACGAAAGGTCAGGAGAGCCAGTAAAGAGCTTGATGGTGCCCGTTAGGGTTTTCACCATGTAGGCTTTACCTATTCTCTCTCCTGCCTTTGATCCTGGCATCCTGGGGTAATTAAGCCAATTTGGCTTCTTTTCTGCAATCCTGCCATGCTCTTTCCAGCTTCTGACTCTTGGCACCGGGCAGAAGGTTGCATCCTCCCGAATCTCCTTTGGTGCCTCTACCAAGTAGATGAGGTAGGCTGGGTATTTGTTCAGCCAACCTTTCCTCCATCTAGGCTGCGAATCTACAATCTTCTTTGATTGTTCCTCTTTTGTGATGTCGCCTTCGTAAAGAGCGACATACTGCTCCTCCTCTATTCTCTTTTTCATTTTTATCACTTCAAACTTCATCAAAGGGAAAGGCAGGCTGGGTTGCATCCACTCTTCATGGAGCACTTTTGTGTCTAGTCCCTGAAGTCTAATGGAGATTAGGAGTCTCCTCTCCCATTCCATTTCCGCCTTGGCACTCTCCTCTGCTGACTTTTCTATGTGGTCATGGAGCCTTTGTTCTTCTTCTTCAGAGATTCCTGAAGTTGAGGCCACCTCTTGAACTGGGCCTGGATCTTCAATTGTGGTTGCCTCTCCAGTTTCTGGTAGTTCTATGGCTGCTCCACCCGATTCTTCTTGTGGTGTCTCTGTCTCTCTTCTTTGTTGCTCTTGTAGATCTTGGAGCTGTTTGCGGAGGGTCTCATTCTCTGTTCTTAGTGTTTGATTTTCTAAAGTGAGCCTCTCCTCTGCTGCCAATGATCCCTCCGCAATGTGCAACCTTTGCACTTGCTCTAATCTTAGCTCTCTTTGTAAGCTTCGGACCTGGTCTTCCAGAGCTGGTACAAGAGCTCCCTCTTGATCGGTTCCTGCTCCGCTAGCTCTAGGAGGAGTCTTGAGTCTAGTGATTGTCTTTCTTGGAGCTCGACACTTTCCCTTAGATCAATGAGCTCATCTTTAGCCGCCTCCAAGTCGTCTTCCATCCGCTCCCTTGCTTCCTGTGCACTTGTTACTTCTCTTGAAGCCTTGGCTAGCTGGAGTATCAAGTCGTCTCTCTCGTTTTCCGCGTCGTAGAGTGATGCTTTATGACTTTCAGATTCAGTCATAGCATTCTCTAATTTCCTCTGCAACTCGGCTTCCCTTTGTTTGGCTGTCTCAATCTCCACTTCCTTTGCCTTGGATCTTTCCTTGATCTTGCTGAGCAGTTCATGCACCATGTGCATGTCTTTTTCATCTTCATCTGTCAACTCTAAAGCTTTTTCTGCCACCACTTCCACTGGCTTCGGCTCTTCTAGTATGTTCTGCTCATCCAGTTTCTCTTCACTCTCTTTTGTACTCTTTATTTTTTCCTTTGTCCCTCTCCGATCATCTTGTTTTTGTAGTGGGATCCCATAGACTGCCTCAAGGGCCTCTTCTTCAGTGTACCCTATCGCTACCAGATCCTCATAATCGTTTTTCTTTTGCTGAATTGGATTTATCTCCTTTTCCTTGGTCCCGGCCTCTGGCTTTTCCATACCAGCCGTGTCCATCTCTACTGTGGTCTCTTCCACAATGATTTCCGTCTTCTTCGGGCTTGGTACATCAGTAAAGGAGGGCTGATTGTCCTCAGTCATCTTGGCTTTCCCTTTGTTTTCTTGCCCGTCTTTCTCTTGAGGTTCAGTAGACTCATCTACTTTCTTCTTCCCCTTGTCGTCCTTTCTCAGCTCAGCTTTTAAAAGTTGTACTTCCTCTTCAGTGTATGGCTCGACAGGTTGCTGCTCCAGTATAGCCTCTGACTCCTCATAAGCTCTAATATATTGATCATATTGATCAACATGTGGCCTGGCTGAGCTAGTTCCGACTTTAGTGGGGTCTGGAACCCACTTTTCTTCAAAGTCCCCCTTTAGAGCTCTTTCCGCTCTAAACTGCTCCACCAGTCTTTCCATTCTTGCCGCTTTCTGACTTTTGGTTTGCTTGGGAGCAACCTTCTTCTTTGCTTTCTTCATAAGCGGCTCATCCACATCCTCTTCAGGTTCTGAAACTATTTCTAGTTTCCTGCGTGCTCTTGTGGACGCCCTCTTGGATACTTCAGGCTGTTCTTCCTCCTCATCGGCTTTTCTAAGCCAGTCATTCTGGGAGGGAACCTTTGGCCATTGATCTCTGGCTCCAATAGCTTCATAAGCTATTCTTGTCAGAACTTCCGCTCCTCCTATGTACTTTGGCTTCTCGTTGTGCATGGCAATTACTTGCTCGTGGATGTGTTGAGCGTAATTCACCTCTTTTGGCATATTGCTCTTCAATGCCCATGTGATGGTAGTTGCAATGGCATGGGGTGGTGTCGTATACTTTTGCGGTCTCTTACTGCAAATATGGAGAAACTGGTTGTACAGTCGGCAAAGGGTTGCCGCTCTTTGGTCTGCCATATCTCCATAGGTTGCATTCTGTTTCTTGGACCCATAAACCTCTATAGCCTCCCTTCTTTCCCTGACAGAGCTCCCTTTGTTGTGCAGCTTCAATGCATCTGCAATGAGCTGTGGAGTGATCTGTACCTCTACTTTTCTCTCCATCTATTGCTGTCAATGTGGCTTTTCCATCCTTCTGAATGGAGTTGTGCCACTCAATACACTCTTCTTGTATCTACACCTGATGGTCTCGAGGTGAAGAAAATGTGCAAGTCGTCCTTTCCAGGTACCTGCTGATGTCTCTGACTGCTATAATCCACCAATTCTGTGGGATCATCGTGTATATCCACCGCTTGCCCCTTGAGGATCTCTGAAAGTCCCCTGGTAGATCTTTATTCCCTCTTTTCTCAGTACTGCTTCCTCCACCCAAGTTTTGGTTGGCTTGAGGTTTCTGCTGGAATGTCAAGGGTTCTGCTTCTGCAAGAGCATCTTTGATTGTCGGTCTTTTTCTCTTTGTTGCCGATGACTTGGCGGAATCCATGGATCCTGTAACTCCAATTTCAGAAGTTAGCGTCTTTTTAGTACTGAAAGCCGAAATGAAGCTTTTAACTATTCAAATGACTTGAAAATTGAAACATGAGCTATTCAGGGCCTAAGATGCAGGGTAGGTGAAAAAATGCAAACTGGGCTCAAAATCATGCTGGAGACATCATACGCGTATGATGTCTTTTGTGTCAAAATGACTTCATATTGGTTGTGCTTGTAGCTGATAGTGTATACATGAGTATACATATGCTTGGATTTGTGTTTGGATCCCATTTGGTCAAGTTTTGGCCAGTTTAGTCCAGTTCACTCTTGGCAAAATTTTGAAAGGGATTGGATTTTATGATCCAAATTGGATAAAACTTGGTGGTTCACTTTTAAATGGCATGTAGATCACTTTCTGTTTGTTGTTGAAGCCCTGAGGTGCCAAAATCACATAGTGAGACATATACGCGCGTATGATGTCTTTTAGTGATATTTTTGGACCAATTTCTCTATAAGCTTGGATTTGGCTTTAGATAGGCTTATTCAGTGGATTTATGAAGTTTGGATAGATTTTGGGCTAAAAATGGCTCTGTGAAGACATCATACGCGTATGATGTCTTTTTCATCAATTTCTCATGGGATTGGTTCTGTGGACTCCCCATGTACTAGTGAAGGACTGTCCCTACTCAAATCTTGGTTTGGACTTGAGTATGTTGGATTTGGGCAAAAATAGGCTTTGATGAAGGATTTTCCCTCAATTGGGCTAATGGGGTGATCCACTTGACCAAATGGTTCCAAACTTCATATGTAGCATGTATTAGATATATATAATGGATGTATGATGACAAATGAGCAGTTTTGGCTCTGTAAGTGCAAATAGACATTATACGCGTATGATGTCTTTTGTGTCAAAATGGTGCTTTTTGGTTCCAGATAGCTTGTAGATGTGTTAATCAACAATCCTACAAAGTTTCAATGAGTTTGGAGTTATTTTGACAAAATTAGGACCAAAAATCAATTTTATGGCCTACTTTGCGTCTTTTTGGTTTTCCTTGGGTTTTCTAACTCCAATTCTCATGATACTTGGTTCATAGGATGTGATTAACATGTGGAATGAGGCTATGCACTCAAATGTTGAAATGGATGTGAAAATCATGCTGTGAGACATCATACGCGTATGATGTCTTTTCTTGAAATGTTGGTCTTTTTGTGCAAAGAATGCTTTGTGCTAGTGCCCTAAGCCCTGCTAACTAGTTTTCAACTTAAAAAGTCATCAGTTTAGCTAAAAAGCCCCCTTATAGGCATTTCAGTCTCCGAAGTCGTCTTTTTGCCTTGGAGTTGAATTTCTTCAACTTTTCTTCTCGAGAGTTGCATTTCCAGCTCATTGGATATGTTGTGAAGCCACCTATTTGGTTGAACTTGACTTTGGCTCCCCGTTCTCCATCTTTCTCCATTTGGTTGCCCGAAAGCGTCTTTTTCACCATCGGTAAGTGAATCAGCTTTCTTTTGGGTTTTGCTTGCAAACATAAGTCATCCATGTATATTTGAAGCTGCTTGTGAAGTTTCATGTCATTTGGTCGTCAATTTTAGCCGTTATGCCAAAATGACGCTTTGTGTGTCCGCAGCCGAATCGGTTGTTCCGACCTACTTTTGGTGATCCAAACCCGGAGATACTCCATGGTTGCATTGCCCTCGATGTTGTTAAGCTTCCTGAGAAGTTTTGTGTCGTTTCGACAACTTTTTCCTGTTTGCCTCTTGCAGGCTCTGTTGACCTAGGGTTTTTCCAGTCGTTCTTTCTCGAGCTTTGAGTGTTAGAAACCCATCTTCTATACTAGGGTAACCCACCTCTAAGTTCTTGCAAGGTTTGGTTAGGCGGTTGTGCCCCTACCTAGCGTTCTTCCCCATTCCCCGTCTGCTCTTGTTTCTTGGTTTTGGTTTTTTCGCGACAAAAGTTAACGATAAGCATCAAAAGCTTATGGCAACGAGTCTACCTCTCATGTCTGGTGTCCTCTGAGCTCTCGTAGCAGTCGTAGAAGGCGGTAGAAGGTTGGATGCTCCTGTGTGCTCTTTGCTCTCTCCAAGAAGGTAATAGTGGAAATGAGCTTGAAAGTGAAGTGAAAAATACTTAACTTCGGACTTCCCGGATCACTTGTTACCAAATTTGACATGTGCTCCTATCTCGTCGTGAAATGCACTTTAGGATTTGAAATTTCTCAATTTGGACTCCGTTTGACCTGTTTCTGAGAAATCTGTCCACTTTGCCAAAATTCTGTCATTTCGGGCTTTCCGCAACTTTTTCAGAATTGTACCCAATTTTTACCATGGGTTGCCCTTGTCATTAGGACCATCACCGTCTATTCTTTTTTTTTTTCCGATCTCATTTCACCTGCTTTTTTATTTTTCTTTTACTTTTATTAAGAAAATCATAAAAAATAAAGGAAAATAGCAAATTGAAGCCAAAAAATTCCAAACATACACGATAAATAGCTGGTAACCCTGTGTATATGAATATACACTTATTTGTGATTTCTGGACTTGGATTACCACTTTTTAGCTCCAAAAACACTCTTATTTAGTGATATTTACACGTCTAGAGACCCAAATTCATCATTTGATCTCTTCTTGTTGCAAAACAAGGTATATAAGGGCATAAATATTATCAATATCCGCAATCAAACATAAAAATAAAATCATGTAAGACACTGCCCTTGTAATATAATTTTTGTTTTTCTTTGTTTTTGCGCTTGTAGCTGCTTTGTAGCTCCTGTATACCTGTATACCTCCCCCCCTCCTAGTCTGAGTCCTCCCGGACGACTATGAAGTGTCTGTGGGCGAAGCATTGTAGTTGTTTTGGTCATAAGTTCCCAATGCAATTGTAGAGCGATGATACAACAGTCTTTCCAATAAAGCTGCTCTTTGTTTGATTGAAGGATTGGTGGTCGGGTTTTGGGTTGGTTTTGGCACTTCGGTAGTAGAATCAGTAGATGGATTCTTCTTTACCTTGTTGTTCTTTTCACAATCCAAATCTGCTTCCGCTTTGCTTGTGCTTGCCACAAACTCTTTGCGACCCAAACCTGCTTTGTTCTTTGTGTTGATTTCCTCGCCTTGAAATACCTAGGAGTTTCCGTTGATTGTACTGAAGGGAGTTCCTGTTTACAAATCTTTGGGATCCAAATTTGCTTGCTATAGCTTTGTGCCGTCATGAACTTCTTTGGAATCCAGATCTGTTTCACTGTCCTTGATTGTCTGGAATCACTCTGTTGTCTGGTATTGAAGACTCTGTTTTCCACCTTTGTTTTCTCTGGCACAACCTTTTTTGGTCTCCATACCAACTTTGACTCCGTTTTTTCCCAAGGTTGAGCTGTTATATTATTGCTTGTCTTCCTTATCCACTGTTGAGAGTTCCTCGTCGAAGAGCAATCCGGTTGTATAGAAACTTTTGGTTGCCATTGCTTCTTCTTTTTCTCTGGTTGTTGTTTACCTTGTTCTTGGATTCTTCCTTTGGAGTTGGCTCTGCTCCTTTGGTGAACTTAACTGATTGACTTTCACCTTCGTATTTGATAAGCACTGATTTAGAACTCCAGTCAATCATTGCATTGTATTGCTTCTGCTGCCATGGTTGTCCTAGCAATAATGGATGTTGTGTAGCTTGGTCTTCAACCACGTAAAACATATGAGGATACACATACTGGTTAATCTGTATATGTAAAACTGTGCATCCGACAGTTTTGATTGAATTCTCAGAGTAACTCTTTAACTCTTGCTTGGCAGTTTGTAGTTTAGTGTCATTTGTCAATTGTCTATACAAACTGAGTGAAAGTAGGTTAGTTTGAGCTCCTGAATCCAATAGTGCTCTGGCTTTGATTTGGTTGGTTCCTACTTTGCATTCAATGATGGGTTCTCTTTGTCATTATCCATTTCTGTTATACTGACTGCGTTTATTCGTATTGCTCCTTCATTGCGCTGTTTTTGACGCAGTAGTCTTCTTTTCTCCATTCTTTCCTTCGCCTCGGCTTGCGCTTCCTCCACAATCTTTTTCTTTTTCTGGACACGCAGCTTTTCTTGATGTATTTTGAGAAGCATGTCTTGGTTTAGCGGCAAAAGATACTTTTTCACTCTGCATCCACTAATCCAATTGGGCATTTCTTCTCCGTCTAATGTAGCAAGCTTGACGGCTCCACTTGGTGATAGATCTTTAATCACCAGAGGTCCCATCCCTCGCTTTTTAGCTTCTTAGCATGCTGTTTCAGAGTGTAAACTAGGACATAGTCCCCAACCTTAAACTCTTTAGTCCGCACATGCTTATCAAAAAATTCCTTTTGTCGCCTTTTTTGAGCGTAGATAGAAGCTACTGCTTTTAGGCGAAGCTCATCTAGCTTTTCCAGGTCATCTATTCTATCAGAAAGCTCGTGCCCTGTCCACTCTAGATCCTTAGCCACCCTTAAGGTTGAAATCAAGAATTCTATTGGTAAGATAGCATTTAGCCCAAAAACCATGTTATATGGGGTCGTTCCTATTGATGTTTTATATGCTACCCTATATGCCCATAATGTTGAATGCAACTTCTGGTCCCAGTCAGTTCTCGACTCAGATACAATCTTCGTGAGGACCGTGCATATGGTTTTGTTTGTTGCTTCAGCTTGTCCGTTTGCTTGTGGATGATACGGGGCTGATTTCCTATGGATTACCATGAATTCATCTAGAAGGATCTCTATCACTTCATTTATAAAATGTGTGCCTCGATCACTCACAATTTCTATTGGCAATCCATATCGTACAAAGACGTATTCATATAGAAATTGTGCCGTGGTCCTGGCATCTGCTTTTTGAGTTGCCTTTGCTTCGACCCACTTTGTTAGATAGTCTGTAGCCACAATGATGTATTGTGCATGAGTCTTATATGCAGGAGGTGAAATGGGTCCGACATAATCAATCCCCCATTTTGCAAAAGCTCTTGCCCCCATCATTGGTCTAAGCGCATATCATCTCTTTTAAGTGGTACTTTGGTCCGCTGACAGTCATCGCATTTGTATTCCTAGTCATGCATTCTTTGGTCATCAGTGTTCATCGCATATTTAACTGTGTGTTACCATTTGTGTCCTGGTCTAACTGCATCATAGCACCACTTTGTAAGTCTTATTCCTCAGCGTCCATATGTAATGTTGGCCACCATATTCCTGCGGCTAAGACAAGTTTTGCTGTCTTATCACCTGAGAAATGGCCTCCACCTACTCCTCCATGAGCTTGCTCTAGGATTATCACATACTCAGACTCTGATGCGCAAATCCTAAGCTGGTTGTCTTTACCTCTCTTATAGAGTTGATCTCCTATTAAAGCGTAATCTCTAGCTTCTGTCTCTACAGATTTCTGACGAGCTTTTGACGTTCCTTCTGGGAAAGTTCTATTTGTGAGATATTCAACAATATACTGACTCCATTTCGGAGCGATCATTATCTGATATAATGTCGAATACTCTGCTGGCGGTTTTGATGAACATACAATACATACAGTGACATATTCATGTACGCTTTCTTTCATTCCTGGCCAATAGACTCCCAATTGTAACAAATTCCTATATGTGTTCCTTCTTGAACAATGAAATGCACATTCCTGAACATGTGCTTCGCGCAGATATATATTATATATTCCTCAGGATTGATGCATAGTCGTAAAACATGATCATTTCCCAATTGATACAACCTTCCTGCAACCAATTGAAGATTCTTGGATTGCTGAATAGCAATATGTTTCTGGTTGTATTCTCTTTATCGACCTCTCCTCCATAGGTTAATAGGCTAACGACATTTTGAGACCACTTCGGTATCATTTCTATGTTGAACAAGTACGCGTCTGGCATGTCGTCATCTACTCCTATAGGGTCTTCTCCATTCGTCAATCGCGAAAGATGATCAGCTCTAAGATGTGTTTTTCTTTCTTTACTACTACCGTGAAGTCGAATTCCAGTAAGATAATGAACCATCTCACTATTCTCCCGGTATTGCATGGTTTATTCACTAGGTAGAGCAAGGCTTGGTGATCCGTAAAAAACACAAACTTGTTGGCTAGAAGATAATGCCGAAATTTCTTCACAGCATATATCATTCCTAATCCTTCTCGCTCTGTTGTGGTGTAATTCTTCTCTGCATTGTTGAGCTGTCGACTGGCGTAACAGATAGGAAAATCCATGTTTCCTTCTTCTGGCTGAGCCAGAATGCATCCTATTGCATATGCCGAAGCATCTATATGCACATGGAATATCTTCTCCCAATCTGGTGATTTCAAGACTGGAGCAGTAATGAGTGCCTCTTTCAATTTCTTGAACGATTCCTCACACTCCTCTGTCCATTCAAAGTTCACTATTAGCCTGTAAAGTGGTTGGCCTATTATAGCGTACATGTAAATGAATCGTCTATAATATCCGCAATGTCCCATAAAGCTCTGTACTTGTTTCGCATTGGTTGGTCTAGGCATATCCACTATAACTTTTATCTTCTCTAAATCCGTGGATATTCCGTTTTGTGAGACAATATGTCCCAGAATTCTGCCCTGTCGGACCATAAACACACATTTCTCAGGATTGAGACAAATGCGATATGTCCTACATTTCTCAAATACTTTTCTTAGGTGTTCTAGATGCTCATCTCTCAGTAGAGAATGTACACATAAGTCATCCATGTATATTTCTAGAAACAACCTTAAGTATTCTTTGAAAGCATGCGTCATCAGCCTCTGGAAGGTTGCGGGAGCATTGGTTAGACCAAAAGGCATAACCCGATAAGCATAAATTCCCACTCCGTTGCAAAAGCTGTTTTATGTTGATCTTCCAGTGCTATGGCTAGCTGGTTATATCCTGAAAAACCATCAAGAAAGGAGTATGCTGTTTTCCCTGATACACGCTCTAGAACATGATCAGTTATCGGCAAGGGATAATTGTCCCTGATTGTTGCAGCATTCACTTTCTTTAAGTTGACACACACTCGGAGTTTTCCGTTCTTCTTGGGTACTACCACAATCGGAGATACCCAATCGGTGTGTTCAATCTCGTATATGAATTCAGCTTCCATTAGCTTATCTATCTCTTCTTTGATTCGCTTAGCAAACGTATCATTATATGTGTATGGTCTCTGTCTGCTAGGCTTTGCGTCTTGTTTTAGTGGGATTGTGTGTTGGCATATCGATGGGTCAACTCCCTTTAAGTCCTTATAAGACCATGCAAACACATCCCTATACTCTCTGAGAAGACTCAAAAGTCTCTCTTCCTCGCCTGGAGACAAATCTGTGGCTATGTACACCGGTCTAGGTGTCTCACCTGGAGCTGCTAAATCAACTTTTTTTGCATCCTCCGGTCCGTCATAAGATTCGTTCTCCTTTCTCTCTCGAATAGGTGGGGTTAATACCACCTTCCTATCCTCTATTGTGAATTTCCTATAGTGAGAGGGAACATCCATGTTTTCCTTGATTTTGGCGTTTTCGTCCTCTCCACTCTCAATTTCTGTCGTCCAAACTTCTTTCAGAGTTTTCTTGAGCTCTCTGTACTTGTTTCTACGTTCTAAGCTTGGACTCCGTGTGTTCTCTGTTGCGCTTGTTCTTTTCTGATTTTTCAGTTTCAGTTTTCGTTTCCATTCCTTTGAACTTGATTTCTTGAGCCTCTTTTGTCTTTTCGTAAGCTCTTTTGATCATTGCCTCTCATTCTTCCAGAAATCTTGTCCTTAACACAATCTTCCGCCTTTACTAGCATTAGGAATTGATTTTTTCCTCTTATTCTAGGCATCGGATTGGTTCTAACCCCTTTGTTTTTTTCTTTGCTCTATAGCGTTTCTGGCGTTGTTTAGTTTGGTTCGGAAAATCATAAAATCATACATCCGTTATAGTTTCTTCGTTTCCGCTTGAATTGTCCGTTGACTCGTTGTCTGCTTCATTTCCCCACTCTGGATGATCTGGAATGTCGTGAAACACCTCTTCTTCATCTTCCTTTTCCAGTGTATCGTTCTTTTCAGTTTCTTTTTCGAGTACAGTTCTCAACATGAAGTACGGAACCACGTCGTACCCGTCCTTGTCGCAAAATTTCGTTGTGGGACCATCCGGAATTGCACAAACATCTAGGGTTGCTAGAATGTGTGTCCATTCTAATGGTTCAAGCGTGTCCTCTGGAAAGGGTTCTCCTATATAAGTTTCGTCTTCGATAGCCCTTTCTAAAACACATTCTTCTCGTTTCAGACTTCCACATTTCGAAGCTCCACACATCCATAACTCCTTGGGTTTACCTAACCAAGCTGGAAATTCGGATCCCGCAAAAGTAGCTGAATCAAACTCCTCCACCGGTGTTCGGTTCACATCTTTGTAGCTATGGTCTTTCAGGTTCACACGTGTAGTGGTTTCCATATTTCTCAGGTATATGTGATCGTAGCCCCAATCCTGGACCATTTTCAACTGTCTCATGAATGGTCTTCCCAGTATGATATCATAGTTATTCTCCTTGCCATAGAATCGACAATAGAAAAAGTATGTTCGTATTCAATGCCGCAAGAAGTCACTACAACTTTCTCTAATAACCCATAGGTTTTCCATGTGTCCATCTGCTAATTGGAGTTTCAACCTAGTCTTCCTTATTGCTGGTTTCCCCCATTTTTTCCAGATTTCTTTTGTAGCAATGGCTAACCCAGCTCCGCTGTCTAGTATTGCCATTGTGTTCACTCCTCGGAATTCAAACTGATAAGGTTGTATTCCCCTCTTCACCTTCGCAATACTCTCAAACCTTGTTTAAGGGTACAGGCTTAGCGCTCTTTTGTGGTTTACTCAGCTCTTGTATACCCTCTTGCAGTCTCGATGTTGGGTCTTTTATCCCAAATTTCTCCAAGCATTTTCCTACAGTGGTCCACATATGTGGTCTTAGCCTCAAAAGCTCAGCTAGAGTGATAGTGCATGTCACTGGTGTTGACAAGATCTCTATCAATCCTTGCGAGTCCATGATTTTTCTGATGAGATTCTTCGTGAGGGAAGTGCTCTAATCTCGGATTTTTCTTCATACTCTCCTAAGTATGAAGGTAAGGTATTCAGTGAATGAGGTTGCTCTCCATTGTTCTAACAGAGCCCCCATCTCCCCAGTAAGATTGCAGATCCAAGTCCACTTGAGATCCTGCCTCAAATTCCACTATGGGAGGATTCCTGATATCCTTTTCCCAATTTGTCTGATTAGCTTGGCAACTTAGCTCGTTTGCAAAGTTTGCCTCTCTCACTTGTTTCCAAAATTCATTGTAATCCTCATCTCTTTCGTAAGACCTCTGTTTGACTGGATGATGAAAACTCTCTATCTCCTAATCGGTTGTGTTCAATACTATGCGGTCATCCTTGTGTGTATTTTCAGGCTTTTGTGCACTAGGAGTCTTTTCAGCTACCCGTGAAATGATAGTCTCCTGCTGAATTGGGTTTTCCGTTCCACCATTCATTGTTTCTCTTGGTGGTTCTAATAAGGCTTGTGCAGTCTCGATCATTCTCTGGCACATTTCAAGTCTCTGCTTCTCCAATTCCGCGTTTGGGTATGTCATCCACCTCTGTTCTTGTGTTTGGTTGTTCTTTAACTAGCTTCGTAAGCTTTCATCAGTGCGTCCAATGGTTCGTGTACTTTGTCGACTAGCACTGATCCCCTGAGCTTAAGCTCGTTGTTTCTTTGATACTCTTTTGTTTCGTTCTTTCCGGGCTTATCTCTCGAGATCTTCGGAGTCCACCACTCTTAGATCTTTTCTAACTAAAGTATACAAAGTAGTTTTATACGACTCACCTCTTAGGATTAGTCTAAGGTCACCTACTTAGGGCTCTGTCCCCGGCAGCGGCGCCAAATGTTAAGGCGGTTACCCGCTAGCGGAAGCTAAATAGCGAGAACTCAACCAACAACAGAATTTGTCAGACGAGGACGGAGCTTGACCCGCAGGCGCATGGAAACAACTAGGTGGGTGTCAAATCACCTACTCGACCTTCTAATGACAATCACTACTAAGGAAAATCAAATCTAGTTTTTAAAATACGCAAGTGACTGAAATCCGTACTACGAACGAATGCTATACGAAACAGGATCTACGATCATTGAATCGATCTCAAACTCAAGGGGAAGTCTATACACTAGGTACAAACAACACCCTAAAGACTTGAACTGCAAAATCAACTATAACCACTCCGTGCGGTAAATGCGTATGCAGACAGGCCGAAAAATACAGGTGATCGAAACTTGACCGATGGTACTAATGTGTAGCTCTACTCGTTGTGGTTCTATAGTTATGCTCCACGCTCCATTCCGACACACGAGTTGGAAGAAAACTCACACCGAAGCTCGTAGGAACTTACCACACGTAGAAGCCGATAGCGCGCACTCTTGGTATCTGTGCGTAGCTCTCGCCATTGCTAACACAATGGCGGTGTCGCTTCTCCAATGGCAGCTCCGTAGCTCGCGTAGCAAGTAGATAAGACACTCTCTCTCTCTCTCTCTCTCTCTCTCTCTCTCTCTCTCTCTCTCTCTCTCTCTCTCTCTCTCTCTCTCGACACAGTCACGGCGCTCAAAAACTCACTTTGATTAATAATCTGAATCCCCTTAGGTTACAAAAACTTTGGCTTATATACCTCACCCTTGGAGGTGAGAACATCTCTAACTAATTACATCAGCAAGTGAAATTACTTCGGAATTACAAGCTGGAAACTCAATGAGTCCCGTTACTTAATGAATGGCTCAATTCAAAATCAATGTCGGAAAGACATTTATTACAATCAATGGTTACAAAATGATGAGTGTGAGCAAAAAATATGGGTGTGATCCTCTGATGGCTCAACAAGCATTCCTTATTGTTGATGTAGAAGGAATATGTACAAGAGGATGGTGATAGGTGTCTTTAGATTACGGTCTAAAACCTGGATGACCAAAGGGAAAAACCGGTGGGAAAAAAATACCTTTGGTATATGCTCTTATTGGAGTTGAGCAGTTGAACGTGAAGTACATGTCCATGAAATGTGAGTGCTTGGGTGAAACACGGAAAGAGTGCCTGATTCAAGTGCCAATTATGGGACACTCTATATGCATATGAGGAATTTGTCAACAAAAGCATTCAATGTGAAAGAAGGAGATGATGGGTGTTTCGAGGAAAAAATGTAGCACATGTGACATCAAAAGATGTCTCAATAGCTTCCACCTTTCCAAGAAGGGTTTTCTATGTAGAAGTTTCTCCACTCGTATCTCACTGTGCTCAGTACGTGAGTGTCTTTTGGACCTTCTCCTTCACTTCACCAGACTTAAGTACTTAGACTTCGACTCTTTTGCTCACCTATACCAGCATGAGAGACACAACGTAAATATGCTCAACTCTTCCAGCTTGAGCAGTACCTAGAATAGCTAAGACGCTTAGACCACAGAGAATATTACTTGAAGCTTTGGGACTAACACCTCACTCATTTTGTGGCTTAGCTACTTGACTCTGACTTGTATGACTTGTCCGTTGCATGTTGACATGCTTTGTGACAAGTTGTTCGGTTGTTGTAGTGGCTGCTGAGACATACTTCGTGAAGTTTCATCGTTTCCCTGTATCTTCTTCTCTTTGTAGTGCTCAGGCCTCTCGTCGGTCTTTTCTTCATGTGGATTATGGATTTTTTATTTTTTCTTGATAATAAACAAAGAAAATCTTAAAACAACTCAACAAAAGAAAAATCATTCAAATAGAAATCTAAATGCTATGTACACTATACACATGTCCTAGGGGCTCATATATGGATTTTGTCCCCATACTCCTCTGTAACACTACTATGAGGGCATATACTCTAAATTTCTTCAAAAAGTTATCACAATAAAACGTAAAAATTTAATGCATCTCACAAAACATTTCCCTCTAATAGTCATAATGCTAGGTCCGCATTCAAAATGCCTCCCCCCTTCTATTTGGAGTCATCCTTTACGACAGGGTATCGCAAAGGGTATGTGTTGTGCTTGGGCAATGTGCATCCTTGCCACACTGTCGAAGCAAGGGACTTGCCAATACACCGTATGCGAGCCACAAACGGCTCCAAGCACACAACAAGCCTAAACTAGCAAGCTCAAGAAAACAAAGGGTGTGTCACTCACCGCTCTACGCTCGCCTTCGTGGTGGATTCCTCGCCGCGATGAAGAAGAAGCTGCAGTCGTGCCGCGCTCAACCGCTTCGCCGCTGTCGTGCCTTCGTAATGCTCGATCGCACACACACTCTCCCTCTCTCTCTCACACACACACACACACACAAGGAGGTGAAGAAGAAGAAGATGGAGATGGAGCAAGAGCACTCTTCAATTGCACAAATGAGAGAATGAGTAAAAAATTAGGTTTAGTTGGCTTTTATAGGAGCTCACCCCATTCACACTTGGGCGCCCATGCTTAACCAACTAATCCCTTGAATGTCCAAGTTAAAGTGCGCCTCTCATCGGCGATCACTCTACCTTTCCCTATTGGTCCGACAAGCCCGGTACCTGACTCTACCAAATACATAATACGCGTCCATCGTAGGTGATGGGTGCCCGTGTGCCGTGAGGGTTAACATGCCCCCCTTCCTGATGTAGATTCCGTCCTCGGAAGCTATTGAGTTGAAGCTGGATCGTCGAGGTGGAAGAGCATTTGAGATGAATGTCCTTAGCCTTCTTCAGTCACTGCAAAATCAAACAACATTGGCACAGTAATTGCATTCTCTTAAAAAGCATATGCAGTTTTAGATAGAAAAATTGATTGGTAAAAGAATTTCAAACAATTTGTTAGCAATGAACATTAAATTGCAATGTAATCAAATGCATAAACAGATGTAAAGGCAAAAAATTAAACAAGTCTGGGGTCGCTAATTTGACGGTCGAAAAGCACTAGAGATCGAATATTAATACCATGGGTAAGCTTCTTAATTTTCTGTGGTCAATTAAGTTGTTTAATCGCGAGAGCCAAGTATTCATGTTCAAGGGCTGACTAGAGGCTATATCTAGAAAACCTTGTAGTTAAGCTACCATAAAAGGAATTTCTCATGAAATCATCGCCTGACTGATTACTTTTTCTTTGACCCCCCAAGGTCTTTTCACAGTGATTCAATTATGATGTGTGTGCTTATTTTGTATGCCTTGGGTTTTTTGCTTTTCAAGGAAAAGCGCCCACACTGGGAACCTCTAGGGCTCTAGTACCATAGGCAATACATGTGAGTGAAGTACCAAATCAAGCTGAGATTTCTCTTCCAGCTTAAAATTTTACATTGTGGCACTTTGATTTTTTGTTTGTTCATTTTCATCATTTTAATTTTGTAACTTTGGGGGGTCATATAACACTGTTACCCTCCCCAGGCTCATCACATTAGTAAACTCCCTTTATAATACTTAAGCTAAAGGTCAATAGGGTTAAGCCCACTAGAAAGCCCTAGTACATTTCATACAATGCTTCCTAAATCGGATTAAGAACCTAAGTAACCATTGCTTATTAGGAAGGCATTCCCCATGGTATTAAGAGAAGATTTCTAATACCTAGCTTGGTCAAACTAGCTTAGTCGGACTGCTTGATTTTTACACCTAAACAAGTGATTATGACAAAACACTACATTGAATTAAATGTTTGATACTAACCAATGCGCTGAATATTATGCTACCAATCACAATCAAAGCAGACAAACATGGATGCAAAAAAGATAAGGGCAATGCTAATGGATAAGAAACACCTGTTTGTGTCGATGGTCGCGCTTGATTTGAAGTGTGAACGAGAGAAAGGTTCCATGAAGGTCCAATCCTATCAATAGCAACACGTTCCTGTACACACTAGGAAACAAAAAGAATACCTCCAAGAGGCACATTAGTGGGAAAAGAGAACTTCGCTAATCTCTCAACTCTAAAACAGAAACACTCCTATCGTACTAATCTTACCTACCCTTCATCACTCAAGTGATGAGGATCAAAGGTTTTTTATGGCATAGGTTTCTGTTTCACTGTACCAGATGTGACATGTGTAGGTCTGAGTCAATGTTTTGACTTTTATTGTGCATACTCGTTTGCTAATTGCTCTTGCTCTTTTTTTTTCTTTTTTTTTTTTGTGAGTATAAATCTTTATATGTACATTCCCTAAGATTGGAATTGAGAGGTCAGGGAAAAAGGTTGAGAGGGAAACAAGTGAATGATGGATGTCCACAAACACTCCCCCCTTCCTTGGGTAGATCATACCATTTGAAATGAGCTTGTCACTCTTTGAAACCAATTGTTCCAGTTGGTAATAGGTGAGGATTTTTGCCAGTAGTTTGTTATTACCCTAGGTGCCTTGTCAAGCTGCAAGGGTGGTAAGGTACTCTCCCAGGATCGAACTTGAAGTGGTTCATCAGGTGATTCTTGAACACTCGGAGGTGTGGATTCTTTTGTAGCTTCATGGAGGTCCACTACTATAGATGGAGGCTGTGTAGAAGCTTTTACCTCTATGGATGTATTACATGAGGAGCTAGAATCTTCATGGGACTCCCCCCTTCCTGAGCTAGGTGGAACAAATCGTTCTTTCTTTGGTACCCAAACTAGCTCGGGAGCGGGTGTGTAGCATTCTGTGATTTTTTCCTTTCCACGATCATTGATTCGTTTTGGAGCTACGGGATTGGGCTCACTTGGGTCAGGTGACAGGTAAGAGCACAATCTACGTTTTGGCACCCAGATTTGATCATTTCCTTGATAGTAGCCTTGGGCTTCCAATAGTCGTTTAGGGATCCATCGCAACATTTTCTTACTTTTCTTGGAGCGAGTGGTACGTTTCTTACAAGGCTTCTGTTTTTTAGCACTAGCTATGGTCGCTAAAGAAGCTTTAGGGACCCACTTGTATGTTTTCTTCGTTACATTAGGATGAGTCTTGTCGGAAGCGATATGCATTGCTTGTAGCATATTTAAGGGTATAGGCATTTCATCCCCCTCAGGTGTTACCCAGGTCGTCCCCCTATTTCCCCAAGTGTCTATGGTTGATGCTAGGTGTACCCAATCCACATTGTCTGATTCCGTCATACCCGGTAACACATCCATGTAAGGAGAATCTTGGCCAATGTCTGTATCCTTCTTACAAGTGTAACAATATTGTAGTGGGGCCGAGTGAACTGTGGTGTCAGAGCGATGATCAATAATGGTTTTACTCCCTAAGGGGTGTACCTTACCAGTCACCAAATCCACTCTAAGGACAGAGTCTTGGAATTGCAAATAGACATGATTTTTAGACCAATCGTGAACCATTTGTGCTTCCCTCATGAATGGTCGTCCTAAAATCATTTCATATGACATAAGGTGTTTAGAGAAATCCATTACAATGAACGTATGTCGTACCTTGTGTCCTAGAACTTTGATCTTAAGATCCTTGAGCATCCCCATAGGTTTGGCTATGGTACCATTTGCCATCTTTACCACAATGTTAGTAACACTGAGGCGGGGTTTTCCCATGGATTCCCAACAATCTTTTGTAACGATGCTAACTCCCGCACCACCATCAAGAATTCCCTTTATAGTTAATCCCTTGGTAGTGATGGGTAGGGTCGCATTAGACTCGTCGCCTTCAAAATACTGCCCTAATTCGTTAATGGGTACCTCGATCACAGACTCGTGTCCATCTAAGTCAAGTGATTGCACATGATTTTCCTCATCAATCATAATCGAGTCAGGCCTATTTGGTTGCGCAAACTGCGGTAATCCCGTTTGTAGCTCTCCGTTAAGGAATGCTCGAAGTGCAAGGAATAACTCAGGATCTCCATACAGCTTTGCTATGATCGTGGTTCGGACCTCAGAAGACATGAAGTCCACTAGTTTGGCAACATTCATTGGCGTTTTGCTGGGTGTAGGTCCTTGACTAGGAACTGGTGAGGATGGAATCTCATATTCCTCAATGGGATCAGGTATTCCTTCGTTAAACATCCTTTCCAACAAGAAGGGTGTATGCTCACTTTCTGATGTCCCGTCCTCACTCCCTTCTTGGATGATACTAGATATGGCTAACGGTCTATGGTTCATGTGGGGTGGATGAACTTGCGTGGGAAACACTATGTCATGAATTTTGACCTGCATGGGTTCTTGTTCTAGTTTCCTTTGAGTCTCCTCCACTAAATCTCTTAGATGTTTCACCTGCTTAATCTCGTCTACAGGGTTTGGGTACGTCCCAATCTTCTTTTTACGATTCTTCCCTTTTTGCCCCTGCGGTTTATCTTGGGGTTCTTGGATTGGATTTGGAAACACTTGTGGTGTTTTCAGAGGCTCTTTATGGTTTTCTCTCATTCGGTTTTCATTTGGTCCCATGTTACGGTTTTCTTTGTCGGTCTTTCCCTTTGTGGTATTGGTTCTAGTCTCCATTGTCTCGACTGAATCTGAATCATCCTGTCATTCATATACACGGGGTCATCTCCTGTTCCTATGTTTGTTTTGGAACTTGGCTTTGAATTTTCCGTATTCTGCGACTTCTTCCTTCGTGTCTTCTTTTTCTTTGCTTGGATAATTGACGCGGTATCTCTCTCTTCGAGGATATGGCTTGGCCCTTGAAGCATGGACCGTGTAATCGCATAAGCGGGTGCGACGGGTGGTATTGGCGATGTCACACTAGCAATTTCGACCAAATTTAGGGGTGTGATTTTAGGCGCATTTGGGTTATAGGGGCATTGGGCAATCAAGTGATCTATGCCACAACGATTACATGTGAGTATTGGCATTGCAGACGTGCTCCCTTGATTCATTTGCATCTGTGCAGCATTCTTTTGCAGTCTAATAGGGCACTCCGCTACTCGATGTGGTCCCCCACACTCGTAGCATTGAAGAGGTGGCCTCCTAGCCTGGGTGTTGATATTTTGACCTCTGGATGCGAGAGCAGCAGCTTGATAAACCGGCTTGACTTGTCCCCAACAATCTTCCATGTAGTATATAGGACACTCTTCCAATGTATCAAGTCCGTAGGCAATACTAGTGTCTATTTCCTCCTCACAGCCATTTGCATAAGCATGTGATGGCTCGCAACCCACTTGGTTCATAGGGGCGACTCTTGGATGCGGGGGCTGCGGTCCCAGCACAGGAGGTGGTAACGGTGTAGCTTGTACAACATTTTGAGATGTAGGGACCATGTGTTGCGGTAGTTGCTCAACAGGTGGAGTAGGCATCAATACAGGAGCTCGAGGTGCATCCGTCCAGGCTACAGGTGGTCTATTTGCCATCATACGTTTGATCATTAAACAATCCTTAGCTTGGTGACCATACCTACCACATGCGTTGCAAGTTCCATTAAATTTTACTCTAAACGTAGGGCACTCACTAGTGCTATGTGGACCTAAGCAAATGGAACACCATTGTTGCTCCCTTCTTGGATACATGTGACTATTTTGAGGGGGTCGATTATCCTTAAGAGACTCTTGGATTGCCTTGGTGAGGTCTGTCAAGAATGTCTCAAATACCTTTGGCTCATTGGCAATGGGCTTTGCAGTCATGGGTTCATACTCAATGGCTTGTGAGCTAGTGGATCTCGTGTCAGTAGACACCCTCATGCCTGCTATCATCAAGTTGTCCTCTAATTGGATTGCATTGGCAGTGACATCTTCCCAGGTTGTGATACCTCTAATCACTAGTCCATTATAGATTCCTTCATTCCTTAACCCTCGAATGAATCAATCAAGCAGTTGGTTATTGTTGAAGCGCTCATTTACAGGGCAGCGAGAGTTTAAGTGCTTTAGACGACTAATGAAGTCCCTTACTGACTCTCCTTCCTTACGTTCGGCCTTCTGTAGCTGAGATGCTACACCCCAAAGCACACCTTCTCGTATGTACTCCTTTAGAAACAACCTTCGAAGGGTAGGGTAGATTGTTTTCTCGTCCACCCTTAGGGTCCTATACCAATCTCCAGCCTTCCCACTTAATGTCAAGCTTAAGGCATTGCACTTATGTAGTTCGTTGCGTTCCCCTAAGGAATCACATACTTGTTCAAACACTTCAATGTGTTTCCTAGCATCTTCGTCCCCATTGAATTTTTGTGTGAGTTTGGCAATTTGTACTGCCTTACTTCTAGGCTCTCTATCAGATGCATGACGCATATTTTCCGCGATAGATCGACCTATGGTTTGAGCAAACGCTGCCAAGTCACCTATGTGAGGAGGTAGGGCCGGTGGAGGTACTCTTGGAATCATATGTGGGAGAGGAACGAGTACCGGTCTTGGCATATGTGTGGATGATGCAGGATATGGAACATAACCGGGCATAGGTCCACTCGGATAAGAGCTAGGGAGCGGCACTCGAGGAGCATAAGCAAGTGGTACTATTGGAGGTGTGGGGGCCATGTGTGCATAAGGGGCTAGAGGCACATACGGTCGAGGCCCTATATTAGGTACTACGACACTAGGTAGTGGCACTGCGCTAACCGTAGATGTCATCGGTACATTCTCTGTCAGGCTTATCCCTGGAGTGAGCACTGTGTTTTCCTTGATAGAGGGTTGAGCCAAGTTAGGGAAGCTAAAGTTTTCGCTCGGAGGCTCAGATTGCATAGAGACCCCAGGTGAAATGATGTAAGATGGGTCCATGGGGCTCATTAGAGGAGTCTCCATTTGTGATAGAGTAGGCTGTTGAGCCTTGCTCGTATCCAGAAATCTCATGGGGCCAGTTGAGAGTATATTTACCCCTCGGTTTTGCCTTTCTGATTGAATAATGCCATGGATAACATTACAGATCATTTTTTGTTGATCTTCGATGCTCGTGGCACTAGAGGTGGATTGTACAATCTCTATCCATCCTACATGGTAGGCGTGGCCAGAGTGTAGATCCGTCAACACCTCAGTGTGGAGGTCATATGTCCAATGATCATTAATGAACCATCCTTCTAGAGTCGACGTGTTAATGGTTTCTTGTGAGGTAGAAGCAATGTTGCTCCCCGTGGTTTTACTTGTCACCAACGGTACTCTAGAGGGAACTTCTGAAGGAGGCAGCTCAACAGGGCCTTCTTGGTAAGAAGTTGGTAGGATATCCACATGGACACTCTTTGGGGGTGTGGGGTCCACGTGCGATGTGAAAGGAGAGTCCACTTCCCCACCCCCTTCGTGTGCTTCATTTGCCTCAGGTTCCGAGCGAGTAGCTCTACCTAATGTTTCCATGAAACGGCTAAACATACTAGTACTAGGCTGTGGAGCTTCGGGAGGTGCATGGCCTTCTCTCTCAGTGTTTTGGGTAGGGTATGCTTCCATGATTTCTGAGTCGGAGGAGGAATCACTAGCGGCTATTTTAGGGTCTTGGGTGGTGCTACCTTGTGTCCCCGCTGAGGGTCTAGAGCTTATCGTGGATGGGTAATGGGTGTCCGTATGAACAGAGGCACCCTCAATATGCTCGTGTTCTAGCACTCGCCCAGAGCGTAAGTGCATGTGCTTTTGATACCCTACGGTGTCAAAAAGCTGCTCTAGGAGGCCTTGTGACTAGTTTTTAGCGTGTTTTTTGTTTGTTTTTTTGCTATATTTTTTATATTGTGTCGTGGAATGGGCCGTGTGATAGCTCGAAACGAGCGTATCGGTCAGAGGGTCGTGCCGTGCTTTACAGCCCTCCGTTTGGTCACTCTATGCCCTCGGAATCCCTAAAACTGTCAATTTCCAGTAGGGAACTAGGCCCAAACTAGAAAGTCTAAGGGTGCAAGTGGGAAGAGAAAGGAGGAGAGTGGAGGACTTGTCCCACATGCTCTCATTCTCTCTTGAGGGAGTAGGGTATATATATAAGAGTGAGTCTAGTATATATCATAAGACTGAGGCCTGAGGCTTGGGCTTGGGCTTGGGCTTGGGCTTGGGCTTGGGAAAATGATCCCGATCCCGAACTATCTTTTATACAAACCAACCCGTCCGTTTTAAGAGTCACGTTTTTTATTTTCGAAAAATTTCGCCGCCCGCTCACTCGCGTTTTTTTTATTTTCGAATTTTTATTTTCTTTTTTTTTTTTCCAAATTTTTATTTTTATTTTTTTGTGAGAAAAAATAAAAAACTTTTTTTTTTTTTTTGCAGAAAATACAGAAATTGAAAACGCAGGTATGCAGAAATTGCAGGAAAAAACGCAGAAATGCAGAAAATTGCAGAAATTGAAAACGCCGAACTTGAAAATGCAGAAATTGTGGAAATTGAAAAACGCAGACAATAGCAGAAATTGGAACTTGACAGCAATTGCAGAAAACGCAAAAAACAGAAATCTCCACACACTCCTTCCCTGCCTTTCCTATGATAGAAATTGCACCACAAGGAAGCGTAAAGTGCTAACCGAGCTTAGTGTAGGGCATATCCCCGGCAGCGGCGCCAAAAATGTGCGCTCCTTGCCGCACTGTCGAAGCAAAGGACTTGCCAATACACCGTATGCGAGCCACAAACGGCTCCAAGCACACAACAAGCCTAAACTAGCAAGCTCAAGAAAACAAAGGGTGTGTCACTCACCGCTCTACGCTCGCCTTCGTGGTGGATTCCTCGCCGCGATGAAGAAGAAGCTGCAGTCGTGCCGCGCTCAACCGCTTCGCCGCTATCGTGCCTTCGTAATGCTCGATCGCACACACACTCTCCCTCTCTCTCTCTCTCACACACACACACACAAGGAGGTGAAGAAGAAGAAGATGGAGATGGAGCAAGAGCACTCTTCAATTGCACAAATGAGAGAATGAGTAAAAATTAGGTTTAGTTGGCTTTTATAGGAGCTCACCCCATTCACACTTGGGCGCCCATGCTTAACCAACTAATCCCTTGAATGTCCAAGTTAAAGTGCGCCTCTCATCGGCGATCACTCTACCTTTCCCTATTGGTCCGACAAGCCCGGTACCTGACTCTACCAAATACATAATACGCGTCCATCGTAGGTGATGGGTGTCCGTGTGCCGTGAGGGTTAACAGGCAATTAAAAGTTGTGCCTATGCAGGCCTTGTAATGTAGCCCTATTATGCATACACAGTCAATGCATGGAAAATATTTATGTTGTGCAAGATGTGGGTATAAGCAATTTGCTTATTGGAATTTGTTGGCGAAGCTTCCTATTCTAAGCAATGTAATGGTCTTTGAAGCTCCTGTATCGTTGCTTGATTGAAGGGACTTGCTCTCTTCTAACTGTACTGTAATCGTAGGAAGAATTGTAAGAATTCAAGCGGCGATGCACTGACAACAGTTTTGTTGTTCTTCTTTGGGACCCATTTCTTTGCGATTATTGGCTGTTTTGTTGTTGGCTCTCATTTGGGAGCCCATACTTGCCCGTGCTTCGTTTGTGTTTGAAGAGACTTCTTTGGGATCCACCTTTTTGTTGTGTGAGTCGACAGTGGTCTTTGCTTCAGCCCTTGTACGCTTGGTTGGTGACGGGATTCAGGCTTTGAAAGTTGATACTGTGGTTGTTTTGGAATCCAAATGAATTCCTGACTTTTTTGTGCTTGAATCAACTTCTTTGGAGCCCAAACCTGAGTTGTGAAAGCTTGCAACTTTGTGATATTCTTACCCGTTCGTGCACGCTTTCCTTGTTTTTGTTTTGTTGTTGGATCTTGTGATTTGTCATTAGAGATCTTTGTCTTCTTGATCCATATCTATTTTTGGCCGATCTGGCTTTTTGGTATCCAGATTTGTCGAGCTTTTTGGCTTTGACTTGTTGTCCTGTTCTTTTGACCTGTCATGGTTGTTGCTTAAGGGGTTGGTGATAGTGATGTCCTGAGTTGATGATAGGGGATGTCGTAAGATTCATCACTATCGCTACTATCCTCAGCAAGGTTGACTTCTTGTACTTTTCCTTGATTTTTTGGCTGGTAGTGGAAATTTACTGTCTGTTTGCTCATGGGTGGTAGTTTCTTGGAGGACTTTTCTAGCCTATTGATTAGAGCATTGTTAGCTCGTTGCTCTGGTCGTATTCCTCCTAGCTGAGTCTTTGCATCCTTATTAGGAGCCATGTATGAGGATGCTTGTGGTGGTTGTGTCTTCACGGAGGAATTTGGAATCCACTTTATTCGTGTAGTGATGACATTGATTCCCGGGTCGTTGATCTTCTTGAAGCTCGAAGTGTTCTACAGAGTCATCGAACTCGTCGTCTTCTTCATCTTTTGATTCTCCACATTTCTTTGTTTGCTCCTTATATCGAGATCTTGTTGATGTCTGGTTCTCTTCGTTTTCCTGGATTACACTTACTGCAAAATAAGGAACGACATCATAGCCATTTTCATCACAAAACTTTGTTGTGGGAGCATCCTTCACGGCACACACGTCCAGAGTAACCAAGATGTGTTCCCATCCAAAATGCTCTAACTCTTCTTCAGGAAATGGTTCTAGGATATAGTCCCTCTCCTCTATAACCCGCTCTAGCATACATTCCTCATGTTTCAAGCTACCACATTGTGAAGCTCCACACATCCACAGTTCTTTAGGCTTACCTAACCAAGCTGGAAGTTTTGATCCTGCTACTGTGGCGGAATCAAACTCCTCAACCGGTGTTCTCGTCACATCCCTATAGCTATGGTCCCTCAAGTTTACCTTTGTTATGGTTTCCATATGTCTCAGGTATATATGGTCATAACCCCAATCTTGGACCATTTTCAATTGTCGCATGAATGGTCTTCCCAGAATGATGTCATAGTTGTTCTTCTTGCCAAAGTCAACAACAGCAAAAGTGTGTTCATATTCAATGCCACAAGAAGTAACAAGTACTTTTTCTAGCAGTCCTAAGGGCTTTTCCTTGTGTTCATCTGCAAGCTGCAGGGTCATTCGTGTGGATATCAAGGCAGGTTTTCCCCATTTTTTCCAAACCTCTTTGGTTACAATGGCCACACCAGCTTCACTGTCAAGGATTGCCATGGTTTTTACATTATTGAATTCCACAGGAAGGGTGGTGTTTCCCTCTTCTCCCTCGTAATACTCGCCTACTTTGTTTAATGGCACTGGCCTAGTATTTAGTTGAGGCATTTCAAGCTCTTTGATGCCTTCATCTATTTGAGTCATTGGGGTTTTTACACCAAATTTCTCTAGACATTTACCCACATTAGCCCACATGTTTGGTCTTATTCTGAGAAACTCGGCTAACATTATTGTACAGGTGACTGGGGTAGATAGAATATCTACTAGCCCCTTTGAATCGATGGCCTTGTTGGGAGACAGTCTCTGTGATGGGACTGCAACCACATCTGACTTGGTCTCGTACTCTCCCATGTAGGACGGTAGTGTTCTTAGCAAATGGGGTTGACTATCCATAGATTGTACAAATCCTTTGTCACCCCAATATGATCGCATGTCTAGATTCATTTGAGATCCAATCTCAAATTCCTGTATTGGTGGTAGAAACACTCCTCGTTCATCACTAGTCTTGTCTACTCATCTTCTTAGGTCATCGGCTTCATTGGCCTCTCTAACTTGTTTCCACAATTTGTCAAGACCATCTATCTCTTTATAATCCTCAAGTATAGCTTGGTGAAATCCCTCGGAAGAGTTATCCATGGTATTCAGTACTCCTGGGTTCTAATGTTGGGACTTTGAGGTTTGGTATGTGCTCATGACTAGAATCTGGCTCTTTTAGTTCTTGGTTTGGTGGGATTACTTGTGTAGGCATGACACGGATCACATCCTCAGGTTTTGCAACTAATGGTTCTAGTAAAGCTTGGGCTGTTTGAATCATTTTCTGGCACATTTCAAACCTTTGCTTTTCTAGTTCCGCATCGGGATATGTCATCCACCTGTGTTCTTGGGTTTGGTTGTTTTTGAGCATCACATCATAGGCTTTCAAGAGGGCATCTAATGTCTCATTAACCTTCTCTGCCAACACAGATTCTCCTGAACTAGCACTTCTCGGTTTCTCATCCATGGATGGTTCTTCTAGAGGTTTAACCATCTGTGTAAGAGAAGGTGCCTCCTTTTCCTCATGTTGTTTTATCTTCTCCTTGGCTTCGGTAAGCTTCTCAGCTAGGGATTTTTGCTCTCGTTCCCTGCATGCTTTCATCCTAGTCTTTCTAGCTTTCCAACTATTTCGTTTTCTCTTGGTTTTCTGACTTGGTGCGTCTGTCTTTGGTCCATCATCTGTCTTTGTACTCGTGTCACTTTCCCTGTTCTTTGTCTCTGGATTCTCATCAGCTTTCTTTTGGGCTTGTGCTCTCGTAACCACTTGAACTGGTACGACATTTTCATTTTCTGAGCTACTAGGTAGCTGAACAATCCCTAATACATTTGTCGTTCTTTTCCTGATTTGGTTTGGGTTTTTTGGGCAATCGGGGATTAAGTGAGTGATGCCACACTCAAGACAATAGGAATTTACTTCAGTGATCTCCGTATGAGGACATTGTTTGACCAAGTGGTTGTCACGACTTTTGTGACAATCTGTCTCTGGTTGAGGAGATTCTTTTAGCATTTCCTCTTGGCTATAAGAAAGCTTTGACCTAGTGATGGGGGCATTTCACAAGCCAAGCTCCCATACCCCTCTTCTTTCGTCCCCACCCCATGAAAATCCCCTCTTAGGGAGGGAGTGATAAAAGGCATTGGAAAAAGTAAGAAAAAAATAAAGTATGATTATGTAAATATATAAGAAAGGTAAAATAGGCCACCTCATGCCTGCGGGGTAGCCCATCCCCACCTTGCCTCCTTTTTCTTCAGTGTTGCCCCGCCGTGTGTCCCTTTTCCTCTCCTCCACTCAAAAGGTCAACCCCCTCTCTCTTCCCCTTGTCCTTTCTCCTTTCTCTCTCCCCTCAAGCTACCCCACCTCTCACCAATAATGCATTCTAACTCACCAATAATGCACCCTAACTCACATGCAACTTACCCTATCTTCCAAAATAGTATACCCCACCCCCCCTTTCTCTCTCCTATCATATCCCATGACCCAAATATCCCCCTCTCTCTCTAAAGGGCGCCATGTCTCTTGTCTTGTAGCTAAATAACCTCCCCCACACTCACACACACTCAATTTCATTGAAAAAGGTGCCCACAGATCCATCCCCACCCAGTGGTTACCTGATTTTTCTTGTGTTCACACACATCTGCACACAGATTCACCTCTGAACACACTCCCCTCTCTCCCCTCTTGTAATTACTTTAGTCTCCATGTCACCTCTCACTTTTTTTCATCAACCCATCTCTCTCTCTTAGTCTCTCTCTCATGAGACTTCTGTTCTGGCACATATACACACAGCCAAACAAGTGGGGCCCACAGTCACATGGCCTATGTAGATAATGATTTCTTCATTTTTAAATTCTATAATTTCTCCCCCCTCCTCCCCTATATAAAGAGGGGTCACCATCACACTAAACACACACAACATCACCAAAGAACACACTATGCACTGTGTGTGCCTAGTGCACACACACACACACCCACACCATCACCATCACCGCAATCGCCACCCTTGGCTATGGAAGATGAAGGGCAACTAAATGAAGGATGATGGCCATAACCCTTGTGCGAGTCTTCGCCATCAACTCCCACCTATCCACCATGTGCTCTACCACTCTCTCCCTTCTCATTCCCCTACCCTATGCTCCCCATTTCATCGCCTTATTCTCTAAATAAAGCTTGAGGTTTTGTGAGTATGTTTTCTTGCAATGTTTTGCCCATGTGAGGTGTGCGGAATCGCCACCTAATCTTGTGTTTGGAGTGAGCTTGTGTATGTGTGAAGGGTGTGCGGATTCGCCATCCTTTTGTGATGCCTAAGTACTAAGCCGCTATATCCCCTCTCTCTCTCTCTCTCTCTCTCTCTCTCTCTCTCTCTCTCTCTCTCTCTCTCTCTTGATCTCATTCCCTTTCCTCTTCATCATTACTCCCAAGCATCCATCTCTCTTGGATGAAAACTTTGTTATGGTGGTGTGTTGTTTGTGTCCTAGCCGCTGAAGCTAGGTGGTGCCCCTGTTTGCTTTACCATGACAGGCTCGAGGCGCGCCATTCGGTCCCCGGTATTTTAGAGGCCGTCGGGGGTTCGGGGTTCGCTTTGCTCCTGTCATTTGGTGCCCCCACTGAGGATCTTTTCATGAAACCCTTCAGTTTACAAGACTGAAATCCCTAAACTATTGTGAATGGATGAATGGCTAGCAGGATTTGCTAATTGGACGACAGAAGAAGAAGAGCTCCAAGCACAACTAGACGAACTCCGCATCTCCATCGAAGCTTGAGTGCCAGGCGTAACGGTAATTGATTTGCAGTGGGAGAGTCAAACAACACGCCAAACCCAGTGGATATACATAGGCCAAGTGCCAAGAAGAAGAAGGAGGAGGTCGAAACCATGTCCGCAACCTACAACCAAACCACAACAACAAAATGGAAGGAGCTCTACACAATAGAGAATCAACACTATTCTACTTTGAGAATCGGGTAACTCAAGTCACCGAGGTAATTATCACAGTTAGTTTTCAAGTCGCACCTGATGCTGCAGCACAGATAACGGAATCATTGGCTCACACTCTCACTAGAGAAACTAGGGATCTACTGAGTTTGTTTTAGGAAAGAACACCACCCTCTCCCACAAGCTTGGATAGTGACTAAGCACCTCTAAGCTTCACATGAATCAGTACAACCTACCTCAAGACAGATCACACATACCAACACGTGTACGCTCAATCAAGGTAATACTGGATTTGAAGGCTCACTACCAGCACGTCATTGACACCATACTGGGTGGGGAGCGATTTTTTGAGGTTCTGGCATCAGATCAACCATTTGTCTTACCTTTGGTACAAGGCCGTTGAGATTGCTCGCCTTAAGGACAAGAAGCTGCGAATGAAAGCCAAAGAAATCGAGTCAACAGAAGCAGGAACATTGCGTCGACCAACAACTACAACAACCACCATACCACCACCACCGGCTCTTGGGGTAAGAGATGACCAACAAGATATGTTGGCCCATATTACTGACCAACTGCAGAATTTGTCTATCCACTTAATACAGCAAGGGAGGAGTCAAGAAAGAGATCAAGACCCTGGAAGAGCACGATGAGAAAACAGGGAGTATCATTGCTACAACTACGGAGAAGACGGTCACAGTATGTACTACTATCCCAAACCATGACAAAACTATAATAGAGGAGGTAGGAGGAACCAATTGTCACCCCCTATAGAAAGAACACCCCCACCCTGAGCACCACCCCCACCAACACAAATTCTACGTCCACCCCAGACACCACTACAAGCATCCATCCCACCTCTTCCACCAGCCCCACCACCTGATCGCCCTGTAAACATCATAAGGCTAGAAGAGAAAGGAAAAGACGTAGTAGTGGATCCACACAGAGCAAAGGAGAGGGACAAGGGTAAGGAGAAGGTAACCTTTTTAGAACCACTTGAAGCCATGACTGTGAAAAGAGCTAGGAGAGAGAAAGCTACACAATCAGATGATGAGAGAAGCATGAGAGGAGAAACTAGCAAGAGGCCATCCAGGCCACGATGGAAATTCGGCATCACCGACTTCCAGCTAGGGGAAAGTTCTAAGCCCTATGATCTAACATTGGATGTGGCAGAGCAAGGACCGAAGATTACATGGCCATAGTTGCTACATCTTGCACCAAAAGTAAGGCGACAATGGTCTAAAATGGTAAGTAGAAGACGCTCCAAAACAAAGGTAGCCGGAGCAATTTCGGGATGCAACATGGATGACATCCTTCCAATTGTCGACGTAAACATAAAAGGAAAGAGGGTTGGAAACACCTACATTGATGGAGATGCATAAATCTGTGTAATGAGCAAAGCTATGATGCTTCGATTAGGGCTCGAGGTTGATAGGCCTTCTCCATGCAAGGCAAAGATGGCAAACAACGCAAAAGTAAAGTGTGTGGGTGTGGTAAGTGCCGTGAAAATAAAAGCTTTCAACACTGAGGTAGAGGTAGATGTTTTTGTAATGCCTACTAAGGGGGAGGGCTATCCACTAATTTTGGGAAGTCCATGGTTGATGGCCATGAAGGAAAAACAGAACTGGGGTACTGGCCTTCTATGCATGACCGGTAAGAAAGGGGAGACAATCTACTACGACATGAGGATTGGCAAGCAGAAGCAAATGAATCTGGAAACATCGGCAGATGAAACCACTAGCGAATCTTCCAGTTCTGAGGAGGAGACCACATCCACCGACGAAAGTGACAGTTCCATTGATGTGATGGGTATCATTATGAAGGATCCACAAAGGGTAAGCACAACTGGTGATCCATCACAAAAAGGGAAACCCAATGAAGAGGAGAGAAAATCACCTGGCCTAGGAGGAAGTAGGTTGAAGGGTATGTTGTCTACGGAATTAACACTTGAGGAGAAAGATAGTTTTTTGCAAATGTTGATGGGATTTCCTAACCTGTTCATTGACAACTATGAAAGAATCACAGGCATTACAGTGGTGGAACATCATATTAAGATGAAGGAAGGGGTAAAACCAGTTGTGCAAAAGCTACGACGACTGGGGGTCATACAAGAAAAGGCACTCTTGGCCGAGGTAAGGAAACTGCTGGAGGCGGGATTCATCTATCCTGTAGAAAACTCAGAATGGGTGTCACCCGTAGTGGTGACGCCTAAAAAGAATGGTAAGTGGAGGGTCTGTGTTGACTACAAACCACTAAATGCAGCTACAAAGAGAGACCACTTTCCTCTTCCTTTCTTGGATGAAATTCTGAATGAAGTAGCGGGTTTTGAATGCTATATAGTCTGTGATGGTTATTCTGGATACTTTCAAATACGCATAGCCTTGGAAGATCAGCTAAAAACCACTTTTATCACGCCATGGGGTTGTTTTGCATACAGGGTTATGCCATTTGGTCTCACAAATGCACCTGCCACATTCCAAAGATATGTCACATATGTTTTTCAACCGTTCTTTGGAACATCCATAAGAGTGTTCATTGATGATTTTTGTATATATAGCTCCCATATTTCACATTTAGAAAAGGTAACTGAAGGTTTGGCCAGGTTGCAGAGCCTAGGTGGGCAATTAAATGTGGATAAATGTCACATTGGGGAGAGTAAAGTCATTCTACTAGGCCATGAAATTTCAGCAAGAGGTATCAACGCCGACCCAAGTAAGGTGCCCGCACTCATAGCCCTACCTTCACCAACGACGGCACGTCAACTGGTCTCTTTTCTATAGAAGGTGAGGTACTTAAGTAGATCCATACATCTGCTATCACAACTTGTTCTACCACTGCAACAACTCACTCAAAGATCAACTTTCACTTGGGATGAGGAAAGCGAACATCACTACAACAAGGTAAAGGAGGTCTTAGCCACTCTGCCAACTATCTCACCACCTAAGTGGGATGAAAAATTCTATGTCACCTCAAGTGTTGGTGATGACTCATTGGGGGATGTGCTACTCCAAAAGGATACGACGACATCTTTCATGAGGCCAATCTACTTCTCTAGTCGAATGACGACATCAGGAGAGAAAGGTTTCACCCATGTGGAACACTTAGTCCTAGCTCTTAGATTTGCAACTACAAAGTTTAGGTCACATTTGCTGCCTAAGCAATTTGTGATTCTAACCACGGATGAAATATTTCCCTATGTTGTACAACACATGGATGTGTCTGCTAGGATTACTAAATGGCTAGTTCGTCTGCAAGAGTTTGACTACACGGTACAGGTAGAAAGCACGACAAAGGTAAGTTTGGGGGGACTCATGACCTACCAAGTCTTTGAAGGGAAGGAGAAGCAATCTAAGGGAGGAGAAGTCCGATTACCTCCAGTACCACCGATGGTAGAAGGAGCATACTCTCTCTACCTTGATGGAGCCTACAAGCGAGCGTCTGACAAAGCAGCTGCAGGCATAGTGGTCTTTGATGACAAAGGGACAAAGGTATTTTCGTTGGGCCAATTGTTAGATTCACATTCTAACAATGAAGCTGAGTATGCAGCACTAACCAAGGGTCTACAATGGTGCGTCTCACAAGGTGTACAACGCCTTAATGTATTTGGGGATGCTCTACTTCTGGTAAGGCAAGTAAATGGAGCATCGACATGCAAGAATCCTAGTTTAAGGACTCACTTAAGTGGTGTAAAAACCTTGTTGGGTAAGTTTGAAGAAGTTCACATACACCACATCCCAAGGGCTCAAAACCAAGAAGCAGATGCCCTAGCAAGTGAAAAACTACAGGAAGTGGTGGTTGGAGCAATAAAGCTAAAGCTCCCTCTATTTCAAGGCAGTGATGCCTTGCCTGACATCATGCATTTTTTGGAAACAGGAGAATGCCCATCAGATTTAACAAAGGGACAGAAGCAATGGCTGACGCGGAAGGCCACAAGGTATCGACTCATCAATGACGGTTTGTACTGTAAGGGTAAGGACCAAATACTCAGGAAGGTCCCTCTCTCTCAGGAAATCACGGGAGTAATCGCTAGTTGTCACGACGGGGTTTGTGGTGGTCACTTTGCCCTAGACATAACAAGTAGGAAAATCTTGCAGGCAGGCTTCATATGGCCTAGCCTCAACCGTGATGTACACCACTGGTGCAAAACGTGTAAGTTGTGTCAAAAGGCCGGCACTAGGTCACTTATGCCTGAACCACAGACACCTATTCTCTCATATGGCCCATTTGAAAAATGGGGTATCGATGCCATTGGGCCATTACCTAGGGCCAACTCAGGAAAATTCTACATTATCATGGGGGTCAACTACATGACTGGATGGGCAGAGGCTACAACCACCACTAGAATCACAGCGGTAGAGGTAGCTAAATTTATCTACGAGCACATATGCTCTAGGTTTGGCACACCTTTAGAGATCATCTCTGATAGAGGGCCAGGTTTCAGAGCAGACTTGGTAGGAGAATTAATGCAGAAACTGGGCATTACAAGGAGACACTCTTCACCATATTACCCTCAATGTAATGGCCTAGTTGAAAAGGTAAATGGAATGGTTTCTAAAATTATTACCAAGCAGGTAAACAATCATCCTGGAGAATGGGATAAGTATCTACTACCAGCTTTATGGGCCTACAGAACTTCATTTCGTACATCCTTGGGATTCACACCCTATCATCTAGTATTTGGTAAGGAAGCAATCTTGCCCATTGAAGTGCAACTACAAAGTCTCAGAGTAATGGCAAGCCAGCTTCAACAGCCCAACATGCATTTGAGAGATCACATCATCAACTTGGAAAGACTGCAGCTGGACAGAGAAGAAGCAATAAATTTTTATGCAGCACAAGCAGAGCATAGACGGCTTAGCTTTAACGAGCATCTCCGGAAAAAAGAATTGAAGAAAGGAATGTTGGTGCTCCGCTACGACAATTGCTTCGACACGCGCAAGGATAAGAAACTCCTACTCCGATGGGAAGGTCCTTTCATCGTCAGGAAAAAGTATGCCAATGGAAGCTACCAGCTTATGGAGGCTGATGGAAAACTTCATAAAACCAGGGTAAATGGTTGGCGACTTAAACCTTATTTTCTTCGATTTGACCAGGCTCCACCTATTAACATTCCACATGAGGACACACCATCAGCCGCCACCTTCGACGATAATGATCAAACAGATAAGCTAGAGACATGAATGCCTCTAGCCAAAAGGGGAGGGCTAATGATGGGGGCTTTTCACAAGCCAAGCTCCCATACCCCTCTTCTCTCGTCCCCACCCCATGAAAACCCCCTCTTAGGGAGGGAGTGATAAAAGGCATTGGAAAAAGTAAGAAAAAAAATAAAGTATGATTATGTAAATATATAAGAAAGGTAAAATAGGCCACCTCATGCCTGCGGGGTAGCCCATCCCCACCTTGCCTCCTTTTTCTTCAGTGTTGCCCCGCCGTGTGTCCCTTTTCCTCTCCTCCACTCAAAAGGTCAACCCCCTCTCTCTTCCCCTTGTCCTTTCTCCTTTCTCTCTCCCCTCAAGCTACCCCACCTCTCACCAATAATGCATTCTAACTCACCAATAATGCACCCTAACTCGCATGCAACTTACCCTATCTTCCAAAATAGTATACCCCACCCCCCCTTTCTCTCTCCTATCATATCCCATGACCCAAATACCCCCCTCTCTCTCTAAAGGGCGCCATGTCTCTTGTCTTCTAGCTAAATAACCTCCCCCACACTCACACACACTCAATTTCATTGAAAAAGGTGCCCACAGACCCATCCCCACCCGGTGGTTACCTGATTTTTCTTGTGTTCACACACATCTGCACACAGATTCACCTCTGAACACACTCCCCTCTCTCCCCTCTTGTAATTACTTTAGTCTCCATGTCACCTCTCACTTTTTTTCATCAACCCATCTCTCTCTCTTAGTCTCTCTCTCATGAGACTTCTGTTCTGGCACATATACACACAGCCAGACAAGTGGGGCCCACAGTCACATGGTCTATGTAGATAATGATTTCTTCATTTTTAAATTCTATAATTTCTCCCCCCTCCTCCCCTATATAAAGAGGGGTCACCATCACACTAAACACACACAACATCACCAAAGAACACACTATGCACTGTGTGTGCCTAGTGCACACACACACACACCCACACCATCACCATCACCGCAATCACCATGCTTGTCTTGAGCATGACCTCTACACCCTTGGCTATGGAAGATGAAGGGCAACTAAATGAAGGATGATGGCCATAACCCTCGTGCGAGTCTTCGCCATCAACTCCCACCTATCCACCATGTGCTCTACCACTCTCTCCCTTCGCATTCCCCTACCCTATGCTCCCCATTTCATCGCCTTATTCTCTAAATAAAGCTTGAGGTTTTGTGAGCATGTTTTCTTGCAATGTTTTTCCCATGTGAGGTGTGCGGAATCGCCACCTAATCTTGTGTTTGGAGTGAGCTTGTGTATGTGTGAAGGGTGTGCGGATTCGCCATCCTTTTGTGATGCCTAAGTACTAAGCCGCTATACCCCCTCCCTCTCTCTCTCTCTCTCTCTCTCTCTCTCTCTCTCTCTCTCTCTCTCTCTCTCTCTCACTTGATCTCATTCCCTTTCCTCTTCATCATTACTCCCAAGCATCCATCTCTCTTGGATGAAAACTTTGTTATGGTGGTGTGTTGTTTGTGTCCTAGCCGCTGAAGCTAGGTGGTACCCCTGTTTGCTTTACCATGACAGGCTCGAGGCGCGCCATTCGGTCCCCGGTGTTTTAGAGGCCGTCGGGGTTTGGGGTTCGCTTTGCTCCCGTCACTCTCAATGTATCTATATAGTCCTTCACTCTCATGACCAATCATCCAAACTCTCTCAGCAAGATGGGTCTTTATCAATTGCAAGTTTGGAAGATCCATTGTGGGAGGATATTCCTCTATCGTCGGGATCTCCAAGCTTGTGTAAGTTGCGTTTGAACCTAGGGTAGACATGATTTCTGGGCTTAAGAGCTTTTGCTTGGTTAAAGTAGACTTAGTCCACTGTGCTCAATTGCTTTGGTTAGGGAAAAGTCGAAATTATGTCCAAAACCGCAACCGTTTTGTCACAATTCTCGCAAATTGTCGCTTTCAGACACCCCTAACTTGGTAGTCTTAGGCGGTTTCTCTACATAACAATCTATTAAGTTTTTGTATGCCAACCATGAGCTGCGGCCCACATAAGTACGCATCATACTATGTCTTTTCAAACCCTTTTGCAGTTGTTGTGAATACATACTTGTAGTCGTCAGTAGGTTTTAATTTGTTGAATGTGTCCACGAAGGCACGGCGATTTGTAGCATGCTGCCACCCTTCCAGCCAGGCCTTTAGATCTTTTGACAAGTATTGGGTAGAGCGGTGCTCAATACCAGGCACTATAATGTAAGTACCACAGGTATTATAATGACATTTATAGGAATTGTTTTCAATTAAAAGGACATTGCAGGTATCATACTGCTACAACTTCACTAAAACATTTTGCAATACCTTGAAAAATGTTGTTCTTCCACCACCAAATTAGTAACTGCCCACATCACCTAGCTGTTGTCTAGCCCATCCACTAAAATAGTTGTGAACCTAGGGAAAACATCTTCAAATTCTTGAGCCCACTCTATTGAGCATTGGATTTCTCCATATGTAGACATTTTCCCATGTCACAGCCCATGCAATAAAATCTTGTGCATCTTTCTGAACAAACAGGTACGTGCCATCCGCCTCCTCATGCTTGATAAATGATGTAGCCTCAATATCATGGACAAACAAAGGGTCATACTTATTAGATGTACATTTAAGACAAAGTACACCATTAAGATCTAATATGAGGGCTAGTCGGGTTGGATCATCATATGGCAAGGAGGAGATAGCTAGGGGAATGTTCTTTGGGGGATCTCTGATGATAATGATTTCCTCTACGGGCAGCTTGAGGGTCCCCTTTTCCTTTGGATGCTATTTAAAATACAGCATTCAATATTGAAAAATAAACAAGAGGCAATATTTGACATAAAAGCGACAAAAACATAGAGGCTGACAAAAACATAGACAATGCGCTTATGAAACATAAAAGTGACAAAAACATAGAGGCCAACAAAAAAATTTCTTTTGCATTCAAAATCAAGAATAAAAAATTCTTGTATTACAATTGGAGTCACAATTTCTTGCAAACTTGAGGCTTGGGGGGGTGGGAAACATTAAGAGGATTGTGGAGGGGAGTACTCTTTTTGGGAGTCTTCTTCATGGCAGGAGGTGATCTGGGTTCTTTCCTCTCTCCCATATCTCCGTCTGCATGCTCAGCATGATGCTTTGAACGTGTGGACTCGGAAGGTCTATTCTTTTTGGAAGGTCCACCTATGTCATAAAACAACACATCAGCCCCATGTAAATATTGCCTAGAAGTTGACAAATCCAATACCATTACCACTTACCATCGCTGTTTTTCTTGCGCTTCTTTGACACCTTCACCATGTCACTCAGAAAGATAGGAGAATCTAGATTCTCATGACCAGCTACCATGCAGATATTGCCTAGAAGTTGACAGGTCCAATACCATTACCACTTACCATCGCCGTTTTTCTTGTGCTTCTTTGACACCTTCACCATGTCACTCAGAAAGATGGGAGAATCGGGATTCTCATGACTAGCTACCATGCGCTGTACTCCATCCACTCCCTCTTGCGCTATTGCCTCCACATCGTCAACCGTTGCATATTCCTTTGGACTGCTTTCGCTTGGTTGTGTCTCAACTATTGTTGTCCTTACAGGGGGTTCTACCTTCACAGCTGGAGTGCCCTCACTAGAGTCCACACTATGGGCTTCAGGAGTAGCTTGTAGCACAACCTTTGGCATGTCATCCTGTATCTGTGCCACACAAGGAATGTGCAATCAACAGATACTTGAGTCCACACTATGGCCTTCAAGTATCTGTTGATTGAACATCAATGAAGTTTAGGCTTGTGCAATCAACAGATACTTGAAGGAAACCTGAATAGTTCTTGGATTTATATGAGATTTGGAGCAATGGCAACCAACTTGTATGCAGGAGCATTGATTTAAGTGAATCTGGAATGCTACTCAAAACACACAGCATGGTATGCATGACCACATGCTAGCATGTATACACAAACCACATGGGAAGCCATAAATTCAAGACCACGTGAGGCACATAGTCCTGGAACAGAGACCGTAGCCTACAAGTGTTGGCCAGCTACTATCAAAAGCAGTAACATTGTGTCACCAGCCTTCACCTGCTACAACATGCTCTCACAAAAGTTGATCTGCTGCACACACGTACTCGCTGATGCTTCCAAGTCAGTCACTTCTTTCTGCATGACAAATGAAGAACAAAACGCCCCCAGGGATTAGATATGAGAAGCACCATTATAGCCCAAAGTACCATGACAAGTATCTTTAACAAAAATAACTACCATAAAAAAGTACTTTGGACACTGCCACGTAACAAAATAAGTGGCACTCCAAAAAACCACCAAGGCAATGAAAAAGACCATGGCAAGTAGAAAAGTACCTTGGACACTACCACCATAACAGAAAACCATCACTAGACACTAATCAGCAATGATCATACAACCACCTTGGTAGAAAAAACTACCTTTACAAGTACCTTGGGCACAACCACCGTAGCAAACAAATTTCCTTAAAGAAACAATCAACCATAGCAGAAAAAACCATGAAAAAGTACCTTGGGAACTGCCACCATAACAGAGATGGCTTTCCAAAAAACCTCTAAGGTAATGACATATACCATGGAAAGTAGAAAAGTACCTTGGGCAGTACAAGCATAGCAAAAACAAAGTACCATAGCATAAAAAACTGCCATGAAAAAAACACCACCATGATCAAAATAAGTACCATGATAGGCATTTTGGCATTACTTGATACCTAGAAAAATAGCCATGACCCTTGCATGTGTCATGGTAGAAAAAACAACCATGACAAGTACCATAATAAAAGACAAACTTCCATGGAAAAAACAAACACCCATAGCAAAAAAAACCACCATGGAAAAGTACTTGGTCAATGTCACCGTAACAAAAAGAGAGCCATGTTAAAAGGAACTACCATGCCAAGTACCTTGGGCACTATTACCATGATAGAACTAAATAGGAGTTCAAAACCAAAGTATAAAAAAAGAAATAACTACCATATAAAGTACCTTGGATTCTACCACCTAACAAAAAATAGCCATGTCACAAAAGAACCCCACAATAGAAAAAACTACCTTGTCAAGTAGGTTGGGCACTTAGCACCATAACAGAAATAACTGGCATGACAAAAACAACCACCTAAATAGAAGAGAGTACCATGTCAAGTACCTAGGGCATTACCACATAAACAGATTTAACTGGCATGAAAAAAATAACCACCTAAATAGAAGAGAGTACCATGTCAAGTACCTAGGGCATTACCACATAAACAAAAATAATTGGCATGACAAAAACAACCACCTAAATAGAAGAGAGTACCATGTCAAGTACCTAGGGCATTACCACATAAACAAAAATCCTGCCTTGACTTGGTCGACACATACCACCTCATCTCTTATATTCGAGTTGCTTGCATTGGCCACAAGAGTTGTGAGTGCACTAGTTAGAGCATCCCTCTTACCTTCAACTACCAAAAAATCAAGGTCAGTATCAACAGCTTCCTTCATGTTGGACCGCAATATCTGGAGCTTCTGGAATTGCCCCTGAAGCACTACTGTAGTTGAAGATGTCCCTTGTATCTTCACATATTTTGGTTCCTGTCTTGTAGCTCTACTCTAACAGTATCCAATGTTGTGTTCAAAACCTTTAATGCATCCCTTTTTGCATCCAAAATCTGCTCCACCTGTGCTTTTACTTGTTGGCTTATGAAGGAGGCACGAACTAGAGAAATGCTGCTAGAAAAGAGAGAATTTTGCCCACTTTTTTTACTTGCCCCGACATTGTCAAGACGAAGGGGCTAAAGTGATGTCCCCTCATTATTCTCCAGCCAAATCTTTACTTTCTTGTCAATGCCACCTAGAAGCTTCTTGCAATGGTCCAAAACCTGTCCACCAAAAGCAGTCCATGCAACCTTTCGACCTGCAAGATCTTGCTGAGCAGCTGGGCATCGCTCATACACAAACAACATTGCAAACTTGTGTGTGATCTTTTTGTTGGCAAGCATGCTTTGGTAGACTTTGTGAAACAGTAACCTGCATTCGTCTACAAACTCAGGTCGCATCATATGCAGAAAGATTTTAGATCCCTTCTCCCTTTTCTTCATGAACCAATCCTGATCTGTGACATCAGCCTCACCGAGGTGCCGATAGATCTTGCCCTCCAAGCTTAAGCCATACTCCTCATGAAACTCCTCTTGTGTGTAGCATAATCGAGTTTGCTTGGGGTATTGAATCCTCCAAGAAGATCTTGCTGCAAACCACATTTGACAGAGTACACAAACATTGAAAAGAAAATTTCTACAATTGAAGAGATAGAGTTGATATGTACCAATGCTTTTCTCGCCGATAGTTTCAGACTTTATGCCCAATGTTGTGGAGCTCCTAGGCTTGCTACTAGATGAAAGCATGCTAGCTGAACCACCATCAGTTGATGCCATGGTGCACTTTCATGGTGGAGTCTTCATATCACTGTACAAACAAAAAAACACAATCCATGATTCACAATGTCCTCAAACAAACACAATGCTCAACTGCAACAAAAGAGAGAGAGGGGGGGGGGGGGGGGGGGGGGATTACAGTACTCGGTGAATATTGAGGTCACACAGAAGGGCAGGCATACTCCATAGTTCTTCCTCGCTTTGTTCATGCAGGGTGCGTGAAGATGGAGTACTGGCATGCAACAAAAGTCACAGTCACCCTCTACCCGTAAATGATGTTCAAAAAATGATGGTATTCTTGAAGTGGTGGCATTATCCATTTCTTGCAATTATCCATGTCCCCAATAAATTATTTGAAGGGAACAAATAAAACTTGAGAACAACTTCAAAAACCACCTAGAAAGGCCCTTAAAAGTGACCACCATTTCATGCTTTCAGACAAGTATGCTTTTAGTTGAACATAAATGTTCAACTAGGGTGTTGGGTAATGATGGTATGACCAACGTTGGTTGATGCTAAAAGATGTGTTGGGAAATGCTATGGATGCTAAGAAGTGCAAGCTAAAGGGATGAAGCAAGTGAGAGAGGCTTGGGTATGCAGGTGGTAGCGATTGCATATGTTTGATGTGGTTTTCTAGGCCACAAGAGCTCCGAAGTGGGCTAAATGGGATGGAAGGAAAAGATGGTTTGAGGTGCAGTTTTTTGTTTGGGAATGTAGATCTTGAAGTGTTTAATGAGCCAGTCCAGACAAACATCAATTAGAGTCAGGATGAGGGACAAACAATCAGTTAAAGTTTTGTTAGGGGTCGATTCTAAGCCGATTTGACATCTTTGGGAAATATGCCTACATGTGTTTTTTGAAGCTTGAAAAGATTTGTAGGGGTAGTTAGTGTGCATTGTATGGAGTTGACTTTGATTTCTCATCAATTCGATGTCAGGACAGAGAGTTGTGGCCTGTTGAAGTTGGGCATCAGTTACAAGTGGTGTGATGCCATGAGATTTTTTCCCGTCTTGATGGCTTTAGTTTGCAGGCTTGGGAAGATCAAAGAAAATAGGGGGATTAGAAGTCCAAAATAGCAAATTTTGATGGGAACTTGCAGCTCGACCATCAGAACCCTAGGCACCAAAGTACAAGCAATGGAATATGGAGGGAAAAAGAACAATATTTTTGATATTTTTGGTGAGAGTTTTTCTGAGGGCTTTGGAGGACAAAGTCTCTAGAGCTGCCATGTGTCAAAGGGATTAACCCACATGCACAGGGAGGTTGGTAGATCCCAGGCTATGTATTATATATCTAGCACCTCATTGGAACATCACAAGTTTTGGAGAGCTCTTTGGCTATGGCAGGTGCGTTGAGCACTGTTGTGGCGGCACAGTCGGGCGGTGCCCTAGCAGGTTTTGGCACACAATGGCGACCTGCTGGGAAAACCGCTAGTGGTGGTTAGATCAAAGGATGGCATGGCATCTCTGAGAACTAGGGTTCCAATGAGCCCATACGGGTCCAATATTTTATATGAGGAGAGGCTCTTGCCTCGGGGTTGTCAGGGTGTCGTGACGACACCCCGGGGCCATAGAGGTGATTCACGGGTATGTGAGACAAAGAGAGAGAATGTGGTCGAGCTAGCAGAGCCAAGTGGATAATAAAAGTGAACTTCCATGTGTGTAAAATGCAAGCAAAATGCTAAAGGGGCTCCTTGAGGGTTGCACAAGCAAGAATAATAACCCCTTTTTTGTTTTTTTTAAAGAGTAGCTCTCTATAAGAGTCATTTTGGCAAAGGTTAAGGGGATTTTTCCAAAGTGGTTGCTTTGGAAGCCAAGGGATTTTGGCCTTTTTTTTGGACCGTGGAGAAGGAGAAGTGGTGCAATAAGAGTGTGCCCTGCACTACACGATGGTGCTATTGTAACCAGGTTTTGAATGTGAAGCTCACCATAGCCGCCCCTTCTATGTGGCTCCATGTCCTTTTTCTTTTCTTCTTGCGTGCTTTGCTTGGTGTGAGTGTGGTTGGGTGCAACCCCGAACCAAGGTATGTGTGTACACAGAGAGAGAGAGAGAGAGAGAGAGAGAGAGAGAGAGAGAGAGAGAGAGAGAGAGAGAGAGAGAGAGAGGATTGTGTGTGTTTTCGGTGTGGAGAAAAGGATTTGGGTGTGTGGTATGTGTTGGAGCTTTCCCCTTTCCAATGCCATGATGTTTTTCCTCCCTTGTAGCTCTCTTTAGTACAAGATCCATTGGGACTAGGTGCAATTCCATACCACCATGTGTGTTGTGTCTCATAGGCCACAAGTCCTAATCAACATCTTTCCTTCAATCATGGCATGATTGTCTCAACACATGGCTCTCTTTCCTCCTTATGGGCTTGTAGGACTCAAGGCATGCACAATCTCCTATGCTTGATTTGTATCTATGCGAGGTCATCATCTAGGAAGATGGGGGATCACAATAGTGTGCAAAACACGACCCTCTTCTTAATGAAAGTGATGGAAGGTTCTTCCTCACAGAATTGCAATATGAGTGCTCTCTTTTTCGTGGTATTTTTTCCCACTTATCAAGCTTTGGTGAAAGGTAGAACTTCCTCTTGTGCATATCCCATCTTCTAGAACAACCCTTCCAATCACACTCGAGAATAGATCCAGTCTTCTCCTCTATTCCTATGACTCATTTGTTAAGTTAGCATGCATGCCTCATCTTCTCCTCCTCTATCATAGTGTGCACAATTTGAAGATCTTCTTTGTGGACATCCTTGCAAACCTCCTTCTTGATGCACTACTTCTACCCAACCTTCCCTTGTGGCCTTTATCTCCTCTTCTAGGATTTCGGTGATTAGGCTTTGTAAGATCTCTTTGATTGCTTCCTTGTCCACCTCCATGTAGGCATTTACTAGCTTGACCCCTTCGCACCACTTGAGACGTTCACTATCTAGGTCTCTTCTACTTTGCATACATCATCCCTGAACAACTTTCAACACCACACTCATTTAGGTGGCAATACATGCTCTAGAACAATGCCCCAAAATAGATGGTATGATGACAAGTGTATAGAGTTATATAGAAAACTCCCTACATAGTGAAGCTAGCTGATATCATTGATTGAACAGGCTTATAAACACATGAGGAGCCTCACCTCTTTTAAAAAGTGGAAGTTCCAAGAGACCTATGAGTTAGCAATCTTTTCATTCTTTAGAGGACACACGTATGCAGAGTGAGCACCCCATAAATTCCATAGGTGCCCTCACCTTATTCTTTTCCTTGATATTTGATACTAGAAAAGTTGACTAAGCACACCATGGTGCTTATCACAAGTTCGAGAACAATTACAAGGACCATCGTGATTGGCCACACATTGGCCAAAACTTCATGGAGTAGTGTTAACGGTAGAGTTGGAGGCTCAGATGTAGAGAGAGATCGCCTATGAGTTTGGCCACGCATTGACCAAACTCTATGGAGTAGTGCTAGAGGTAGAGTTGGCCTCAGATGTAGAGAGAGAGAGGGCCTATGATTTTGTAATGGAAATGGCCTATGAACTTTGAGAATAGCGGAATTAAGAGAATTACAGTTAGCGGAATTAAGAGAATTTTTGTGAGATTACTTAGAGAACATAGAGGGTGAACTTAATTGATGGTAGAAACATAAACATAGTACTTAAGTAACTTGGCATGAACAATACTTTTGCAAGAGAGAGTATTAGAGAACATGACAATAGTTGAGGACCGAATTTACTTGGAGCCGGTCCCCCTCCAAAAGGCATTTGTATTATGGATTCTCCCATCAAGAGAGATTTCGTACAATACAATCTTTGTGTTCCTTGTGACCTAGGTGATGCAATGAAGGTGGAAATCTTCATGCATCAGGAGCATAACATAAAATTTTGCAAAAAGCATTAACTATATCAAGGCCTCAAATACCTTCGAAGGTGGAGATAGCTGGTGGGGAATGAGGGTAGGGAAGAGGAAGAAGAATCATTCACAGGAGAAAGAAATAGTTCCTCACTTATCATCACTCTTCTTTCTTAGCATAGCATAATAGCATAGTAATGAAGATGAAGAAGATTGCAAGCTTAAGCATTGAAGCATGGATCTTGGTTGGATTTGCATTCCATAGTGTTAGACTCTAAACTTCTCAACAAGCTTGGAGAAGGAGATGGAGCTCTTGCACTTTGCACTTCACACAATGAGAGAGAGTATGTGTGTGTGTCTGGGAAACTATACCCCCTCTCATTCTTGGTCCACCTCTCTCTCTCTCTCTCTCTCTCTCTCTCTCTCTCTCTCTCTCTCTCTCTCTCTCTCTCTCTCTCTCTCTCTCTCGTATTATTTAATTGTATCGTTTGGACATGTCTCCTCTTTTTCCTCTTTGAAAGAAAGAACTTAATTATTTATTTTTATGCATCTAAATTCTCATTGGACCCCTTTAAGAGGGATCTCTTGATGTAGAGATGTCATGTACATCGTAGGCTTTATGGTCTTTCTCAATGGCCATCCTCAGTCGCTGTCAAAACGTGCCATTCCTCATAATTATGTGGACATGCAAATGAGGGTATAATTTTTTAAAGGTGGGGCATCGAAAAGGTTACTAGGTAGATGTGTGAAAATGAAGAGTGATGTCTTAGCCTAAGATATACATACCATGTTATGGCTATGCATTGATTGATTATGTCACCATCACAGGTCTATCCTTCCCATCATCGTTGATATGCAATTCTTAATTATATCACCATCATAGACCTATCCTTCCTATCATCATATTGCTATGCATTTGTATGGGGATAATGCTGGAAAAGTTTGATTTTGCTCAATTTTTTTGTTCGCTCGGTAAAGTTTGCTCGGTGTTCGGTAAGACTCCATCTAACAAGCTCGCACACATTTAGTATCTTGTACCACCAAAAATATACAAGATCCAAATTTAGTAATAGACATTAGGAAGTGCATGGGCCCTAGTAGGGCCTATTTACTTTTTATCTCCATTGTAGCCATATAGCTGTAAAAGTTTCTATGTTGTAGTTATGCATGTGTTGCTCCTACTATTGGTTAGCTTTGGTTCTCATGCATTTGAACTCCTTGTTTGACTTGACTCCATGTCGTCTTCGTCTCTACAAAATATCTATTTTATCAGATCCTGGTGTTGATTAACAGAATTACTCCTGCTCGAGTTTGATAAGACTACTTTGTCCAAAGTACTTTGGGCAGTTGATTGCTCTTAGACTCACAAGAGTCTAAGAGCAGAATTACTTCTGCTCAAGTTTGATAAGACTTCTTTTGCCAAAGTACTTTGGGCAGTTGATTGCTCTTAGACTCACAAGAGTTTATTAACTCTAGCTCGAAAGTGTCAGAATTGATTGCAACCTTTGAAATGATGAACATCTAGTCCTTGAATAACCTATCCTGCTATCCAATGTGATTTGTGCCCCGATTTGCAAGTTCCATGTGTGAAACTGCCCTAATCGCTTAATTTTACTGAAAATACGTTTCAAACTGCACTTTTATATGCTTGATCCCATTTTGACACGTTTTTGATCGTTCGCTCAAATTGCTCAATTTTTTGGTAGCTATTGTGATTGGTCTGTGTATATCACTTCAATCTTAGCTAAGTGAATCAACAAATGAGATTTCCAAATTCTATCCTTGTAAAGGGCTAAAGGACTAGTCTGCAAACTAGAAACTGAGTTATCATGTATTGATTTTAATCCGATGGAACCCAAACTTGACTAGTGACCTTGTACAATGTTGCTCTAACACTATACAAGCTCAAAAGTCCAAAATCTTGTCTCTGGGGCTCAAAAGTAAATAATCACGATTATTTACTTTTTTTAGTTTTTACACTTTTTAAGCTTGTTTTGCCATAATGACACCTTGTGTAGTGTCTCGACAAGTTTCACTGAGTTTGAACAAGATTTGTCCAAGTTATCAATTGTTTAGTGTCCACCCGCAGACTCAGATTTTGAGAATCTGGCTTAAGTTTTTCGTGATTCAAATTTCACAAAATTTTGATATGAGTAGTCTACTTGATATGCTTGACCTTGTGGCATACTCAGTTGTTCAAAAAATCTCAATCTGAGTAGATGTAAGTAATCACGATTATTTACTTCTTGAGTTTTTTTGCTTTTTTTTTCCAAGATGTTGATACAAACATGTAAAGCAACTCAACTAAAGCTCCCTAACAAAGTTTCACCAAGTTTGGATAAACCCTGCTCAATTTGTCAACAATTTTCTATCTAATTCAGTAATTGACAGTTTTTGGTGTTGTTTCAAGCAGTAGACCTCAAATTTTGCAACTTCACATAAACAACTAACAGATAATTCTTTCAGAGCGAGCAATGATTTGAGATCCCCCACCTCGGATTCTACTTACCCTACTCCTAGGTTCTACTACAATTGGGTTGTGGAAGGTGTCCACAAACACTTGTTTTCTTGTTTTATATGGTTTCCTGAGCATGGATCTTAAGACTTGTCCTATCCATCAATCATTCTCAAAATCCTAACCTAATCCTACAAGGTACTTAGCAAGTGCAATCTACTCCCAAGTTACCTCTACACAACAAAAGATGACACTCTTAAGCTATGCGGTTTTAAAGAACGTTTTACTCTAGGTGATCCTAAAGGAAGTTAAAGGACAACTACACTAGATGCTCTTGTTTTCCCTAGTTTAGGTCTACTCATCCCTGACAATGGAGCCAAATGTGGATGGGTTTTCTAACCTCACTCGTATCTTATTGCAGACATAGCAAGAACCACGAACATAATTGTCAATCCATGGGACTAAGCTCACTCGACTAGTGCATAGAGGCTACAAGAGGGTGTCAATCTCTTGGAAAACAACAGACAACTCGCATCTAACACAAGCTACACTCAAATGACCTAAGTCATCAAAAGCTAGTCACTAATCAGAAAACAAAACATGATCGTTATAGCATCAAATGAAATCTGAATGTTACAAAACTTCTAGGACAAGTATATAAGACTTATGCGCACATACTTATGGTCTCAAATCTCACTTTCGATGAAGTGCAAAAAATGTAATTATTAAAAGTAGTGAGATTTTGACCTAGTCGTTTTGACCTCGAATGCATCTAAATGCTTAGCAATGATGTCCCCATACACCCCCATGCTTATTTTGTGATCTCCTAGCTTAAATTCCTACTTATGATGAAATTAGTCCACGGGTCGATGACACCAAAAGTACGATTTACCATGATATGTTTATGTCAATGCGTAGAGCTCTTACACGTGGTTGCAACGCAATACACGACAATGCAATGTGACAACCAACAAGGGAGATGAAAGCATGAGAAGGAGAGAAGTGAGAAACGTAAGCTTACGCTGTGTATTTCTTATCCAAAAACTTAATCAAAACTTTACAAAGTTGGCTTTTATACCTTAGCCAAGGTTTAAAATGTGTAATGTCCCGGCACCCAAGACCTTTGAGGCTCCACAACTTACTGTATCTGCAACCTAGGTACACTAGCTGACCTATTCTTTACATCTTGGAACTCTTCTTGAGCATGTAACATGTTACAATTATCACAATGGCTAAATAAATTGGGAAATTACAATACATGGCCATTTTGGAAAAATGTGAAAAGTGTGTAACTCCAATCTTCATTGCTTCTTCATACTCATCTTCGATGTGCATTCATAAGGCTTTGATCTTTAGTAGCTCATGTTAATAGGAGCTATCTTTCGGTATGAAGACAAGGTACTACGACAAGGTGTGTATTCCCTTTTCCCTTTCCAACGTCTTGTATCAAAGTGAGAGATTACTCCTCCACTACGCTAGTCAAACATGATCACTACATCAATCCAATGCTCATATATGCATAATTTAGCTCCTTAATTGTCAAACAGTATAGCTCTACCAAATGATGTGCAAAAGCAGTGTCCAAAACTCAACGTATAAAAACGGAGTAACCTCTACTAAACCAAGCAAAATCCATGTGTGATCAAACGCCAAACTATAATTCAAGCACAACAAGTGTTTGTAACTCAGAACAAGAATAAATAGGTCTCAACAAAGCATAAAATGCATGACCACATGCATAATTAAAGAGAAAATGTGATACTCAATACCCATTCCCCGTAAATTGCCTATAAAATTTAACAATTGTGGTAAATTTGTACCTATAAACTTGTAGAACCTGCAACTACTTGTAGCTTGTAGCCACAACATGCATACACAGTTACTCACTTCTATGAGATTGGCTTCTAGAACACAAATCCTTGTCTAAAATCAATGTCCGAGTCCAACTTAACCACTAGACCATCATAGAACAATCCACGGATATAATAAGCACCAAATACAATCATAATAGAAATCACATCTTGCAGGGAAACACATTCTGGATTAAGAGCTCAACACACTCAAAAGTGCAAACCACATGCATACTATAGAAAACCATCCGCATAAACTTCTCGCATAACAATAGATTTGAAATCTGACTCGAAAGCATAGAAAAACTACAAGAGTTCTTGTGAAAACCTGTATTCAAGCAATATGCATAAACAAAGATCAAGTCTCTCATCCACATATGTCATACACTAGGTCAAAAATGGACTCAATGCTCTGCAAAACCCATGAAGAGAGAGAGAGAGAGAGAGACTATCTGATGCATAAATCCACATAAGGCATAAATAGGTGTAACCATGGAAAACAAACTCACTCCTGTATGAGTGGCTCTCTAGAATAATCCACCTATCTGTAGCACCAATATACCTGTGAATCTGTCACCTATAAGCTATGGGAAGCTCAATTCATATCTACATATGCCTTACATAGTAGGTCAACACAAATTCATGTTGGAAACACTCTCTAGGAGTCCACACAGGCAATACATAAATCATATATCCATGGGTCGTATCCACACTATCAAAAGTGCTATGAGGAGTCTAAAATCTATGAGCAAAAGACTAGAAAATATACACACTAAATCCTTGGCTAGAGTATGCGGGGTATGCTCATGTAACATATAGGTCCTCTGGGCTTTGTACATGTAAGCTACATATATCCTCACGTAACATACATATCTTCTGGGATTTGTGCCCAAAAAAAGTATATCTATCCCAAAAATCCTTGTGAGAGTCCCGAGATGTACATGATGTGGTCGAAGGCATCGTCTAGGAGCCGATGTTGCTCGCTGTAGAAAATTTTATCCTGAGTCATGGAAGCTACATGTGTGTCAAAGGAGAGCTACTGTCACTCTCTTTACCCAATTTCAGCTTGAGGTCTCTCACATGCTAGGGCTAGTTTACACATTGCAGAGAGGATACTCTCCCTCTCTCTATCTACATGTAAGACCTGCAACGTGTTTGTGTGGGTCTTTGGCTTCCTTGCAGGTCCGTTGCATTGATGGATTTCTCTACCTGCTACACGGCTGTCTCATCTACCCCTTGAGCTCCTCTTGTGTTCCTCTTGGCTGTGTACAATAGCCTATGGATGCTCATGGCGTCAAGTCTCCAAGCGCTCCTTGTGGGCTACCTTAGCTCCTTGCAGATTTGGCTCTATGTTGGGTTGTTCCAGCCCCACCCAAGGGCGTGCACTCACCTTCTTTGTAATTGGTTGCTTCATGGAAGCCCTCTTGGCTTCACCACTTCCTATTGAGCACCCAATTGGCACTCATTGCCTTACCAAGAGCCCTCTCCAACTTTCCAAGCACGTGTGTGGTCTCTACAAGTGCACCCAGTACCCTGTGTTGCACTATCATAGTCTCGTGCAGCTTGTTTACTCCTTGAAAAAACTTATTCTTTTACTTTTGTAAGCTCATAAAGGTCTTTTGATTTATCCTTATTCAAGGCCTTAAAAGATTTAAGCACTTAGTTTCCTTGCTCACAGGGTCCCAACCTTAGGCTTGTTTTGGAGCAGATACAGGCATAGGCATGAGGAAGATGCCCCTTCCCCCAAGCTTCGGTTGAAGAGATGACATTGCAAAAGCACGCGTGTGTCAGGACTGAAGGGGATCAGGGAGCACCACAGACGGAGAGTGAGAGAGAGAGAAAGAGACACTCACACGATGTGTGTGGGGAGACTGTGAAGTGGCAGCTCCCCCTATACAGTATACTCACTATAAGTATAGGGTAATAGTGGGTAGGCGCCCATGACCTTGGCGACCGGTCAAGGCACATAGGCCTTAACCCCAACAACCTCCCACTTAAAGGCCAATGTGCCTTTAAGCAAGATCTACTAGTGTACAACTAATAGAAGGTGAGATATTCTCTCAACCTATGCCCACTGACTCTCGATGAGCTAGTGCATCCGGCTCTACTGATAAACAAACATCCCGCTGCGGAAGCCACACAGAGCGAGCTCCAAGCTCTGCAAAGAGTCTACAAGAGCTCATGCACTCCTGCAAGTATCGGTCCAATACCTGCAAACCTCCCCTATGCTCTATGCCGAGATCAATCATCGAACAACTAATCAATCCTGCTGCAAATGCTCCCACTGCAGCTGCTATGTCGGGCCTCGAGATCAGCATATCGTACATGAGACCACCGAATGCCAATGCAATGCTAGCGGGCCCTGCTAGCTCTACGTAGCATGCATCAACATATATATCCCTGGAAATAGGTACCTCTGACTGACAAGGAGTGTCAGCCACATGCATCTCTTGACTGTCCACAAAAGACGCATCAACCTTTCGTGCAACCTCAGAGAAAACCAGCTGCTCTAGGTGTCTGCTGGAAGACATATCCTACACAACTATATCCCCATGCTCACTGTCGAGCATAGAAAGGAATGACTGCATAATCGCTGACATCTCAGCCTCCTCTGCAATCATCCATTGCAAACATGACCACTCAATCTGTTGTGACTCACTAGAGCTCTCATGCTCTAACTCCTTATGCATAGACTCTTTCACAACGTCCTCCTGTTGTGACTCACTAGAGCAACACTGTTCTACCTATCTATCCTGCATAGAAGTATCTCGCACAACTGACTCTCTGCTTTGCTCAGTCACTAGCAAAGCATGCATGTCTGACTCTATCACCTCTCTGTGTGACTGCTCAAGTCGTGCCCCAACTGTGTGCACAACGAGCTCACTACTCTGCACTCCATGCAAAGCACCCTGCAACCCATGAGCAAAAGAGACTGTCCGGGTCTCTCGCTCTCTGCATGGCTGTAACAAGATTGAGACTCGACCATCTCGCACTAGTACTACGTGCAATGGGTACCATGTGCCAACTCTAGCACCTCTTGCAATCACCAGCGAACCCAAATGCAACACAAAAGATCGCTCAAGCAGCCATACCCGGCATCCACTATCCCGTAACTGTCTGACTGAGATCAAATCCCGTCTCAGATCTGGCACATAACGCACATGACGTAGGGTGAATCTCATACCACTAGGCAAGGACAAACATAGGTCTCCTGCACCCTCAATGTCATACACAACACCATCAACCATGTGCACACAACCAACTCTCCCACTAGAAAACGTGCTAAACCACTCACGATGCGACGTGACATGGAAAGTAGCATCTGAATCTAGTAACCAATGTGAAGACAATGTGCAATCCGATATGCAATCCGTAGACATAAGATCATCTAAAGACAAGCTAGATGTAAATGTGACATCGCCGTCACAAGCATACTCAGTAACCACCGTACTGATCTTACTAGCATCTGTCATGCCCAAATCTGCATCACGCATCTATCGCCTCCATTGTCTCAAACGCCTGAAACATCGACGCCTAATGTGCCCTCTATGTCCACAATGCCAACATGTCAAGTCTCTATGCCGTCGAGACTTGCGTGTGGGACCAATCTCTCCCATGGACATAGAAGTGGGACTAGACTCCCCTGTAGACATGGATGTCGCGTACATAGCATGTAAACTCTGCCATAAAGCATGAGTTGTAGTCTCCCTCGAGACCTGCCAATAAACAGACTCAACCAGATGCAAATGAATCGTAGACATGGCTAACTCATCAAGATCCTACCAATCATCATCACGCATAGACTTGGGCTTCGCCGATAAACCACGCAAGGGTTTATCCTGCCCCAAATCAGCCAATGCAACAAGCATATGCTCCTTCCAAGCAACAAAATCTGCACCATCAAACTGTGTCAGACCATAACGTTGGAAGTCAAATGAAAAATCAACCATAATGCTCGCAAAAGAGCAACCAACAATGAGTAGCAAATGTCAACCAAATCAGCCCTAAACTGGCTCGAATCGCATCAACAAAGTCTGTAAATATGGCTGTAAAATATGGCTGCAAATCAGTCCCAAAATTCAGCTCTTAAACAGCTGCATAAACAAGTCACAAACATGTCCCAGATCAGCCTACAACTGAGCCTACAACTGAGCCATACATGGACACCTGCAAAGAGGAAACAATGGCTGAAAATTCAGTCCCCAAATAAGCCCTCAAACCTGCATGTAAACTTATAGACCTGTAAAACCTGCTGAAAAACCTCAAGCCATTAGTGCTCGAATCCGGCTACCTAGCTCGTAGCCAAACAAGCATACATCACAATACTCACTCCTGTGAGTGTGCCAAAATAAATGTACGCCTGTCAAACCGTGACTAAATCACCAAGCCCACACTGTGCGGTATCGATGCATACACACGCACCTGCAGAGAACACCGCACGCAAATGCTGTGTGCAACCCGCAATCTCTACCTAGATCGCATAAATGATGCGCATAAAACTCCTGGGAAAATTTCGCCAGAGTTTCGTCAGTAAAACGGTCACAAAACCAGTAACCAAACTGATTGCATTCTCAAAACCATGAGCAACCAAAGCGCATCAAACCGCACTCCAAATGCATGCACCAATCTCCACACTTTGCATACATCATTGCAAACACCTACAAATCTAGTACACAAACATCTGCTCTACCTGTGACTGCCAAAAAACATGCTCGAGGCATACATTGCCGAGCTCAAAATGCAATCACATTAGTCTCCATGAGCATCAAACCACATAAGGCATACATCGTATCCTCCCACCTGTGAGGAATCCTCGACACACAATAAACAATTGTTGCTGCAGAAAATTCAGCGTTCAGAATTTTAAAATTCTGATATGACGAGCGCATCCGGAGCATGCCAAAACCCCAAGGTAGACTCCTGGATCACATGTATCCGAGTCCAGGTGTGAAAGCTATGCCAAAAAACGTTGTTTTCGGCCCAAAAATGCAGCAAAAACTTGCTGCTGCTACAGAAATTTCAGAGGTCAAAATCAGCTCAAATGGACATCACCATTGCGTCCGAAGCTTTGCAAAAACCCCAGGTTACACCTTAACCTTGCATGAATCGCATTCCGTATGCAAAAGTTATGCAAAAAACACTGTTTTTGGGGCCCGAAAAATGACCTGCGGAAATGAAAATCTGCATTTTTCCTGCAAGTATGGCTGCAAATAACCATACACACTTGCAATACACTCTTCCCTCAAGCTTGAGAATGCCCCTCAAGCTTCCATGAGCACAGATCTGGTGGTTGCTCACCGATCTCAAGCTTCCACCGAAAGCGAGCTCACCATAGCCGAAAGCTCACTCCTCTGTAGCACTCCATCTGTCGCGAAGCCAAAGCTCTGATACCAATTGAAGGGGATCGGGGAGCACCACAGACGGAGAGTGAGAGAGAGAGAAAGAGACGCACACACGATGTGTGTGGGGAGACTGTGAAGTGGCAGCTCCCCCTATACAGTATACTCACTATAAGTATAGAGTAATAGTGGGCGGGCGCTCATGACCTGGGCGACCGGTCAAGGCACATAGTCCTTAATCCCAACAAGGACATGAACTATGAGGATGCAAGCAGAGAAGGAAAATTTTGTCGATGGAGTCCTCACAACGAATGTGAGTGAGGCTCCTTATTCTTTTACCTATAAAGAATAAGGTCAGTGAGAGGTCAATCATTAGTAGCTCAGTGGGCGGCCGGATCTCAAGTGTCCAGACCTTTGGGGGGGGGGGTGATGTGCATCTTGCCTTTACCCCAACAACCAAGCTCATGGAGAAGTTGAAAAAGCAAACCAGCAAGAGCAAGAGAGGCATTTAGGCAATTACCTGCACCTCCAACATAGTGCAAGCAACATGCGACACCAAATCAATCACCTCACACACATTCGTATTGGGTTCCATGTATGTAAATGTAAAAGATAATCACTTTCAGTGTTATTTACAAGTGGTGGTGCTCAAAATAAATGCATTTGACAAACTAGGCCTCGGTAGTGGCTACATACACGTTGGAGAGGGGGAATGGGAAACACAGCCGACACACAAACAGCTGCCCCTATATAGCTCAGGGTATTCACAGCACCCCTGTCCTCTCGAAAACACCTTCAAAATAAGAACCTCGCACTAGCAGGGCCTTGCCTGCACTTCGCCCAACGCACACACGCTTTGCACAGTTTCTAAACAGCGATCACACCAATCTTGCCCACTTCCAACCCTTCCACATCTCGACACCTCTCTCTCTTTCTCTCTCACACACACAGGGAGCCCGGGGAGGCGCACACGCTCACACACACCGGCACCACACACCTTGGAGACAAGCAAAGAAGAAGGGGTGAAAGGGGAGAAAGACGGCACAAAAATCGACAATGACGGTTTTCTCCTTCAAACAAAAAAACCATGTACAAGATCCGTACAGTCTGCTCTAGGCCACACCATGGCCATCACTATTCCACACAGAGGGGCATACACATCCCTTGTCGCTCGAATTTGTCGGCACACACCTTGACAAAAACTCCATTGTTAGCTTCACTTCAACAGAAGCAGCTTCTCTTGGTAGCCCTCACTGGCTCCTTCTCTGCAAGTCACTTGACCTTTCGAGCCGCTTCACGGCGATGCTTCTCCCTTGGGTGGTGTCGACTTCGATCACACCGATCTCGCAAAGTCCTTCCTTCTTCCCCAAGCCCAAAGGAAAACCCAAGAAAAAAAATCCGCTCAAAACCGTTGCCCTCTCTTTCTCTCTCTGTTTTTTTAAGGCAAAGAAAAAAAACTTCTTTTTTTGGCAATGGCACCCGGCGCCACTACCTTTGAGCTTTCCTTTTTTTTAGTCTTTACTCACCCCTTCTTTTTTTTTTTCCCTTTTAGCCTTGAGGTTACCTTTTCACTTTTGACCTTACAGCCAAGGACCTCCCTTTCTCATGTTGAATTTTTTCCTCGTCAAAGCCCTATCCTAAGAACCTTGCCACCTTTCAATCATCTCAGATTTTCGAATGGAGATTCATAACGCTGGGAAAAACACGATTTTCCTTTGTCTCGATCGTCCGTGAGCTTGGCACTTGGACGTATCCCAGTGCCCGCAACTTTGATCAACGAGCCGTAAACTCCGGTTGACTTTCCATATTGCATGCCACTTTCTAGAACTCTAGCGAGCTCAAAAAACTCATGTTGGCACGCCCACCGATGAGCACATATCCGACCCCCTGTAAATACTCCTCAGGCCATAACTTGCTCGTCTGAGCTCCGAATGGCAACCCAAAAAGAACGGCATGCTCCACAGCTCGAGCTTGACATGCGTATCCACTGATCCTAGTTTTTGCCACCTGTCTATACCCGCCCTGCTTGTCGAGGATCTGCAAAGCATTCCATCTTCGGGCAATCATAACTTTCACACCGAGACTCCGTTTGACGAGCCGTCTGGACGAGCTTCTAGAGCATCTTGAATACCACATTTCGGGACACATTTCCTGCATTTTGAAACCCTTGACTTTTCATCATCATTATCTCACTTTGGAGGCCCCCCCGTCCTGCTGAGGTCTCCCACACTAGCTTTAGCCCACTACCATGCACTTGTTAGCACCCTTTGTACTACATAGCACACTTTATAGCGCGGACCAACTTTGGCTGCACCAACGTGGATTTTTGCTTGGTGCACACTTTCAACATGCTACTGACAAGTTCTTTTAAAAAGGAAAGTATTGGTTCGGATGATAATGAGAACCAATTTTGATCCTCGAGCCACTCAATTAAAGCTTTGCAACTTTGTGATCAGATTTGATGGATTAACATAGGAGGAGGGTGGTAGTAAAGTCATCTTAGCGATTAAATTTGATGAATGCAAGGTGTTGTGAATGGTCAACATCTCAAAATGGTAAGCATTAATGTGATAAATAGAACCTTGGCTAGCATTGGTGCTGAGGCAAATGCAAAAGAAAAAAGAAACACATGTTTTAGGGTCCAATTCAAGAAGACTAGAAGCTTTTCATCTCCTGCATAAGACACATAAGTTGCTCCGATGGTATTTCAATCACACTCCCATTGTTGATATCGTTTGGTAACAACGGGAAGGGCAATATTGGAAGTTTCAGGTTGGGGAAGTTTTGAAGTTGAATGACACTTAGTAGGGGACTTAAAAACCTAAAGAGCATGTTAGGATGCATGCTACATGATCCCACCCTCTTGCCATGAATATATTGCTACCGCAATAAAGTGTTAACAAGCACTAAAGGCAAGGGCATGAGGGCCAACAAGTCAAATGCAAATAGTGAGCAAGGTGCTACAAGAATGGTTTCAAGGTCTTCTTACTTGCAATCTAAGTGTACCCCTTAATGGAGACACCATACACCCAAATTGGAATCCTATTCTACACATTCCAATGGCCAATGTACATAGATGCAAGAATTATTATCAGGTTGCTAATGCTCCACATTAATTACACTTAAAATATGAAGCATGTGGAATGAAGGGAAGAAAGCATAAGAGAACTTGAAGGCATTTGATCAAGTGTTGGTCTCCATGGCGGTGTAGTGGAGCTCATAAAGGATAAGAGGCCATCAAGAAGCACATAGAATAGACCCAATAAAATTATAAGGACGGTAGTAAAGCATGGTATCTACTTTCAAACTAGTATGAATCCCAGAGCCCCGATGAGTTTCAGTTATGGAACTTTATTTTACATAACCACTTACAAAGATAACAAAGCAACCCTCAGCTTTAAGCGTGCTCACATGTGGAAATCTCTTGAAAAATTGTTTAGGCTCCTTGAGAAAGGAAAATTAAACTCTGATGAGATTCTTCTTAAATTTCACAACCTAGTTGGTTGATGCCTTGGGGGAAAAACACATAATGCATTACATGGTTGTTTGGGTTTAGGAAAAAGTTGTTTCTATTTGTTTGTAGCACATAATTTTTTCACATGGTGCAATTTTCCTTTGACACAATTTTCCGTTGACATTTATGGTTCATTAGGGGTTAGAACTATAGTTGTTTCTATTGTTTGTGTAATCAAAATGGCCTATGAATTTTGAGAATAGAAGAATTAAGAGGATTAGAGTGAGTATTTTTGTGAGATCACTTTGAGAACATAGAGGGTGATCTTAATTGATGGTAGCAACATAAGCATAGTACTTCATTAACTTAACATGAACAATACTTTTACAAGAGAGAGAGTATTAGAAAACATGACAATAGTTGAGGATCGGATTTACTTGTAGCCGTTCTCCCCTCCAAAAGGCGTTTGTATTAAAGATTTTCCCATCAAGAGAAACTTGGTACAATACAATCTTCGTGTTCCTTGTGACGTTGGTGATGCTATGAAGATGGAAATCTCCATGCATCATGAGCATAATATAAACATTGTAAAAATCATTAACTATGTCAAGCCTCAGTCCCAAGGCCTCAAACACCTTCGAAGGTGGAGAGAGCTATCTGGGAATGAGGGTAGGGAAGAGGAAGAAGAATTATCCATTGGAGAAATAAATAGTTCCTCACTTATCATAACTCTACTTACTTAGCATAGCATAATAGCATAGTAATTAAGATGAAGAAGATGACAAGCTTAAGCATTGAAGCATGGCTCTTGGTTGGATTTTCATTCCATAGCCAAGAGTGTTGGTGTAGGCTCTCCACTTCTCAACAAGCTTGGAGAAGGAGATGGTGCTTTTGCACTTTGCAGTCCACACAATGATTGTGTGTGTGTGTGTGTGTTGGGGGGGGGGGGGGGGGGGGGGGGGGGGGGGGGGAGAGTCTACCCTCTCTCTCTCTCTCTCTCTCTCTCTCTCTCTCTCTCTCTCTCTCTCGCTCATATTATTTGATTATATCATTTGGACATGTGTCCTCTTTTTCCTCTTTGAGAGAAAGAACTTAATTATTTATTTTTATGCGTCTAAATTCTCATTGGATCCCTTTAAAACATATCCAATAGGATTCAAGCACATCATGAGGGCCACATGTGGATGATTTTGACATGTGTCTTTTATGCTTCTTAAGCATTTGGTTTGAATTGAACACTTCAAGCACTTAGTCAATTAAGCATGGAAACCGTTTATGCATCTTGAGAGTTTATCTTTGAATTGAACACTTCAAGAACCTTAGTCATTTGAGCATGAGAATTACCTCAAGCTTGGGAAAGGTTCCCACAAACATTTTAAGCACTTTAGCTAGCAAGCCGACAAGCACCTCATGCTTGGGTAGGATTCTCACCTCAAGATCATCCCTAGCTTGCCTAAGGTCAAATGACTTTTCAACACTAACTTTTGGAGGTCTTTAATGAAGCTAACCCTAAGGTCTTTTAAGATCCATTAGATGCATGTTGCTCTTTGATCGACTACCTCCTTTTGGACCCCTATTGAGATGTAATCATCTCTCCTCTTGGTGCCTGGTTGAGGTAAATCTAGAAGCACTTATTGCACATTGCTCTTTGGTAGACCGTCTCCTTTTGGACCCCTATTGAGATTCAACCACTTCTACTTTTGGTCCCCTGTTGAGATAGGTCTAGAAGCATATATATATGTCCTAACTCTTGTTCCCCTTTTATCTTCACATATTAAATGATTAGTTTAATATGAGAAAAATCATTTGGTAAAGTTAGATATTATATTTTATGACAGTTTGTAGCACACAATTTTTGCACATGGTGGATTTTCTCTTGACACATATGATTCATTAGGCAGTCAGAGTATTCAAGGAGTGGAGCACTCACATTATCAAGCAAAAGTAGTCATTTTTTAATATACACATCAGAGATATGTTCAACTAGCTCTACAAAGTTTTAGTAAAAAGAGAGGGAAGAAGTCTCATATGAAAAGTAGTTTAAGATGCAGGATTAGAAAAGTGATTAACATGGGCCTTTACAATTGTATCATGCCTCAAGTTCAAGAGATTGGCTCCCACAGTTGTTGGAAATAAGGCGAAAAAACAAAACATACCTGCAAAAAACTGACAATTTTTCACAAACTTGACACCTCTATTCTAAACTTGCATAATAATATGCAAGTGGGTTTTTGTGACACAATCCATGGTCTCATGTGTGATATATGAAGGCTTAAAACTCCACAATTTGGATAATTAGTAGCTCTATTTGGTAGTTCTACACCTGTAATATTGGCCTCCCTCTTAGAGGCATCCATATGGATGAATTGGGTAGCAATGCGGAGTGGGAGAGAGTTCATCTTTGGAAGAGTAGTAACTAATCATCATTCTGTGACTTAAATAACAAGCTTCTAGGATTAAGAAGACCCCTCTTATGTTCCATGTCAGATAGAATTTTGCGTAAGACAGAAGTTTTGAAATTTACATATTTTGACTAAATTTCATCAAAAAATTTTAACTCTTGAGTGCTATATTAGCCAAAATTCAAAATTTTAGGGTCATTTTTCATTTGTGACCTCTAAGCCACCATCTTGAGCATGCACTTTGTTGTTGCATGTCATGGATAACACTGAGCATCAAACCACTACAATTGCTAATGGCACTACCACCCACCATGCCACTGAATCCCACAACCTCCACCATATGCAAAGTTCACCACCAAAAATTCCACCTCATGTGGAATCCATTGCACCAAACCTGCAACCTCTACCTCATGTGGAATCCATTGCACCAAACATGCAACCTCTACCTCATGTGGGGTCCACCACTAAAAACCTACAACCTCCACCTCATCTAGAATCCATTGTGTCAAACTCGTAGCCTCCACCTCATGAAGAGCATGCCCTTCAAAGCTTGCAACCTCCAGTACTTGTATAACCTACCCCAAAAAATCACAACCTCCACTGCATGTTGCATCTACTACTGAAAATTTGCAACCTCTACTAAATTCTAATTATTCCTCCACCATGATTTTTGGTGACACCCCCCCCCCCCTTTTTTATGTACTTCAAACAAAAGAGAAGCAACACTAGATACATATCCACAGGAAGGGGGAGGAAGATTAAAGAAGGACCCATGAGAAAAGGAGAAAGGAACTTGAGAAAAAAACCTAGGAGGAAGAACTTGTACTAAAGAGGATAATGCAAGGAAGATGAGCATTGGGGCACTCTTCTAAATGCATAGCTCCTCGTGCCACAAACACCCTAAGCTATAGAGAAAATAATGAAGCAACTGACACCAAGAAATTCTACCCCAAACATGAAACAAAGGGTGAGGAAAGTAATTCCCGGTGACCTTGTATCATAGAAAAGGGAGGCAAAGAAACTAAAAAAAAGGTGCAAACAAAAAGAAAGAACGAGCAAGTCAAGATAGAGAAGAAGAGGCAACAAGAGGAGGAGAAGAGGAGAATGCAAGAAGAGGAGTGGAGAGCTTGTAGGGATTACAAGAAAATGAGGGCCGAGGCTGAGAGAGCATGCTGGGACAATTTGTAGGCCAGGGCCAAGGTAGAGTGCAAGGTAGCAGAGGATCGTACTTGAGCCACCTAATAGAAAGCTGTGGTTGGGAGCTTCGTTCCCAACAAGGTCCAAAGAATTATGCTAAGAGGAAAAAGAAGCACTAATGAGATTAGCAAGCACAAGAAGAAAGGAGAAAGGAATACAAGAAAGACGCTCCTCAATGTGCACGACAATCACCTCCAACACGAACACCAACCACTCAAAAGAAAAAGAGATGGAACAAGAATGGTGCCTTTGTGGAGATACATGAATACCAAAAGAGCACTTACCTAATTATTCCAAAAACTTCCCCTTTCCCAAATATTCCATGAAATCGTGGATGAGTATAGAGGCTTAGTGACAAGAATCCAAAGCACTGCACTAATGGCTTTGTAGGATGCAGTCACGAACATTTTGATCTAGCTCTTGATGATAGTGGCCAAAATTGGATGATGAAGGCAACTGATGGGCAAGTTTTTGACAAAATTGGCCCACATGAGGAGGGTTGGGGGGGGAGTGCAGGGGGATGGGGTTTGGGATGCAGTGTGGCTTCAAGTGGAGCAGAAAAATGACCCTCTACACCATGGCATGCAAGGGGGCATTTTGACCAAGTCAAAATGGCCTCTTTCATGCCATGGTGCACAAAGCCATTTTCCACCTTTCAATTCAAAACAACCATTTTTGGGCCCTCAACCCTACCCAATAATGCATTGCATCCTTGATCCCCACCACATGTCCCCCCCCACCCCCTCCGTCATGGACTGGTTTTGTCGACTACCACTGTTTGGCTGATACGGCTGATAGGCACCCTCCTAGTTGGCACACCTTGTCCAAGCCACATTTTTGAAGTAATATATCTTATTTTTTTGAGAAGACTTGTAAATGAGCCTATGTATTTGATCCGAAAACTATGAAAATCTGAGTTGTAGTATTTGATCATGTACTCAAAGCCCAAGTAGCCGTCTGTTGGTCATTTTGAAAATCCCTAGGTATAAAGCTCAAAAGCCTTAGTTTGAACACATTATTATTGATTTATCTCTTAGAGAAAATAAGAGCTCTGTGTATGACTGTTAAAGTGACTACTTTGACAGTCGCTTTACTCAAACTTGTAACCCATTTTTTTCATGATTCAGTAATCCAGATTCAGCTCCAATAATTGCACTATGTTCCTTTTCTCTTGCTCTTTCATTTAAGTGCAAGTAAGTTTTGTTGTGGTTTGGAGTCTCATCTTCAATTTTGAGTGCCTAAATCACTGTTTTTTGACATTTTGACCATAGGAGTGTGTTAATAGACCTTTGGGCTACCCGTTTATGTTGTTCTATTGCAATTTTTATGATGTGGTACATGATGTAGTATGATTTTGGTACCTTGTCAGATGGTCACCAGACTTTGTACACATGTCCCCTTAGACACAGTATAGCTTCCCTTAAACTTTCATGACAGTGAGTGTCCATTTAGTTGTCGAGATGGCATGATGACTTAGGGCAGTGAGATAGGACATAGGAAGATGTTTTGATCTAGTAGTGGTGGTTAGCTTGTTCAGTTGAGGCGTTTGTTTGTAAGGTTCACTTCTTGAGTCCTAATAACCTCAAAGAGTCTCCATGCCCCATCCGAATCAACTTCCTTGAATATTGACATTAGTATGTTAGTTCTAAATAGCTATGCTATAGACGTCCATCACAGCAACCCGCTTGAATTGGCACCATTGCCGGGGAATGATCCTTAGGTGGTGAGTGACCTAGTGCATATTGAGAGCCTTCTTTTCCAAAGATTTTTCATCCATTTTGTTTACACTTTAGCAATAAATCTAGACGTGTGTTTAATGCTTGATAGAGTCTAGAGTCGAGGGAATGGTTGTATCTATCCTTGAGAGGCAAAGAAGTTGTGAGTGAGATACCCAAAACATTTCATTTTCTCGATGCTTTGAGAGTACTGGTTTGTTTTCCATTATGACTTTAATTTGCATTGTTTTGTTAGTTTTTGTTTTAAGTTTCTTTTCAGTACGTAGGAGTAGGGTAATTAGAAACCATTGCCATCAAATTGGGCTGAGAAGATTAGGGCAAAAAGGGCTGAAACCATATTTCAAGCAAAAAGACCATAACTCTAAAATTTTGGAAATTTGATGGTATAGACCTAAAGTTTGATCAAAGCTTAAAAGGTTGGTGCTCGAAGGCCTTAGAAAACTCACCAAGTGGTGCAAAATGATAAGTTTAGCAAATTCTGTGGCGGAACGTGGATCGAGATCCATGTTCTCGAGAAAAATTGAAGTAGAATTCATACCATCTGATTGATAGTGACTTCAATCAGTTGAGACAAAGTTTGGGGTCAAATTGAAACCAAAAATACACTCAAATCAAGAAAATTGTGAAAATCCACCAAAAACTTTTCCAATTGACTAGAATTTGGAAAATTTCAACTTTTTGTGATCGAAATTCAAAAAGATTTGGGAGATAGATTCCAAATTGCAGGGACTACAAGCTGACCAAGTTTCATGTCAAAAGGAGATTAAACATGGATTACGATCCATGTACCTCATCAGAGATTTTGGCTAAAAATTGAGTAGTGAGTAGCTATGCCTTATAGAAACACCCTTTTTCAAAAGAGACACTTGCAAAAACATTGAAAGGGGTGACTAAAAGGACCAAAATAAGAAGATTGTCAAAAATTATTAGAGAAGACTTGAGATTTCACTTTTGGCTAATCAAAACTGATCCAAATTCAAAAAGATCTTGTGGATAGGCTAGAAACATCATAATCTATTAGCTCACCATATCCCAAGTCAAGAAGTGATGGACCATGATCAGGATCCATTTCCCCATCTAAGATTTTTGGAAGAGACTCTTTTAGCCTAAAGCAAAGACCATTAGAAACAGTGCTTCCCAAAGAAAGATTGCAAAAAGAATCCCAAAAGCTCATCAAAAGGCCAAAAAAACACTCCAAGGTGAAAAAAATGTAAAGTTTGATGGATGGTTTGATATTGAGCTGATCTAATCAAGTCCAGATCATACAAATAGCATATAGATGGTGTCAGGGGACCAAGGGTAAAAGAAGCATAGTGGTCTTTTCAAAAAGTGGATTTGGACTTCATTTGAGGGTTTTGCAAGCTAAAATAGGATTTGTTCCAAAAGCACAATTATTTTGGTCAATTCCAAAACTGTGAATAATTGAGCATCTGTAAATGCACAACCTTTGAGTGTTTGTTGTACAATTTTCACGGGATTAAACCTACTGTATAGGAGACTAGACCAGAAATGACAAGATTGAGTCTGTACAAAACAAGAATTACTAACTCATTTAGTCTACAACAGTTTTCAATACTTAAACTTATGAGATCCTTAGGTTCAAGGGTTCTAATTACTACTTATAGGGGAAAAGAATCTCCTAACACAATCTATTAGATGAAAGTTCTAAAAACCTGGATAAAGCAAGAGATGTGCGTCTAGAGGAGAGAGCCACAAAGAGAACTCCAACTAGAGCTCCTAGTGGTGGTTACAAGGCTAGAGATGTCCTTGCAAGAGAACTTGGAGTTGTGAGAATGGTTGTGGAAACACTACGAAAGCGACCATCCTAGATAGCGAAGTGTGTTTCCAAGAAGTACAATGGGTCAAGAGATCCATATGCACATCTTTCACTCTTCAAACAAGTTTTGAGAGCTGAACAAGTGGCATATTTCCATACTCGGTATGAAGGGTTTGAGCTAAAATTAGAAGGAATAGCTTTGACATGGTTCCCACCTTTAAACAATAGATATTTTCTAAACATAGGGCAACTTTTGTGTGAATTCATTGAGGGATTTTCTAAAAGGGGAATCAAGCACAATAATGTGTCCCAAATCTATGCCTTTAAGCAGAAAGAAAACAAGAAAGTAAAGGAAGCTTCTCCATGTACGAGTGTGTGCGCTCCTTGCCGCACTGTCGAAGCAAGGGACTTGCCGATACACCGTGTGCGAGCCACAAATGGCTCCAAGCACACAACAAGACTAATCTAGCAAGCTCAAAAGAGGGCAATGGTGAGTCACTCACGCTCTATGCTCCTGCCGTGGAGGATTCCTCGCCGCGATGAAGAAGAAGCTGCAGTCGTGCCGCGCTCAACCGCTTCGCCGCCGTCGTGCCTTCGTAATGCTCGATCGCACACACACTCTCCCTCTCTCTCTCTCTCTCTCTCTCTCTCTCTCTCTCTCTCTCTCTCTCTCTCTCTCACATGCACACACACACGAGGAGGTGAAGAAGAAGAAGATGGAGATGGAGATGGAGCAAGAGCACTCTTCTATTGCACAAATGAGAGAATGAGTGAATTTTAGGTTTAGTTGGCTTTTATATGAGCTCACCCCATGCACACTTGGGCGCCCATGCTTAGCCAACTCATCCCTTGAATGTCCCAGTTAGAGTGCGCCTCTCATCGGCGATCACTCTTACCCTTTTCCTATTGGTCCGACAAGCCCGGTACCTGACTCTACCAAATACATAATACACGTCCGTCGTAGGTGATGGGGTGTCCGTGAGCCGTGAGGGTTAACATGCCCCCCTTCCTGATGTAGATTCCGTCCTCGGAAGCTATTGAGTTGAAGCTCGTTCGTCGAGGTGGAAGAGCATTTGAGATGAATGTCCTTAGCCTTCTTCAGTCACTGCAAAATCAAACAACATTGGCACAGTAATTGCATTCTCATAAGTGATTAAAAAGCATATGCAGTTTTAGGTAGACAAATTGATTGGTAAAAGAATTTCAAACAATTTGTCAGCAATGAACATTAAATTGCAATGTAATCAAATGCATACACAGATGTAAAGGTAAAAAATTAAACAAGTCTGGGGTCGCCAATTTGACAGTCGAAAGGCACTACAGATCGAATATTAATACCATGGGTAAGCTTCTTAATTATCTGTGGTCAATTAAGTTGTTTAATCGCGAGAGCCAAGTATTCATGTTCGAGGGATGACTAGAGGCTATATCTAGAAGACCTTGTAGTTAAGCTACCATAAAAGTAATTTCTCATGAAATCATCGCCTGATTGATTACTTTTTCTTTGACCCCCCAAAGTCTTTTCACAGTGATTCAATTTTGATGTGTGTGCTTATTTTGTATGCCTTGGGTGTTTTGCTTTTCAAGTAAAAGCGCCCATACTGGGAACCTCTAGGGCTCTAGTACCATAGGCAATACATGTGAGTGAAGTACCCAATCAAGCTGAGATTTCTCTTCCAGCTTAAGATTTTACAGTGTGGCACTTTGATTTGTTGTTTGTTCATTTTCAGCATTTTAATTTTGTAACTTTGGGGGGTCATATAACACTGATACACCTCCCCAGGCTCATCACACCAGTAAACTCCCTTTATAATACTTAAGCTTAAGGTCAATAGGGTCAAGCCCACTAGAAAGCCCTAGTACATTTCACACAATGCTGCCTAAATCGGATTGAGAACCTAAGTAACCATTAATTATTAGGAAGGCATTCCCCATGGTATTAAGAGAAGATTTCTAACACCTAACTTGGTTAAACTAGTTTGTCGGACTGCTTGATTTTTAAACCTAGACAAGTGATTATGACAAAATATTACATTGAATTAAATGTTTGATACTAAGCAAATGCGGTGAATATTAGGCTACCAATCACAATTAAAGTTGACAATCATAGATGCAAAAAAGATAAGGGGCAATGATAATGGACAAGAAACACCTGTTTGTGTCGATGGTCGCGCTTGATTTGAAGAGTGAGTCGAGATAAAGATTCCATGAAGGTCCAAATTCTACCAATAGCAACACGCTCCTGTACACACTAGGAAACAAAAGGAATACCTCCAGGAGGCACATTAGTGGAAAAAGGTACCAACACTTATTGAACACAACAAAAAACATAAGGAACCCTAACCTAATTATTTGCACTCCCCCTAGAGAGTCAAGAGAATAGGATATTGTAGAGGTTGGGGAGAAACCCTAAGGCTAAACCCCTATCTTCGTCGTCGAGATAAACAAAGTCATCATCCATGAGACCATATGTGCCATCCGTGTAGTCGTGTAAATTTTCTTCTTCATCATAGGTGCCCATGTTTACTAAGAAGGTCACTAGACGCCTATAGTCATCTTGGTCAAAAGGGTAGGCTTGTGCAATGGGAGAAACGCTCTCTACTAAGTATGGATCAGACGTGGTCAAGAGACGTATCAGCCATTCTAACTCCTCAAAATTCCTCTCACATGCTAGCGTACCTATCAAATCCCATTCACATGCAAGCACTGGAAAGACCATGTGAAATATTTGTGAAAAGTAACGAGGGTACCTCTCACCCAAAGCAGGGCTGGATGACTCTAGCGTACTAGCCATATCTGTACACGCAAATATATGATGGTTAGAGTGCAAATATTACAAGGGTCGTGTTCTTGTGTATAATTTGTTTTTATGATTTGTGTTATGGCTCTTGCTCTTTTACTTTTTTATCTTGTTTTTGTGAGTATAAGGCTTTATATATACATTCCCTTAGATCGGAGATTAAGAGGTCAGGGAGAAAGGTTGAGAGGGAAGCAAGTGAATGATGGATGTCCACAAACACTCCCCCCTTCCTTGGGTAGATCATACCGTTTGAAATGATGTCGTCACCCTTTGAAACCAATTGTTCCAGTTGGTAATAGGTGAGGATTTTTGCCAGTAGTTTTCTATTACCCTACGTGCCTCGTCAAGTTGCAAGGGTGGTAAGGTACTCTCCCAGGATCGAACTTGAAGTGGTTCATCAGGTGATTCTTGAACACTGGGAGGTGTGGATTCTTTTGTAGCTTCATGGAGGTCCATTACTATAGATGGAGGCTATGTAGAAGCTTTTACCTCTATGGATGTATTACATGAGGAGCTAGAAGCTTCATGGAACTCCCCCCTTCCTGAGCTAGGTGGAATAAATTGGTTTTGCCTTGGAGCCCAAACTAGCTCTGGACTAGGTGTGTAGCATTCTGTGATCTTTCCCTTCCCACGGTCTGCCATTGGCTTTAGCGTTACACTGTTTGACTCATATGGGTTTGTTGTCGATAGGGAAGGACACATTTTACGTTTAGGTACCCAAATTTTCTCATTTCCATCATAGTAGCCTTGGGCTTCTAATAGTTGTTTTGGAATCCATCGTGATTTGGTCTTGACTCTCCTAGGGCGTGCTCCTTGTTTTCCCAGGAAATTTTTTCTTGGAATGAATGGGAGGGTTGAGGTAGTTGGAAGTAAGGCCTTGGGGACCCATTGATATGTACTCTTAGCTCGTGGGTGAGTCCTTGCAATATTACTGCTTGCTGCAACTACAAGTGTTGAAGTGCTAGGTTCATGGGTAGCAGGCAAAGACGAGTTAACCACCTTGGCTTGTGAATGTTGGCTATCCTTCAACTTTGCTAGAGTTTGCAACGTAGGTGACTTTGCTTGAATGATAGGGGTAAGAGTTAGTGGTCGCGTCGTGACACTAACAGTATCCCAATCAATAGTGCATTTGGTTGCCAACATCCACGTGCGTCCCAGGTTTACGTTGCCTTCCATAGCTCCCGCGGGCATGACTAGAAACCTCTGTACTATGCTTCCATTGTCATAGACAACAGGGGTCTGAAGGACTCCAAGAATAGCAGTTTTCTTTTTATTAATTCCCTTGACTTGCATCGTACTCGAGGATAGGGTCGGTTTCCCTAATTGACACCAAACTCCATAGGATAACAAATTGTGTTTAGCTCCCGTATCTAATAAGGCATTGTATAGTACTTTCCCATAGGGGCTATTTAGCTCAATTGGGTATCGTAGGGGTGGCTCAGATTCTAATGAGTCGTCATCTGTGTCCTCGAAAAATGCTTGCATGATTCCCAGATTAGCCTCTCGTTGGCGTCTAAGACGCTGTTGTCGTTCTCGAGCCTCAACTCTTGCTTGGATTTTTTTAAGCTCTGCTTGTTCCTTGGCAGCCTTCTTTTGATGGATGGCTTGCAACTCTTCCTGGCTTAGAGGATCATAATATCTTTTGAATTTACTCCCATTAAGGAATCCAATGGTTTCAACTCCATCTAGAGTCTCCACACGAATGGTACCTTGCGGGGTAATTTCACACACTCGATATGGCCCCTTACTAGCGTATTTCAATTTCTTCTTTTCATTACGTACCTCGTACATAAGAACTTTATCACCAACCTTTATGTCTTTATCCTTTAAATGGCTATCAAACCACTTCTTTCTCCTATCCTTCTCCACTAGAGCATTTCGCACAGCTAATTGCCTCTCTTCATCTAGCCTTTCCAGGATATATAATCGCTCCACTAAGGGGTTACCATCCCAACCTTCTTGAGAAGCTACTCGAAGACTAGGAATGACAAACTCCCATGGCATAACTGCTTCTTGGCCATACACCATCTTAAACGGTGTGCAATTAATAGCAACTTTATACGCAGTACGATAAGCCCATAAAGCTGATGTAAGCTTTAGGTCCCAATCAGTGCGATGAGCCTCAACTGTCTTTGTCAAAATGGAGATGAGAGTTTTGTTGGTACTCTCAGCTTGGCCATTTTCTTGGGGATAATAGGGTGTAGACTTGTGGTGTGATATCATGAAGTTTGACGTGGGTTCTTTTATTACTTCATTTATAAAATGAGTTCCATTGTCACTCACAAGTTCAAAGGGTCATCCAAAACGTGTGATAATGTTCTCAAAGAGGAACTTAGCTGTTGTTTTTGCATCCGCCTTCTGTGTTGCTTTTGCTTCAGCCCATTTGGTTACATAGTCGGTAGCCACAATGATATATCGTGATTGCGTGTTACGTGCAGCCGGACTAATCGGTCCTACAAAGTCTAAGCCCCACTTTTCAAATGGTTGGGTTACCTTGATGGGATGTAGAGGCATCCTATCCCTTCTTTGTGGCTTGTTGAAGCGTTGGCATTCATCACATCCCTTTGCAAAAAGTGATGCATCCTTAAACAGAGTGGGCCACCAATAGCCTGACTGTAAGATCTTTCGGGCAGTCAAGTTTCCTGAAAAGTGACCACTAGCTACGCCCATGTGTGCCTCTTGTAGAATATATAAATACTCATCCTCGCGGGCACAGCGTCTAAGAACATCATCTTTTCCTCTCTTATAGAGAGTTCCAGCCAGTAAGCAATAGGGTTCGCATTCCTTGATTAATTTTCGAGCTATATCTTTTCGCAGTTCTTTGGGTGGAAAACCATTAACTAAGAAGTTAACAATCTTTTCACTCCATTCAGGCATTGTCTCAACAATGAACAAAGGAGTATCGGGCAATTCATCATCAACCCCCGTAGGAGCTTCTCCATTAGGGATACGAGATAAATGATCCGCCATGACATGTTTCCTCCCAGGCCGCACAACAACGGTGAAGTCAAACTCAAGAAGAATTAACAACCATCGTGTAATTCGACCTGTGGAACACGGCTTGTTTACCAAATATAGCAATGCTTGATGATCAACATAAAACACAAACTTGGTAGCAAGAAGGTAATAGCGAAATTTCTTTACTGCGTAAATCATAGCTAGACCTTCGCGCTCTGTAGTAGTGTAGTCCAATTTATGTTCTCCTGGTTGAGTTAGAACACACCCAATAACAAAATTTGATGCATCAATATGCACATGAAAAGGTACATTCCAATCGGGTGTTCGCAGGATTGGAGCACTTGTTAGGGCCTTCTTTAATAACTCATAATATTGATGACATTCTTCCGTCCAGTGAAACTCGATAAGAAGCTTGTACAATGGACGCGCTATCTCGGCAAAGTTTAAAATAAACCTTCGATAATAACCAACATGGCCCATAAATCTTTGAACTCCTTTATAGTTCGTAGGTGGTGGCAAATCGGCAATGGCTTTAATCTTACTCTCATCTGTGGATATCCCGTTCTGGGACACTATATGCCCTAGAATGACTCCATGCTTAACCCAAAATTGGCATTTGAAAGGGTTCAATGAGATGCGATAAAATCTGCACCTTTCAAATATTTTTTGTAGATATAACAAATGCTTCTCCCAAGAAGAATAAACACAAAGGTCGTCTAGGAAAGCTTCACAAAACTCCCTTAGAAATTCTTTAAACGCAGTGTTTATTTATCGTTGGAATGTAGCAGGGGCATTCGTTAAGCCAAAAGCCATAACACGAAATGCAAACACTCCAAACTCTGTGATAAAAGCAGTTTTAGCTTGGTCCTCTAATGCAATTGTGATTTGATTGTAACCAGAGTACCCATCTAAAAAGCTATAGGCTTCCTTGCTCGTAACTCTTTCTAGCACATGTTCTGAATATGGCAAGGGATAATGATCTCTCCTAGTAGCTGCATTAACTTTCTTGAGGTCCACGCACACTCTTAGTTTCCCATTCTTTTTTGGCACAATGACTATTGGAGAAACCCATTGTGAGTGCTCAATAGGGTATATGAATCCACATTGGATAATGTTTTCAATCTCCTCTTGTACAATTTTGGCGTACTTAGGATTCATTGGATAGGGTCGTTGCTAGACGGGTTTAGCAGTGTTGATCATGGGAATTGTATGTTGCACCACAGAAGGTGGAACGCCCTTCATGTCATGATATGTCCAAGCAAAGATATCCTTGTATTCCTTGAGGAGCTCCTTAAGTACAGCCTCTTCAGTTTCGGTAAGGTCTTGAGCAATAAACACTGGTTTAGACTCCTCACCTGGTTCTGCTAATTCTATCTCTTTAACTACCGCTGGACCATCATAGACTCCACTGCTTTCATTGGTAGGTATTCGTTGGGCCTTAGCATACACAACCTTTCGCTCCCCCGTGGTATAAGATTTAAAATGTTCAGGAGCCGTATGTAAGTCAGCAGGCTCTTGTCCTGACGGAGACCTTTCTTTTAGTTCTGCCTCCTTTTGTTGTTGTGCTAACTCTCGGTTTTGACGTCTTCTTATAGTTCGACTCAATTTCGGCTCTGTAATCTCCAATTGAGCAAGGTCAATGGGTCGCGGGTTGCACCACATGACACTCTGGAGATGTTCACCCCAATTGTCTACTAGATTTCGATGAGCATCACATGCCCCTAGATAGCTAAGCCATTCTGCAGTAGATCTTTCCTTGTTTATCCTAGCTCTCACAGTTGCTCGATACCGTCGTCTCTTATATGACCTTTGTTTCTTGTTAAGGTTTTGATTTTGGTAAATGTTTGAACTCGAATCGCTTGATAGGTCTTCGCTTGTATCTTGTTCACTCTCATATAAATTACTATAGATGGTCGTACTAGACCTTGAGTGTCCAGTTTCTATATTTGGCTCACTCGATGTTTCCTCAGGTTCTGAATCCATTTCTCCCTGAGATTCTGTTTCTGATGTGTATTGGCCTGAAGCCTTTGAGGAATCATCGGTTTCACTCTCAGGTAGGTGTGCCTCTATCTTATCATCGGATGTTACATGCGCTACACCTAACATGTTTACTGGTGCAATGTGTGGTATCTCTTCCCCCTTTGGTGTTACCCAGGTTGTTCCTCTAGCTCCCCATGTATCTATAGTTGTCGCTAGGTGTACCCAATCGACATTGTCTGACTCAGCCATTCCGAGTAGGATATCCATATAAGGAGAGTTCTCCCCAATATCCGTGTCTTCGTTACACGTGTAACAATACTGTAATAGAGCTGAGTGAATTGTTGTGTCTGATCGATTATCAAAGATGAATTTATTTCCTAGAGGATGCGTTCGACCACTTAAAAGATCAACTCGAATGACAGAGTCTTGGAACTGTAAGTAGACGTGGTTTTTGGACCAGTCATGCACCATTTTTGCTTCCCTCATGAATGGACGCCCTAAGATCATCTCAAATGACATAGGATGCTTGGAAAAATCCATAACAATGAAAGTTTGCCTTACCTTGTGTCCCAAGACCTTGATTCTGAGATCCTTTAGCATTCCAATAGGCGTAACAATAGATCTATTAGCCATTTTTACCACTACGCTTGTGGCTTCAAGGTGAGGTCGCCCCATAGACTCCCAACAACTCTTTGTCACCATGCTGACTCCCGCACCACCGTCAAGGACTCCCTTTACAGTTAATCCTTTAGTAGTGATTGGCAGAGTAGCATTAGATTCATCACATTCAAAGTATTGCCCCAACTTGTTAACGGGTACTTCAATTACAGATTCATGTCCCGCTAGGTCAGATGGTGGTGCTAAATGTTCCTCATCATTCATTACCGAGTCAGGTTTGTTCATATGTGCAAACTGTGGTAATCCGGCCTGTAATTCTCCATTGAGGAAGGCTCGAAGAGCTAAGACTAGCTCGGGGCCTTGTTGTTGGACTCGTTCAATTTCCACTGTTGGGTTTGGATAGGTTCCAATTTTTCTCTTGCAATCCTCATTTTTTGTCTCTCATGGCTTATCTTGGGGGTTCGCAACTGGGTAGTTTAACTTTGAATACTCTTTTGGTGTTCGTCGTAATTCCCTCTCGTGATCCTCCTCACTGGCTTTTTCCTTTGTAGTAATAGTTTTGGTCTCCGTGGTCTCTATTGAATCTGAGTCATCCTCAGGGTCATTCATATACACGGGATCCTCTCCTATCCCTATGTTAGTCTTTGAACTAGGTTTTGAGCTAGAAGCATTAAGGGATTTCTTTCTTCGTGTTTTCTTCTTTCTCACTCGGCCAATGGATGCAGCATCTCTCTCTTCGAGGATGTAATTTTGCTTTTGGAGCATCGACCGTGTGAGTGCATTCAGTGGTGCTATGTTTATAGTTGGTGGTGTCCCATCAACAATCTCTATTATGTTCAATGGTGTGATTTTCGGTGCGTTTGGATTGTTAGGACATTATGCGATCAAATGATCTATGCCACAACGATTACAAGTGAGTATTGGCATTGCCAATGCACTCCCTTGACTTGTTTGCATTAGTGCGGCATTCTTTTGCATTCTAATGGGGCACTCAGCTACTCGATGTGGTCCACCACATTCGTAGCACTGAAGAGGTGGTCTCTTGGTAAAACTATTAATGTTTTGGCCTCTTGCTGCTAGCGCAGTAGCTTGATATACTGGTTTGATTTGTCCCCAATGGTCTTCCATATAGTATATGGGACACTCCTCAAGCATGTCGACTCCATAGGTGATACTAGAGTCTATGTCCTCTTCGTAATCTACAAAAGTATTAGATGACTCGCAACCTATTTGGTTCATAGGTGTAACTCTTGGATGAGGGGGTTGCGGTCCTAGCACTGGAGGTGGCAACGGTGTGGTTTGGACCACATTTTGGGTTCTAGGGACCATGTGCTGTAATGGCAACTGTTGCTCCATGGGTGGGGTAGGCATCAATGCAGGAACTCGAGGTGAGTCTGCCCTAGCTATAGGCGGTCTATTTTCCATGATGCGTTTAAGCATTAGGCAATCCTTCGCTTGATGGCCATACCTACCACACGCGTTACAAGTCCCGTTAAACTTTACTCTGAAAGTAGGGCCTTCACTCGTAGTATGTGGGCCCAAGAAAATTGAGCACCATTGTTGCTCCCTTCTTGGATACATATGACTGTTTTGTGGAGCACGATTACCCCTAAGGCTTTCTTGGATGGCCTTTGTGAGATCTGCCAAAGTCATCTCAGATATCATTTGCTCTTTCACGATTGGCTTTATCTTCATTGGCTCATGCCCTGATGCTTGCGAGCTACTAGACTTCGGCTCGGCAGACACTCTTTCTCCTGCAATCATTAAATTATCCTCCAATTGGATTACATTCATAGTGACTGCTTCCCAAGTAGTGATACCTCTAATGACTAGGCCATTATAAATACTTTCATGTCGTAGTCCCCTAATGAATCTATCGAGCAATTGCTTGTTGTTGAATCGCTCGTTTGGATTGCATCGAGAATTCAAATTCTTTAGGCGACTAATGAAGTCTCTCACGGATTCACCTTCTTCTCGTTGGGCTTTCTGGAGCTGAGAGGCTACACCACAAAGTACTCCCTCTCGTATGTATTCTTTTAAGAACAGTCTCCTAAGAGTAGAGTAGATCGTTTTTTCTTCTACTCTTAAGGTTCTATACCAATCTCCAGCCTTTCCGCTTAGGGTCAAACTCAAAGCCTTACACTTATGTAGCTCATTGTGCTCTTCCAAGGAATCGCACACATGTTCAAAGACTTCCATATGCTTTCTAGCATCTCCGTCTCCATTGAATTTCTGTGTGAGCTTAGCTACTTGAACCGCCTTGCTCCTAGGCTCTCTATCAGGTGCACTACGCATGTTTTCCGCAATAGAGCGATCGATAGTTTGAGCAAATGCTGCCAAATCTCCTATTTGAGCAGGTATAATGGGTGTATGTGCTCCAGGAACCACATGTGACATGGGAGTTGGCCTTGGCCTTGGCATACGCGCGGCTCTTGGGTCCCAAATTTCATATGGTGGTGTACCAGACGGTGGTCCAAAGTTTACAGGCGTGGCCCTAGGCATAGGGGGTGCCTGATATGGCATGTTATTATTAAATGGCATGGATCCACTTGTATAAGAGCTTGGATAATTCCATTGTGGATTGTAAGCTCTTGGAATAATCGGAGGTGTAGGAGCTACATGAGGCTGAGGTACAACAGGTGCACATGATTAATACATACATGTAGGTATAGTTGGGGGCACTGTGCTACTAGGCATCGGTGCAGTATTAACAAATGAACTCCATGGTGTACTTCTTGTCATGCTCACCACTGGGATATGCATGGTAGCCGTAGTGTCATTAAGAGAAAGATGAGCTAGATCTGGGAAGGTAAAGCTGCCACTTGTGGGCTCAGATTGTACTGAGGCTCCTGGCGAAACAACATATGGAGGATCAATGGGGCTCACTGAGGGAGTCTCCATTTGTGACAGGGTTGGTTGGTTGGCCTTTCCCGTATCCAAGAATCTCATTAGGCCTATTGAAGGCATGTTGATCCCTGTGTTCTGTCTTTCTAACTCGACAATCCTATGGAGGACATCACAGACTTTTTGTTATTGCTCATCTATGCTAGTAGCACCTGATGTGGATTGTAGAACATCTAACCAACCCACATGATAGGTGTGTCCTGTGTACCGATCAGTTAAAGCTTCTGCTTGTAGGTCATACTCCCAATTTTCGTTTAGGAATATCCCATCTAGGCCTGGCGTGCTGGAGGTTTCCCTTGAAGTGGAAGCATTATTTCTCCCCATAGCTTGCCCCTCCGTGACTGCTACCTTGGGAGCACTCGGTTGCTCAGCTGGCATGATTGTTTTCATAGGAGCCTTTGCTTTCAGGGCTCGACTTTGTTCTAGTCTTCGTAGGTTCTCAATTTCCCTCTCCCTTGTTGCTTGCATATAGCGTTCGATCTCTTGTACTTCGGCAAGACTCCTACTATCGGGTAGTAAAACCTCAGAGGGAGATAGTCCTAAAGGATCAGGAGGTGCAGTGGATGGAACATTCACATGCACACTCTCAAGAAGCATAGGGTCCATTTTAGGCATGAATGACAAATTTACTTCCCCACTCCCTTCATTTATTTCATTAACCGCATGTTCGGAGCGAGTAGCTCTACTAAGGGTCTCTTTTAAGCGGCTAAACATGTTGGACCCGGGCCGTGGGCCCATGGCATGCATGTCTTGACTTGAACTATCAGGGTTTGGTGTAGGATACCCCTCCATGACTTCGTAGTCAGAGGAAGAATCACTAGACGCGATATGAGGATCTTGGGTCGTGCTACCTTGAGTCCCGGCCGAAGGTCCAGAACCTAGGGTGGAGGAATAATGGGTGCCCGCGTAAATGGAGGCACTACCAATATGCTCGTGCTCTAACAATCGTCCAGAGCGTAGGTTCATATGACTTGGATCCCCTAGAAGTGTCAGTGAGGGCCCATGAAGGCTGCTCACCTAGTAATTTTGGGTGTTTTGCAACCCAAGTCTTTTCTTATTTTTTGATTTTTTGATCCTTTTTTTCTGACCCAGCTATAGAATAGAGCGTATGATAGCTCAAAACGAGCGTCTCGGTCAGAGGGACGTGCCGTGCTTTACAGCCCTCCGTTTGGTCACTTTATGCCCTCGGAATCCCTAAAACCGTCAATTTCTAGTAGGGAACTAGGCCCGAATTAGAAAGTCTAAGGGTGCAAGTGGGAAGAGAAGGGAGGAGAGTGGAGGACTTGCCCCACATGCTCTCATTCCCTCTTGAGGGGGTAGGGTATATATATAAGAGTGAGTCTAGAATATATCATAAGACTGAGGCCTGGGCCTGGGCTTGGGCTTGGGCTTGGGCAAATGATCCCGATCCCGATCAAAATTTTAGTGTAGCCCCCCAGTCACTCACGCTTAAATATTTTTGGTTTTTTTAAAAAAATATATATTTTTTTATTTTTTATTTTTTTTGGGGTGACGACCGCGCGCGGATTTGGTGACCCTTTCTTGGCCACACACATTGTCACCTACCTAACCTCCCAGTCAACAGCTCACAGACAGCTCACTACCTTATCAACTTACTAACAGTCCTGCTAGCCACTAACTAATCTGTTAACTGCTTGCTAATAGTGAGCTAACTGTCCACCTACTTCCTCTCTCACTACCTGCTATGCAAACACTGTGTGCAGCCAAACCTTGACAGAAAACTGTGTACAGAACTGTGTGCAACCAAACCTTGACAGAAAACTGTGTGCAGAACTGTGTGCAAACAGAAATTGCTAACTGCCTTCCTACTTATTCATTCACTGCAACCAAGCTAACGACTACTAATTGTGCAAAGACTGTGTGCAAACAGAAAACACAACATTATGCAAAAATCATAGAACTTACAGACAACACAGAAATTAACAACATACAGAAAAACAACTCATTCCTCTTCCTCTTCCTCTTCTTTCCTACTACAAACAACTCATAGGAGAAGCACAAAGTGCCTCTTGGGCTTAGTGCAGGGCGATTTCCCCGGCAACGGCGCCAAAAATGTGAGCTCCTTGCCGCACTGTCGAAGCAAGGGACTTGCCGATACACCGTGTGCGAGCCACAAATGGCTCCAAGCACACAACAAGACTAATCTAGCAAGCTCAAAAGAGGGCAATGGTGTGTCACTCACCGCTCTATGCTCTTGCCGTGGAGGATTCCTCGCCGCGATGAAGAAGAAGCTGCAGTCGTGCCGCGCTCAACCGCTTCGCCGCCGTCGTGCCTTCGTAATGCTCGATCGCACACACACTCTCCCTCACTCTCCCTCTCTCTCTCTCTCTCTCACATGCACACACACACGAGGAGGTGAAGAAGAAGAAGATGGAGATGGAGATGGAGCAAGAGCACTCTTCTATTGCACAAATAAGAGAATGAGTGAATTTTAGGTTTAGTTGGCTTTTATATGAGCTCACCCCATGCACACTTGGGCGCCCATGCTTAGCCAACTAATCCCTTGAATGTCCCAGTTAGAGTGCGCCTCTCATCGGCGATCACTCTTACCCTTTTCCTATTGGTCCGACAAGCCTGGTACTTGACTCTACCAAATACATAATACACGTCCGTCGTAGGTGATAGGGTGTCCGTGAGCCGTGAGGGTTAACAGAGCGTTACCACAAAGACGAAAGACTATCAATTCTCTTTATAGAGGAACTGAGGAATGAGACTCTCAGAAAGGACCTATACTTGAACCACATTTGAGCATGTCACTAGAGAAGCATTCTATCTAGTTGATAATCTTAAGGCTTACGAAGAGCTAATGAAAGATGTACCAATGGTGCCTCTTCCACCTCAAGTGAGTCCACAACAAAGCGAAGTGTTCAAGCTCCAACCATACTGAATGTTGAGAAAATGGCCAAAACAGTGATTAGAAGAATGAGCCAAATGTATGACAACAACCAACAGCAGCAAATGCACCACGCGTCTTGAAGTGGTGTGTGTTAGAGAAAAATGGACCAATAACGAGACGAGTGAGTGTTTTTACAATAGAAATTACTTGAGGGAAAGGTCATATGGATCTCTTAGGAGGCAGCCTTTGCCACCAAGGTACCAAATAGGCCCAAACAATGCAGCCCAAGGGGGAGATAAGCCTCAACCAATGTTGGGCCATCAACCTTCTTTACCTCAAGAAAACTGAGTAATCATTAGATATACATAGTCGATAAAATCACATGCTAACTAGAGAATATTACCACCGGATTCATATTGAAGAACCAAACAAGAACTACAAAGAGAGAGCCTGAGGAAATTTCATATGATGACAAGGCCCATCTTTCGTGGGTAAGTACACATGAAGCTTCATAGGAAACATATGTTGCACAACAGACAAAGAGTCACTATACGATGGACAAAAACACACTCATGTTCATAGAAAACTAGAATTATAAACCTACAAGTTATCTTGCTAGGTTAGGAAAACCAATGGGGACACCACAAGCATCCCAACCAAAAGGTCCGTGCAATGAATGTGGAGGTGATCATTGGGCAAGATTTTGTCCACACAAGGGTGAGCATAAAAAGATTTTTGGATTCTGTGAAGGTTTTAGAGTTGATCATGTCTTTCGAACTATCCCAAAAATCTTGACAGTAAGGGGAAAGCAACAATGAGCATCATTGAATTTTTTCCATATTGGACTGGATCTAAAATTGAGCCAAAAATTCCTATGAATGTGGTGACTAGAGCTCAAGCTCAAGAGGCAGTCCAATCGAGGATGAAAACAAACTGACAATTCAAGTAGAATTTGAGAGTTTTTCAGTAAGGACTCAAAGAAAATGATAGAAGGCTAAACGCAAGAAAATGAAAGCAAAGAAGCTAAAAGAGAAAAATACCTTAGAAACAGAGCTGCAACAAGCTAGGAAGCAGCTTAAACATGAAAAGGAAAAGGAACGAACGAAAGGAGCAATGTCATCCAGAGTATCATCGGGAGGTTCTATCCTGGTAGATAAAGTTCTAGAACCTTTAGAGACTCTATGGCAAGTTTACAAAGCCATATTGAAAACCAACCAAACACTAGAACAAAGATGTTGACATATCCACATTTTGAAGTTGAGAAACATAGACTCAAAATTTGCAAACGGCTCATAAAGACATCTCAAGCTCTAATGAAGCTAGAAAAACCAAACATTCCTAAACAGAAAGTTTTAATCCACAAAGGGGATAGGAAAATTGAGCACAAAGAAAACAAAATGATTGTTCAAATAAAGCATAAGCATGAAACACCATTGGATACAAGGATAGTGGCTAATACCACGAATGACTCTAAGTCACAAGTGATGATGCCAATTCTAGAAGTCAAAGAGCCATGGCCACAAGTCTTATGGAAAAAAATCAAGAAAAGAAAGGATGGTAGTGCAAATTTCAAGTTTTCACCTATTACTGAGATCAATATGGCTCACAAGTTTTACCCTAGAGATATACAATCTCTATAGGGTGATGTAGGAATAGAAGGACCTGCAGATAGTAAACTTGAGACATTGAGGAATTTTTCATCTTTCATACGAGAGCATGAAACAAAATTAAAGGTCAAGGTACTTTCTTTTGAATGGAAGCTGGCAATTCTAAAGATGATGGATACTAAGAGCCTACATGAACTGATATCGACTCCTATACAATGTGCAATAACTCTCTCAGAGCCGTTACAAATAAGATTGCATCTATGGGGGGAAGTGGGTAAAAATTAGAAAATATGGGACTAAAAATATATCATTAAGACATTCCTATAGATGACCAGATGGGTAAACCAACACAAGATAAACTAAAGGCTAAACTAGTACATGTGAACAAGATGATGGAGATTGCTATGAAGGGGATGAAGGAAATACCACCTTACCAATGGAACATAAAGGAGTGAAGATGATTACCATACTAGATAAATATTTTGGAGTGGCCATTGCCACAAAGAAATATGGGAGGATTAGTGATGACCAGCTCTAGATGGTTACGTAGAGAGACCGGTAGGTACGTTGGAACAAATTATAACGTTCTCATGCAGAATAGAGTACGAGCATACCTTTGCCATAGTGAATTTTAGCAAGAGCAACAACTTTGATGTCATTTTGGGAAGACCATTCATGCATCAGCTTAAAAAAGTAGAAGATTGGCGCTACGACCATATCTACTTGTGACACAGGGAGATTACCATGAGGATAAGTGCAAAGGACCACAGTTATTGAGATGTTAGCAAACTCATGTAGAGGAATTTGACTCAACCATGTTCAGTGAGAAGGAAACATCTGCATGGTTACAAAGCAAAGCACATCTTTGGATCTGTGGAGCTTCTGAAGGTGAGAGCCTGGCTAGAGAGGATTGAATCTTAGCAAGACCATTTGAAGACAAATATTATATTCTAGAACCATATTTAGAGGAATTTTTTGAACCTTTTGGATGGACTCAGATACTGGCTACACTAGATGTATGTGTGAACGAGGTAACCCCAACAATATTTTGTGACAAAGAGGGCTATGACATAGCATCCTTCCAAATGGTGAGTATTCTCTTGGAAATAGGATCAGAGAACGAGGAACTAGAAGCTCAAGAAATAGTTGAGTGCAAATGCATAGTTGACAAAGTTTCCATCAATGATCTGAGCGACAAAAACAAGGAATATTTCCAAGATTCATGAGACAATATTTGTAATGGAAATGACCTATGAACTTTGAGAGTAGCGGAATTAGGAAATTAGGTGAGGCATTTTTGAGAGATTACTTTGTGAGCATAGAGGGTGAACTTAATTGATGGTAGCAACATAAACATGGTACTTAGTTAACTTGGCATGAACAATACTTTTGCAAGAGAGAGAGTTTAGAGAACATGACAATAGTTGAGGCCCGGATTCATATGGAGCCGGTCCCCCCTCCAATAGGCATTTGTATTAAAGTTTCTCCCATCAAGAGAGACTTGGTACAAGACAATCTTTGTGCTACTTGTGACCTACGTGATGCAATAAAGATGGAAAGCTTCATGCATCACAAGCATAACATAAACTTGTAGAAAGCATTAACTATCCCAAGCCTCAGTCCCAAGGCCTCAAACACCTTCGAAGGTGGAGAGAGATAGCGGGGAATGAGGGTAGGGAAGAGGAAGAAGAAACATTCCATAGGAGAAAGAAATAGTTCCTCACTTATCATTACTCTTCTTGCTAGCATACATAATAGCATAGTAATAGAGATGGAGAGAGCTAGCGGGGAATGAGGGTAGGGAAGAGGAAGAAGAAACATTCCATAGGAGAAAGAAATAGTTCCTCACTAATCATTACTCTTCTTGCTAGCATACATAATAGCATAGTAATAGAGATGGAGAAGATGGCAAGCTTAAGCATTGAATCATGGCTCGTGGTTGGATTTGCATTCCATAGCCAAGGTGTTCCTCAACTTTCATCAAGTGAGAATGCCCTTGCAAATGAGTGTGTGTGTGTGTGTGTGGAGTATATCCCCCTAGCACCCCCCCACCCCCCCCCCCCCCCCCCCCCCCCCCCCCACCCCCCTCCTTGCTTTGGACGAGTGGTAGATTTTCCACATGATTCAATCTCATTGGACCCCTCTCCCCCTAGCCAATCAGATGCAGCATGCAGTCAAGTACATGGGTAGTCTTTTGACAAGTGTCCTCCTTACCCCTTAGAGAGAGAGAGAGAGAGGACTAGAAAATATCTAGATATTTGTTGGATGGAAGTACAACCTCATTGGACTCCTCTTTAGCCCAACCAATAGCATTCAAGCACCCCATGTGGTTAAGCTTAGTGAGAGTCTGACATGTGCCCCATGTGCACTTTTAGAAAAGGGGTGCCCCTTGGGTGAGTGGAAGGTTAGGTCAAAGATTCCCCTAACTTTGGTACTTTTATGCATAGGAAGTTTCTCAAGCAACTTCCTCCTTAAGTGTGTAGGGTCTCTTTTTGACTCTAGCATCTTACCCCCCATGCATAGGAAGCTTCTCAAGCAACTTCCTCATTAAGTATGACAAGTACCTCAAGTACCTTAGTCATCAAGCATGACAAACACCTTAGGTAGAGTTCCCACCTCAAGCTCATCCCTAGCTTGCCTAAGGTCAAAGGCAAGTTTAGGTTGGGTTCCCACCACAAGCACAGCCCTAGAAGCTGAACTTTTGGTCGTCGTGAAAATGCATCAGCTACTTGATTGTGCTTACCAACAATGTGAGCAATGTGGAGATTAAATTGTGAAAGAAACTTTTCCCACCTCATTTGTTTGTCGAAAATATTTGTTTGAGTCATGAAGTACTTGAGACTTTGATGGTCTGTTCAAAAGATGAATGGAGTCCCCAATAGATAGTGTTTCCATGTGTCTAGGGCATGTAGAACAGCTAACAGCTCTTTCTCATAAATACCTAAGACCCGTTCATCCATGTTGAGCCTTCAGCTCTCATATGCTATGCCATGCCCTTCTTGAAGTAAGACTCCTCCAAGGCAATCACCATAAGCATCACATTGGACCTCAAATGGCTTTGAGAGATCCGGAAGCAAAAGGACTCGTTGGGAGATAAGATTCTCTTTGAGCTTGTCAAAAGCACTTTGCTCCTTAGCAGTCCATGAATACTTAAAGTTTTTCTTTGTTAAGTCATGTAATGGTCCTGCTATTTGAGAGAATTTTGCTATGAAGCGTCTATAGTATGCACACATACCAATAAAGCTTCTTAGCTCATGTAGATTCCTTGAATAAGGCCATGCTTTTATTACCTCCAACTTAGATGGATCCATACGGATACCATCTCGAGAGATAATATGAACTAACTATTGAATCTCTTGAAGAAAAAATTCGCTTTTTCTTTTGATTGAGAAAAAGCTTATTCTCCGTTAATGCTTGAAAAATCACTTGGAGATGTTGCTTGTGTTCCTCCAAGGAATTGGAGTAGATGATGATATCATCAAAGAACACTCCAGTGAATTTGCGATAGGGTCTAAAAAATTTCTCTATTAATCGATTGAATGTAGTTGGTGCATTAGTCAAGCCAAAAGGCATGACTAGATATTCATAAAGGCCAAACATTGTACGAAACGCGGTCTTTAGGATATCTTCATTCACTATCCTTATTTGATGGTAGCCACTTTTAAGATCAATCCTACTAAAGTAAATAGAGCCTTGTAGCTTATCAAACAGATCTTCTACCCGAGGTACGGGAAATCTATTTTTGATAGTGATATGGTTTAGTGCGCGATAGTCCACACACATGCGGTATGTACCATCTTTCTTTTGCACTAAAAGGAATGGAGAGCAAAAGGGAGAGGAGCTAGGCCTCAACATGCCTTTGTCTACCAATTCTTGTACTTGCCACATGATCTCCTCTTTTTGAGCTTGTGAAACTTGATAGGGAGGTTTGTTAGGCGGTGAGCTTCCTGATAGGAGCTCAATTCGATGGTCATCATCCCTCGTTTTGGAGGTAAGTCCATAAGGATATCATCGATGAGCACATCTTGGAATCCTTTTAGAAAGTCAGACAAGTCTAACTCTTCTTGATTCCTACCATTCACCTCTGATGAAACATTAGGACCTTTTAGGGATTCTTTGACAAAAATCATGTATGCAAAAACTGAGCTTTTCATTGATTTATCAAGGGTGAGAGGATTTACAAGTGGTATAGTACGACCAGACTCAATAGAATCTATATACATGTTCTTTCCCCTGTAGGTAAAGTAGATTCTCCTTTCAGGGAACTTCATGTTGGAAGCCATGCGGTTGAACCATGGTACCCCTAGGATAGCATCCTCATGTTGGAGAGGAGAGATAAAGAAGTCTTCCTTGTCGACATAGCTTTGGACATGAAGCGTCAACTTCCCAATCAAGGGAGTAACAAAGGCTTTCTCTCCCTTGAAAGCGGCATCGGCAGTTACAGCATGTCCCATCTCAAAAGATTGAATGCCCAACTTGGTGGCCAACTTCATTGATATGAAGTTGAGAGTAGAACCTGGGTCAAACAAGATGAAGGCATCATGCTCCCTTACCTTTCCCCAAGCATAGGAGAGAGGTGATCATTTGTAATGAGTATCCTCTTTTGGAGCTTCAATAGTGGAAGCTCTAGGAGTCTCATTCCGAGCATTTCTTTTAGGGCAAGAATGATAGCCATGTCCTTGCTCCCCACACTTAAAACATTTGTGATCCTTGAGAAAAGTTTCAAGCTCTTCAGGAGAGAGTTTATTTTTACCTTTGTAAACCCCTTTCTCCTTGGACCGATTGTTGTTGTTGTTGTTGTTGTTGGAATGGCCGTGGGAAGAATTTTGGGCATTAATTTTTCCCTTTGCATCACTTTTGTCTTTATTTTCCATGGGTTTGACATTCCGTCTAACCCCTTGTTGTAAATTGATGCGTGAAGCAACCATGGTATGGTGGATTACTTCCTGATAGAGTCAGGCCGTTGAGAGTTGACATATTTGGCCATCTCTTTAGGTAATCCCGCACAGAATTGTTGTTTTTGCTCAGCAAAGTCTATCTTTTGAAAGACAGTAGCCTTGAGATGTAAATCCCAAAACTTGTCCACATATTTGTGGATAGACTCACGAGAGAGAAGCCTTAAACTCCGCCATTCAGTGAGCACTTTGTCCTTTGCATCGCTTGCAAGGAATTGCTTCATGATGGAAACTCGTAGAGTTTTCCATGTCTTTGGGGCTTTGCCATTGCCACGAAGGCTAGCCAAGCATTGACGAGCCTATTTTTGCAAGTGCATAGCTAAATGGCGTAGCTTCGAGGACTCCGTGAAGCCCTCGTCTCCAAAGGCCACATCAAATTGTTGGATGAAGGCCAATACCTTGTCGGTAGCACCAAAGGTGCCATCATAGGTGAGAAATGAGATACTCTTTCCTCCCTCTTTGAACTTCTTGAGCTTTTGTGACCTTCGCCATGCAGGGTAATATTTGCGATGTCCTTCCCTCTTATATTCTCTAGGAGAATATCCATAGCTTTCATCGGTAGAGGAGGAAGGTGAAGAAGAAGGACAAGAGGGTGAAGAAGAAGGACAAGAAGGTGAAGAAGAAGGACAAGAGGGTGACCTCTTTCTTGCCCTTTTCTTCCTTGGTTTCCTCTCTTCCCTTTTGGAGTGACGAGGAGAAGGACTATGGGTTAACCGTTACCTCTTGGGAGGAGTTGGTGATCTTTTAGTGCGCCTTCTTCGTGGAGCCACATCTTTGGAGGAATTTAGGGATTCATTGCTTTCTTGATCTTTGGATTCAGAGAGAGTCTTCTTTTGGGGGTCTCTTCAAGAGGCCTCGTAAGCTCTCTCTCCTCTTGGAGAAGAAAGGAAATCCCATAAGCACGAAGTTGTTGAGTAACTTCGGCTTGCAAAGTGGGGTTGCCCATAGCTTGTTGCAACCTAGTGAAAATATAATTAACAAACATGGGGGCATCATCATTGGCACCTTCTTGTGCAAAATCAAAGTTATCAATGTTCATTCTACTCTCTTGGTTATTGTCAGCTATGTTAATTAAACTTATATGTTTACTTAGTGTATGCTTTGGCAATTCAAAACCTTAGTTGCTACTCCTCTTAGCCTTTGAAAATAGGAACTTAAGTATCTACACCCACGGCTCGAATTGGTTAATAATAGAGAGTAGTGGAGTGACTCTAACATAGAGAAGTTGCCAAGGGATAGCTTATTTTGGACTTTTTATGGCTCAATAATGGTAAAGCCGTAGGAAAGTCTAAAAATACTCCATTATTAAGTTCAAAGCACCCGAGGTGTGCACCATATTCCACAGTGGGCTCAAAAAAACCAATAATAGATCCCAGACCTACTTACCCTAATATAATTAACAAAAACAACCATTAATAGGTTACTTAAGGACCTCTCTTCTTAAGCAAGAAAAGAGAAACCAAATGCTCTGATACCAATGGAATGGAAATGGCCTATGAACTTTGAGAGTAGCGGAATTAAGAAATTAGGTGAAGCATTTTTGAGAGATTACTTTGTGAGCATAGCGGGTGAACTTAATTGATGGTAGCAACATAAACATGGTACTTAGTTAACTTGACATGAACAATACTTTTTCAAGAGAGAGAGTTTAGAGAACATGACAATAGTTGAGGACCGGATTCATATATGGAGCCAGTCCCCCCTCCAATACGCATTTGTATTATAGTTTCTCCCATCAACAGAGACTTGGTACAATACAATCTTTGTGTTCCTCAAGGATAGGAATCTTCTCAAGCAACTTCCTCATTAAGTGTGTAGGGTCTCTTTTTGATTCAAGCATCTTACCTCCCATGCATAGGAAGCTTCTCAAGCAACTTCCTCATTAAGTATGACAAGTACCTCAAGTACCTTAGTCACATGACAAGCACCTTAGGTGGAGTTCCCACCTCAAGCTCAGCCCTAGCTTGCCTAAGGTCAAAGGCAAGTTTAGGTCGGATTCCTACCTCAAGCACAGCCCTAGCTTGCTTAAGATCAAAGACAAGTTTAGGTCGGGTTCCCACCTTAAGCTTAGCCCTAGCTTGCTTAAGGTCAAAGGACTTTTAACACTAACCATTGGAGGTCTTTAATGAATCTAACCCTAAGGTCTTTTAAGCTCCATTAGTTAACCTTGCTCTTTGACAGACCATCTCTCATTTGGGCCCCTTTACCATTGGCATGTTACCATATACATGTGGTAGTGATGTGTGTGAACACACTAGGACCGTCGGGGCATTTTTTCCCTCTTTAGGAGGTTTTTTTTCCCGTGCATTGTATATACGCCCATCACTCTAGGGCTATCTATCTTTCCATTGCACACTAAGTAACACACTCTCTATTGTGTGCCTTGAGCTTCCTTCATCTTCTCCAAGCTGTGTGTGTTTCTCTGCAACCCTAATTCCAACAATTGGTATCATAGTAGGTTGCGTCCTCCCGGGCTTAGTCGCTAGCTGCTCCAGTACACGCCTGCTCACTTTCTCCGATTTCAGTGAGCTTTGGCGAGCGTTCGCATGTCGAAAAATATTTCGAGTAAGCTCATAGAGCTTGGTCTGCTCAAATTTTTGATTTGGGCTCAATTCGGCCTCCGTTTCCACTACAGGCAGTACTGCACAAGCTATTTCGTCATTTTGTGCAGAATTTTTGTTAGTGCCGTTTTCTGCATAACATGTGCCTTATAGTCTTCTACGGTTTGTGCTATATAGCAGGTGTTGTTCCCGCTCCGTTTCTCCTATTTTCGGGCAGTTTTCACATCGGGTGCATCATTTACCATGTGAAAACAACAACTGGGGACAACTACCCTATGTGGGCTTATATGATGCAACATGTTCTTGTGTTAAAGGGCGTCTGGAACATTGTGCAAGGCATTGATGTATGTCCTAGTTCTGAGGATATAGGCGATGTTGAGGATGTTGCAAGTCTTGTTGCAAGGATTGTTGTTGTTAGAGTTGTTTTGCCTACGGCAGAACAAGCTCGTTGGGATGTAAAGTATGCGCAGGCTCATGCATTGATTGTGTTGTCTGTGAAGTGCACCATTTTTCCTCACATCCGTTCAGCGAAATTCTGCAAAACAGGCTTGGGATATTTTGGCTGGTCTTTATGCAAGTCACAATGAGGCTAAAATTGCTTGTTGCGTAAAGAGCCGGAGTCGAAGATTATGCATGAGGAAGATGATATGGACACTTTCCTTGCTAGTGTCAAGGATATCAGCGAGCAACTCATTTCTACAGATGAAGTCATTTAAGACAGTTCCCTAGTGTAGACTGTTCTTGATGCCTTACCAGACTTTTGCTAGTACTTAGAGACTTATGACCCAAGGAAATCCTGAAGTTGTCAAGTTTGATGCATTATGCACATTGCTGTTGCAAGAGTCACTTTCCAGAAAAAATAGGACTAGGCAACGTGCAATTGAACAGGCTTTTATTCACCCTTTCTCAAAGAAAGGGTGGTAACAGCAATGCAGCCACTTCTTATGGTTCTGCTGCGAGTGGAAAAAATTATGTTCCTAATGCTTCTGCTGGCAGCAATTCATCTGGAAATTCTAGTGATAAGGGCAAAAAGAATATGCGTTTCCATTATTGTAAAGCTAACGATCACTTGATCAAGTTGTGTCCTAAGTTGAAGGCCAAAGAGGCTAAGAAGAAAGACGGTGGTTCCACTTCAAATGTTGGTTCCACTACAAATGCAGCCATTGTTGAGTCTTCTGTGAAAGGAGACTGTGATGCTGATGTTGATGCAGAATGGGCTTTTAGCGTAGAGTGCACTTACAATCCTGTTGTCCATGATGCATGCTTGTCAGTTGCTGCAGATTCACATGTGTGGTATTTCGACAGTGGTGCTACAAAGCACATTACCTCACATCGTGAATTGTTTACCTCTCTCGATTTTGTCTCTCATGGGAATTCAGTCACTTGTGCCAACAATGCCTCTTATCCGGTTCAGGGAGTTGGAAAGATTGTGCTTACTGCTGCAAATGGAAGTTCTTTCACACTTGTTGATGCACTTTATGTACCTGGGATCAAGAAGAATCTCTTGTTTGTATCCGCACTTGCTAGACTTGGACTTGTAGTCAAATTTGTGGATAACAGATGTACAGTTCATGATCTCAGTTTTGGTGATGAAATTGTTGCATCCGGCCTTTTGTGCCGTGGGCTATATAAGCTCACTTTGTATGACAAGTGTGGACAAAAGTTTGCAAATGTTGTTGTAGATTCAAGGGCTATTTCAGATGCAAAACTTTGGCATGCACATTTTGGTCATCTGAATTTTTCCAGTTTGCTGTGTTTGCAGAAATCTGATATGGTTGCTTCTTTGCCACCTCTTGAAGCACCTGTCAAACATGTTTGTGAAGGCTGTATTTTGGGTAAGATGCATCATTCTAAGTTTCCAAAGGATGGTTCAGTTCGGGCCACATGTAGGTTGCAGCTTGTGCATAGTGATGTTTGTGGGCCCATGCAAACTCCGTCCTTGGGAAATTACCTATACTTCGTGACTTTCATTGATGATTACTTCAGGCATGCATGGGTATTTCCGCTTAAAGCGAAGTTCGAAGCTTTTATGTGCTTCAAACAATTTCTGCTATGGCTGAAAATGTCTCGAAATGTACTATGGATACCCCCCGTTCCGATCGAGGGGGGGAGTATATGTCTCATGAATTTAACGCATTTCTGGCTAGTCGTGCGATAAAACACCAATGTACAGTACCTTATACACCTCAGAAAAATGGTGTTGCTGAGAGGAAAAACAGGTCACTGACAGAACCTGGCATGATGTATGGTCAAAAGTCAAGCTTTGCCACATTCTTTTTGGCTTGAGGCCATCATGTGTGCCACTTATGTACTTAACAGGTGTCCTACAAAAGCTTTGCAATCTATTACTCCATATGAAGCATGGCATGATAGAAAGCCTTCTATTGAGCACATGCGTGTTTTTGGCTATTTGGCATATGCTTTGGTGCCACAAACACAGCACAGAAAATTGGATGACAAGGCTGTCAAATGTATTTTTGTTGGTTATACTGCTAAAAGCAAAGGTTACAAGTTGTATCATCCGCAAACAAAACGTATTTTAGTTTCACAGGATGTAGTGTTTGTGGAAGATTCTGTTCAGCCCTTGCTGTCATGTACTAGAGACAGTAATGTAAGCTCACATGACAGTTATGACACTTTGTTGCCTCTTTTCAGTGGTGGAAATACAAATGTAAGTTCCAACGAGGCAAATGTACAGCCTATGGGGGTTTTTGAAAATGTTATAGATCAGCCTATTACTAATGCAGATGTACATGATGTACTTGATGAGGAAAGGGCTGAAAATGAGCAGGCTAGAGGTATGCCAAAATGGCTGGTGCACACTTTGCATGACAGTAAATTGGATGCACCTTTGTCTAGTCATACTCGTTCAGGCTCTCACCATGCATCTTATGCATCAGATTGTTATGCTTTGGCTGTGTCTAGTTTACATGACGTTGAGGAGCCTCTGTCTTTTGATGAAGCACAAAATTCAGAAAACTGGATGGCTGCCATGCAATCAGAATATGATGCACTTATAGAAAATGACACATGGACTTTATGTGATTTGCCTCCTGGCAAAAAGGCCATTGGTACGAAGCGGGTTTACAAGTTGAAACGCAAGCCGGATGGTGAGATCGATCGCCATAAGGCTCGACTTGTTGCAAAGGGTTATGCACAACAAAAAGGCATTGATTATGAAGAGACTTTTTATCCCACTTGTCGTATGACTACTGTGCGTTTTCTATGTGCAGTGGCAGCTCATTTTGATTGGGATGTACATCAATCAAACATTGTTATTGCTTTCTTGATTGGTGACATATTTGAGGAAGTTTATGTAACGTAGCCTCGCGGTTTTGTCATAAAAGGACAAGAGGACAAAGTGTGCAAATGTAAGAAGGCTTTGTATGGGTTGAAGCAATCTCCTCGTGCTTGGTATGAGAAAGCTGACACTCATTTGGTCAAACAAGGCTTTTGTAACAGTCCAACAGAAAGCACATTGTATGTAAAGCGTGAGGGTGATGTACTTCTCATGTGGTTCTTTACGTTGATGATTTGCTGATCACTGGACCAAATGAGAGACATATTGTTAAATTTAAGGCTGATTTGAATGCTACTTTCAAGATGAAAGATTTAGGGCTGTTGCATCACTACTTGGGTATACAGTTTAAGCAGTGTGATGGTGGTATTGCCTTGTGTCAGAAAAGTTACATAGAGACATTTCTATGTAAATTTGGACTTGAGGATTGCAAACCTATTGCCACTCCCATGGATACCGGTTTGAAGTTGAGTCTACATGATGTTGGCGATCCTGCTGATGTCACTCTTTATCAAACTGCTGTTGGCTACCTCATTTATGTATGCAACACGAGGCCAGATATTAAGTTTGCAGTCTCACGGGTAAGCAGATTCATGCATAGCCCAGGGTCTAAGCATTGGCAGGATGTCAAGAGGATTTTCCGCTACCTTAGTGGCACTTTACACCTTGGCTTGTTTTATCCCAAGGGGGGATCATTGCCGCCAGACTTACATGCTTTTTCAGACTCAGATTGGGCTGGTTGTTTTCACACGCGGGTGTTCGCAAGTGGTTTTTGTTTCATGCTTGGCAGTTCATGTATATCATGGTTGAGCAAGAAGCAACCTATTGTGGCCACTTCGAGTTGTGAGGCTGAGTATAGGGCAGTCTTCACAGCTACGGTTGAGTGTGTATGGCTCAGACGCCTTACGGCTGAGTTGGGTGTTGGACAGGACACTGCCAACACTATCTACACTGACAGTCAGAGCGCATTGGCAGTTGCGAGGAACCCAGTTTTTCATGCTCGCACAAAGCACATTGAGGTGCATTACCACTATGTCAGGGAGAGGCTCTCAGTAGGAGAGATCAGCTTGGCTTATGTGCCAACACAAGACAACCTTGCAGATCTTTTCACAAAGGCATTATCTCGTGAGAAGCTTGAAGCTTTCCGCAAAGCTTTGGGCTTACTCCCCTTTGTGGACTGATCATGTCCTCAGGGTATGGCACTTCCCTTTACTCATGTGACAGCTCTCGTTCACCGCATCACTCCAGGGGGGATTTGTTACCATATACATGTGGTAGTGATGTGTGTGAACATACTAGGACCGCCAGGGGCATTTTTTCCCTCTTTAGGAGGTTTTTTCCCCCGTGCATTGTATATAAGCCCATCACTCTAGGGCTATCTATCTTTCCATTGCACACTAAGTAACACACTCTCTATTGTGTGCCTTGAGCTTCCTTCATCTTCTCCAAGCTGTGTGCGTTTCTCTGCAACCGTAATTCCAGCATGGCCCCGTGTTGAGATAGATCCGTAAGCACATGTCTATATTCTAACCCTTTTTTCCATTTATTATCCCACATTTAATGATCGATTTAAATATGAGAAAATCATTTGGGTTGGTTAGATATTAGATATTTAATGACAATATTTTTCCAGAGATTGATGCAAAGGATGAGCTATTTAGTAGCTCAAAAAAAAAAACTGAGAAATAAAGAGGTGATCTCCCATGATTTACCTAACCAAAAATCCAAGAGAGAAGAAAGGTATCGTGCATAATGAGCAAGGAAACAAAAGCAGATGCAAAGAAAACCTATGCTTCTTATGAAGAACAAAACACAGTATTTGATGCTTATAGGAGCAACTAATTGTGTCAAAGGAAAAATTACATGAGGATACAAGAAACCTACTACAATAAAGACCAATCCTAAGAAATGAAGCATTTGATGCTTATAGGAGCAACTAATTGTGTCAAAGGAAAAATTACATGAGGATACAAGAAACCTACTACAATAAAGACCAATCCTAAGAAATGAAGCAAACCTAACCAAGGACACAATTGAAATGTCATCAAAGATGACCAAAACTGAGTGAAAATGAGAACATCAAAAGTTGAAAAAAACTTTGAAAGAAGTGTGGACAACCAAGATGGGAAGTGAAGAGGGCTTGGACATGGACATATTTGATGCACCCTCACACTACAAAAAATACACGGTCCAAGATCAAAAGATTGTAGTTTGAAAACTGATGCATGAACTTAAGGAACCAGGGACATCTCATGATGGAGCGAAGAAAGCCAAGCGCATTGACTTAGCTGAACTAGGAGAAGAACCAAAGTCAGCATACATTGATACTGACTTGATGGAGGAGGAAGAGAAAATATTAATAGCTATGCTCAAAGAGTATAGAGATGTGTTTGCATGGTCACACAAGGATCTTAAGGGTGATCCAAGCAATTTTTCAACATACAATACCCCTTAAGAGTGATGCTAAGCCTCGCAGAGACAACGTCCCTATACCTACAAATAAATATTTTCTAAAAAGGTCAAGGAGGAGATAGACAAGCTTAAGGAATCAAAGATCAAGGAGGAGATAGACAAGCTTAAGGAAAAAAAGTTTATCACAGAGATTGAGTGTCGTCGATTGTGGTAGTGCCCAAGAAAAATGGGAAATTGCGAGTGTGTGTAAATCTTAAACATGAAAACACAACTACTATCAGAGATAACTATCTATCAATTATTGATCAATGTGATAGAGCGAGTCGTAGGAAAGAAATCTTATAGCTTTCTTGATGGCTTTTCAAGCTACAACCAGCTTGCTATAAAGTCGGAGGATCAACATAAGAGAACCTTTGCCACCGAATGTGGCATATTTGCCTAGAGAGTGATGCCATTTTGCTTAATTAATACATTTGTCACATTCCAAAGACTGATGAATCATGCTTTAAGGAGTATCTAAGGCAATTCTTAGATATTTACATGGACTACTTATGCATGCATTCTCTCTTGAGAAATAAGCACATAGGACACTTGAAGAAGATCTTTGAGAAGTGAGAACATATCATATCTGTTTAAATCCAAAGGAATGTGTCTTCATGATAAGATGCAAGAAAAATCTAAGGATCCACGAATGGCATTTCCATGTATCTTGAGAAGATTCAAGTGATTGTAGCTCTATCGATACCAACAAAATTTAGGGAGGTACAAAACCTCATGGTCCATTGCAGATACTATAGAAGATTCATCTATATGTATGCAATCATTGTTGCCAAACCTATTTACTCTCTTAACTACGAAATTTGGGTGGACCGACAAATGTGAAGAAGCATTCTTGAAGTAGAAATTGATTTTTGCTCCAATTTTGAAAGCTCCTTATTAGACAAGGATCCTCCATGTCCACATTGATGCATGTGCTTACACTATAGGATGCATTTTAGAACAGCATGGAGAGAACAACATGGATTTTCCTATGAGTTACTCCAACAGTTAGCTAAATAGTGCAAAAAAGAATAACACAACCACACAAAGAGAAGGGCCTTAATTGTATGTGGCGAAGAAGTTTAAACACTATCTTCTCGGTAACAAATTTGTGTTTTTCGTGGATCATCAAGCACTTTTGTACTTCATGAAAAAATCTTGCAATACAGGACGTACTGTTAGATGATTCATTATATTTCTTGAGTTTGATTTCACAGTGGTGGTAAAAAAGGGGACCACTCATCAAAGAGCTAACCATTTGTCAAGACTGACTCATGGAGAAGCATCTTACCTTTTCAACATTGACATGGTGCCAAGGTGGAGTCAACATGTCATACCTTTGCTCACCATTGGGTCACTACAGATTAAAAGGCAATCAATTGTCATTAAGGAAACCCGAACAATCATATTGATAGCTAGAAGGCTATACAAGCAAGGAGCTAATAGATATTGACATTCTGTATAGATCCAAATGAGAGAAACGTATGCTTCAACCAAGCTCATGTGGAAAACACAAGAATTCATAGTGGGAAAGCACAAACATTTTAAAGATTAATGAAACTAGGTGTACACTAGCCTAAAATGAAAAGAAGCATTCATGAATATGTTAGTTCATGCAGCATTTGTGCAATAAAGACCCTATAGAATATGCGACTCTGTTGAGACTCACGGTTGCACCTAAGTGGAACTTATACATTGTGGATTACTTGAAGACACTAAGCTTACTAGAGGGGTTGACCAAATCAATACTAAAATCCATTCAGACCAAAGCAAAGAAACATTCTCTAGCTGTATCCAATTAGCACTAGAATATTGCACATCATCAAAGTAATGAATAACATCGTCTTCAAGAGATGTCAGAATAATACCTAATGCTTGCTCGTCCTTGCGTTGTTACTTGGCAGATAATGCTCTCGTAATAGCAACGAATGTGCTTGCTTCGTTTATTGATAGAGGCTTGACAACTCTCCAAAGGCGCTCCCGCATGCGGTCAGAGCTGCCCTGTTGTCCCTCTAGCTATCCTCTGAGAGTATGAATCAGCTCTAGCCAAAAGTCAAGAACAGTCTCTACTGGTGGCACAGAGCGAGCCTCAAAAATGCAAAAATAGCGGGCCCGCTAGATGAACCAAAGTGTCAGGCCACTGATGAGCTCCCAACAATCCTCTCTCTCACTGCACCACTCCTGTGGAGTAAGCTCTGTAGGCAGGCTGGAGTGTAGGTCGCCCCCCCTGTATCACTATCATCCTCATGGTGGAAGATAGCTCAAACTGAAGTACCGGGCGCGTGAAAGTGGACCAAGCCACTGCCCCCCAAGTGTTGTCTAGCCATGGAGAGAGTAGGCATTAGCCGAAGAACTTGTAGCCACACCTGCTGGGCCAAGGGACATTCCCAAAGACAATCCACCAACTGGTCACAGGCTGCACGTACGGTCGAGAGACCACTATGCACAAGCCAACTCCCTACTGCTGTAGCTCTGTGTGCAACCAGCCACTGAAACAAAGTGACACGCCTCGGCTGTCTGGAGTCCCACAGCCTCTGCCAAAAGGCTGCCAAGAACTCGACTATGAGGCCCTCCTCTTGCCAATGACGTGCTGCAGCTGGGCGGGCCTCTCTCTATTCTGCAAGTATATGACGTCCAAGCCGAACAATGTACTGAAAGAAGGGGACTCCTGGGTGATTTGCAGAAGAGAAGGGGTCCCTCCATAGCCACTCACCAGGATCCCACTGTACTTGTGCTAGTGGACAACACTCCCAAGCCCATAGCCTCCAGTGTCCAGTCTCAAGAGCTGCTGGGTCAGGGTCTATGACGCAAGTCCTCCCACAGATGCCCACAACTCGGATCCTCTAGAAACAGCACTCTGCTACCTGCGAGGCCTCTACTGCAACTCGCTGTAATCGTCCCCCACCATGAAGCTCGAAGAACAGGGCTGGGACAGTCTCTGAGTAGGCCCTGACTGAAATGAGAACCTCCAGTTGTGTGAAGGCTCCCATCCACCGGGGTGCTACTGGCTCGAGAGGCGTGATCCACTCAGCTGGAACTGACTCTGAGATGTCTGACACATCCTTTGCACCCCTCTCATGCCCTGTAGCTGGAAACCCTGCACCTCCTCTGACAAACCTGTGAACTCTAGCCAGTCACCTAGAAAGCGCGCTGGACCTGCTGCCATGCGACCCCAATAAACATGAGGCCGACTACCAACCAAGTGGACTCTCTGAGAGCTAACCATGGGGTTCCAGACGAGGGGCTTTCGTAGGCGCTCCTTCATGCACGTCGGCTGTCTCTTCTCCAGGCCACGCCATAAGAGCTCCCAAGATCGAAGCAAACTCACAGCGAAGCAGTCCTCCAGTCTCCTGCTCAAACCAACTCGGCGCATCTCTGTAAAGATCCATCTAGTCGAAGGTTGCCAAGGGCCTCTTGACTGAGGCACCCTGGCATGAAGCCGTTGCAGCAAGAACTCCTTCCAGGGCTCCTCATCTGGAAGAAGTCCTCTGACTATGAACTTCCCAAGAAGGGCTCTGCTGTGCTGTGCTGGATCAGTGATCCCAAGCCCTCCCTGAGAACAAGGAAGCGTGATGACCGACCAAGCCACCTTGGCTCGAGCTATCTGAGTGTCACGTCCTGACCAAAGGAAGTTACTGATCAGCCTCTCTACCTGGATGATACAAGAAGTCGAGAAGATCCAGCAGGAAGTGATGTACCACATAGTCGCCAACAGCACCTGGTTGGCAACTACTACTCTACCAGCCAGCGAAAGTCGTGCTGAGCTCCAATGTAACAGCTTTCTCCTGATGGACAGGAGAAGAGGAGCAATCTGCTGCTCAAGAGACAAGTCCAAAGCAACCTCAAAATCCAAGTACCGAACTGTAGTCCCTGGGGGAATCCACCTGAAACCCTCTCCTGGCATCCAATCTGGCACAGAAGCACTACCAACCGAGAAAGCCACTGTCTTTCTCTAGTTGATCAGTGTGTCGGATGCACAACAGAAGGTCTCCAAAGTGTGCTCACATCTGTGAAGATTGGCCTCCTGGCCATCTAAGTACAAGGATGAGTCATCGGCGAACTCAGCATCCAGTAGCTCATCTCCCCGAATAGGGAGTGCTAAGCCTCGTAAACCAACCTGCTGAGACACCAAAAATCTGCTCATCGCCTCCGCATAGAACAGAAAGAGAAAGGGGGCAAGAGGACAACCTTGTCTGACCGAGCGTGTGAGCATGAAACTCTCACCTCTCCCTCCTGCCAAAAGCACCTGACTGTGAGCCTGTCTGTACAAAGCTGACACCCCTCTGATCCAAGCATCTGAGAAGCCCATCCTGCGTAGAGTGCCCTCTAGAAATTCCCAGTCAACTCTGTCGTATGCCTTCTCAAAATCGAGAAGAAGAATCACAAGGTCCTCACCACGGAGCTATGCCAGGGCAGAAGCCTCCCAGAAAGTAAAGTTATTGTCATGGATACTGCGTTCCTTGACAAAACCTGTATGAGTCCCATGTATAAGGCTCTCTGAAAGTGGCTGAATCCTCAAACTCAGAGCTTTGGCAAGAATTTTGTAGGCTGAGTTGAGGATGGTGATGGGGCGCCACTGTTGAATCTCATCCAAGGAGCCACTTTCCTTGGGAATGAGGTAGATCAGGCCCTCACTCATGCTGTCAGGCATCACTCCTGTGTGCAAAATGTACTGAAAAGCACTACAAAGATCTCGGCCAAGCAGATCCCAGTACTCGAAGAAAAAGCTGGGAGTCAATCCATCCTCACCTGGACAACTACCACGAGGGAGGGCCCTAAGAGCCGTGTGCAGCTCCTCAAGCTGAAGTGGCATCTCAAGCCTCTGGCGCATTTCCTCTGTCACAAGACATGGCATCTGTGCCCAAACCTGCTCCCTGCATGTATCCTGCCGCTCTGACTGAGGCTCAACCGACAGTAACGCACGGTAAAAGTCAGTAGCAACTGCACGCATATCCTCGGGCTCACAAGCAACTGACCCATCGTGCCTCCTCAACTGAATGACCTTGGCATGCGAGTGCCGAGGTCCCACTGTCTCAAAAAAAGCACGAGTCACTCTGTCACCCAACTGAGTCCACTGAGATGCCTATCGGTAAAAGGCAAACTCATGACGCCTGTGCTCTATGCTAGCAAGCTCCTGTGGAGCCTGCTGTAACTGCTCCTCCAACCATGGACTGTCTGGATGTTGCTCCTCTAACCATGGACTGTCTGGATGCTGCTCCTGCATCCTCTGTAGTGAAGCAATGCCTCGTCTGAGACGCTGCTCCACCTCTCTCGCTGCAGCCCGACGAGCCAGAGACTCCTGTAGAAAAAAGTGGCTAAGCTGAGCTAGGCTTGAGGCCACTCTATCTGCGGGTGAAACCTGGCTGTCCATGCCCTCTGTCCAGAGAGCCTCTACCCTCTCTCTGAGTGCTGAGTCCAACAAGACCCTCTCTGGGATGCGAAGCATCCTGCTCCCACTCCTATGCCTGTCTGCCACTGTGAGGATCACTGATACATGGTCCGAGAAGGATGTCCACGCCAGGATGCCCACTGATCCCCCCAAGTCACTGAAGTGGTCACTATTGTAGAAGCGATCTATCCGCCGTGATAGATTCACTCCTCCCACTCTGCGGTCCGATCTAGAGAAGGCAAGACTGTCTGGGGGCCTCACAAAACCAGAGTGCTCCCATGTATTCGAGACCCTCAAAGTCATACACAACCTCTCCCAAGCTGCCAACTTGACTCTATGCATAGTAGCATGGTTGGTACCAATCCTGTCAGAAGGGTCCTCCAACATGTTGAAGTCCCCTCCTATACACCAATGATCGACCTACGGCAAAGACTCAACAATCTGAGACCAAAACTCTGCACGAGCACTCGCCACAGTGGGCGCATAGATGTTTAGGAAGCCCACAAGGCCACCCTGAACCTCCATAGTAATCCACTGAGCCCTGCCTGGCACAATAATCCCTCTGTCCACAATGGCCTATTGCAATGAGTCCGCAATAGTCATATATACCCCACCCTGGATGCCTCCAGGTCCAAAAGCAGCTGACCAAAAGGTATCATATCATCCACACAAAATCTGACCACATCACCGAATGCGTCTCACACAGATGGTGCTCCTGAACCATAAGGAGATCAATATCTCCTCCCACAAGGCAACGTTGAAGCTCCTGACACAATCGGTCCCACTATCGCTGAAACTGGGGCCCACCTAGTCCCTGCACGTTCCATGAGACAATCCTCATGGGGAACGAGAGAGAACAAATGCCGCCGCAGGAGTAAGACGGGCTATCTTCGAGGCTGGCTTGTATGGGGAGTAATCCGCATCCGAGCGTCCTCTAGATAGGCGTGACTGCAGTGAGTGCCTAGCCCAAGCCCAAGCAGAGCGAGCCGTGCGTAAAGCAACCTCCTCTGTCTAGGAGTCCTCATGAATGTATACATAGCAAGGCAAACACTGCGTATCAACAAATAAGTACACCACAATGTGCCTACATCCTGTTGAGTCTGGGGGTGTCACCGCAAACTTGGCCAATGGCCACAAAGTTTGCAGCATATCTGTAACTCCAAGTTCTCCCATGTGGTGAGAGAACTCTAGGATCTGTGTATGCAACCATCCCACCACTGAGTCGAGGGACCACTCTGTCTCAGCCCTACCATAGAGGGGGAAGGAGAAACCAACTGTTGAGTCCAAGGCCTCTGTCCCCCTAGCGGCGAGGAACAAAACATGGACCCTGAAGCAGGCTGCCTCATGGTCTGCTGCGAAATCGTCGAGAAAATGAGTGAAAGTCGAAGAAGTCCCAGCGGCATCGGATGTCAATGCTCGTCAGACCACGAGGGATAGCTGCAAGGGAAGACGTCTAAATCTCCAAAGGGGGCTGCAAGAAGGGCTGACCCTCTCTTGCTAGGCGACTCGTGGCAAAGGCGCTGCCAAGAGATCTCCTAGCCGCCGGAGAGGGACCTGTCCACTGAGTCAAATGTGAAACTGGAGTAGGAGGGGGGGAGAAGGAGCTGGGGGAAGCGGAGGAGAAGAGGGGCGGGATGGGGCGACAGAGGTAGAAGGGCGAGGTGGAGAGGCGACGGGAGCAGAAGGCGGGGGGGAGGATGAGAAAGAGGGGGGGAACTCTGGGGGGGAGCGGCCGTCGAGGGTGAAGCGGAGGTGGGGGCTGGCGCAGGGATCTCCTCCTGCTCAAGAGGACCAAAGCGGTTCCCTGTGGGAACCCACTGCTGCTGAGTAGGCACCTGAGGGCCACTCTAAGTACCAGGCTGACGTTGTGGCCCCTAACATCGTCGGCCACGGGCCTGCTGCCGCCCCTCCTCCGCTGGAGCCCCAGGCTCGGAGGGTGGCTCTGTATGTGTGCGCTGTGCCGCTGACTGTGGCTGCGGGCTAGCCCTGTCAGGTTGGGGCTGAGGCTAAGGCTATGGTGCAGGTCGCGGCCTCCTCCGTGGACAGGCCTTTGCTAGATGGCCCATCTGTCGAAAAATGAAGCACTGGTTCGGGAGGCCCCAGTACTCCACACTCTGTCTAAACCAACCCCCACTCACCCGAGGTAGAAGGATAACCTTCGGGAGCGTGTGGGTATCTCTGACCAAAACTTGAACTGAGAGGATGCCTGCCGCCTTGGCAGCTACTGATGCTGCCGTACGAGGTGTCTCCAGGACAGTCCCAATGACGGAGCCGATCCTAGAAAGAAGTGGTAAGTACTATCTTTGTAAACCCGGAAAGCAGACTGAGATGGGGATGTCTGCCTCCTCTACTAGAACATCCGAAGCCGGGTCAAAACCATGTCGCCACCACTGTCGAAAGTGGGCGCGTGATGCTCGGATGGCCAATGGACTCATAGCTATGACCTTGGACGCCGTCTCGGAGGTCTCAAACTCGATCTGATAGTAACCCCGTCCGAGAATCTGGACATCCAAGATCTTGCCCACCTCTGCAAGAAGGCGGGCCTTGAGAAGGTCTCGCAGCTCTCCTCTGCTAGGTCGGGTACCGAGAACCTTGCAGATGACCGAAGTCGCCTGCAAGCACTCTACCTCTACGGCTAGGCTCGCTTGCTCTGAAGGTAAAAGAGCAAGTCGAATGGTGGGCTCAGCGGGGTCGAGCGAGGGGGCTTCGGGCGATTCCCTCTGTGGCGGAGCTGGAGCCTCCATCTATGTCTACTGCTGTGTCGGAGAAGTGGATATAAAGATAACGCTGCAAGCGACCTTGATGAGCACTTCCAAGGAGGAGTACTGCCAATGCCGGCTGAAGGATACCTTCGGGAAGAAAGGCAGAAAAACAAAGGAGGCCGCGGGGGGGGGGGGGGCGTAATGCAGATTGGGCTGGGATAAGGCGGCGGGCACGGTAGGGAGGGACAACGCGCTAGAGGGGCTGTGGGCTGGGATTGGGGGCCGTAGCAGGCCGGGGGGGGGGCGGGGCACGGGGCGGACAGGGGGGGAGGCCGCGCAGGAAGGCAGGCAGGGCGGGCTGCGCAGGGTAGGCTACGCAAGGGGGGCAGGGGCGGAGGTGCAACGCAAGGGCAGGGAGGAGGAATGGGAATGGCGAGGAAGGGAGAAGGGGAAGGGGGGGGGGGGGGCAGCAGTAGCGAGCCCAGAAAAGATCAGATTGCCGCCATAGTTATATCCAGCATTGTAAGGCTCTTCTTTTAGTTAATCAATCAATAGCATAGCGTGTTTCTTTTTGGGGTGGGTGGACTCTCTCTTTCTCTCTTTTCTCTCTTTTACGTTCTCTCTCGCCATGGCTTGCAGTTGACTCCATCCTCCCTAGACTCAAAGCTCAACACTAGTATCAGAGCACGAGGATCTTGGAAGCCTCGACTCGAAACACTGCTGTGGGAACCGGGGATTGAAAGGGGAAAGCCAGTGCGTTGACCTGCATCAAACTACTCAGAACCGGCATCAAACATATTGCCTTGATTTGAGAAGCACTTTTTGACAGTGTAGCTCCTACTATTTCCGCCTCCTCAGCCGATGGCAAGTGCAATTTCTTCATCCACGCCGTCGTCGGGACTGTCTGCAATAGAGCTCGTTTATTCTTGTGTTCATACTTTATTTAAAGAGGTCACCTTAATTCCCTTATTTGGTCTTAGGCCTCTAAGAAAGTGGGCATTCACAACATTCACACCCTCGATTATTCCATGATTACACCTTCTGTGCTCGGTGCTCAATAGCATATTGGCTAGTGATTTTGAAGGCATCTTTTCAAGCTCAGAAACAATAAATTACAGTAGCCAAGTCATAAAGCATCAACACACACTTTTTGGGACATACTACTTGCTTCGGAAGTTGATTGGCTTGGGAATTCTTCCACAGGCTGAATCTTGCCAAACCCTTCATCTTCTAAAGAAAGTTTCTGCAGTATCTCAATATGCAACCAACGCACCTGCCACAACTCGTGAAAAACTAGTACTCCATGGACGCAAGTATGCTTATGTTCATAGCCAATCAAGAGTATGGTTCAAAGAACATTCTTACCAAGCAAGAACAACCATTGGCTGGATTGTCAGCTATGAAACAAGAAGGTCCATGCTATGAATGTGGAGAGGTGACCATTGGGCACGAGGTTGTCCAAACAAGGGCCCACAAAGTGTATGATTTGCTGTTGGGCAATGATATACATATATCTCCTACACCATCTATGTCACATGTTGAACCATCAATGAGTCACATACACCAAGTCTCCTACTAGAAAAATTACTAAACCACTCGCGACATGGTGTGATGTGGAAAGCAGCACCGCCATCTAGTAACCACTTTGGATAAAGTGTGGTATCCATAAACATATATGCAAGAGATATACTTGAGGCAAGCATGACATCGCCATCGTTGGCATATACCACCACTACAATTGCCTCTCTAACATGTGTCAAAGCCGCATTTGCATCTCGCATACCTCTCTTCTACTACCTCATACATTTAAGCCAACTCCTTTAATGTGCCTTGTGTGACCACAATGCCAATATCTCAAGTGCCCACATGAACAAGACCGCTATCTCACATGAGCCATTATCATGGACTCAAAACTATCACAACATATCAGTTGGCATAAGTGAATGTCAAACTAAGAGATCAACTCGACCACTATCACCAAAACAATGACAAATCTATCAAGTACGGAGCATGATTTACCCCTTGTAATTTTCTGTATTAAAAATGCACATTTGTAAGGCCCCCGTTATGTTGAGAAGCCATCATGCGTGAAGAAAAATCACTCGTCGAAAACCAAAAATTTCACGGCCAGCAGTCCAGAGCTTTGCTGGAGACTAACTTCGTTGGAATGTTCCTTTTTGTCGGAATATTATGACCGGATGGCGGCCGATCATTTGGCCGGTGGCCGGTGGTCAATGGCAGGTTGCCCATGGTCGAATTCAATGACCGGTGGCCGATTTCTAAGGCGGACTTGTATTCTCAAGGGCGGTCACACATGGGGCGATTGAAGGGTCCAATTTGGACTTGCCTACACAAGGGCGGCTACACACGACTGCCTCTCATGAGAGAGGGCAGCCCTTTTTGCTTATAAAAGGAGGCCATTTCTACACACATTTGGAAGTGTGAAGTTGATGCAACAAGGTGGGTGTGAGGTGGTGAGAGTGAAGCAAGGCGGGAGCTCTATCAAGGGTATAATCCCTTTGTAACCTACTTCTCGTTTGAAGTACTAAAGCCATTGAGTGGCTGCTTTCCTGTGGATGTAGCCCACATTGGGTGAACCATGTATATCGTGTGCGCTCTCTCTCTCTCTCTCTCTCTCTCTCTCTCTCTCTCTCTCTCTCTCTCTCTCTCATCTCTCTGTGTGAAAATTTGTCTCTCTCCATCAAGTAAGCTACTCAAATATCTATTTAGCTACGTCCTATTTCCTAACAACTGGTATCAGAGCAAGGTTTTCTCGTAGCTAAAGTATCTCAAGGAAAGGATTCCTTGAATTGAGTGGGAGTAATGGCGGAGAAAGGGAAGCTCAAGATCGAAAAGTTCAATGGCAAAAACTACCAACATTGGAAGATGAAGATTAAAGATTATCTCTACCAGAAGGACCTTTATTTTCACTAGGCGGTCTTGCAAAGAAGCCCGCACAATGGCAGATGAGGCATGGATTGTCCTTAACCGAAAGGCATTAGGAACAATCCGGCTAAGCTTGGCGTCAACGGTGGCCTTCAACGTTTCGGAGATGAAGACCACGGAAGACTTGATGAAGTCACTTGACGCCCTCTACAAGAAACCATCGGCATCCAATAAGGTATTTCTCATGAAGCACTTGTTCAATCTAAAGATGGCAAAGAATGGTTCAGTTTTGCAGAACACCTCGATCGGTGAAAATCAATTTCGATGACGAAGTGCGAGCTCTCCTTATACTATCTCTCTATCGGATAGTTGCAAACAACCTTGTAATGGTTGTAACTAACTCTATCTCTAGCACAAATACTCTTAAGTTTGATGACGTTGTGGGTCTTCTCCTAAGCAAGAAAATGCGAAGGAGAAGCACAGGTGAATCATCAAGTGTTGCACTGTCATTGGAAACAAGAAGAAGGCCTAAGGAGAGGTTCAAAAACCAAAAGGGTCGTGGTCGCTCAAGACGGAGCAAGTCACGCACAAAGTCAGTTCTTGAATGTTGGAACTGCGGCAAGAAGGGCCACATCAAGAAGGATTGTTGGTCCAAGAAGAAGAAGGAGTCAGAGTATCAAGACAACAAGCCAACAAGCCAACATTGGAGGCCAATGTGGCAGGTAAAGTAGAGCAAGACGCTCTAATTCTCTCTTTAGACAATGTGTCTAATTCTTGAATAGTAGATTTCGAGGCTTCATTCCATGCGACACCACACAAGCAGCATTTCCAAGATTGCACCAAAGGCAATCTTTGGTATGTATACTTGGGAGATGATGAAGCTTGTGAAATTGTCAGTAAAGGTACAGTTTGTGTCAAAACTGCTAACGAAAATAAATAGAAACTTAAAGATGTTAGGCATGTTCCTTCTCTTTGCAAGAATTTAATCTCTACAGGACAATTAGACGATGAAGGTCACAACATTGCAAACAAACGGTGGAAGATCTCAAAGGGATCAAAGGAGAAAAGGTTGGCACACTTTACTTGTGTACTGTCAGCACGCAATCTTCAACTTGTACAATAGCTACAGAAGTCGACAGTGCGGTGTGGCATACCGGGCTTGGGCATATGAGTGTCAAAGGAATGCAAATCCTTCAATCAAGAAGCTTCTACCAGGTTTGAAAGAAGTAAACTTAGAGTTCTGTGAAGATTGTGTTTATGGTAAACAAAAGAGGGTAAAATTTCAAAAATCAAGAAATGAATGAAAAATTACCCTATGCCATCTGTGAGAGAAACAATAATATTTGAAAATGCCTTCCTCTTGCGCAATTCAAATGATTTTCTTTACTTAGGGGTGTATAAGGACAATAACAAGCTAAAGGATGGGTTTTCACAAGAAATGCATTATATGCTCATGGGATGGAAAACAAGTAGAAACTTTTAAGTAAATGATTGGCTTTTCATATCGTCATTGTGGACAGAGGTCTTCCTCTGTCCTATGGGCGGCCTCGTCTAAACCCACCTTTTTTTTGTTCTTTGAGGTAAGTAGAAAATTGAAATATTAAAAAAAAAGAAGGAAAAATACAAGCAAAGGCACCCAGATTCGGGGTGTGGGGATAGAGCACAATTTAAAAAGCACATGATACCATAGTTTCTGGTATTTCTTTGGACCTCAATTAGTTGAATATCTCCAATAGTGTTTATAAGCTTTGAAGCAATTTCACAAGTTCAAGCTTGTCAAAAAACAAAAGAGTTACCACATATCCATACATGCTACATATAAATACTTCTCCACACATTTCATAGAAGAATGTCCATATCCTTACAAATTCCTAGCACAATTTCTTGACCAGAGAAGTCCTTCATGTGTACAAATCTGCAAGTGTCCGAAGTGCTTTTAATAGAACTTGCATGAATGGGAATAAGTGAGTCACTGATTCATCTTCCAACCTACATCTTGGGCATATCCGATCACTTTTCCCTATTCTTCTAGCCTTTTGTCCACACCCCCTAATGCATGATCAACCAAAGCAAGGAAGGTGCTATGCTTGGAGCCTGGGGGACGCTGATGATACTTTAAACCTATATGCCCATTGTTTACAGCTCCAATTAACCTTCCACTTCTTGTTCAGGGTTTGGTTGAGGGAGTTATTTAGAAGGCCCTGGTTTGTCAACTGCAAATAGACGTTTTGTGCAACCTTACTAATAAGGCACTGCACATTCTGGGTAGAGTCCATCCAAGAGTGATCCCTATAGACATCCATGCAGGAGTGAACCCACCGATATTGACGGGCTTCAAGAGCTTGATTAATGCAAGGGCTTGTGGGACTAGACTCCAAATTCAAGATTTCCAGAATAAATAGCATAGATTTTGAGTGGGGTTTATCCATTATAGTAAGCCAATCGCAAGCAAGCATTTTCAGGAGCGTTGCTAAGGAGCAGTAAAAACCAAAATTTTCAAAGGTTAGGAGCTGTACCTACTCTCCTCTTTATTTTTATGTGACCAAAAGTCCCTCTTCTTGTCAGGACCTAGAGAAAGAGACGCTGCCAAGAGAGAGAAGAGAGGGGGATAGGCTATAAGGAAGAGAGAGAACGGACACAAAGCAGATGCTTTAGAGAGAGAGAGAAACAAAAGGTAGCTGAAGAAGATAGTGATGAGAAGGAAAACGCTCTCCGCCTCCTTCACACTAGGTGCCTATGCAGCAAAAGGCTTGTAAGGAGGCTGCCATTGATTTCTACCTTTCACACATTCTCAATCTCTCTCTCTCTCTCTCTCTCTCTCTCTCTCTCTCACACACACAGTGCACACACCGCCCATGCTACCCATCTTGTCACACCAGGCTACTTCCTCTTTCAAATCGAACAGAGAGAAATGATGGGAGTCGGTTTGTGCATGTGAGAGGAGATTGGAGAGAAAGGGGAGAGAGAGACTCTGAGAAAGAGAGAGGATCGCATCGTTGCTCTGTAGCCACATATCGCCCCCTCTGGCTCGTTGTCTCTTAGAGAGAGAGCCATGCATGTTTTCTTCCTTTTGAGAGAGAGTGAGAGAGTGTGTGTGAGAGAGAGAGAGAGGGCCGAGGCCCATTTGAAGTGAAGCTCTTTTGAGAGAGAGAGAGAGAGAGAGAGGGGGTGGGAGAGAGAGATACTTCCTCTTCGTATAAAAGCATCTGCAGAGCACAGCAAGATTCTATTGCGCGCAGAGAGAGAGAGAGAGAGAGGGTCAGGGCTAGAAAAAAACATTTTTCCTAATCGAAGAAAATAAGGGCAAACTTGAAATTCTCCCGGTTTTTAGGTCAAAACTTGAAGCTTTTGCCGGTAATTACACTAAAACTTTCCCGGTTTTCTTCAAGGCCAACTCAAAATCTAACCGAGATTTTAGGATTTCGGCCGGTTAAAATACACTGGACCCCGGTTTTTTTCTAACCCTGGAGAGGGTGTTCCGGAACTTCTTTTATTTGAGCAAGAGAGAGACTGTAAAGCCCTCTACGGCCTACGTCCTTAGGCTCGCTAAGAGAGAGAGAGAGAGAGAGAGAGAGAGAGATATAGGACCCCAATTTACGCCTGAAAGATACAGAGGCTCCTAATTTAGGCCGACACGCAGAGGGAGAGAGAGAGAGAGAGAGAGAGAGAGAGATGGCAGTTCCGTGTTAGCCCCCCCCCCCCCCCCCCCCCAAAGGAAAACATACACACACAACAATCCAAGCTACATTTCTACTGTCAAGGGGATATGGAAGGAGGAGGGAGGAAGCGGGAAATGGACTCGCAAGGCGTTGCCCAGAAGCTATCCCCAGCAAGCGAGACCACCGTCTATGTCGACAGCGATCAAGACCCGTCTGAAAGAACCCCTGTTTTTGTTGCCCGCGAGACGGCAATGCAGGCACTTAACACTATTGTTCAGGTGCACTTTGAGAAGACACTTGAGAAGAAGAGGTCTGTAGATCTGCAAAAGAAAGAGCTATGGAAGCTCTTCCAGTTCTTCTTCTTGTTCTTGGCAGTGCTCTTTGGAGCCGTGGTGCAGTCGACGCGCCTCCAATGCAGGCATGCCTGGATGCCCATCCTACTATGTGGGCTTGGTCATGGAATCTTCTATGTGTCTATGGCCCAAACTTTGAGGTGCATCAATGGGTTTAAGTACCAGAGGAGATGCCATAAGCTCACTCTTGGCCTCGCGACAGAGAAGCTGAAGAGATTGAAGGTTAGCTCGGGGGAGAACGTACCGGAGGATGAGTTCGAAGTGAGGTATCAGGAGCCAGGTGAATCCTACTTCAACAAATTCAAGAGAAAGTGGGCTCTTTTCTTTGCCTTCCTTCTCATCACGTTCTTGTCAATGGTGGCTACTATGGTCTCTCTACTGTGCGCATAGATTGGCAATTTGCTCGGCTCGGATACACCGCAACATCTCACGATGTGCAAATGGCTGCGCTTAATGCTAGAACCAGCTATGTCCATCTGTATTCCCAACACAATTAGCTTGGGAGAGTAGGGTGTGCATCATGCACATGCTACTCGCCACTTTCAAGAGAAATGTCATTGCATGCTGCACGTCTGCTGTAGCATCTCTCATCATTACACATGACCAACACTGGACACTTTTGGGGAAGTCCATCTTTTTGTGGTACATCATTTGAGCTTGTTTTGGAGGTACTGCTGCTCTCCTGAATAGGAGGTTTGTCAATTCACTTAGGTTGATGGTCATGGGTGGTTTTGAGAAGTTGTAATTCCACATTGCAAGCTGAGAATAAAGTCTGCACACAGCTTCAATGGTCGACAATAGGCCGATCTATGGGAGTGATTATGTCTGCTTAATGCATGTGCTGGAGAGAGAGAGAGAGAGAGAGAGAGAGAGTTACAAAATACATTTGTCACTTAGGATTGTTAGTGTTTGACCTCATCTCTGTTTCCCACGGGCATGCGTCCACACTATCTCACATGGGCATGCTCAAATGGGCGACGGCTGAGGTGATCTGGGCCATCGGATGCGCACTTGGTAAATTCGGGAAGAAAAGTAAATTCGGACAGGCTTGTATATTCGGGTCGATACGCACCCATGTCTCAAATCCCCAACCTCCCCACCACGAGCTATGTGCACTAACCACTACACCCTCATGTGTACGTTGAAATATAGGCGATTCGAGTATGTCATATCCGATTTGTAAATTCGGGGCAACCTCAGATCTGACGGTCCATAATTGTCGCGCGTCGCTTTTTCCTCCTCCATTGATCCCATTTGACCATGCCCGTGTGATATAGTGATGAGGGCGAGCATGGGTGGGAAAGAATCAAGGCCGAGCGCGATTTTGGGAGACGCAGCCATAGTTTTGGTTCAAAGTTCAAACCCAGCCATTGTCCCATCAAAGAGACTTTGCATTTTCTTAATGGATGTGACTTGATGGATGTGTGTACAGTATCTGTAGTCAACTACTATGGTGGAGCCTCTTAACAAGCTGGGGGACCCAAGTTTTTACAGATTTTGGGTAGGAGGAGACTAGACTGTAAGGCGCGGTGCAATGAGGGCATTTTCCTTGTGCATATTTCCTCTCAAATTATGTTGCTTACTTGGGGAAAGCACTTGTCATGAGCAAATGGTTGGGTGAAGTGATTTCCATTTACACACTATTGTTTATCATGTTAGATGCTTGTAGAGCTCCTTGATTTCTCAGTGTTCTCAGTGTGAAGTAGTCTAATTTAATATCCAGTACCTCCAAACGCAAATACCTGATAGATGTCATAGAAGACTTCTTTTGTACTTGGTAAGTGTAGAGTGTACTTGGTAAGTGTAGAGTGTAAGTTCATGCATGGGAAGCATGTTGAATGTCACCTTCCAAGTGCTTCTTGGGCAATAGTCGCGCTAGACACAGTTATCAATTGCTTTTGTTCACAACTATGACTCCTAGTTGGTTGCTACGAGTTCTCTCCGTTGTTCCCATCATGAGGTGCATCAATTAGGTGGCCATGGTGATGCCTACGTGTGGCTCTTGCTCGATGGTACGCGGCCCTTGCTTGACCATGTAACATGGATAATATTTGGAAGGGATAAACACCTTCCCCGATGGACCCTCTGGTGTGTCAATAGAAAAGAAAAAAAGAAAAACTCACACCAATGATTTGTCACATCTAACTATGTAATTTCTTGCAATGACATAGTTACACTAATGAGTGCTCGTGTGGGCATAATCTAAGACACACTAAATGTGATACATGACCAATACTTGGCTCAAGGGTGCTTGGTTGAAGTTGGTTTAAGGTTATGTGATAAGAAGGATAGGATGTCACCTACTATAGTAAGAATCCGAAAAGTGTGAATGGTGAACGTGAAGGTTGGAACATAAGGCGAAGTGGAAACCTTGGAGGTTAAGGTGAATGGCAACAAAGATTGTATAAAATAGGGGCAAGAACTTATGTTTATGGTATTAGCTGTGGTGAGTAGTATCAAGGATGCATGACCAAAAAGAAAACAATATGTATGTTCATTTAAATAAAATAGTACGCATTTGTTTTATGCATAAGCTATAATCCTTGATTTGCATTTTTAGCGTCGAATCACATGACATATGATACATTATAAGAACTAGTACTACCGACAGCCTTCAGCCGGCTCTCTCTTCGAAGTTCGTGCAATCTCTCTCAGCACGCTGAGCGCATAGGCTGCATGGCACATTGCCAGAGCTTGTGAGATTGAGGAGCTTACGCCACATGTTTGGGGGAGGGGGTTGGCGTCCCTCCCCCTTTCATAATAGTATAGATAGATAGGTCCACTAATGTTTTATATGAGTAAAATTTAGGTGGTGTAAAGATAGTGTAATGATTGTACATTTAGGAAACTCAGATTACATCTGGGTACTCAGATCTCCAACGCAAACAAGACAAGAGCTAGTCTAGCCCAAACAAGCTAATATCTAGATCATACTCCACAATTCAATGACACCATGTTGCCCCTCGTTCAATGCATTAATTCATTCTAGATCATTTATGAATCATTAATTCACAAAAATCCTTTTAGGCATATTAAACTCGTTGTTTAATCTTCTAGTGATCTCCCTTTTAAAGTAAAACACTAAGCTTTTATCAGCTATATCTTGTGAACACTGCCATGGCAATATGTCATGCCTAACTACAAGTCCAATTATTGAGAAGACTCCAGAATAACACCACCATCAAAATGCATTAGGTATCCCTACTTCACAATGGAGGACTCAAAACACCTGTGGACCACCTATGACTAGTTGATTCTATCTTGTGTGAATATATGGTCGTGGTATGAAAAATTATCCTCTCTCTCTCTCTCTCTCTCTCTCTCTCTCTCTCTCACACACACACACACACACACACACACACACTTTTTTTCATAAATCGATTGATTAATTTACTAGTGGGAAACCTCAAAGCGAGGAAAACCCACCGAAAAGATCATATACAAGGGGAGGAGCACAGAACTCCTCATCTGTAGAGCGTAACTAAAAACATTCATATGAAAGCTGATGCATCTCCAAGGTGATATCACCAGCTTCCAAAGCAAACCGTAACGATTGCCTAAGAGAAAGCCTGAAGAGAGGGAATGGATCCGTATGAGTACGATGAAACATGTAAGCATTACGCTGACTCCACACGGTCCAGAAAGCCGAGTATCTGACCCACATGAAGAAGACCGCAAAATGCTGTAACGTCGGTTCTCTCTCTCACACACACACACACATCAGGTCTAGACTTGTGAGATAGATCTTTGAGGTCTCTTGGGAATACTCCTACAATTCAAAATATCTCCTCTCCACATTTACATATCGGCATGAATCTCGCTTACACTATTAATCACTTACAAGGCTCAAACACGACATGTGAACTTGTGCCAAAAGGAAGTACATGCATGAGTGGCCACAACATTTGCTAGAAGCCACAAGAGACGTCAATATTCTGCAAATGTTGATGCACATTAATTAGGAGGATGAAGAAGACATGGACACCCTCCTAGTGTGAACCCCTCCACAGCTGCTTCTTTACGTAAGACATGCACTGTCTGCCCACTATGTATGACCCTTAGTCCCCATGATACTCTTGCTTTTGTATAAATTCCTTTACCCCTTCCTTGGATACTTCGATGTAACATTTTCTCTCTCTTAATATAACTTACTAACACTTATGGTTTTTTTAAAAAGAGAATCTTTCTCATGTTTCAAGGCTCATTCATCATCACAATCAGAATACAAAAGAAGCCCACAGTACCACAAACTTGGAATCCTTTGAAATGGTATGCACAAACACATAGCTAACAATGGTAGTCACCATCTGTCTTGAGACAAGTGCAGTAGTCTGATTCTGCATTCCTGCATTGCTTGGAAAGGGAACACAAGATGCAAATTCCAAAGAGAGAGAGAGAGAGAGAGAGAGAGAGAGAGAGTAGATTTACAAAAAAAAAGTGTGTGTGTGTGTGTGGGGGTGTGAGATTAATTCTGTCCATGCTACAAGGCAATCTGCACAAATGCCACCGCTCAGAGATTGAAACATTCTCTGGCTCATATGGGTAAAATCCCAAGGAACTTTAAACTACAAAATTTGCAATCCTCGGTAAGAGATTCCGTTCCTAGACATAGTATCCCGTGAGAGTAAAGCCTCTCCCAATAATCTCACCGACACAAAACCAAGCATAGCATTCAGCCGTGAACAAGGCAGCTACTCCAAGCTCTTCTATCTTCAAATCGTGCCTATTTTTTATCTTCTGCTTCAAAAAGTCTAGCTCTTTCCAAAACAGATCATAGCGCTGTGGCAAGCTGACGTCAGAATGCAAATAAGAAATTGAGCCAGAAACCTTTGCAAAAACATCAGAGATGCAATGCTCAAGCCATATTTACCAATCATGCATATACAATAATTTCATCAACAGAAACATGTACCTCCTTCTAAGAAACTTCTTACAAATGATACAACATGCCCAGAATACATATACCTTCATAAGGTCAGAACTTATGAATTATAACAGAGGCTAAAACTCTCACAAAAATACAAAGGAAAGGCACAAATGAAAATGGATAAACAAGCAAAATCAAATCACTTTATTTGATTCTAAACAAAACATAGATAAAAATAAACCATTATTGACTTGATCATGCTTTTAGAAAAGGCTTAGGCAAAATAAGTTAGAGAAGCTTACTTGACTAAAACTTTGAACAAGCACTCAACTTTAAACAAGGGAAAATTACCAAAATACCCCTCAAATCTCAAAAATTCCCAATATACCCACATCATTTTGGGATGGATTTGCCCCGATTTTTGCATAGTCTAATGTTTATGACAATGGAGATCTATCTTTGAGCATCTTAGACAAAATTATTCACCATGAGCTCACAAATAGAGGCATCTATGTTCAAAAATGATGAACAATTTCATCTGAAGAGGCCTCAATACCATCTAAAATCCTAGTTCTATCATCTTCTATTGAGAAGGACCAATCTTCCTACAAAGAGAAAATTGTTTTTAGAGATGTTTGTGAGGTTGATTAGGGGAATTTTGGGAATTTCTGTAAGATTGAAGGGCATTTTGGGAAACTTTAGCCAAATATGAAGGGTAAATTGGGAATTTTCGAAATTTGAGGGGTATTTTGGGAATTTCCACAGATTTGTGAGAGTGCGCGTGTGTGTGAGAGAGAGAGAGAGAGAGAGAGAGAGAGAGAGAGAGAGACCACAAACGCAAGATATGGTGAAGAGGGGGCGATCAGCCCCCCTTGACTACCATGAGTAGAAGACCTTGTCTATACAATCAGATGTGTGTGGAAGTGGGTACCCCCCTGCCCCCATAAATAGGTGCCCAAGGGGAGGTAGAGCAAGGCCCGATAAAGAACGACCCAACAGAAAAATGTTACATGGAAATATATATGGACGCCCAGACAAAAGTGGACGGCCGGTCCCAAACTCAAGCGGCCGGACCAGGTACAACCTAGACTATGGGTGGCCAGCCTGGAGACATACTAGCCGTACAAGTATGCCCTAGACCTTTGAAGCAACAGATTGGTGTAAGTCTAACAAGATTACAGGAGTATTTTGGTAATTTTCCCTTTAAACAATCACAACAAGGATATGGTAGCACATAGACTTACTCTTAGAATTTAGCCTCCACACAACAACACAAACAAAAGACAAAAAAATGAGTTCTTATGTAAGGTGCAGCAGAAGTGAATGTTGAACTTTGCTCAAGATGAGTGCTCCGAACTGTGCTCAAGGTTTCTTTTACTTACGGAAGGGAGAGCCTTCCGTTCCTTTAGTGAGAGAGTGCAATGGACACAAACAAAGTGATGAACACTGTGAATGAAGGTGCATGAGACTGAGAGATAGAGAGAGAAGAATACGACACCAAAATGTTGTCAAACCCTCCTCCCAAGGCCCCACTCTCTATGGCGAGAGTGGTCTACTATTGATTGCACAAATCTCTACAATGCTTTGGACTTGCCGACGATGTCGGCGACGATGAGGACGACGACGAGACGAGCTGAAATCTGAAAATGCTAATGGCTGAAATTTGCAAATCTTTATCTGCTGAATTCTGACTCTATGTCGATGGCGACGGTGCGACAATGAAGCACTAAAAACGCAGATGCTGAAATCTGCGTTTTCCGAGCTGAAACTGCAAACTGCGAGGATCTGCTACAGGAAGGTGAGATCTGCGGGGTTCGGGACTTGCTTTGTAGTGTCTATGTGCTGAAAACTGAAAACGATGGTCTAGATCTAGGTTCTGTCGCGGTGAATCTGCAAAACGCTAAGCTTGCTTGCTGATCCAAAAACGCTAGGGTTGGTTCTGAGTTCTACTGCAAAAACGCTAGTGTTTCTACTGTTCTGCTACTACCGAGGCTGATCTGCAATGGAAAATGTCACAAAGTGATGACGTGGCGGACAGCAGAAACCCTAAAATTCCTGCAAACCCTAATTTCTACCAAAAACCCTAATTTCCGGAAATTGCGGAGGCGGATTATTAAAAAAAAAAACATCTTTTTTTTTTTTGGGGGGAAATTTTGAGCGACGCAAATCTCAGCTTTTCGCTTTGATTTGGGAGAAAGAAAGAGAAAAAGAGAACTTGCTTTTTACTGACTCTCATTGAGAGAGAGAGAGAATCTGCTTTTGCTTTGAAGCTTTTGGGGCTCTGCTTTTGGGCATCCTTGTAACCTTTAAATTAGTGGTGAGGGCCTCACTTCTCAGAGCATCTGGACGCAGAGTCTGAGAGTGAAACCCTAACCGCTCTCTTGTACTTTGATGATTGATTAATACAAAAAGAAATACCGAAAGGGGCGCCAGTCTGTGGGGCCAATATCTCTAGGCACGGAACTCCGCCGGGCCAGTGCAAATCTATTGTGATCTGTGAATTGTTTTGAAGTGGTTATTTGGTGCTGTCGCGGTTGATTCTTGACTTGGAGTGTCCAAGTCTGTTACAGAAAACGCCAAGGCTCTACTGTTAGGCTTCTGCTTGGCAAAAACGCTAGGTATGCTGACGGGGGGGGGGAGTGGTCTTTCTAAGAAGGTGCCTGTTGGATCTCTGGTCCCTGCTGCCTCTTTTGCCCAATTGTGCTAGCGCTGGGTTCTCTTATATACATGCATGGCTAAATTGCCCTACCCAATTCCCAACAAAAGTCACTTAAAAATAATAAGTGAAAAATGTTGAAAAAAGAGGGAAAATAGGTCTATGCACTGTAAAAATGCTCCTGATGGGTTCTGATGGAAATTTATGATCATGTTGTGTGCAACCAGAGGATATGTATCTACTCTAAGTGCCTGGTCATGCACGGTCTACGAACAGACTCACAAAAGTGCCAGAACACTTCCTAATCTAGCTGAACTGAACCCATGTCATGAAGTAGCTTGTCCACGTACACATAGGGTTAGATGTGCACGTGACATCCCCTCCTTTTCAAAGTGAGGTATTGGTACTGAACTGTATGGCGTCGAGGGAGATCGCCAACAGCGTCTGGAATCCTGGAAAGGACTCTTCGGCCCACTCTAATGCGTGGGTCATGCGATACTTGAACTTCATAAAGCTCTGCAATGCTTGCTTCTATGGGCCACACAGAAAGCGACACCCAAAGTCATCTGTGGCTCCTTCAATGCTTCAACTTCGTCTATAGTTATGCGTCTACCTTCTTCAAGAATCTCCAAGGATGAAAATTCCTGAAACCACTTCCAACACAAAAACATGAACATACCCATTCCATGTAAAGTGACGAAAAAACCGTGCATGCAATGTAGATGAACATAGAGACGGAGTGCCAAACCGTTTATCAAACACACGCAAACAATGGGGTCGAATCTCGACTTTCTGATCTTAATCGATTAACTGTGGCAAATCACAATGGAAATGACGATGCATTGTGTCATGCCAAGGAAGAGACATGGAATGTGAATTCCTTGAATGCAAACATTTCATCTTTTCATCAGTAATCTGCATACATCCGTGCTCATTCATGAGTGAATCGTGTTAATCGTACAATATGTCATGCCTAGGAAAAGGGATCACATAAGGACGGTGACTAAAATACAGGCAAGCATTACGAATGAAACACTCGAACAATGCATGCTGACTAATCATTCGAACACATAATACTTTCCTGTGAGAGATCTTTGGACCTCGACTTGAGAGCCAAGATCGGTTCTTCGTGATCCATCGAATCTGCAATGAGGTTAGCTTCACTAGAAAAAGTATCCACTAAATCATCATTCTTGTGAACAATCACAACTTCTTCCTGCAAATCATCATGCTCTTGAATAATCACATCTTGATCATGCTTATCATTATCACGCAAATCACGTGTGTCGTGCTTTGGAAAAGAAGAGACTGAGAGAGTCTCCTTTCCCGGATTCTTTTCAATCTTCGCCTACACATTAGAAAATGAGAGATGAAGAATAAAAAACTTGCTCTCCACGAATGACAAGGGGAGAGTCACTTTTGGCATTGAAAGTGAATGTATTTTCCGCCCAATCAATGAGAGGGTTATATAAGCTCACGAAACCATCGAATGCCCAAAAGCATATCACATCGTGAAAGAGGAGAGACTACAATTTTTTTGCGGAAGGACACTTGTTGAACAGTGAACAAAACATCAAGGTACTCTAGCGTGTGATGAGAGAGTCCATACCGAGAGAGAAGCCTGACACCTCGAAAGGAGATGTCTTGCTTACCTCCAAGCGGGCTCTTTCGAAAAGAGTCACTAATCAAATCATGCATACTAATTGGATCAAACAATATGACAAAAAGCTGACCCTTCACATGACCATAACACTTAATGAGAGACTCATCAATGGGATGATCATGAGAGACTTGGGTGACACTCGTATTCTCATTTACTGCATTGACAGAGGAAGTGGGTTCTGTGGGTTCTTTAGAGTCATTAGATTCAAGCTTAGAACATGTTCTTTTTATGTGACCCTTGATGTGACAATGAAAACGACGACCTTCCTTAGAATAAATGTTTTGCTCTTCCGACGTGATGTATCCTCCTAAAATTCCTTGTTCTGACTTTTCATCTGGAGTGAGCTTAGGAGTAGCAATTGTGTTAGCTTTACCCCCAAGTTCGTTTGGAGAGGTCTTTTCTGAGAGACTATTGGAAGATTGGTTAGAAGAATTACCATTCTTACCGTTCTGAGGGTTCTGAGAAGTCTGAGAGGTACTTGTGGAAGTCTTGTTTTCCTTAGGCTTTCCCTTGTTGTGCTTCATCTCCTGTGCGAGAGCAATCGCTACAGCCTTGTTGAGATCGATTGGGTCAAGGACTTCGACATCAAACCTGATATAGTCGTCCAACCCGGAAATGAAAGCCTCCTTGCGCTCATCATCCGATTTGTGTAATTGGGTGCCGAACTGCAAAAAAAAGATATAGCTGGTATACCATTTTGCTTGAGACCGTGCCAATCGTCTTTCAACCGTGCTAGGTATTGTGGGGGCATAAACCGCGCCTTGAGCTTGTCTTGGAAGTTGGCCCAATTGAAGGAAAGGGGCGTGCCTTCTTCGGCTTCCTCTAAGTGCGCGGTCAACTGTGCCTCTTGCCATGCGTGGTACCAATTAATGGCATCATCGGCAAGGTACATAGCTGCCGTCAAAACCTTGCTATTTCTTGTCTTCTTACTTGTCGCAAAATAAGCATTAAATTGATACAACCAAGAATGAATAATCGTAGCATCCATCTTACCATCATACTCAATAAACTTGATCTTCTATGTGACGGGGTTGTTGGAGTCCAAATCTCGGCTTGCACCACTTGATGAACTACCAACCTCATTGGCCGGCTCGGACTTCGAGGCGAGAACCTGTCGGACCAACTCTTGCATGCGTAGTTCTCTCTGTGCCTCACGCTCTACCTGTCTTTCTTCGACCGCCAAGCGACAAGCTACAGTATGACCAGGGTTCAGTTCAGACAAGTCAATCTAGAATAGGAAGTGATCTGGCACTTTTGTGAGTCTGTTAGCAGACCGTGCATGTCCAGACACTTAGATTAGATGCATATCCTCCGGTTGCACACAGCATGATCATCAGCATTCCCATCAAAATCCATTAGGGGAATTTTACAGTGCATTAAACCTATTTTTTCTATTTTTGACATTTTTCACTTATTTATTAAGTGACTTTTGTTGGAAACTAGGTAGGGCAATTTTGCTAAGATAATATATAAGCAACCTAGCACTAGCACTATCTGGCAGAAGAAGAAGCAGAGCATCAGGCACTCAGTGCAGCAAGCCTCTAGAGAACCTTCTCAAGCAAGACAAGAACCACCCCTCAGTCTGGCGTTTTTCCTCACCTCAGGCCAGCGTTTTCAGCCCTTGGAAACCTCAGTGTTAGGTGCAAGACAAGAACCTTCTCAAGCAAGACAAGAACCACCCCTCAGTCTGGCGTTTTTCCTCACCTCACGCCAGCGTTTTCAGCCCTTGGAAACCTCAGTGTTAGGTGCAGCGGAATGATTGTTTGCGCTTTGCTCAAGATGAGTGCTCCGAACTGTGCTCAAGGTTCCTTTTCTTCTTATGGAAGATAGAGCCTTCCATTCTTAATGAGAGAGTGCTATGATCACAAACAAAGTGAGTGGACATTGTGTGTGCAAGTGTATGAGAGAGAGAGAGAGAGAGAGAAGAGAGATACGACACCAAAGACGTTGTAAAACCCTCCTCCGAAGGCCCCACTCTCGTCGGCGAGAGTGGTCTACTTATGATTGCACAAACTGGTACAAACTGTATGCATGAGACTGATGCAAGTCTAGGCTATGTCGGCGATGACGACGGCGATGGCGATGGCGAGACCAACACTAGGGCTGAAATCTGCAATCTTTCTACTGCTATCCAAAAACGCTATGGGCTGAAATCTGCGACTAGTCCAAAAACGCTGATTTGGAAATTGGGGGCTGTTTTCTGTGGGTCTTTGTCGCTGAAATTCTGCAGGTTTAGGGCTGAAAAATGAGGTTCTTAAGGGCTGAAAACTGAGGTTTCTTCTGGGCTGAATCTACTACTCTTTAGGGCTGAATTTGGAGGTCTTCTACTGCTGCAAATCGCTCCATTGCTGTGGCTGAAAAATGCTGAAAATTTGCATATGCTGGGATCCAAAAATGCTAGGTCAAGGATCTGTCAAAAGGCTGGCTTCCTTCAAAAACACTAGGTGTTGTGGATAGTCTGTTGGCGAGAATCTTCTTCAAAACGCTAGGGGATGGGATACGCCGGTGGTGAAGATCTGATCCAAAATGCTAGGGATACATGTGGAACGAAAAGGCTAGGCTATGGGAACGGTTCTTTCTTTGCTTGGAGGAAATCCGCCAAGGGTCTTGTGGGAGAAGTTGTTGGCTCCTGTTGCCTCTTCTGCCATTTAGTGCTAACTTTGGTTTGCTTATATATTTTCTTACCCAAATTGCCCTACCTACTTTTGTTGGAAAGTCACTTAAATTAATAAGTGAAAAATGCCAAAAATAGGTAAAATAGGCTAAATGCAATGGAAAATTTCCCTGATGGATTCTGATGGGAATGCTTATGATCATGTTGTGTGCAACCAGAGGATATGCATCTACACTAAGTGACTGGGCATGCACGGTCTACGAATAGACTCACAAAAGTGTCAGATCACTTCTAATCTAGACTGACTGGACTGACTGAACCCTGATCATGTTGTAGCTTGTCCACGGACACATAGGGTTGGATGTGTCACGTGACATCCCCTCCTTTTCAAAGTGAGGTACTGGTACCGAATTGTATGGCATCGAGGAAGATCGCCAATAGCATCCGGAATCCTGGAAGGGACTCTTCGCCGGCCCACTCTGATGTGTGGGTCGTGCGGTACTTGAACTTCATAAAGGTCTGCAACGCTTGCTTCTTTGGGCCGCGCCGAAAGCGACACAAAGTCTCCTGTGGCTCCTTCGCCGCTTCAACTTCGTCAAGTGTCATGCTTCTTTCTTCTTCAAGAATCTCCATGGCTGAAAATTCCTAAAACAATTCCAAACACAAAACCATGAACATACCCATTCCATGTAAAGTGAGTGGAAAAAATCTCGTCTTCCTCAAAGACTGTGCATGCAATGTAGATGAACAAATAGACGGAGTGCCAAACGGTTCACCACACACACGCAAACAATGAGATCGAATCTCTCTTATAATCTAGAGCAATCAACTGCTCACAACGGAATTGCCCATGCTTGGTGCTCATACTTTCATCTGCTCCTTCTACGAATGTGTCATGCCAAAGAAGAGACATGGAATGTGACTTCCTTGAATGCATACTTTTCAGCTTTTCATGAACAATCCGCATACATTCGTCCTCATTCATGAGAGAAACATGCTCAATGTGCAATATGTCATGCCTAGGAAAAGGGATCACATAAAGACGCTGACTAAAATACAGGAAACAATCATGAATAAAACACTCGAGCAATGCGTGCGTATCAATTATGCGAACACATAATACTTCCTGTAAGGGTTCTGTGGACCTAGGCTCGAGAGCCAAGATCGGTTCTCCCTCTTTCATCGGATCTTCCTGTGGGGTTTCTGTGGACCTCGACTCGAGAGCCAAGATCGATTCTTCGTGACTGATCGAATCTACAACGAGGTTAGCTTCACTAGAAAAAGCATCAACTAACTCATCATCCTTGTGAACAATCACGTCATCTTCATGCAAATCATCATGCTTGTGAGAAATCACATCTTGATCATGCAAATCATCATGCTTATCATTATCATTCAAATCATCATGCTTCTCACAATCATGCAAATCCTGTGTGTCATGCTTGGGAGAAGAAGAGACTGAGAGAGTCTCCTTTTCCCCAATTTCTTGCATCTGTGCTTGAACTTGAGAAAAGAGTCGCAACATCTCTTTCATGTGTCCGTCGCTCTGTTCTTGTCTTGCTTTGGCTTCGCGATGTAGGGCTACTACTCTTTCTTCGTGTTCACACTCTATTTCTGCTTTTCTTTCTGCTTGTCTTGCTTCGCATTCTAACTTTCTTTCCATAAACATCTGCTCCAACTCCTCCATAGGAGTTAGTGAAATCCTTGACGTAGATGGGGAAGAGGGAGGGTCGGAAAAACCTCCTGGTGGGGAAAATTCTTCTTCGCCTCTCTCATGCTCATCACCTCTAAGCGAAGTATCCATTCCGCTTCGAGTGATGACCATTCTGGAGTCGTGGGTTCTTGTGGGTTCTTGTGGTCTTGGGTTCTTAAGTTCACGAGGAACTTGGGTTCTTGGGGATCTTGGTTCTTGGGGTTCTTGAGTTCTTGAGGTTCTTGTGGGTCTTGAGGTTCTTCTTTCGCTTGCGATCTGTGTTAGAGAAGGATCTTCTCTTCACTCTCTTTCCCGCGTGCGCACCCCTTCGCGGCCTTGCGCTCACACCAAGGTTGCTTTTTTCCACCTCACGTCGATTGGCCGGCCGCTAAGTGCACGGTCCGCTCTCAATGAGTGAAAAGAGGCACAAGGGGAGGCTGAACAAGCCCTTCTTTCCTGGGATTCCTGTCACTCTTCAAAAACACGATTAGGAATCGACACGCCCAAGCGAACTTGGGTTCGTGCGACCTCAACAAGCAAAAAAAAAAAAAAGTGGTTCTTGTGGTTCTTTCCTTGAGTGATACAGAACACTGCCAAAGCTCTGATACCAATGTTAGGTGCAGCCGAATGATTGTTTGCGCTTTGCTCAAGATGAGTGCTCCGAACTGTGCTCAAGGTTTCCTTTGTTCTGATGGAAGGTAGAGCCTTCCGTTCTTAATGAGAGAGTGTTATGATCACAACAAAGTGAGTGGACACTGTGCGTGCAAGTGTATGAGACTGAGAGATAGAGAGAGAAGAGAGATACGACACCAAAGATGTTGTAAAACCCTCCTCCGAAGGCCCCACTCTCGTTGGCGAGAGTGGTCTACTTATGATTGCACAAACTGGTACAAACTGTATGCATGAGACTGATGCAAGTCTAGGCTATGTCGGCGATGACGACAGCGATGGCGAGACCGATACTAGGGCTGAAATCTGCAATCTTTCTACTGCTGTCCAAAAACGCTATGGGCTGAAATCTGCGACTAGTCCAAAAACGCTGATTTGGGGGCTGTTTTTTGTGGGTCTTTGTCGTTGAAATTTTGCACGTTTCATAGTTACACGGAACGGGAACGGAACGGGGAACGGGAACGGGGGGCTCCGGGACGTCTCCGGAACTGGGGGCCCTCGGGTGGCGGATCAGGAACGGAGGCCGGAACGGTAGCCTTGAGGGAAAAGGAGAGGGAGAGGGAGAGGGAGAGAGAGCCTTCAGGGAGAGGGTGAGGTAAAGACCTTGAGAGAGAGAGAGGGTTTAAAGCCCTTCTTTATATAGGAGAGGATGGAACTAACACCCCCCCAAAAGTTCAAAAAACCTGCCGCAAACTGTCATTTTTATGACTTTGGTGTTCCGGATTTGCCGTTCCGCGTTCCGGATGCCGTTCCAGGCCCCGTTCCGTCTGCCGTTCCGGTTATGCCTAGAAAGGGAACGGAGTTCCGGTCCAGTTTCCGTTTCGAGGAGGCGTCGGGCTTGGGAACGCGTTCCGAGGGCCCCGTTCCACCCGTTCCCTGTTACTATGGCAGGTTTAGGGCTGAAAATGAGGTTCTTAAGGGCTGAAAACTGAGATTTCTTCTGGGCTGAATCTACTACTCTTTAGGGCTGAATTTGAAGGTCTTCTACTGCTGCAAATCGCTGCATTGCTGTGGCTGAAAAACGCTGCAAATCTGCATATGCTGGGATCCAAAAATGCTAGGTCAAGGATCTGTCAAAACGCTAGCTTCCTTCAAAAACGCTAGGTGTTGTGGATGGTCTGCTAGCGATAATCTTCTTCAAAACGCTAGGGGATGGGATATGCCGGTGGTGAAGATCTGATCCAAAACGCTAGGGATACCTGTGGAAGGAAAACGCTAGGCTATGGGAATGGTTCTTTCTTTGCTTGGAGGAAATCAGCCAAGGGTCTTGTTGGAGAAGTTGTTGGCTCCTGTTGCCTCTTCTGCCATTTAGTGCTAACTTTGGTTTGCTTATATATTTTCTTACCCAAATTGCCCTACCTACTTTTGTTGGAAAGTCACTTAAATTAATAAGTGAAAAATGCCAAAAATAGGTAAAATAGGCTAAATGCAATGGAAAATTTCCCTGATGGATTCTGATGGGAATGCTTATGATCATGTTGTGTGCAACCAGAGGATATGCATCTACACTAAGTGACTGGGCATGCACGGTCTACGAATAGACTCACAAAAGTGTCAGATCACTTCTAATCTAGACTGACTGGACTGACTGAACCCTGATCATGCTGTAGCTTGTCCACGGACACATAGGGTTGGATGTGTCACGTGACACTCAGCCCTTCAGCACTTGTAAAGCTTAGCAAGATCAGCGATTTCACCTCAGAAGGCCAGAGTTTTTCAGCCTTGCAACTTGCGTTTTCAGCCAGCCATACCAGTGTTTTTTACATCAGCAGAATTCAGCCACTTCAGCGTTTTGCCAACTTTGCATTAGCGTTTTTGCACTGCCAAACCAGTGTTTTCAGCAAGGCAAAATTCAACAGATAGAAGAGCAGCATATCACGTACTGCATCAGCAAATTCAGCGACATGAAGCCTAGCAAGCCAATGTTTTTGCCACAATAGCAAGTCCGGATTCGAAGCATTCAATTTCCAGCCATAGTCTCGTCCTTGTCGTCACCCCCGTCGGCCTCGACATAGCAAGCATTATAGACTCATTGCATCAGCCATTGTATCAGATTGTGCAATCAATAGTAGACCACTCTCGCCATCGAGAGTGGGGCCCTTGGACGAGGGTTTGCCAACATCTCCGGTGTCGTATTCTCTTCTCTATCTCTCAGTCTCATGCACCTTCACGCAGTGTCTATTCACTTTGTTTGTGTCCATTGCACTCTCTCATTAAAGAACGGAAGGCTTTCCCTTCCCTAAGTAAAAGGAACCTTGAGCAAAGTTCGGAGCACTCATCTTGAGCAAAGTTCAACATTCACTTCCGCTGCACCTTACATTTGACCCCAAATCTAGGAGAATGTTTTTTGACGGCTACAATACTCTATCCGAAGAATATCGAATTTATGATCCAGTAAAGAAGGATATTGTACTCATAGTCACATGGGGACGGGGACGGGTCTCGGGGACGTGGCGGGTCCCGGGGACGGGGACGTGGCAAAACAGGGGACGGGGGACGCGACAGGGGACGCGCTTTTAAAAAAGACTTTGAATTTTGAAATTTGAAAGGCCCCCAAAAAGTGGGCTTTTGAAATTTGAAAGTCCCCCCCCAAAAGGGTGCTTTTGAAATTTGAAAAACCCCCCAAAAAGTGGGCGCTTAAACAATGTTTGAATTTTGAATATCCCGCCCCCCGTTGGCTGCAGCCCGCCCCTTGCCTGCGTCCCATCCGGCGGTGTCACCGGGGACCCGCGTCCCGGGACCCGTCCCCTTGCCCGTCCCCTGTGAGGGACGTCCCCACGTCCCAAAAACGGGTCCTCGTCTCCGTCCCGGCGTCCCCCATCCCGTCCCCACATAAATGGGCCGCGTCCCCCCGTCCCCTGTTTCTATGACTGTACTAAGCCGTGATGTCGTCTTTGACGAGTTTCTTCTTTCAAAGGGGGCTTTCGCTCCCAAGCCTTCCACGATGACCCCAGATTTGTCGATACTTGGAGATCCAGATGATGATTTGCCTCTTGAGGTTGATGAACCCTCTTCTCATATTCCTGTCCCTCAAGCTACGGAGGAGGATGCACCCATTCCAGATGAAGTGGTTCTCATCATAGTGCACAGGCAGACGTACCAGTAACTCCTCCCTCGAGAAGCAAGTAAGACAAGTTACCGAAGTGGCTGTTGGAGACCTTGCAAGATGCAATAACTTCAGATTTTCCACCACATTGGCGTGATGGCGGTACGACACGACGTTCTCAGTGGCTTCGATTTGGTGAGATAGATGGGACTTTATTACACGTGAACTATGCTTTGATGTCGACAATGATCAAGGACAGAGACCCTCTGACAGTTGAGGAGGCCCTTTCACAACCAAAGTAAAAGTAGGCCATGCAAAAAGAGCTTGATTCCATCAAGAAGGATAACCAAGCAGAAAGAGATTCGTGTCAAACCAAGTACAAATCAGATGGTTCTTTGAATAAGCGCCAAGGGCTTCTCTCAGAGACAAGGTGTGGACTAAAGACCTTTGCACGGACTGCAAGAATGGCAACCATTCAAACAGTTTTTGCCCTCGCTGCCTTTTTCGGGTGGCCCGTTTTCATATGGATATAGTTTCGGCTTTTCTCAGTAGCCATTTAGAGGTGTATTAGAGCAACCTCCAAGGTTCTTGAATCCAAATTTCAGTGACATGGTTTGTAGGTTGTTGAAGTTGCTTGAAGCAGCTTTTGTAGTTTTGTGAGTGTTTTATCTCCTCTTATAATTCGTGAGTTCAGACTATTCTGAACTTCTAAAGGTATATGTTTCTTACTGCTCAATGAAACTGTCCCTAAGCCAAAAGATAAGGTGCAACCTATAGTTGACCGTTGTCCATCTAGATCTCCACCCCAATCTGAATCACTCCATCCTCGTAGAATGATCTTGGAGTGTTTTTCTCCAGCTGCATAGTGAATGCCTAATGACTTGGTCGCCTTTACCGCAGAGTCGGAAGACTCCAAATGTAACTTAACAGATCTATCATGAAAGAACTAAGAAGTCCCACTGGGGAACTGACATCAAACCGGTTGTTGAGAACCCAAATAAGAGAACCCACCAGTTTTCGATACTTTGTAGCATTTACTACAACTGAGGGGTCATAATGTGACAATTTCTAATTGGGATCCATAGGAGATGAGATAGGTTTACACTCAGTCACACCAAATGCTTCCAACAACTCTTGGACATAGCGCTTCTGAGAGAGAAAGATGCCCCCCCTCTCTTTGCCATATCTCCAATCCAAGAAAGCAATGAAGCAAGCCGAGATCCGTCATCTCAAACTCCTTAGCCAAGGTCTCCATAATATTGCGGATGTGCTCAACATGGCTACCCATAATCACAAGATCATCGACATAGAGGATAAGAAAAGTCACCAATCCTCCCTCACTGTAAATATACAAATCCAAGTCTGCAGAAGAACATCAAAAAGAGTGTCGTAGGAAGAAAGAATCTATCTTCTGTACCACACTCGAGGGGCTAAAGGACACAAGAAAACAAAAAAAAAAAACTAAATCACTTTATTTGCTACTAAATAAAACTAGATAAAACAAACCATTATTCACTTCAAAGTGATTTTAAAAAAGGCATAAGCAAAATAAGTTGAAGCAACTAACTCGGTCACAACTTGAAACAAGTAGTAAACTTTTAAACTAAAAAGCATAAGACATCTCAAAGACTTAATCCTAGAAATCACTTGGTTAAAACTTGAAACAAGTACTCAACTTTAAACTAAAAAGCATAAAACATCTCAAAGACTTAATCCTAGAAATCAGACTCCACACAACAACTTGTGAAGGAACAAATTCTTTAGCCCTAATGTAAGCTGAATTCTAGAAATGAATACTACTACACACCTACAAAGAAGAGGCTGAAAATAACCAAAGTACAAAGATCCAAGCTTGACAATATGAGACCTCAACTTCGCTGCTTGTCTAAACAAGAAGAATAAGATTATCACCTTTATCATGCATAGCTTGGACAACAACTATGACATCCCTACTCACATCGTCAGTGCCCAAGAGTAGGTGTAGGTTTATATAGAGGTTAGTCATGCTTTGAACGTACTCTATACAACCAACGAGCGGAGTCTCTATCACCCTCCGGAGGTGATGGGCACAGTACAAGGCTATTTGCAATGCTACATGTGAGTCACCGTGGTTACGAAGGCTACTTTTGGAGATTGAATTTCCCCAGCAAATGACCACAATGTACTATGACAACCATAGTTGTACAGCCATTGCAAGGAACCCGGTGTTTCATGCTCGGACCAAGCATATAGAGGTACATTATCGTTTTGTTCGTGAGAAGACTAAGGATACCTTGCTGATATCTTCACCAAAACTCTTCCACAGGCGACATTATCTTCTTATGCCAGCTCCCTTCGACTTGTTTCCTGTCCAGGAGCTAAGAGAGTTCAGATTCATGTCCGTTGGTGGCTCCAGTATCTCTTAGGAGCAGATTAGGAAGTGGGGGCTGTTTTGTGGCTGTGCCCGGTCGTATTTCAAGTAGACGTACCTTTTCTCGGTGATGCACTCCATGGTGTTGTCCACCTAGTAGGTTGGCACAAGGCGGGACCCCTGTTCCTACGGTTACCTGGGTCAAAGACTCCAGTGTTCTGCACTCTTGCTACTAAATGTGTGTTGTAGATCGTTTTTAGTGAGTTTACACATTTATTAGCATTTTAGCCATTTTTCAAGATCATTGGGTTTTCTGGTTAGGTAGAGCAATTTTGCTATTGCCCACTTTTGACATGTTCTGATAAGTGAGTAGAGCTTCCACTGTTTTGGGCACACTCTCTCTCTAGTGTTTCTCTCTCTAGTGTTTTTGTGTGAATCTCTCTCTCTCTCTCTCTCTCTCTCTCTCTCTCTCTCTCTCTCTCTCTCTGTGTGTGTGTGTGTGTGTGTGTGTGTGTGTGTGTGTGTGTGTGTTGTTTACAGCCATTGATCCCTCTCTCTAGCGTTTTCAGCCGATCAGTGACGTGCCCGTTCTGCGGGCGGTACACGCTAGGAGCTTGTGTACAAGGATCTATTGGCTGCCCGGTCCCAAAAGCAGGTTTGCTCGTGGTTGCAGACGAGATCATCACCCGATTCACCCTTTCCCGCTCCACCTTCGATAGGGACATCTATTAGGGTGATGATGGATCTAGCGACAAGAGGCTTGGAAACACTGATGAGAGATTTTGATGTTAATGGTGATCATGCTGGAAAACGCCAAGGTGTTGCTGATACTTGTACTATAGATATTGATGAGACTAATTGATGCCTAGAGAAGTGACCCCTAGGGTCAGGGGTCACTTACTTCTATAGGGCAAAAGTGACGGGTCGAGCAAGGCAGATTGAGCCCCCACGACTTTATAAAAATGATGCTAATATGTCACTAATAAGTTAATGAACCAGTAATAAAAGGTGCTTTGTATGCATTGATTACCTAGGCTTGGTCCTAATGGTGCGGTATGGAAACACTCCCCAATGCCTACACCTAGCAGACATTGGTTGTGCTCGTGTGCAATCAGAGGATATGCAACTAATCTAAGTGCCTGGACATGTATGTCCTGCGTACAGGCTCACAAGGGTGCCATAACACTTCCAAGATTTACCTAAACCCCAGAAATAGAAGTTAAAGCTTGTCCACATGCACATAGATGTGCACGTGACACGAGTTCTTGTTAATTGTGAGCACCTCCTCCCACTCTCTTCTAGCTCGAGACGCCCTCGTCACACCACATGCCAACTGAAAAGAACAGACTAGGACAAACTTTTAGCACTTCAAACAATTGTACACACAGAGAGAGAGAGAGAGAGAGAGAGAGAGAGAGAGAGAGAGAGAGAGAGAGAGAGAGATCCACACAGTAGACACGGAGTGGCGGAGTTCCACTCCCATATCATTGGAGAGTTCCACTCCTAGATCACTGGCCCCAAAACCCTCACGCCCATTCCGGTATTTCTTTTATAATGCTTTATAAAAGATACAACTGCCAGAGATCTTTGTCTTTGCTTCTGCACATGCAAGAATTTAAAGGCCCTTGGCCCAAAAGCATCATACATGAAAAACTTCCAAAAGCTCTCAAGCCAAAAACTAGGGCCAAAAAGCTATTCCGCAATTTTCGTACAGTTTGCCACGTCAACAACTGTTCTGCACTTTCCGGGTGTTCCGAAAAGTTTGCCATATAACAGCTTTTCCGCAATTTGCGGGCTGGCCCGTACGCTTTGCCACGTCATCACTTTTTAGGGTTTTTGATCCCGGGTTGTGCCACGTCACCAACTTGTGACATTACCCCCTCTTAAAAGAGCACTTATCGTTCGCGATTAGAGCTGCAAAACTCAATCCAATTCTTTAGCACACACTAGCTTTATGCATGCATGCTAATGTCCATCATTGTCAGATAGCACATTCTCTAACATGTATTACACCATACAGTTCTACGATCAAAATCTTCATCCACTCATCTCATTTGCACTGGAGCTCTAGATATCCCTCGTAGCAATGTTAGTCATCGCACCCAAACCGAGTTGATCTTATCAAGGGGTGTCTCGATGCACTAAGATCACGTACCCAAGCAATCTCATTCAAATTGGAACCATTGATGCACCAGATTTATATGCTCCACAAAATGCTTTACAAATGACACAGAGTTCACATGCACAAATCACGATAGCGAATGATTGAATCTCTCACACCACTATAACGGGAGAACACCACGTGCCAACTACAAAGGATTGCACTTCAAAACAACTAAATAGAGAGAGAGAGAGAGAGAGAGAGAGAGAGAGAGGATCCACATGGTAGACATGGAGTGGCGGAGTTTCGCTCCCAGATCACTAGCCCCAAAACCCCTGGCGCCCCTTGCAATATTTCTTTTATATTGCTTCACAAAAGGTACAACCACCCGGGAGCTCTGTCTTTGCTTCTGCACACGCGAGAATGCCGGAATGAGCCCCTAAAGGCTCAGAGGTGATTTTTGCAGAGGATGCGGTATCTATTCAGGTCCTAGGATCCTAAATCCGGCAAGGAGTCAAAGGGGGCTCATTGGAGAACGGACTCTACAGGCTCCATGCTCTTTCTTTAGCAACATAGATACCTACACGTGATCTTTGGCATTACAGATATGGTCATTTAAACAATGATGCTCTTCGTCTTGCTTTTCGTGCTTACAGGCTTACCAGATGTTGGGAGTAAGCATGGGAAATGCATTACTTGCATTCGTGGAAAGCAACATCGAGAATCTATTCAGAGGCCTGCTACACGCCGAGCCATTGCCGTCGTGGAGTTGGTTCACACTGACCTTTGTGGACCTATGCAGACTACTCTCGGCAAGGCTCCCTATTTCATGTTGTTGGTGGATAATTTCAGCCACTTTACTTGGGTATCCTTTCTACAACATAAGTATGAGGCATTTGGCCTCTCCAAGAATTAGCCTTCTCTTGTGGAGAAGGAAAGCAATCAAGTGTTGAAGACTATTTGATCGGACAAAGGTGGGGAATTTACCTCCAAAGCATTCATTCAATTTTGTGCAAACAATGGCATCAAGCAAGAGCTTGCGAATACTGGATCCCCTTAAGAGAATAGAGTTGTGGAGCGGAAGAATAGGACAACGGTAGAAATGACACAGACCATGCTTGAGCGTGGAGACTTGCCAAAGTCTTCATGGGCATAGGCAGTTGCGACGGCAGTCATACCATAAACCGATCTCAAACCTCTTCGGTTCCCGGCAAGACCCCGTTCGATGCTTATTATGATAAGAAGCCTGACGTCTCCCTTTTTTGGATCTTTGGAAGCAATGCATATTTCCATGTACCGAAGGAGCAGAGGGGAAGTTTGACCCCAAGTCTAGGAGAATGTATTTTGTTGGCTACAAATCTCTTTCCGAGGGATATTGACTTTATGATCCAAAGAAGAAGGATGTTGTACTCAGCCGTTCAGAGGGGCTCCCACTCCCAAGTCTTCCACGACGACCCCTGATTTGCCGATACTTGGAGACCCACATTTTGTTTTGCTTTTTGATAAACCCCCTTCTCCTACCCCTATCCCTCAAGCTTCGGAGGAGAACCCGTTCCAGATGATGCAAATGACAGCGGTTCTCATCATATGTAAGGTGCAGCGGATGTGAATGTTGAACTTTGCTCAAGATGAGTGCTCCGATCTGTGCTCAAGGGTTCCTTTTACTGACGGAGGGAGAGCCTTCCGTTCCCTTAGTGAGAGAGTGCAATGGACACAAACAAAGTGGATAAACACTGTGAATGAAGGTGCATGAGACTGAGCGATAGAGAGAGAAGAATACGACACCAGAATGTTGTCAAACCCTCCTCCGAAGGCCCCACTCTCTATGGCGAGAGCGGTCTACTATTGATTGCACAATCTCTACAATGCTTTGGGACTTACCGACGATGTTGACAACGATGAGGACAATGATGAGACGGGTTGGAATCTGAAAATGCTAAAGGGCTGAAATCTACAAATCTTCTATCTGTTGAATTCTGACTCTGTCGGTGACAACGGCGATGACGACGATGCAACAACGGCGCGCTGAAAATGCAGATGCTGAAATCTGCGTTTTCTGGGCTGAAACTGCAAACTTCGCGAGATCTGATCGTGCGGTGAGGATCTGTTGCAAAAGGTGAGATCTGCGAGGTTCGAGACTTGTTATGATGTGTCTAAGTGCTAAAAACTGAAAACGCTGATGCTTCTAACTGTTCCGTCGCGAAGGATTTGCAAAACGCTAGGATGGTCTGCTGATCCAAAGACACTAGGCTGAAAATGGGTCCTGCGGTGGAAATCTGCTAACGCTAAGCTGATTTGCTGTGTGGCTGTGGAATCTGCTAACTTCTGTTGCCGCCCGGGCTGATCTGCTGTACAAAACGCCTGGGCTGATCTGTCTTGCAAAAACGCTATCTTCTCAGATGGGTTGAAAACGCTAGGTTAGTTGCGGGGGTTGGTCTTGCTGAGAAGTTGCCTGTTGAGCAAGTGCTCCTGCTGCCTCTTCTGCCAAAAAGTGCTAGCGCTAGGTTTCTTGATATACTTACTTAACAAAATTACCCTACCTAGTTTCCAACAAAAGTCACTTAAAAATAATAAGTGAAAAATGTCGAAAATAGGGAAAATAGCTTTAATGCACTGTAAAAATTCTCATGATGGGTTCTAATGGAAAACTGATGATCATGCTGTGTGCAACCAGAGCATATGCATCTACTCTAAGTGTCTGGACATGCACAGTCTGCGAACAGACTCACAAAAGTGTCAGATCACTTCCTATTTTTAGTATTCTAGACTGACTTGACTGAACTGAACCCTAGTCATGTTGTAGCTTGTCCACGTGCACATAGGGTTAGATGTGTCACGTGACATCATAGTGCAGAGTTAGAGTCAAATCTACCAGTAGCTCCTCCCCAAGGGGCAAGTCAGACAAGTTACCGAAATGGCTATTGGAGACCTTGCGAGATTCAACGACTTCAGATTTTCCACCCGAGTGGCGTGAAGCCGGTAGGTAATACACGACGATCTCAGTGACTTAGACTTGCTAAGGCAGATGGACTTTATTACAAGTGAACTATGCTTTGGTGTCAACAGTGATCAAGGACAGAGATCCTATGACAGTTTTAAGGCGGTTTCACAACCAAAGTGGAAGTTGGCCATGCAAAAAGAACTTGATTCCATCAAGAAGAACAACACTTGGGAGTTGGTTCCACGGCCTACCAAGCTGAAAGTAATTGGTCTCAAATGGGTCTACAACATCAAGTACAAATCTAATGGTTCTTTGGACAAGAACAAGGCAAGACTAGTTATCAAGGGCTTCTCTCACAAACCTGGTGTGGACTATGACGAGACCTTTGCACAGAATGCAAGGATAGCGACCATTCGGATAATTTTTGCCCGTGTTGCCTTCGTTGGGTGGCCCGTGTTTCAGATGGATGTTGTTTTGGCATTTCTCAATGGGGGTTTAGAGAAGGAGGTGTATGTGGAGCAACCTCCAAGGTTCGTAGATCCAAACTTCGCAGACATGGTTTGTAGGTTGCTAAAGGCTCTCTATGGCGGCTGTAGCAAGCCCCTAGAGCATGGTACAAGGATATAGACTCTTTCTTCCTACAACACTCCTTTCAACGATCTTCTGCAAACCCAAATTTATACATTTACCGTGAGGGAGGATTGGTAACATTTGTTATCCTCTATGTGGACGATCTTGTGATTAGAGTTAGCCATGTTGAGCACATCCGTAGTACTATGGAGACCTTGGCTAAGGAGGTTGAGATGACAAATCTTCACTACTTTCTTGGATTGGAGAAATGGCAGATACAGGGGGGCAAATTTCTCTCCCGGGAGCACTATATCCAAGAGTTATTGGAAGCATTTGGTATGACTGAGAGCAAACCTATCTCAACCCCTATAGATCCCAATCAGAAGTTGTCATAGTATGACCTCCTACATGTACCAGACACTACAAAGTATCGAAAATTGATCGATTCTCTTATTTGGGTCAGAGTTACCCGGAACGCGGAACCGGAACGGTGACGGGGCTACTTGCGGAATGGAGGAACGGCAAGGGGTCCGGAACGGGAACGGCGCTAAAACGGGAAGCATAAAAAATACCCAAATATTATAATTCTAGTGCTATGTGTTTGAATACAAGTAATAGTAGAGTTTTTTGACTCTAATACTCACAAAAACACGATTTGAAGACCATTCAACCTTATTATGACTTGATTGCATCGTGTGGTGTTGCGTGGTCATAGTACATACACAACAGACACAATGCTCATACACAATAACACATGCAAGTACAAATTAAAGCTCTCAAATTATGAATAATTACAAGAGTAAAAGCTAAAAGATAAGACTTGAAAGTTGAGCCATGACATTGAGCAAAATTAATTTTCGCTTAATTTTGGCTAACAAGGCCCGCCAAGGCACTACAAAAAAGATAAAACTCAAGAGACTAGAGAAGTCTACACTCTAGACTCTAGAGTACCAAGCCCAAAAGTCTAAAAGACTAAAGACTAAAGTCTAAGTGTTCTGAAGAGTTAAAGTAATGAAGTTTGCAGTTATCTCTATGTTTCCGCCCGAGTACTCACCAAGCAAGCATCTCTCTCTCTCTCTCTCTCTCTCTCTCTCTCTCTCTCTCTCTCTCTCTGCATTTTCATAAAAATAAGCTGGCTCTAAGGATCTGTGCGTACGCATGTACTGTGATTGTGCATGTACCTTGCGAGGCGTGTGTAAAAAAGCTGCTTGGAGAGTTCTTGGCACTTAGGGACAGTGGGAGGCCTCACGATGTAGCAATCGTTTTGCGCGAGCAAGTCTTTGTACCACGCGCACCCTCGCTTCGTAAGCACCTTGGACACGTCTACCGTCTTGCTGCGTAGCTGTTGTACCAAGCTTTTTGACGCCATAACCGTTCCGTCCTTTACGTGTGAAGGATCAACACTGCTAAGTAAAAGGTTTACGTGGCTCCCAAAGGTCAAAAGTTATACTACTTGTGTGTGTGTGTGTGTGTGTGTGTGTGTGTGTGTGTGTGTGTGTGTGTGAGAGAGAGAGAGAGAGAGAGAGGAGAAGTTTTTAATGTCATAGGTATAGGTATAGGTATTAGGAACTATCCCAAGGGAACTTGAAGATAAACCGGACGAGTCTTGAACCCAAAACTTGTTACGCAAGAGGGAGGGAGAGAGTATTTTCCTTCTTCTAAAAGTACTATGCGAAGTAATTTTTTGATATGAAACAATAATATATTATTAAAAAGTTACAATGTTAACATTCACGTAGAACACTATGTTACTTCTTAGGGAACGGTCCAATTCACATCACATTCATGAAGTAAATCACCATTGAATATGCCCCAATGGAAGGGTAGTAATGTACCTATACTTTGTGTCGAAAATTGATCTCAAAGTGCATATATATAAGTTATCAATCATCCAGACCTCACAAGAATAGAAATTTAGATTTCAGCAGATGTCCGTAGCAATAACAATTTTATAGAGATGGGTTAAGAAGGTCGAAAATCGATCTCAAAGCGCATATATACAAGTTAACAATCGTTCAAACCTCACAAGAATGTAAATTTAGATTTCAGCAGATGTCCATAGCAATAACAATTTTATAGACATGGGTTAAGAAGGTCGTGATCAATGCATTGCATGCTCACATGCTTGTGCCCCCGAAAAAAAAAAGGCCATGCATAAGTATGGTGAGGAGGTCACACCTTCTGACGTAGTTAATGTAAATTGTAGGGAACATGCCCTTCCCTCGTATACTTGTTTTCTCCTCAAGTGTTAAAGGGTTACAATATGTTGCTCCTCTAGAGTTGAAGGGTCATTGTTTCTTCTCTTCGAGCATAGAAGGGTCACCTTTTTTTTAGTTTTGCAAAGCAGTGGGAGGAATTCAACATGGTACATTTCACGACCACTCTCCAATAGGAGGTTCTGCTCATCGTGCTCCCTCTTCATCGATCATGCTTGACTACCTACAAATCCACATCGGCCCTTGCTACTACAAACAAAGGCGCGGTGTCCCTTCAAAATACCGAGAAGAATGTACTACAAGCCATAAAACCAATGAATATGCATACCTCGCAAATCCCGAAGCACGTAATCGACGATGTACACATACACACACACACACACACACACATAGAGAGAGAGAGAGAGAGAGAGCAAGAAGGCACATACAGGCGCACCTCCTAGAGCAGAGTGCTATGCTGGCACGGCAAGAGAGAAGAGAGGAGACGGAGAAGAGTAACACAGACATTGGTGCAATCTCCCCCCGTGCAAGAGTAAGCATTTCCCTCTTGCACGTATTTACTTATAGATTTCTTGAATGCTCAAAATGAGTACAAAATGGCCGGCCGGTCATAAATGGACAAAGCTCATAAAGAGCCTTGAATAATTAAATGTACATAAAATGCCATATCCTTTCACATAGTCCATTAGCTATTAATTCTTTTTCCACCTGTCAACTGCAATAAATAGTAAAATATCAATTCCATTACATACCTCACCGTTGTAAGCAATTGTCCTCAGTTGCAAAGATAAGAAATTTGCAACTATACTGGTAAAAAACAGTGATTAGTATTCTGTGTTAGGAACATCTCAAAGAAAAAAAATTAAACTAAACAATGTTGTTTATGATTGTCATCATCCATATACTACCGATTCTAGTGTCCCATACCAATAAATAGTAAAATATCAATTCCATTACATACCTCACCGTTGGAAAGCAACTGTCCTCAGTTGCAAAGATAAGAAATTTGCAACTATACTGGTCAAAAATAGTGATTAGTATTTTGTGTTAGGAACATCCCAAAGAAAAAAAAATTAAACTAAACAATGTTGTTTATGATTGTCGTCATCCATATACTATTGATTCTAGTGTCCCATAGCACTAGAATAAGCAGTATATGTCATACCCTGATGTATTAGGATATCATTGGTCACACTCATCAGTCTATATATCAATTCTCATCAATCTCAAGTTCAATTCCATAAATATTGTCATGACAAGAAATCAGCATATACCAAGTCCAAATCCAATTTCAAATATAACTCCAAATCCAAATCACTTTAATTTTGTACCTGGGTAACAAAATCATACCAGTTACAGTGGTGGCCAGCCACTGCAGCATGATTTTGTGATCAATGTTGCCTAAATCGAGGAATCTACACCAATAAGATGTGCTGCCTAATTTGACGAATTTGCACTAATGCGGCCTAAATTGGCGAATCTACATTTGGTATTGTTTAAAAATCATGAATCTGTAGTTTGTTGTTGTGCTGCCTAAATCGGTGAATCTGCATGCGTGCTGCCTAAATTGGCGAATTTGCACGGACAACTGGTGCTGCCTATATCAACGAATCTACACCAGGATGAGCATTGACACACTGCCTAAATCGGAAAATCTGTGTGCATGTCACCAATGGACCAGACATGGCATAAAAAGTGGAAAATAAATTACATGTTTGATATGAAATTGGAATAGACTGGAATGTGGAAGCATGTACCAAATGTTAGCGATCATTGCACACCAAGTGAGCTCATGTAAGTAGTGGTATGGCAAGTCATCTCAATAAAGATTCCAAGCAACGAAAGTAGTAGCCATGACATTAGAAACAATGTATTTTGCAACATAATGTAAGGAAGAAAGGAAGTTATGTCTTCTTAAAAGTATTTGGAAGAATTATTGCCTTCTTCAAAGTTGCTTGGGTATTTATAGGGGTGTGAGAATATCTGCAAAAAGACTCACTTAAAAGAAATTAAATATAATAAATATTATTTTTCAAATCACTATTAAACAAGATGATTCTCGCATAAGGAGATGTTGTCAAGGGTGGGGGAATTTGGAGGGGCCAAGATAAGAGAAGAGATGGAATAATCACTTGTGGTGAATTAGATAATGTTACATTTAGGTCTAAAGATACATAGATAGATCGTACCAATCAGGGATAATTGAAATGATTTTTCAAGAGGGGTATTATCATAATGCATTAGGAAATTTTATACCTGAAGCTTGGTATGATAACATTGTATTTAGCTTTATCTGCAATTTTTTTTTCTCAAAAATGAAGCACTAAAATGTTACCATATACATGTGGTAGTGATGTGGGTGAACACATCACTAGGACCGCCGGGGCATTTTTTCCCTCTTTAGGAGGTTTTTTCCCCCCGTGCATTGTATATATGCCCATCACTCTAGGGCTATCTATCTTTCCATTGCACACTAAGTAATACACTCTCTATTGTGTGCCTTGAGCTTCCTTCATCTTCTCCAAGCTGTGTGTGTTTCTCTGCAACCCTAATTCCAACAATTGGTATCAGAGCAGGTTGCGTCCTCCTGGGCTTAGTCGCCAGCAGCTCCAGCACACGCCTGCTCGCTTTCTCCAATTTCAGTATGCTTTGGTGAGCGTTCGCAGATTTTTTATTCGGGCTCATTTCGGCCTTTGTCTCCACTACAGCCAAGTCTAGCACAGACAATTTTGTCATTTTGTGCAGAATTTTTGTCAGCGCCAATTACTGCATAACAGGTCCCTTACAATCTGTTATGGGTTGTGCTATATAGCATGTGCTGGTCTCACTCAATTTCTCCTCATTTCAGACAGTTTTCACATCAGGTGCAAGCATTTTCCATGGCTGACAACAACACAAATGTGTTCAAGATGTTTGCTGGCTGAGGACAGATTGGATGGGGACAATTACCCTATGTGGGCTTACATGATGCAACATGTTCTTGTGTCAAAGGGCGTTTGGAATATTGTGCAGGGCATTGATATACGTCCTGGTTCTGAGGATGTAGGCAATGTTGAGGATGTTGCAGGTCTTGCTGCAAGGATTGCTGCTATTAGAGTTGTTTTGCCTACAACAGAACAAGCCCATTGGGATGTAAAGGATGTGCATGCTCATGCGTTGGTTACGTTGTCTGTGAAGCGTACCATTACTCCTCACATTCATTCAAAGAAATCTGCTAAACAGGCTTGGGATATTCTGGCTGGTCTTTATGCAAGCCATAATGAGACAAAAATTGCTTTGCTGCATAAAGAGCTGGAATCGAAGATTATGCATGAGGAAGATGATATGGACACTTTCCTTGTTGGTGTCAAGGATATCAATGAGCAACTTATTTTTGTAGGTGAAGTCATTTCAGACAACTCCCTTTGTGTAGACTGTTCTTGATGCCTTACCAGATTCTTACTAGACTTTTGCTAGTACTTGGAGACTTAAACTCAAGGAAATCTTGAAGTTGTCAAGTTCGATGCGTTGTGCACATTGTTGTTGCAAGAGTCACTTTCAAAAAAGAACAGGACTAGACAATGTGCAGTTGAGCAGGCTTTTATTGCTTCTCAAAGAAGGGTGGTAACAGCAATGCAGCCACTTCTTATGGTTCTGCTGTGAGTGGTAAAACTTTTGTTCCCAATGCTTCTGCTGGCAGCACTTCTTCTGGCAATTCTGGTGATAAGGGAAAAAAGAAGATGTGTTGCCATTATTATAAAGCTAATGATTACTTGATCAAGCAATGTCCTAAGTTGAAGGCCAAAGAGGCTAAGAAGAAAGAGGGTGGTTCCACTGCAAATACTGGTTCTACTACAAATGTAGCCATTGTTGAGTCTTCTATGAAAGGAGATTGTGATGCTGATGTTGATGCAGAATGAGCTTTTGGTGCAGAGTGCACTTACAATCCTGTTGTCCATGATGCATGCATGTCAGTTCGCTGCAAATTCACATGTGTGGTATTTTGACAGTGGTGCTACAAAGCACATTACCTCACATCGTGAATTGTTCACCTCTCTTGAGTCTATCCCTCATGGGAATTCAATAACTTGTGCCAACAATGCCTCTTATCCGGTTCAGAGAGTTGGAAAGATTGTGCTTACTGCTGCAAATGGCAGTTCCTTCACACTTGTTGATGCACTTTATGTACCTGGGATCAAGAAGAATATTTTGTCTGTATCCGCACTTGCTAGACTTGGACTTGTAGTCAAATTTGTGGATGACAGATGTACAGTTCATGATCTCAATTTTGGTGATGAAATTATTGCATCTAGCCTTTTGTGTCGTGGGCTGTATAGGCTCACTTTGTATCATAAGTGTGGACAAAATTTTGCAAATGTAGTTGCAGATTCAAGGGTTGTTTCAGATGCAAAACTGTGGCATGCACGTTTTGGGCATCTGAATTTTGCCAGTTTGCTGCATTTGCAGAAATCTGATATGTTGCTTCTTTGCAGCCTCTTGAAGCACCTGTCAAGCATGTTTGTGAAGGCTGTATTTTGGGTAAAATGCAGCGTTATAAGTTTCCAAAGGATGATTCAGTTAGGGCCACATGCAGGCTACAGCTTGTCATAGTGATGTTTGTGGACCCATGCAAACTCCATCCTTGGGCAATTACCTTTACTTTGTGACTTTCATTGATGATTATTCTAGGCATGCATGGGTATTTATGCTCAAAACGAAGTTCGAAGTTTTTATGTGCTTCAAACTATTTCTAGCTATGGCTGAAAATGTATCGAAATGTACTATGGGCACCCCCTCTGTTCTGATCGAGGGGGGGAGTATATGTCTCATGAATTTAATGTATTTCTAGCTAGTCGTGGGATAAAACACCAATATACAGTGCCTTATACACCTCAGCAAAATGGTGTTGCTGAGAGGAAAAACAGGTCACTTACGGAAATGGCACAATGTATCGTCAAAAGTCAAGCTTTGCCACATTCTTTTTGGCTTGAGGCCATCATGTGTGCCACTTATGTATTTAACAGGTGTCCTACGAAAGCTTTGCAGTCTATTACTCCATATGAAGCATGGCATTATAGAAAGCCTTCTATTGAGCACATGCGTGTTTTTGGCTGTTTGGCATATGCTTTGGTGCCACAAACACAGTGCAGAAAATTGGATGATACGGCTATCAAATGTATTTTTGTTGGTTATAGTGCTGAAAGCAAAGGTTGCAGGTTCTATCATCTGCAAACAAAACGTATTTTGGTTTCACGGGATGTAGTGTTTGTGGAAGATTCTTTTTAGCCCTTGTCGTCATGTACTAGAGACAGTAATGTAAGCTCAAAGGACATTTATGACACTTTGTTGCCTCTTTTCAATGGTGAAAGTTCGAATGTAAATTCCAATGAGGCAAATGTACAGCCTATGGGGGTTTCCGAAAAAAATTACAGACCAGCCTATTAATGATGTAGATGTACTCGATGAGGAAAGGGCTGAAAATGAGCAGGCTAGAAGTATGCCAAAATGGCTGCTGCATACATTGCGTGACAGTACATTGGATGCACCTTTGTCTAGTCGTACTCGTTCAGGCTCTCGCCGTGCATCTTATGCATCATATTGTTATGATTTGGCATTGTCTAGCATAGAGATGTTGAGGAACCTCTGTCTTTTGATGAAGCATAGAATTCAAAAAATTGGATGGCTACCATGCAATCAGAACATGATGCACTTATAGAAAATGACACATGGACTTTATGTGATTTGCGTCCTGGAAAAAAGTCCATTGGTACAAAGTGGGTTTACAAGTTGAAACGCAAGCCGGATGGTGAGATTGATCGTCATAAGGCTCGACTTGTTGCAAAAGGCTATGCACATAAAAAAGGCATAGATTATGAGGAAACTTTTGCTCCCACTTTTTGTATGACTACTGTGCGTTTTCTATGTGCATTGGCAGCTCATTTTGGTTGGGATGTACATCAATCAGACATTGTTACTGCTTTCTTGAATGGTGACATATTTGAGGAGGTTTATGTAACGCAGCCTCACGGTTTTGTCATGAAAGGACAAGAGGACAAAGTGTGCAGATGCAAGAAGGTTTTGTATGGGTTGAAGCAATCTCCTCGTGCTTGGTATGAGAAAGTTGACACTCATTTGGTCAAACGAGGCTTTCGTAACAATCCAACAAAAAGCACATTGTATGTAAAGCGTGAGGGTGATGTACTTCTCATTGTGGTTCTTTATGTAGATGATTTGTTGATCACTGGACCAAATGAGAGACATATTGCTGAATTTAAGGCTGATTTGAATGCTACTTTCAAGATAAAATATTTGGGGATGTTGCATCATTACTTGGGTATACAGTTTAAGCAGTGTGATGGTGGTATTGCCTTGTGTCAGAAAAGTTACATAGAGACATTACTATGTAAGTTTGGACTTGAGGATTGCAAACCTATTGCCACTCCCATGGAAACTGAAGGGGATCAAGGAGCACCACAGACGGAGAGTGAGAGAGAGAGAAGGAGAGACACACACCATGTGGGTGGGGAGACTCAAAGAGTGAGCAGCCCCCTATACACTTATGCTATGTATAAGGTATACAAGTCAGTGGGCGCCCAGACTCTGGGCGGCCGGGCAAGGCACAGACGCCTATACCCCAACAACCTCCCACTTAAAGGCGACTGTGCCTTTAAGCAAGAGAACCTAGTCTAAAGACTACAAAAGGCGAGAGAAAACCGCTCTCAACCGATGCCCACTGGCTGGCTGTGATCATGTGCATCCGACTGTCCTGCTCCCGTGTAAGTCCATACACCACCAGACGTACCGCACACATACTGCAAGTATGTACGCAATACCTGCATATCTCCCTCGTGCGCTATGCCATCATCAGTCAACAAACGACTGACAACCCCAACTGCAAATGCTCCCACTGCAGCTGCGATATCCGGTCTCAAGATCAACATCTCATACATGAGACCACCGAATGCCGATGCAATGCTAGCGGGCTCTGCTAGCTCTACAGAGCATGCATCAACATATATATCCCTGGCAATAGGCATCTCTGACTGACAAGGTGTGTCAGCCACATGCATCTCCTGACTGTCCACAAAAGACGCATCAACCTGTCGTGCAACCTCATAGCAAACCAGCTGCTCTAGGTGTCTGCTGGAAGACATATCCTGCACAACTATATCCCCATGCTCACTGTCGAGCATAGAAAGGAACGACTGCATAATCGCTGACATCTCAGCCTCCTCTGCAATCATCCATTGCAAACATGACCACTCAATCTGCTGTGACTCACTAGAGCTCTCATGCTCTAACTCCGTATGCATAGACTCTTGCACAACGTCCTCCTGTCGTGACTCACTAGAGCAAGACCACTCTACCTGTCTATCCTGCATAGAAGTATCTCGCACAACTGACTCTCTGCTTTGCTCAGTCACTAGCAAAGCATGTATGTCTGACTCTGTCACCTCTCTGTGTGACTGCTCAAGTCGTGCCCCAACTGTGTGCACAACGAGCTCACTACTCTGCACTCCATGCAAAGCATCCTGCAACCCACAAGCAAAAGAGACTCGCCTGCTCTCTCGCTCTCTACCTGGCTGCGTGATCACAAAGACAACACCGTCTCTCCCGTGATCCACATGCAATGGGTAACTTGTACCACTCCTGGCACCTCTCGCAATCACTAGCGAACCCAAATGCATCACAAAATCTCGCTCTCGTAGCGAAATCTGACATCCACAATCTCTAAGCTGACCAATCAAGATCAAACTCACTGTCAAATCTGGTACATAGCGCACATGTCGTAACAAGTAAGATGCACCACTTGGTAATGACAGTCTCACATCTTCTGCACCTGCTATCGCATGCACCGATCCATCGGTCAAACGTACAATGCCAAGCATCCCGCTAGAATAGCTACAAAACCATGCACGATGTGGCGTGACATGAAACATAGCATCTGCGTCTAGCAACCACTGCGAAGGGAGTGCACTATCCACATGTATAGCATCTCGTGCATAGCTCGAGGTAAAAGTGACATCCCCATCACTAGTATACTGCGACACTACATGTGCCTCAACTGTCAAAGCAACTGAGTCCATGGCATCACTACATACATCTCTGAGACTGCCATGTCTCCTACGATGTCGCATACGACGAAAACAACGCCGTCTAACGTGTCCAGAATGACCACAATACCAACATGTCACCTGTCGGCGTGCTCGTGAATGTACATGTCTCACACGAGTTCGTGATGACTCAGATCTATCATACATATCATGTAATCTGCGCCAAAGTGCTCTCGAAGTAGTCTCATACATAACAAGACCATATACAGATTCCGCAAGGTGCAAAGAGAGCGTAGATAGTGCCATCTCCTCTAGCTCCTGCCACTGATCGTCAGACATGTTTGAAGGTCTACCTACATCACCACTCAATGGTAGATGCAACCCTCGCTGTGTCAATGCATCAAGCATACACTCTCTCCATGCCGCAAAGTCTGACCCATCAAACATGCGCATCTGTGAGAGGTCACAATCTGATCGATCACCTGTCTCTGCCATGAGCACAATGTAGCAAACTGGAAAGCAAAACCACCTCACCAACAACACCTGAAAACTGTCTACCAATATGGCCAAAAACACAATGTAAAACCTGTGAGACACACTCCCAAATAGAGCTCCCGCAATGTCAATACAAGCCTCGCATGCTCTAGTATCACACTGCAATCTATGAGCTAATCACCAAGCCCACACTATGCGGTATCGATGCATACATACGCACAAATCTCCCACCTACAGAGAACATCGCACGCAAATGCTGAGTGCAACCCGCAATCTCTACCTAGATCGCATAAATGATGCACATAAAACTCCTGGGAAAATTTTGCCAGAGTTTCGACGCACAATGGCTATCAACACAAAATAACCATTGTCCTGCAAGCTCAATACAATGAGCAATCAATGCGCATCAAACTACACTCAACATACATGCATAAGCTCTGCAAAACTATGGCAAACAATGCTCGAGATCACAAGACTCTCCCACCTGAGAGCAAACCACTGTCTCAAGCAAAGAAAGATACACAACTCCTCACTCTTGTGAGAGTGGATACAAAAACACAAAACTGTGTCCAAACTGACAAAACCTGTCAAAGTGAGAGTAAACACTCGATCACAAACTATGGCGAGAATCTGGGAAAAATCCGACAGAATTTCCCCTGAAAATTGAGCAAAAAACTCAAGTACAATCTCTACCATAAACCATAACACTACTCAATGCCAATGAGTAGAAATGCTAAAATGGCTCCACATTTTCACATACAATGGCAATCCGCACTCAACGTATATCAACGGAGTGACCGCGCATAAGCAAGCGCCAAAAGATTTGCAATCCGGAAACTTGATCAATGCGAAAACAATGCTCTCAAGAGAGCTCAACGGCACTTGAAAGTGCTCGCCAAAATGCATGTATAATGGGCATCAACCATGCGCCATAACCATATGCAAACCATCCGCAAAGACCATGAATCCAAGCACAAAATCACTGCCAAAGTATCCTGTGAAAACCAGTGAAAGAAGCTCCACCTGTGTGCTCCAAAAAACTGCGTCTCTCAAGAGATCGCCTCGATGGTGTGTAAACACCTCCGTACTTCGTTGCCCAAGTCTACCAAAAAACCCTCAAACCACAAGCTTAACACAATATGCAATTGCATCTTCAGCTCAGAATTTATGCACTCAACTTCAAGCATCTCCCGTGCTTCCAAAAGTGCATCAAACTCGCACACAATGCGACAACAGAAAATCTGGAATTTCTGTATACAGTCAGTCTGAGCTGAATATCAGCAAAACGGTGAGGAATTTGCAAAAAGTTTCTTCTGCAAAGTTGTAGACCACGTCGAAACGGATGGACAATCGAGACAAAATTCTCAGATCTGCATTCTACAAGGAGAAAAACGAATCTGAAAATAGTGCTGCTGCGCACACAGTTTTAGGGCAGCACCTTCACTTACACACAGTCTTCCACACTCGTTTCTGAGCTTCCACAAGAGCATACATCACTCTCAACTGAGCTCACAAGCTCCCATTGCATTCTCACAAAGCTTCCAAGCTTTCTTAATCTCTCTACCGTCGAGAGTGAGCGAGCTATCGCCTCGAAGCTCTCAAAGCCGTCGTGCTCTCCGCGGTCACCATAGCTCTGATACCAATTGAAGGGGATCAGGGAGCACCATAGACGGAGAGTGAGAGAGAGAGAAGGAGAGACACACACCATGTGGGTGGGGAGACTCAAAGAGTGAGCAGCCCCCTATACACTTATGCTATGTATAAGGTATACAAGTCAGTGGGCGCCCAGACTCTGGGCGGCCGGGCAAGGCACAGACGCCTATACCCCAACAGAAACAAGTTTGAAATTGAGTCTTCATAACGCTGGTGATTCTGCTGATGTCACTCTTTACCAAACTATTGTTGGATGCCTCATTTATGTATGCAACACGAGGCCGGATATTCAATTTTCACTCTCACAGGTCAGTAGATTTATGCATAGCCCAGGGTCTAAACATTGGCAGACTGTCAAGAGGATTTTCCGCTACCTTAGTGGTACATCTTGGCTTGTTTTATCCCAAGGGGGGATCATTGCCGCTAGACTTACATGCTTTTTCGGACTCAGATTGGACTGGTTGTTTTGACATGCGAGTGTCCACAAGTGGTTTTTGTTTCATGCTTGGTAGTTCATGTATATCATGGTTGAGCAAGAAGCAACCTACTGTGGCCACTTTGAGTTGTAAGACTGAGTACAAGGTAGTCTTCACAGCTACAGTTGAGTGTGTATGGCTCGGACGCCTTATGGCTGATTTGGGTGTTGGACAGGACACTGCCAACACTATCTACACTGACAGTTAGAGTGCATTGTCAGTTGCGAGGAACCCAATTTTTCATGCTCACACAAAGCACATTGAGGTGCATTACCACTATGTCAGGGAGAGGCTCTCAACAGGAGAGATCGGCTTGGCTTATGTGCCAACACAAGACAACCTTGGAGATCTTTTCACAAAGGCATTGTCTCGTGAGAAGTGAGAAGCTTTCCGCAAAGCTTTGGGCTTACTCCCCTTTGTGGACTGATCATGTCCTCAAGGCATGGCACTTCCCTTTACTTATGTGCCAGCTCTTATTCGCCGCATCACTCCAGGGGGGATTTGTTACCATATACATGTGGTAGTGATGTACGTGAACACACTAGGGCCACCGGGGCATTTTTTCCCTCTTTATGAGGTTTTTTTCCCTCGTGCATAGCATATACACCCATCACTCTAGGGCTATCTATCTTTCCATTGCACACTAAGTAATACACTCTCTATTGTGTGCCTTTGAGCTTCCTTTGTCTTCTCCAAGCTGTGTGCATTTCTTTGCAACCCTAATTCCAACATAAAGATGACTTCGTGTTAAATCATACACTAAATACATTAATTTTGTTTAAAAAGAACTATTAATGATAAAATTGATACAAAGTTGGGATTGAAGCAGACAAATTTCAATACAAAGAAACATATAATAAAGGTGCTATATAAATTTGCAAAGTGGTTTGCAAAGCTGGGAAAACCAGTGGGTATTGGTCTCGTAACAAAGCGGTACTTATAAGCTCAATGTATAACTGTTTGGATAGGCTATAAGTAGTGTTCCGAAAGTTGTTGGTATCAAATTCTGGTGTAGAGGTAAGTACCCATTAGTAAGCATTTCCCAACATATGCTTCATTAAAATCCATAGAAGTGCCACGTAAAGTGGCCAAAAGGCGGATTATCTTGAGTCTATTGATTTTAAAACTAATAATTCTTGTAACATTTAATGGCCTAATAACTTATGTGTAGTGGAAATTAGCATGAACATAGTGGGCATTTCATTAGAATAGATTCCTAATGAGAATTACAAGAGTGCTTGGGTGGAGAGAGCAACAAAAAGCATAACACCTAGTTAGATAGCATCAACAATACAGAGAAATTAAGCTATTGACAACAATTGAGGACCGGATTTGCATGGAGCCGGTCCCCCCTCCAAAAGGCTTTGTATTATGGTTTCTCCCATCAAGAGAGACATTGTACAATACAATTCTTTGTGTTCCTTCAAGACTAGCTAGTGCAATGAAGATGGAAGCTTCATACACCAAGCAAAACACTTAATCAAACACAACTTGAATTATCCCCGTTCTCAGACCCAAGACCTCACACACCTTCGAAGATGGTGAGAGCTAGCAGGGTATGAGAGTAGATTGAGAGGAAGAAGGAGTATCTTACAAGAAAGATGTACATCTCCTCACATAATCACTCATATTAGCATAGCTTAGCTTAGTAATTAGCTTGGTAGAGGAGATGAGCATGCATTGAAGCTTGGCTCTTGGTTGGATTTGCATCCACATGCCAAGAGAGTGTTGATGTAGGCTTCTACCTCACAAGCTTGGAGTAGGTGATGAGCTCTCCATTAAAGCTTGGTAGAAGATAGAGTATTCTTCCTTCACACATGGTCAAGTGTGAGTGTGTGTGTGTGTGTCAATGCCAAGCAAAAATCATTGGGCGAGCCCTTGTTGCTAATTTGGTCTGGCTTTTGCCTCATTGGACCTCTCCAAGTCAAGCCAATGGGTATTAAGCAGCATAAGTGATAGCCTTCTGACATGTGTCCCCCTTTCCCCTTTTGTGAGAGCTTTAGGTAATTAAATAATTAAACTAAACTCTCATTGGACCCCTTTGCCTCCTGGCCAATAGGAATCAGGCAAGCCATGGGGCTTTTGAATGCTCATTGGACCCTTTGGGAGACTGCCCAATAGTCTTCTAGGAGACTTAATTCTCATTTGTTTCTTTTATTAAATGTTTTTAAATTAATTAAACTACATTTACTCTAGCTTAATTCTTATTGGTCCACTTCAAGGGTCTTCCAATAGGAATTGGCCGGGCACACCTTGTGGGCATCTGGGCTAGGGAGCTGACATCTGTCCCTCATTCCCTTTGTGTAAAGGGAGCCTGTGTGTGTGTGTGTGTGTGTGTGTGTGTGGCTTTCTCTCTCATCCCCTACCTTTGGGGCTCGCCCCCTCCCATGTAGCGATGTGCAAAGACTTTTAGGGCACATACAAAGCATCCAATTTTCCCTAGGGTTGACCTTTGGACACAACCTTTGAATTTTGGAACCTTAGCATTTTGGAAGTCTTAATGGTCTGAACCTTAGGGTCTTTTTAGCCCATTGTTGCACATGGATCTTTTGCAGATGGCCCCCCCTTTGGATCCCTATTTTCCCTCCTTTGGATCCCTACTGTGGCCGGTCTGCTAGCTTAACCAATATTCTAGCTTTTTCTCCCCTGGCACTTCCCCACATTAAATGATCAGTTTAATATGAGAAAATCATTTAGGAGAAATAGATATTGATTATTATGACATTACCTCTCTCTTGAAATCATAGTCGTCCTCGACTATGGTGTAGAGAAGATAAAGCATATTCATGAGTCCTTTTCTTAGCGGGTAGAGGATCCCTAACGACATCATTCCATAATGGATTACTAGTCCATTTGGCGCTTGAGAGCCTGAGGCTACCGCAAGCATGTATGCACATCAGTCCTATCAGTCTTCCATAGTAGAGTGACAAGCTCTACTTGGTGTTTGGGAGACGTCGTCTCCACAAACTTGATCTAAGCATGCATACTACTTCATTTTTGTGCACAAATAAAGAAAAAGAGAGAGTCTTATAAGACAAAAACTTTGTTCATTTTTAACATTTTGTACATTTGCTTACTCTTGGGAAGCAAGGTGACAGAAATGTGTGTGAGGGTTAACACTTATACTCGTCATATTTTGCATGCAGTTTTGTGGGATGCATATTAAAATTCTCAATGCATTTTGTATGATATGTTTCTCAATTGTGATAGAGTTTGATCTCAGTGAGATAGTTAGCAGATTGTGGGTGTCAAATACTACTTAGAGAGTGGTTTTTCTAGATACATTGCAAATCACTAGTGATTGCCAGGGGAGCCCAAAAAGGGTTGGTATATCCTATACATGCATCTGAGGTACAAGATGACATAGTCTTAATTTTGTTTCTGGAATGTGATGAGCAAGAGGAGAGGCATGTCTCCTTTGCGATTGAGCTCCACCACGCTCATAAGATAGAGCTTTTAGTTGTGCACGACATGTCAATAGATTATGTAGAGACAGAGGTAGAGTGGAAGTGCTCTAGTGAGACACAATAGTTGTCATCAAAGTCTGTGTAAACATAGGTAGAGCAAGTCTACCCTCTAGAGACACAGGTAGAGATGAAGTACATGGAGTTCTTTAATATGCTCATGCTAGAGGCTGATGAATTGATGCTAGGATACATAGGTCTGCCTATGGTGGATGAGAGGGATATACCAGCCTAGTGTTGATGATGTCATCTCCATATATGATGAGTAGTTATGATGATGTAGTGCATGTAGATAGTAGTGAGGAGGCTAGTACAACAAGGTTTATACATGTTTAGTTAGCATTTGGGTGTCCCATGTACTACCTACTAGTGTTGAGGCCCAACCTAGTAGCTATAGTGGGAGAATTTGCAACAAGGATTGTCAATCATACGATTACTAACACTAGCATGATGCACTGTGAAGCTATGCAGACCATAGAGATATGTCTGTGGGATTTTCATGTAGGATCTATCATGGATAAGCACACTCACTTATCACTAGAGCCAACATGTCTACATGTAGATCGAGTGAACAAGCCAATGGGTGTAGGCTGAGAGAGTCTCTCACCTATTTTCTTGTTCATATTAGTAGTTTAGCTAGTAGCACCCACTTATTGTCATACTCGCCTTTAAGTGAGAAGTTGTTGGGGTAAAGGCGTGTGCCTTACCCTAGGTTGGACATTGGATCCGATCGTCCACACTTATCATTATTGCTTGCATATATAAAACCAATAAGGAGCACTCTCACTGCCACTTCTCCTGAGAGGTTGATCCACCCACATAGTGTCTCATGTCCTCTTTCCCTTCCCATTTTGCACACACAATATTTATGCATTCAGCATGCTCTGATACCAGTTAATGAGTGCATGAATGGGTGTGTGCAAAGTGGGAAGGGAAAGAGGAGAGGTGGCATTGTGTCAGTGGAGAAACCTCTCAACAAAAGTGGCAATGAGATTGATCCTTATTGTTGTATATACAAGCAATAAGGATAAGTGTGGGTAGCCGGATCTAGTGTCCAGCCACCACCTTTATCCCAACATAAGTCATCTAATATGCCATTGAATTAATAGACCTAGACGAGCAGTGGTTTGGAAATAATCCACATTAGGTTCATATGTGTGTCTTTGGATGGGAGGCATATGCATATGTGCCTAAAGAGCTTTGAAAAAGGCTAGACACAAAGTCACACAAGTGCATTCTCCATGGTTGTGGTGCATAATGAGAGATAGGATATAGTCTTTGGAACCCAAAATATTGCAAAGTAATTTTTAGTTCACACAACAAGTCAAAGATACACAAGAAACATGTCAAAGAGGTTGATTTTAGGAAAGTCATATTCAAGGACATTGATTTAGAATCTATGAAAGCTTAACCGATTAGTGATGTACCTTTCACTGGCAACACCATAATCAATAAGGCAGAGAGCAGTATTCAAGCTTTGAGATGATCGAGTAGATCCTTGCATCCACCTGAGCGGTTTTAGCCACGCTTTGAAAGACAATGGCATTATGGCAAGAACATTAATAGCCATTCATAATGCAATTAGTTTTTTAATTATAAGAGAGATCAAAGAGAGATTGACACTAATACAAAGCAGTAAATCATGAGCAAATTAATGATAAACTAATATTCAAATGGGATACAAAGTGGGCTAGAGTAATGGGTAGTGCATGGATGTAAGTTGGATACAAAGTGTGCAGCTTAAGCTTCTTTAATAGAGTTGAGAGAGGAATTTTGATGAGGTAATCAATGATGTCAAATGTGTAGGCTTCCAAAGTAGAAGGGGTTCTCACTTGTGGTGGTGCGGATGTGTCACACACCCCAACAAGCCTCCTCGCATGTGTCATAGTAGCACCCAAAAGTACAAAAGTATCCTCCCTAGAGAATTGTCAATTGGGTGTAGGACCAAAGTCAAAACATCCTCCCTAGAGAATTGTCAATTGGGTGTAGGATCAAAGTATGAATGTCCCTCAAGATCTTGACAGAAGGATACAAGCCAAATATACCTCCCCTAGAGAATGGCAAGCAACTAAGTGGTAGGTCAACTACAAATGGAGCTCTCCAATGTCGGAGATCAAAGGTGCAGTCCTACTACATATTTTGAAAGCATTTGTGTTGCGTTGCCAATGTCAAATGAAAAGTGATGCTTCCCCTCCCCTCCCAATGTGTCGTCAAAAATCTCCAAAGTAGATGCTAATGGCGGCATGACATGTGTGCCAGAGTTTGTGCAGCTGTGTGTTGAGGATGGTCTTATCGGTTGTCGGGTAGTGTCTAATCCTTGTACAAAATTTACTCTTGTGAATCCAAAAGTGATCATGCTTTGTGTCCCATACAAAGGTGAATGGAAATGGTTTGTGCAACATGAAAGAATATGTGTGTGTGCAAATGCATAGTGCAAAGCTAATGGGGGATTTTACAATATTGGGATTGGTTTCTACATACATTTCTTTGGGATACAAAGACTGAAATCCTTTCTTGCCTTGAAGAAACATCTTACATGCATATTTATGCTTTTGAAGCTCCTGAAAGCTTGATAAATTAGCCCAAATCTGCAAATCAAAAACTTTGCAAACTTCGGTGGTGGTCACTTTTGGCTACCTTTTAGCACTTTGCATATGTGGGAATAGTTGCCTTGGAGACTCCCCTTTAAGAGATGTGGCAAGGCTATAATACAGCATGGAAATGATGCCTCGATGTTCTTGGAGCTCACAAAAGAAATTTGCTTTCTAGTGTCGGAAAGGGACCTAGCAAAGGGCTCAAAGAAGAGACCCTGGGAGCTGGCTCCAGCATGGGAAGGGGGGCTTGTTAAGAGTGGACCCAAAAATATCATCAAATTGAATTGAGCAATGTGGGACGTTCCATCGATCGGGGGAGAAGGGGGAAGAGGTATGCCGAGATCGATCGATTGCAAGTGTCGTATACAGGCAAATAGTCGGACGAGATCAATTGGCTTGATGCAGTTGGTTGTGGCCATTGATGGACCTAAAAACTTCCATGAAGTATAGTTTGGCATGTAGCTTGGAATATAGGTGCTCAAATTTGGGATGGTTCCTTGGCCTTTGACTTTCTTAGCCTCCTATTTATAGGAAGGTCTCACCAAGAGATGTGAGACCTTCCTATAAATAAAGGGAAAATTTGTTAAGCATTTAATGCGCAAAAAACCACAGACACTCCCACACACAATTGTTGAGTTGTTGTAGTTCTGTAGAGATTACAAAGAGTGATGGTGCATAGAAATTACAAATTGATCAAGCAATTAACTCTCAATGCTTGAGCCAAAATGGGCATAAATGGATGCAATAGAAATCTCTTGCCGAGGCCGCCTTCCACACATGTGCAACGCAAGTGTATCATGAGCTCAAAGGAACTAATTGAAAGATGAAAACTAATGGAGGTGATGCAAAAAACACCGAGCAATGTGGAATTAAGTCCCTCTTGACTAATCATCATGGTGAGTGGAGCATGCTCATATTCCAAGTGATGATTAGGGAGTGGATCTATAGTAATGCAAGAGATTAAATTCAATTAACTATGCTAATGATTAATGATGTAATGGCATAGTTAATTAGACCTAGGTGCCATCATGCTCTGCATTATGGCAGAAACATTAATGAGACATTCATGATGCAATTAGTGTGTTAATTAATTAGAGACAAATTGACGCTAATACAAGTAGAAAATTATGAGTAGATTGATAAACTAATATGAAAATGTGATACAAAGTGGGCTAGAGTAATGGGTAGTGCATGGATGTAAGTTGGATACAAAGTGTGTAGCTTAGGATTCTTTTATAGATATGGGAGAGGGCATCTGATGAGGTAATCATATCAGCGATGTTAAAATGTGTGGGCTTCCAATGTAGAGTGGGTTCTCACTTGTGGTAGTGCGGATGTGTCACACACCCCAACAGGGTTGAACTATGGCATGCTAATAGACTGCAGTGAGCCATCTTATTATAAAAAGGCATGCTTATGGATGACCAGATCAAGTGGGAATAGGCCATGCAAATAGAGTACAAGTCAATTGTGAACAATGAAACATGGGACTTGGTTGTATTTCCAGAATGCAAGTAGTCCTTAACTTGCAAATGGGTTTACAAAAAAAAATTTACATCTAATGATTGTAAGCCTAAGTACAAGTCTAGGTTGTTTGCTAAGGCATTAAGCAGGAGAAAGGGAGTTAATTTTGACAGAAAAATTCTTGCCCATAGTCAAGATGGCTACACTTTGCATAATGCTTAGACTAGTTTCTATTGAGGACATGGAACTTGTCCAAATGGATGTTTACATGAAGTAACTTGAAGGCTTTGAGAAACCTAGGTAGAAGCTTGTATGTTAATTTAAGAAAGCACTTTATGGCTTAAAGAAGGGTTCAAGAATGTGGTCTCAAAAGTTTGATGTTTTTATGTGGTCCCAAGGATTTAGAAAGAGTTAAGAGGATCACTGCTTGTATACACAAAAACTCAGTGATGGTTCAACGGTCATTCTCATCTTATATGTAGATGACATGCTCATTGCAAGAAAGTCCACCATGAAGATTGCCAAATTGAAGCAAATGTTGAGAAAATCATTTCCTTGGTATGGGTATCAAGAGAGATAGAAAAAAGGAAATTCTCACATTGTCTCAGTAATCTCATATCCACAAGGTCTTGCAGTGTTTCAATAAACGGGGGGGGGGGGGGGGTAGTGAGTACCCCACTACCACCATCATATTTGAAACTTAGCAAGAAAGATGCTCCCAAGTCAAATCTTGAGAGAGAAAAAATACCAAGTGTGTCATATTCTTCAGCTGTAGGTAGTCATATGTATACTATGGTAGCCATGAGTCAAGACATTGCATTTATAGTGGGAGTGGTTAGTCAATATATGGCTAATCCTGGCAAGAAACATTGGATAGAAGTGAAATGCATCCTCAAATACTTAAAGGGTATATCGAAGCAGTTGTTTACACTTTGATAATAGTGATGCATCTATTGTTGGTAACGCGGATGCAAATTATGTAATTTGCAAAGACAATAGGAGATCTATTCCAGGCTACATTTTCATATTTGTAGGAGGAGCCATTTCTTGGAGATCACCTCTCCAAGATTATGCGTCTTCTTCCACTAAAAAGATTGAGTACATTGCACTGTCAAATGCCAGCAAGGAAGGTATATGGTTGGCACATTTCATGGGAGATTTAGACACTCAACAGGTTCTAATTTTGCCTTGCAATAATTAAAGTGCCATTTTTTTGGCGATAAATCCCATGTTTCACTCCAAGTTCAAACACATTGAGGTGAGATATCATCTCATTCAAAATGTGTTGATGGATAAGCAATCGGAGATTATCACGGTCCACATTGATGAAAACCCAGTGGATGCTCTTACAAAAGAGCCTAGTGTTAGGTTTAATGGCCATGTGGCCGACCGCCCATCACTAACTGCTACTAACCTTAAGTGTATAGCTATACACTTGTGTGAGCCACTAACACAAAGCTAGAAAACAAAGAAAGGGGGCACACAATGTGTGTTGGCTCTCCCCCTCCAACCTGTGTGTGTGGCTATGGTGGTGTCTGTGTGTGAGTGTGTGTGTGCATATTCATCTTCCTCCTCCCCTGTGCTCCTGGCTCCTCTCCTTCATCTGGTATCAGAGCTGGTTCATTCCCGAAATTGCTTCCACGCACGCGTGCACTTTCAAGAGTGCAAATAGGGTTCTGACTTTGGCATCGGCAAATTTAGCATTCCGAGAGCGTTTCCAGTACACATTTTGGGGTTCTACCCCCCTTTCGAAGCCATTCGTGCCATCCATTTGAGCTACGGTTTAGGAGCTGCATTTTTCATCTCTCTTTTGGTAGTTTGTGTTGCAAAGCTTCCATAGCCATTACAGGTACCATTGTTGCAGTCTCTTCCATCTACGAGAGCCCACGGCTCATTCAGGAGTGTGTAGCCTCTTTCAGAGTGGCCTCATACACACTTGACGGCATTGTCTTCTTCGACTACCGGTACAGATATAGGTACAGGTGCAGGTACATAGAGCGGCTTGTTTAGCTTCCTCATCTGTGCTTCTTGGTCTCAATTTTGGCTTCAGTTATGGCATAGGCATCGACTCACAGGCTACAGGTTTCAGTGTTTGCGATATTCTGCTTCTAGTGAGAGCATTTTTTTATGCGTACATGCATTTGTTGGCACTTTTGATAGTGTTTGAGCTCTTTTCAGACAGTTTGACTCCCGACAGGGATATTTCTTTGCATGCACATGCTTTTGGCGTCTGTTTGAGAGTGGTGACAGACTTGTACGTCTTTGTGGATACTGCCATTGTACGCTTTTGTAGAGCCATCTTTTGGCTAGTACGGTAGTCTCGGCCGTTTCTGAGACTTGGTCCGGATGATAGCCATTTCTGAGACTTGGCTATACGTTTTGCTGCATAACCTATGTTGTTGAGGATCAATAGCATGAGGTTTTCATTAAGCTGCGGTATTCTCAAATGTGGAGATACCTTCGGTGATACAGGTAGCTGGAGCATCCCTTATGAGGCCTCGTCATAGGACATGTATAGAGTGGTATAGGTGCTTTTGATGCCGAGTTGGCGGTTTATGGTCAGTTTGACAGTTTATGCGCCTCGGTTGGTCTCTATACAGTGTGCTTTTGAGAGGCATTGCCCTCTCGTGAGTTGATGGGCATTGAGTGACGTGTGGTCCTCTTCCATCCTTATGGTCTCCCACATTGGCCATCAAGTGGAAGAATGTTAGGTTTAATGGCCATGTGGCCGACCGCCCATCACTAACTACTACTAACCCTAAGTGTACAACTATACACTTGTGTGAGCCACTAACACAAAGTAGAGTGTGTATTGTGCTTAAGTGCATAAGATAGAAAACAAAGAAAGGGGGCACACAGTGTGTGTCGGCTCTCCCCCTCCAGCCTATGTGTGTGGCTATGGTGGTGTGTGTGTGTGAATGTGTGTGCGTATTCATCTTCCTCTTCCGCTGTGATCTCGTCTCCTCTCCTTCACCTAGCTCTACAGAGCATTTTGCACATTGCATCAAGTTAATGGGTGTAGGGTGTACACAATTGTACAAAGGTGAAGCTGTCATGCTTCACGGTTGTACATACTAGCTTTGGTCATAGCCACCTATGGCCACAACTAGCCTTTAAGTGGAAGATTGTTGGGGTAAAGTTGTGTGTGGCTACTCGCTCACTTATCTGACCCCACACATACTAACTCTCTATACACTTCATATGCATATGCAGTAAAGGGAAATAAACTTTACTCCTTCTTGGTATGGTTTTCTCCAAGGACTCTTCTCCTCTTCTTCTTACCCTTCATGCGGGCCTGGCACGTGCACGCCCTTACAATTCTTTTAGTTTGTGCTTTGTATAGCTTGTATCACTCCAATTCATGCCCTAAGCTCAAGCACCACAATCAAGTGAAACTCTTCAATTACATCATGATTGTTAATTTGGTTATCCTCCATAGATTTCTTACAAGAGGTGCAAAAATTTGAGATATCACGGCCTTCAAATTGTTGTAATTTATAACAAAATTTGGGAGGAATAGACCCTTCAAGTGAAACCCTTCAATTACATCACGATTGTTATTTGGTTATCCTCCATAGATTTCTTACAAGAGGTTCAAAAATTTGAGATATCACGGCCTTCAAATTGTTGTAATTTATAAGAAAATTTAGGAGGAATAGACCCCCACCATCACTTGAACGTCATCAAAATAATACATTACTCGTATAGCTCACCGAGACCTACAAGGTGAAGGCTTGATTGACACTGAAACCAGTAGCGTCTCAAAAGACTATGACAACATGATTTGGATTTTGTATCATCAGTTCAAACTGAATCTGAGGACAAAGAATTTGAATTGAATATTGGCGCAAATATGGAAACGAACCATACGGAGCCCAACAGTGCCCTAATTAACAATCTATCCCGGAGAGGAGAAGACACGAGAATCGATTCATCTAGTGAATCTTCACTGGAGGAAGGTCGTAATCAAAAATTAAACAAGAGAAGTAAGAGATATAAGGGGCGACAATATCAAGCAAATGTGCATGCTAGGATAAATGGAAAGAAATCTACTACAGAATGGCTTAATTATGTGGGGGCATGTGATGCTCATCAGAAGTTGGTAAATAATTGGATTGAACACCTTCAAAATGTCATGTGGTGCAGTCCACAACCCATTGACATCGCACAGCTAGAAGCTACAAAGAAGCCAAAGTTGAGCCATACTGTAAGGAGATGTCAAAATCAGGAGCTAGCTCAACAACAAAAGGAGCGAAAGAGAAATCACAGTCCACAAAACAACAAGACCCAACAGATTTACATCCTGCCCCTAAGTATTTCAAATCCTACACCATGGAGGAGTTTGATTGTGTATACAAAGGCCTAGAATACACCTATCGATGGAAGTAGTGGAGTCTATGATGGTCCAGTGATAGTTAAGTAAATAGAGTTATTAGACCCAGGTGAGGAGTCCAAACCTATTTTCATTGCCCAAGAGCTGACAACGACTGAAGAATATGTACTTAAGGAGCTTCTTAAGGAATTCAAGCATATATTTGCTTGGATATATCATGATATGAAAGGTTTTCCACCTTCCATAGTACAACACACAATTCCCATGAAGAGCATGGCTAAACCACTCCAGCTACAGCCCTACCCAATGAATCCTAAGTATGCAAAGATTTTTCAAATATTTTTCAAGAAGAGATTGAAAAGCTTGTAAAATGCGGATTCATATACCCTATTGAGCACTCAGAATGGGTGTCTCCAATAGTTATTGTTCCAAAATAGAATGGGAACTCAGAGTGTGTGTGGATCTCAAGAAGGTCAATGCCACCACTAGGAGAGACCATTACCCCTTTCCATATTCTGAACATGTGCTTGAAAGAGTTGCAGGGAAGGAAGCTTATAGCTTTTTAGATGGGTGCTCTGGCTACAATCAAATCACAATTGCACTAGAGGACCAAGCTAAAACTGCTTTTATAACCAAATTTGGAGTGTTTGCATTTTGTGTTATGGCTTTTGGCTTAACCAATGCCCCTACTACCTTCCAAAGATTAATAAACATTGCTTTTAGGGAATATTTGAGGGAGTTTTGTGAGGCTTTCTTAGATGACCTTTGTGTTTATTCTTTGTGGAAAGAACATCTATCATTTTTCCGGAAAGTGTTCGAAAAGTGAAGATTGTATCGCATCTCATTAAACCCTTTTAAAAGCCAATTTGGGTTAAACATGGAGTCATTTTAGGGCATATAGTGTCCAAAAATGGGATTTTCACATATGAGAGCAAAATTAAAGCCATTTCCAATTTGCCACCACCTACAAACTATAGAGGAGTTCAAAGGTTCATGAGCCATGTTGGTTATTACCGGCGGTTTATTTTAAACTTTGCCGAGATAGCTCATCCATTGTACAAGCTTCTTATTGAGTTTCACTGGACTGGGGAGTTTGACCATGCTCATGAGTTATTAGAAAAGGCTTTGACAAGTGCTCCAATCCTATGAGTGCCCGATTGGAATGTAATTTTCCATGTGCGTATTGATGCATCAAAATTTTCTATTGGATGTGTTCTAGCTCAACCAGGAGAACATAACTTGAACTACCCCATTAGCTTTACAAGTCGTCAATTAAATGATTCTGAGAGGAACTACACCACTACATAGTGGGAAGGTTTAGCTATTATTTACGTAGTAAAGAAATTTTGCTACTACCCTCTTGCCAACAAGTTTGTTTTCTATGTGGATCATCAAGCGTTGTTGTATCTAGTGAATAAACCTTGTTCCACGGGAAGAATTACATGATGGTTATTTATTCTTCTTGAGTTTGATTTGCCATTGTGATGAGACTCGGTAAAAACATGTCATGGCGGATTATTTTTCTTGCATACCCAATGGTGAAGCCCCCGCTGGAATCGATGATGAATTTCTCGATACTTCCCTGTTCCTAGTCGAGACCATGCCTGAATGGAGTGAGAAAATTGTAATTTTTTTAGTAAATGGTTTTCCACCCAAAGAGATTCGTAAGGATATAGCTTGAAAACTATTAAAGGAATGTGAACCTTATCTAATTGCAAGAACTCTCTACAAGCTAGGGAAGGATGATATTCTCAGATGTTGTGCTCGTGAGAATGAGATTTATACATGCTACAAGAAGCCCACATGGGTATAGCAGGAGGACATTTTTCAAGGGAACTAACTGCTAGAAATGTGTTGCAATCAGGCTATTGGTGGCCTACCTTATTCAAGGATGCATCACTTTTTTGCAAAAGGGTTTGATGAATACCAACATTAAAAGATCACACAATGAAAGGATAAGATTCCCTTACATCCTATTAAAGTGACTCAACCATTTGGAAAATGGGGTTTAGACTTTGTAGGCCCATTAGTCCTGCAACTCGTAACACTCAATCTCAATATATTATTGTTGCCACTGACTATGTGACAAAGTGGGTGGAATCCACAGAGACATGCAAGGCTAATGCAAGGTCAACTGCTAAGTTTCTCTTTGAGAACATTATTACACGATTTGGTTGTCCCCTTGAGATTGTGAGTGACAATGGTACTCATTTTATAAATGGAGTGATAAACAAACTCACGGCAAACTTCATAATAGCCCACCATAAGTCTACACCTTATTATCCACAAGCAAATGGCCAAAGCTGAGAGCACTGCCAAAACTTTAATTTCTATCTTGACCAAAACAGTGAAAGCTCATCGCACAAATTGGGATTTAAATTGGGCTTATCGTGCTACTTACAAAGTGGCTATTAATTGTACACCATTCAAGATGGTATATGGCCAAGAAGCAGTTATGCCATGGGAGTTTGTGATTCTTAGTATGTGGGTAGCTTCACAAGAAGGTTGGGATGGTAACCCTTTGTTTGAGCGTTTATATATCCTTGAGAGGTTAGATGAAGAAAGACAATTGGCCGTGAAAAATGCACTTGTGGAGAAAGATAGGAGAAAGAAATGGTTTGACCGTCATTTAAAGAACAAGGATATCAAGGTTGGGGATAAAGTGCTTATGTATGGAGTGCGTAACGAGAAAGATAGGAGAAAGAAATGGTTTGACCATCATTTAAAGAACAAGGATATCAAGGTTGGGGATAAAGTCCTTATGTATGGAGTGCGTAACGAGAAAGATAGGATAAAGAAATGGTTTGACCATCATTCAAAGAACAAGGATATCAAGGTTGGGGATAAGTCCTTATGAATGGAGTGTGTAACGAGAAAAAAAAGTTGAAATATGCAGAAAAAGGACCATGTAGAATATGCAAAATCACCCCACAAGGTAACATTTGTGTGGAAACTCTTGATGGAGTTGAAACCATTGGATTCCTCAATGGGAGTAAATTTAGGAGCTACGTGACATCCATCATAAAAAGGCAGCCAAGGTAGAAGCATAATTGAAAAGATACAAGCTCAAACTGAGGCTAAGGAGCGACACCAACATATTAGATGCCAACGAGAGGCCAACCTTGGAATTACACATGCATTTCAAGTTGAAACAGAGGATGATTGGTTGGACTCTGACACACCTCTACGATACCCTATTGAGTTAAATAATGCATATAAGAAAGTGCTATATAATGCCTTATTGGACATAGGTGCTAAATATAATATGCTATCTTATGGAGTGTGGTGTCAGTTAGGAAAGCCATCTCTATCTGAGAGTACCATCCAAGTCAAGGGTATCAACAAGAAAAAAACTATTGTTTTTGGAACCTGACACACTTCTATCAGTTATGACAACGGGGTCGTAGCTTAAAGCTTTTTGGTCATGCTTGCAGGTGCTATGGAGGGCAATATAAACTTGGGATGTAAGTGGATGTCTGCAACCAAGTGTACTATCGATTGGGAAAGTGGGAGTATCACGACACAGAAACCAACTCTTAGCCCTGCCACTCAAGCAATATCACCTCCTGACGAAATAGAACCCAAAAAATTGCATATCCAAGAGGTTGAACCATCTGTACCTATAGCCAACCCTCTAGAGCTTCAACTTTTGTAGCTGAAACAAAGCATGAGACACACAAGACTCGTCATAATATAGCAAAGAAGACATACGAATTGGTCCCTAAAGCTACTTTAGCGACCGTTTTTTACGCTAAAAATAGAAGCCTTGTAAGAGATGGTCCACTCTCTCCAAGAAATGTATGAAAACATTGTGTTGGATTCCTAAACGACTATTGGAAGACTAAACGTAAATTGTGTTCTTGCCTGTCACCTATAGACCCATGTGAGTAAAATCCTATAACAATAAAGCCAAGTGAAGACTGTGAGAAGGAAAGGATCACAAAATACTATACACCTAATCTGGAGCTAGTTTAGGTACCCAAGCGAGAACGACTTGTATCGCTCAGCTCAAACATAGCAAAAACAAAAAAAAAAAGCTTCTTGCTCTTCATATAGTTCTTCTACAGGAACACAAACTTCTTCACAACTTCCACCTATCACAAAAGATGTACAAAAAAACAAGGGAAGAATAGCACCTCCCATTGTAAATTCATCACCTAAAACAACGTTTCAAGTAAAATCATGGGAGAGTACCTTACCATCCTTGCAACTAGATGAAACACCTAGGGTGGTGAAAAATTATTGGTAAAAGTCTTCACCCCCATTACAACTTGAACAATTGGTTTCAAAAGGTGATGACATCATTCCAAAAGGTATGATCTACCCAAGGAAGGGGGGAGTGTTTGTTGACATCCATCATTTTCTTGCTCCCCTCTTAACCTTCCTCCTTGACCTCTCAATCTCCCAACCTTAGGGAATGTATATATATATCTCTATACTTAAGAAAATATAAATAAAAAAGTAAGAGAGCAAGAGTCATCAAACAAAAATATTGAAACCTACAAATTCTAGTACATGACCCAAAAATCATAATAACACATTATGCATAAGGACCCGACATTTTGACATGACCCTTATAATATGTACACACTAACCAAAAAAATATGTGTGTGTATAGATATGGCTAGTATGCTAGAGTCATCCACTCCTACCTTGGGTGAGAGGTACCCTCTTTACTTTCACAAGTGTTTCACATAGTCTACCCGGTGCTTGCCTGTGAATGGGATTTGGTAGATAAACTAGCGCGTGATAAAAATTTTGAGGAATTAGAATGGTTGATACGTCTCTTGACCACGATTGATCCCTACTTAGTAGAGAACATCTCTCCAATTGCACAAGCTTACCCTTTTGAGCAAGATGACTATACATGCCTAGTCCATTGTAAGTGAACATATGTGCATCTAATGATGAGGAAGATTTACATGATTACACAAATGGCACGTATGGTCTCACTGATGATGAATTTATTTTTCTTGACGATGACAAGGATAGGGGGTTATACTTAGGGCTACCCATCCATCTATACAATATCATGTTCCCTTGATCCTCTATGGGGATGCAAATACTTAGGTTAGGGTTCTTTATTTTTTTTTGATTGTGTTCAATACCTCTTCCCACTGATGTGCCTCCTAGAGGTATTCCTTGTGTTTTCTAGTGTGTATAGAAATGCATTGCAGTAGTTGGTATTTTGAAATTCATGCAATCTTTGTCTAGTTCACTCTTCGAATTGAGCACGATTATCAACACGAACAGGTGTTTCTTCCATTATCATTGTCTCTTGTCTTTTTTAGCATCCATGTTTTTCTACTTTAACTGTGATTGGTAGCACAATATTTAGCACATTTGCTTAGTATTAAACATTAGATTCAATATAATTTTATGTAATAGCCCCTTGTCTAGGTTTATGAATCAAAAAGTCTGACTGAGCTAGTTTGACCAAGATAGACGGTAGAGATCTTCTCTTAATACCATGGGAAATGCCTTCCTAATTATCAATGGATATTTTAGGTTCTTAATCCAGTATTATGAAGCATTGTGTGCAATGTACTAGTCCTTTCTAGTGGGCTTAATCCCTCTTGACCTTTAGCTTAAGTATTATAAAGGGAGTTTACTATTGTGATGAGCTTGGGGAGGGTAACAGAGTCAATTTGACCCCCAAAGTTACAAAATTGAAATGCAGTGAAAAATAAACAAACAAAAAAACAAAAGTGTCAAAAATGAAAAATCTTAAGTTAGAAGAGAAATCCAAACTTGATTAGGTACTTCACTCACATGTATTGCATATGGTACTAGAGCCCTAGAGGTTCTCAGTGTGGGCGCTTTTCCTTGAGAAGAAAAAAGCCATAAACACACACGTCAAAATTGAATCAATGGGGAAAACACTTTGGGGGGTCAAATAAAGGGAATAATTCAGGTGATGATTTTATATGCAATTCCTTTTATTGTAGCTTAACTAGAAGGTCTTCTAGGTATAGCCTCTAGTCAGCCCTTGGAAATGAAATACTTTGCTCTCGCAAATAAACAACTTAATTAACTAGAGAGAATTGAGAAGCTTGCCCATGGTATTAACAGTTGACTTCTATGCCTCTCGATCGTTAAATTAGTGACCCTAGATTTGTTTATTTTTTGACCTTTACAAGTTCTTATGCGTTTGATTATATTACAGTTTAATATTGATTGCTGAAAAATTGTTTAATATTTTGCTATCAATTAATCTGTGTGCCTATTCACTACATATGCTTTTTAATTATATATGTTATGTGAGAATGCAATTACTGTTCCATTTTTGGTTGATTTTGTAGTGTTTAAAGAAAGCTAAAGACATTAATCTTAGATGCTCTTCCACCTCGATGAACCGGCTTCACCTCACTAGCTTTCGAGGATAGAATCTACATCAGGAAGGGGGGCATGTTAACCACTTACGGACACCCTATCACCTTTGATGGACGCCTTATCACTTTATTTGAGTCATGGACCGGGGTTGTCGGTCCATTAAGTGTGTAGGTGATTGCCGATGAGAGGCACACCACTTATCTCATTTTTACATTATTTTTGCTATGACCGACCACTGTAGGCGCCCAGGTGTGAATTGGTCAAATTCATATAAAAGGTCCATTTTGACCTAAAATTCTAATTTGGAGGTGCATGCTAAAGAAGTGCCCTTGCTCTACCTCTACATTCTTCTCCATTGTGTGCTCACGAGTGTGTGTGTGTGTGTGTGTGTGTGTGTGTATGTGTGTATGGTTGAGAGAGAGAGAGAGAGAGAGAGAGAGAGAGAGAGAGAGTGGGGGGGGGGGGGGGGGATCAAGCATTGCGGCGGCATCGACTGTGGCGAGACGGTTGAGTGCGGCGGTGGTGGCTCCCTCTTCTTCGCGAAACCAAATCCTTCACGACAGCAAGCATAGAGCGGTGAGTGATACACCATTGGCCCCTTTGAGCTTACTAGGATAGTCTGGTAGTGTGCTTGTAGCCATTTGTGGCTCGCACACAGTGTTCGGCAAGTCCCCAACCTCTGACACGTGCAGTAGAAGCGCACATTTACCACCTGTCAAGGTTTCTAAATCCACTTATTCAGGTGGAATTGCTCTTGTGTGGCTTGTTGCTTCTTGTGGTGTGGACATCTTCCCAATCAAAAAGTCCCCCGACTTGTTTTGCATTGTGTTCACCAAAGATGTTGGGGGATTAAGAGTTTGTGAGGTGAGCTAGCAAGGCACCATGCCTTTGGCTGCATGAAAAGAGAGAGAGAGAAGATGCACAACAGAAGAACTTTGGATAATTGACACTTTTGGAACCAAAATTTGTATTGCCAAATGAATTTAGAGGCTGATTACAAAGGTTACCCACAAATAGAGCACTATGCTACCTTTCTACTTTGTGATTGAGCGAAAAAGAGAAAGAAGTGATGTTGTTGATGAAGGAGAGTGTACTCTTCATCTTTCTACTTCTTGGTCTTTTACCTGGTTTCAACATCCGCCTTATCTTCTGTAACTTCCTTTGGTCCTCCAAAGGTCTTCAAAAACACACACACCCCCATTTAGAGAGCGAGAGAGATATTGAGAGAGCTCTCCCCTTTTGAGCTTACCCCTGTTGTCTTCCTTACCACACAAGAGAGAGATGAAGAAATCTAGATAGAAAACTACCTCAAAATAGGTGTCTTCTCCCTCCTTTACTACCACACACTACTCTTCCTTTTCTTCTTTGTCGAGACTGATATCAAGAGAGAGATGTGAAGATCTCTAAACCCAATAGATCCATCTTCAATAATAGATTGAGGAAGAGAGAAATCGTTGGGTTGAGCCATGCCATTGCAACGACCTAGTTATTGGTTGTTTGAGCTCGTTTATATTTTAAAAAAAAGGCTTTGTTGTTGCCTCCCAGTGCGCATGGCTATGTTCCAGCATCAACAACACTTGACAATTTCTTAATCCACCACCTGAAGTTTTGTTCTTGGCTCGCCACTTGCCACCTCCATTATCTTTTCCTCTTTTAATTCCCAAAGCATCCATCAAGAGTCTCGCTCAAAAAAATGGATCCTCTCCTACTCACTAATTCGGATGGAATACATACTCCTCCACTCTCTTTAGATGGAATCTCCTCTGGATTCCCCCAATCGTACCCTTGCTATACACGAGGGAGATTCTAAAATTATGACGGTATTCACAATGAATCAAACCCATCACCGTGGCGGCCAAGTATGTAGCCTTGCAATATAAACCATTCTACTATACTGCTCACAATTTTTCCCTTACAATATAAAAAAGTGCATGATTATATGCCTTTGTTTGTTTGTGTGCTAGGTGTCTTGCAATCATTGCCTCCTACTAAAGCTCCTAGAGATTGTCGTATGACTGCCATCATGTGGCCGTTATGAGGTGTTGTCCTCATCTCTTGAATCCTTGCAATATGTTCTTGCTATATATGAGAGTACGCACTCTCTACCCTATCTCCCCCCCGCCCCCCTTCTTTCTTTCATATTTTGATTTGCTTTTAATTTTGTTACCATAGACACATAATGGTAACTCTTTATAAAAACTAATCATTACTATCGAATATTCCACCCCCAACCTACCTTACTTCCTTCGTTGCGCTACCCGCAGTGAACCCTTCTCTGCCTTTTGACCTAGTTTCACCTACTCCCAATGAAATTCTACCCCAACTCTACTCTTCCTCCACACTCGCTATCCCTTACCTTTCCCCTCAAGGCATACGCACGGATTTGTTACACCTCATAGCACTATCGACCTTGCAAGCCTACGCATATCATGCAATAGAGTGATTGATCCTACGAAGCCCCTCCAGCTTTGCTTCCCTTTCTATGCGCCTGATTCTCATTGTCAACAAGAAGGAAACAAGATCGTTTGGCACTCCCATGGTATTGTCAATCTCAAGACAACCTTTGTATGAGAAGAGGGGAAGAGAGTGAAAATTGCATCTGCAGAAAGGCCTTCCCTTCCAGGCTTTCTCCTCAAGTGAATGCAGCACTTCCCTTCATTGACTCTCATGCGTACAACTCTATAAGTTAAAAATAAAGTTGATGTGCTACATCTTAAAATAGCATCTCTCACTTTGCATTCACAACTAAAGATAGTTTTTTTTGCTTTTTTTAAGGCTCCCTAAAAGACTACTTAAAGAGAGAGTTTAAAAAAAAAAAACCCTCCCTAAAACTCTCTCTTTAAGTAGTCTTTTAGGGAGGTTTTTCTTCAACTTTGTTGAACCCTAGGAGCAAGGGTGTCTCACTTTAGCTTCGACAACTCTGCAAGAGTAGGGGAGGCTCATAGACGCAGACTATTTGTGGGAGGTGGGTTATTCTTCTTCTAAGGCACCTTGGGCATGGTGGGGTATCTAGGGCGAGGGATGGAATCCGCAATACAGAGGACTAGGGCTATCTCTAGGTGGGAGACGCTGGCTGGCATGTGCCCATCGTCCATAACAATATCGACGACCATATATTTTTGTGCATGTGGTGGAGGTCGTCCCTCCAACCACTGTCTGTATGGGCCACCACAATGGCTGGATCTCTTTGGTGGCTCGGATCCAAATGGGGTTGTGGTGCTTGTGACGGTGGTGATGGCGATGGCGGTGGCATTCTCTTGGCACTACTGCATGGAAAAAGGGTTTGGCTTCCTTGAAGCCAAGTTTCGGTTTGCAGGCTCGCTACATCATTGTGGTCTTGCGGGTCATGGTGTGGAAGGGAGGGTTGGTGATGGGATCTGGAGAAGCTCCGTGTCAGAGTTGTTGGGTTTTCTTGGTGACACCTCGTTGCTCTTTTAGTGGGTAGGGTTCGGATTGGCTGGTCGGGCTTCGGTTCTCGACGGTTCTTTTTGGTGAATGGCCCCTGAACGGCCAGTGATGGAGCTTCAAGCTCCCCCCTTCTTACGACATGCGGCTATCCGGCTATCCGGATTTGGCGGCGGTCTTTTGTGTGTGGTGTCCTACCGGGTGACAAAGGGTGGATGCCGAGTGGAAATCACATAGGAGGTTGCTTCTTCTATCGAGGGTGGCTCCCTTCTAAGCTGGTGTGCGTTGCTTTCTTAGTTTCGGGGTAGCTCCCCTTTATGTCAATATATATGATGTATGGTCTGAGTATTTGGTATTATGGTTGACGCCATGGCTCGGTGGGAGCATGGCTAGCTATGCAAAATTTTCTCGATCTTAATTCAAAATCGCACTCACATTTTGTGAGTTTTGGGAAAAAAAGACTCTCTTCTTGTAGTGAATGCAAAGTGAGTAGGTTGTTGTACTAAATGCAAAAAGTGAATGCTTTTTTCTTTTTGAAAGCTTTTGAATGTATTTTTTAAATTTAAAATGATTCCCCCCCCCCCCCCCCCCCCCCCCCCCCAACATCTAGGATTGCGAATGTGGTAGCGATGCTAGCTCTCGACACCTTGTCTACGAGGGGTTTAGAGTGGGGGTGCTCTATTTTTGGCCTTGGGGGAGAACTCCCTTCCCACCTATCCAAATGTGAGAAAACAAAGGTAGGTTCGGTTTGTGAACTCGGTTCTGGTGCATGTTGTGGTGGTTTCGAAGGTGTTGGGATTTGCAAGTCTTTCTCCTTCTCGTTGTTCCATCACGTTCTCCATTTGGGATGCAGGTACATGGCTATGCTCGGATAGAGTCATCAAAGATGTGTTGCACGTTCAGAGAGAGAGAGAGAGAGAGAGAGAGAGAGAGAGAGAGAGAGAGAGAGAGAGTCTTTGTTTTTTGCATGCACGATGAGAGGGGGGGGGGGGGGGGGGGGGGAGATTAGAAAAAGTGGGGAACAAAATTTGAATGATTTTATTAAGATTCTCTCTTTCAAGAAAGGCGAGGAGATAAGCATGTAGTAGTCGACACAACACAAACTTATTGCCTACAATTGACCTTCACTTTTGTCTTTTGGGATCGTCATAGATTCCTCATAAAAGCTAAATAAAACTCAACAAGGATATGGATATTGGTCAACAAATAGGTAACGGTCTCAATTCGCACCACCCTAAAATATTCACAGTAGTCAGCTAATAATAAGGTTGCCTCATGAGCAAAGATTTGAAAAATAAGGTCTGTTGTAATTAAGCAAAGAGTTGAAAAATACTCAAATATAATGCAAAAGTAGACGGGGGGCGAGGGGTTTTCCTACAAGGTCAAGTGTTGATGCCCACAATGAAGACATACAGACAACATTTTAGCAATGTTATACGAGTTCTAGGGAAAAGTGATTTTCACAAATAAAGAAGTTTTTTGGATTACCAAAAACTCTCGCCTTCTTTGTAATTTTATAGTGTTAAATGATCAGAAAATTAGAGACAAAGAAATAGCTCTTCACGTGCTTTAGAATTTGTATATGCATGCCATAGCACTCTAGGAGACTCAACAACTACAAAGGAGAGAGAGAGAGAGAGAGAGAGAGAGAGAGAGAGAGAGAGAGAGAGAGAGAGAGAGAGAGAGAATAACATTGTGGAGGGTGAATATATGTGTACATCGCATTGCTGAGAGAGAGAGAGAGAGAGAGAGAGAGGGAGGTAACACATTTCTTCACGAGGGAGAGCTTTTAAAATTAGCAAATTACCTATTTTTGGGTATGTTTTTATCTATGTCACCCTGTTTCCCTTAGTTTTTGGGTTGGCAACGTCATTTTAAGCATGGATTGAGTGAATAGGATGATTGAAGAACCTTGCCCTCTTATCCTTGGCCCCAGGGTGTGTGCAATTGTTGTTCTCCTCTCAAGTTTTATGTGATATAAATCCTTGAAAAATACAGTAGGATCCTCAAAATATTTCTCAGTAGTCCGTAAAGATTCCTATGGCTTTGAAATTTTCTCGTCATCCTCCTCCAATGTGGGGCACTTAATCCACCATTAACATGTTGTTTTGAGGTTATTTTTAGGTGTATTTTTGTAAAATGTCAAAATCTTTCAAGTAGTTCCTAGTGTTCTATCGCCCTCTTAGTTCTTTAGGCTTGGACCCTAGCCTACCAATTTTGTTGATTTTGTGTCCCATTTTAGGGCTGATATATAGTTTCTTTTCTTTATATTGGAATATTCTCCTAGGAGTGTAGGCTAAGAGACATGGTCTGGCAAGAAACCCACACTTTTCATCCTTTGTAAATAGCTAGAGTTTCTTGGCCCTACCCTTGTTGGGCATATCATGCAATCAATTTTTTTTGCAAGACAACATGTTGGACAAAATGCTTATCAATTATTTCTTGAGTTCAATAGCCACTGACTAGCAATCACATCATGAATTCCCTTACCCACATCAACATCTTGCATAAGGACATAGGCCCTCAAAGTGCAAGCATAGGTCATTGCATCCAAGGAAATACCTTCACTTTGTAAAGTGTGGGTTTTGTCCTAAAGTCTGAGTGAAGGAGGGAAGAGGGGGAATTATCCCACATGTAATGGAGTCAAGTTGTAGAGCTTGACTTAGGACAAAAACCACACTTTAAAATCCTCCCCTTGGGATTTGGACCATGACAAAATATTGAAGATGCGATATCCACTAAGGATGATAAGTTGGTATCCACACAGGATGGTAAATCCACTCAGGAAAATAAAAGTCCTCCCCTACAAGTAGAGAGCCTGAATCTTCAAAGTATGTCGTCATAGAAGACAATTGTTCTCGCGTTTGTCTTCCTCTACCATATGAGCGGATCCCTTGATAGGTCTCTTCCCTTTGTAGCTTCTGCTGTTGTTGCTACTGCTGGTACTTTCTTCATTGCTACTGCCTCCATTTGAGTATCATCATGAAGAAGGGTGTCCCATCTTACCACATTTGTTGCAAGCTTTGTTTGTGTAGCATTCTTTCGCTACATGTTCCATTACTCCCAAGTACAACACTATCTTGCTTCCTCACTTATGTGCATCCGTAGCCAGTGTCATGAGCTTCACAATGCATCCTCCCATGCTCCAATTGGGCATCTCATGTGAGAATAATTGCTTAATTAAATTTGAATTTTTTTGAGAGTTTGTGGCTACTATTTCTCTGTGTTCTGTAGCAGAGAAGTGCGTTTAGGTGTGTGTGTGTGTGTGTGTGTGTGCGTGTGTGTAGAATTTCATGCATTTAATGCTCAAACCTTTTTTGTTGACCCGTAGGAAAGAACCCTATTTATAGGATGTTGAACTTTGTTTTCTAAGGAGGGCCCATCCCATGCCTTGCTAATAGAGTGGTCTTAACTTAGGAGACTCTCCTAGCCAGTGTCTACCTCTTTACATGTGCACAACTAGAAGAAAAATGATTACAAAAAACGGGTTGTGCTTGAATGGATTCATTTCATTGCAAGTTATTGTGCTTGGCTGCAAGATTTAGACTCTATTGTCCACGCACGCGCGCGCGCGCGAGAGAGAGAGAGAGAGAGAGAGAGAGAGAGAGAGAGAGAGAGAGAGAGAGAGAATCCTATTATTTTGTGAAGCTCCTCTTCACTTGGAGTGAAGTTCCACTTCACAAAGTGTCTTCTGGTTTGGATGAAAACTTTCTTTGAATGCTTGATATCCTTTTGCCTTTTGAATCTTAGGGCCTCTCCCTATGGGAATGTGAGTCGATCTCTCAATAGGTGAAGCTTGTTGTTAGATGCATGGCTTCCTGTGAAAATGCTTCTTTGAAAAAAGCTCTTGTTCATGGGAATGGCCCCTTGAAGGCTTCGAATGGAAGACTTCTTGCCATAGGGACTGCAGGAATGGGGGCTTTTATGGGCCGGGCAGCTTGGGCAGGAGGTGGGGACAGGCAGGCAGGTCCTCCGGGCAGGCGGGGAGGCTGCAGGTACAGTCGCAGGGGCCGTTGGATGGTGTTTCACCCACGCAGGTGGCCGGTCGGTGGCTAGGGTTTGGACCATTCACGAACACAATATCGTCCTTCAATCCAGCTTACCGCCTTGGTGAAGTTCGCCAGTGGACGACCGAGCAGTGGGGAATGAGTTGGGATGGGCCTCCTTAGAAAACAAAGGTCAACACCCTATAAATAGGGTTCTTTCCCATGGGTTCAACAAAAAAGGTTTGAGCATTTAATGCATGAAATTCTACACACCTAAACACACTTCCCTGCTGCTGCAGAATGCAGAGAAGAGAGTTGCACAAACTGAAATGAAAGTAGAAGAGAGTCATCAATTAGGTTTTCTTAGCCTTTATAGGCAATTACACAATGTTCACATGAGGTAGTGTCTGCCCAAGTTGGGATGACCCCAACAATCACCCCCGTCCAACCAAACTTGTCATAATCTTCGTGATGCCCCCTAGAACTAAACTCACACTCTCATGACACACAAAGTTTTAGGTTTACTCTCAACCACGAGTTTTTGGTATACTCATAAACCGTGAGTTTTAGGTTTTCTCACAACCTGGTGCTACTATTGAGCTACCATCATGTGGGGTTTGGGTGTAAAACTCTGTGTGTCATGAGAGTGTGAGTTTAGTTCTAGGGGGCTTCAAGACGAAGATTATGCGAAGTTTGGCTGAAGGGGGTGATTGTTGGGGTCATCCAAACTTGGGCAGACACACCCTCATGTGAACATTATGTAATTTCCTATAAAGGCTGAGAAAACCTAAATGATAACTCTCTTCTACTTTCATTTCAATTTGTGCAACTCTATCACTCCCTGTCCTCATCATGAGCATACAAGACGCCGTTGGCTTCCATTGTACTCATCACACTTTGCATTTGCTGAAAAGAACCCAAAGTGTCCTTTTGTCACAACCATGTTGGGCAGATCCCACAATTAGTATGCTTCAAGAGATGACATTCCGGACAAAAAGATTGTCAAGAACTTGTGCTTTCGTGAGTAAGTCACACTCAACATACATATTGACCAAGGGACCACCAAGCACTACATCCTTCTTTGATAGCTTCTAACTAGCAATCTCATTGTGAACATCATGCATGAAGGCTACGAGATATGTAGTACAAGTCCTAGTACACTAGCATAGGAGCAGAAACATTCTTGAATTGCTTTTACAAGGTATGCACTACAATTCTCATTCAAGATCTAGTACTATTTTGTAACCACTCAAGATTTTGCAAGGTATGCACTACAATTCTCATACAAGATCTAGTACGCTAATGTTGCTCCTCCTTGAACACTATAATATGTCTCTAGAAGGGCTACAGCCTACAAACGCTATAGAATGGATTTCTTTATATTATGTACAATTGCCAAGTTGATTTTCACTATAATTATTAAAAATCTCAATAAACATGCTTTCAACTCAACTCAACAAAGGGATTGCTGATGTGCCCATCTCTCCTTCTAGTATTCACAAAAACACTATTAGAAAATCATGGTAAAGAAGAAGCAAAGATGGTTGGATAAAAGTTACTTATGAGTACACGGTATGTGTATGCTAGGAGTGCTTAGACAAGGAATTAATTAAGATTCAATGCAAGAGAGTGTGGCGACAAATGTAACTAGTCTAAGCCTTACACATCAATGGGTGGACTGTACTTTCCCACTCACCTTTTACATAGGACATAGCACATGGGTATCTTACACATGTGCTTGTCGAAAATGGAGAAATGTGGAGCTTGGAAGATTGACCTTTAAGTGTGTAGTGGAATTCGATAAGTGTGATGCTATATCGTGTCTTGATGAGTAGCATCTATGTAGGTACTGATGCATGAGAATCAAGAATAGCACTTGGAAGCAACCAAGACATGGATGCAAGACCGATGCACGAGGAAAAGTTCATGAAAATGTTGTTAGAGGATACCAAGCAATAGTAGACAATCCTATTAGAAGCTACAAGGTTGAACTTAGAATGTCCCTACAAGGGTATTCCTCCGATTCAAAATTAATTTGTCAGCATTGAACCATTACTTGTGCAATCATCAATACACTATAAGGGACATACATACACATCACGAAGAACATGCAAGTATGTGGGGTTGCCATGCTGCTACCTCACTAATATCAGACATAGAGAAATGTAGAATCGCGATGAAATATGTCCTATCATCAAAGCATCATTACATGGATTTTATAGGAGTGTTTTACCTAATGTTGATTCTATATTTGCCTATGTGGAAAGTGATAAAATGGTTTCTAAACTGTCATAAAAAACAAGACCTAATATTAACCATGTCCTTAGCAATTGAAAACAAAAGGCGCACACAATGACAAGCACTCATGGACTCAGGTGGTCATGTTTCCACATGGATACAAACAAACTCTTGAATGTAGCCAACTCAAGACTAGAGGGAGCAATACAGCTCTTGGGATGCAGGAATTGCGCAGGTGGAGGGGCTTCTTGATGCTGGTCAATGCAGGGCACTCATGATTGTTCATCATTCCAGTCATCTTAATCCATTGCAAATGTAATGGAATTGATATTTTACTATTTGTTGCAGCTAACAAGTGGAAAAAGAATTAGCAGCTAATGGACTATGTGAAAGGATATGACATGTTATGTATATTCTATTATTCAATTTCTCTTTATGAGCTTTGGCCATTTATGACCGGCCGGCCAGATTGTACTCATTTTGAGCATTCAAGAAATCTATAAGTAAAACGTGCAAGAGGGAAATGCCCACTCTTGCACGGGGGAGATTGCACCTAGTGTCTCTGCTACTCTTCTCCCTCTCCTCTCTTCTCTCTTGCCCATGCCAACATAGCACTTCACTCTAGGAGGTGCACATGTACGTGCCTTCTCGCTCTCTGTCTCTCTCTATGTTCGCGTACATCGTCGATTACGTGGTGCTACGGTATTTGTGAGGTATGCATATTTATTGGTTTTATGGCTTGTAATACATTCTTCTCTGTTTTTTGCAGGGACACCGTGCCTCCGTTTGCAGTAGTGGTATCAGAGTGTAGATTACCACTCCTGGTGCACATGGATTGTGGAGACAGGAATCTTTATGCACAACTAGCATCAAGATATATATATTTTTTAATGAATATCCCTAATTATATTTCATGATTATTCTCTTTTGGGATGTGAAGAGACTCTATTTTCTTTAATTATTGAGGGTCTTTATTCAAGTAATGAGATGTTTTTGCATAGCTGGTCGGAGAAGTTTAATTGCGTAAGAATCATATAAGTTTTGATGAATTTTAATGCTCTAGGAACAATCCCAAAATTTGGAGAAAGTGAAGGATCTATTTTTTTCATTAGTATGGCAATCCTAAGCAACCTTAGGGAATTCCCAAATGAGTTGTGCTCAAGATACAATTTAGAGAAGGAATAGTATATGTGGGATGAAATCCCAAGAGACTTCAAAAGTCTCAATTTATATATATATATATATATAGCATCTGTAGATGGAATCCCCATCATAATCACCATCGAGCATCAAGTCTGCAGCAATAAAGGCATGGCAAGAGGCAGCACACCCAACTGCTGCTTTCAACTTAGATGGTAGTAGGCAAAGGGGAGTCGCCATGAGCATTGGTTTGGGTCGACTTCTAGCTGTTAACATGGCATCTCCACTGTATGTCTATCAATATGATTGTTCACATTTAGTACAAATTCTCTCTAGAGTAGTCATAATAGTCAATATCTAATTCTCCTAAATGATTTTCTCATATTAAACTGATCATTTAATGTGGGGAAGTGCCAAGGGAGAAAAAGCTAGAATATTGGTTAAGCTAGCAGATCGGCCACAGTAGGGATCCAAAGGAGGGAAAATAGGGATCCAAAGGGGGGGCCATCTGCAAAAGATCCATGTGCAACAATGGGCTAAAAAGACCCTAAGGTTCAGCCCATTAAGACTTCCAAAATGCTGAGGTTCCAAAATTCAAAGGTTGTGTCCAAAGGTCAACCCTAGGGAAAATTGGATGCTTTGTGTGTGCCCTAAAAGTCTTTGCACATCCCTACATGGGAGGGGGCGAGCCCCAAAGGTAGGGGATGAGAGAGAAAGCCACACACACACACACACACACACACAGGCTCCCTTTACACAAAGGGAATGAGGGACACATGTCAGCTCCCTAGCCCAGATGCCCACAAGGTGTGCCCGGCCAATTCCTATTGGAAGACCCTTGAAGTGGACCAATAAGAATTAAGCTAGAGTAAATGTAGTTTAATTAATTTAAAAACATTTAATAAAAGAAACGAATGAGAATTAAGTCTCCTAGAAGACTATTGGGCAGTCTCCCAAAGGGTCCAATGAGCATTCAAAAGCCCCATGGCTTGCCTGATTCCTATTGGCCAGGAGGCAAAGGGGTCCAATGAGAGTTTAGTTTAATTATTTAATTACCTAAAGCTCTCACAAAAGGGGAAAGGGGGACACATGTCAGAAGGCTATCACTTATGCTGCTTAATACCCATTGGCTTGACTTGGGGAGGTCCAATGAGGCAAAAGCCAGACCAAATTAGCAACAAGGGCTCGCCCAAGAGAGAGAGGGGGCTGATTTTTGCTTGGCATTGACACACACACACACACACTCACACTTGACCATGTGTGAAGGAAGAATACTCTATCTTCTACCAAGCTTTAATGGAGAGCTCATCACCTACTCCAAGCTTGTGAGATAGAAGCCTACATCAACACTCTCTTGGCATGTGGATGCAAATACAACCAAGAGCCAAGCTTCAATGCATGCTCATCTCCTCTACCAAGCTAATTACTAAGCTAAGCTATGCTAATATGAGTGATTATGTGAGGAGATGTACATCTTTCTCGTAAGATACTCCTTCTTCCTCTCAATCTACTCTTATACCCTGCTAGCTCTCACCATCTTCGAAGGTGTGTGAGGTCTTGGGTCTGAGAACGGGGATAATTCAAGTTGTGTTTGATTAAGTGTTTTGCTTGGTGTATGAAGCTTCCATCTTCATTGCACTAGCTAGTCTTGAAGGAACACAAAGAATTGTATTGTACAATGTCTCTCTTGATGGGAGAAACCATAATACAAAGCCTTTTGGAGGGGGGACCGGCTCCATGCAAATCTGGTCCTCAACTGTTGTCAATAGCTTAATTTCTCCCTCTTTTGAAAGTATTGTTGATGCTATCTAACTAGGTGTTATGCTTTTTGTTGCTCTCTCCACCCAAGCACTCTTGTAATTCTAATTAAGAATCTATTCTAATGAAATGGCCACTATGTTCATGCTAATTTCCGCTACACATAAGTTATTAGGCCATTAAATGTTACATTGGTATCAGAGCTTAAGGTTTCTCTTTTCTTGCTCAAGAAGAGAGGTCCTCAAGCTATTTACAAATGGTTGGTACTATTAATTGCATGTGAGTAAGTAGAATAGGGATTTTTCAGCCTTGCAGTGCGCCTGCCTTCGTGCAGTTAACGGGGCATCACCGTCGAGAGCTATGGTCTTAATAGTGGAGTCCTACGGGGCTTGCCTACGGCTTAACCACCATTGAGCTATTAGAAGCTTGATAGGAGCCGGTGTTGTTTTGGTGTTGAAAGACCCTCTCTTCTATTCCTTGCAATTAATGGTATTCGAGCTGCGGGTACAGTAGCTTGAGTGCTTTTTCTAAAGGGGTAAAGAGGAGTAGCAACTAGGGCTTGAAGTGCCAAAGTACACCTAAAACGTTTACACCTAAAAGTTGTTAGAATGGCTGACAATAGTAAAGAGAGTGAAATTAATGTTGATAACTTTGATTTTGCTCATGAGCAAGCTACTAATGATGCTTCAATGCTTGTTAACTATCTTGTTTCTAGGCTTCAACAAGCCATGGGCAATCCATCTCTCCAAAGTGAAGTGCAACGGCAACTCCGTGCTCACGGGATTCTTCAAGCTATTCACCATGACGAGAGAACACCTAGGAAGCCTCCTTGTGAGACTACCAAAAGAGGTCTCTCTCCTATTCGGGAAGAAGAAGAGGATCCTTATGAAGGGCTCAAGAATTTACTTCTTGATGATGCATCTCCTTCCCAAAGGAGAACTTAAGAGCCTCTACCGAAGGAACGATAAAGAAGTGAGTCTCCCGCCACCTCGGCGGAGATGGTTCCACGAAGACGGCGGGCTAAATGCTCTCCATCACCACCAAAGCAGAGAAGACCATCGTATTCTTCTCCTCACCACAATTCAAAGAGGGATGATAAAAAGCAAGAGAAGAAAAAGGCGAGAAAGAGGACACCCTCTTCTCCATCTTCTTCATCCTCTTCCTCTTATGAAAACTATGGTGAAGATGACAAAGATCAAGACAAGAAAAAGGCGAGAAAGAGGTCACCCTCTTCTCCACCTTCTTCAAATTCTTCACCTTTTGAAGAAAGTGATGGTGCAACCTTTGAACCATCAAAAAGAAGAGGCCATAGGAAATCCTATGCCGCATGGAAGAGGTCGTCCAAGTTGAAGAAATTCAAAGAGGGAGGGAAGAGCATCTCTTTCCTTACCTATGATTGTACCTTTGGTGCTACGGACAAAGTCTTGGCCTTTATCCGGCAATTCGATGCGGCGTTTGGAGATGAGGGCTTCACGGAGTCCTCTAAGCTACGCCATGTAGCTATGCACTTTCAAAAGTCCGCCAGACAATGGTGGTCTAGCCTAAGAGCCAACGGTGAAGCTCCACGAACATGGAAGGCTTTAAGAGCTTCCATTATGAAGCAGTTTTTGGCCACCGATGCCAAAGACAAAGTACTCACCGAATGGCGAAGCTTAAAGTTCTCTCCCAATGAATCCATCCACAAATATGTAGACAAGTTTTGGGACCTACAACTCAAAGCCACTGTCTTCAAAAAGTTGGATTTTGGAGAGCTTAAAAGCAACAATTTTGTGCGGGCTTAACCGAAGAAATGGCGGAGTATGTCAACTCCCAAAGGCCACGTACCATATCGGCGGTAATACACCATACTATGGTTGCCTCTCGAATCAATTTCCAAACGGGGGGTAAAATAAATAATAAGCCCCCGGAAAACAAGGGTTCCAATGAGCCTAAGGGGAAGGACAATGTCCAAAAGTCTCCTAAGGGCAATTCCAACAAAGCTAAAGAGAAGGGAGTTTACAAAGGAAAGAATAAACTCTCTCCTGAAGAGCTTGAGCGTTATCGTAAGGATAACCGGTGTTTCAAGTGCGGCGAACAAGGGCATGCGTACCACGCTTGTCCCCAAAAGAACAACCGCCAAGATCCTCCTAGAGCTTCTTTGGTTGAAATCCAAGAGGAGGAGACTCACCAAATTCACCACAAAGGATCTCCTCTATGCCATGCTTGGGGAAAGGTAAGAGAACATGATGCTTTTATTCTCTTTGACCCTGGTTGTACTCACAATTTCATATCTATGGAGTTAGCCACCAAGCTAGGCATACAATCCTACGAGATGGGAGATATCCTACCCGCAGACAGTGCCTTCAAGGGGCAAGAAGCTTCAGTCACTCCCTTAATCGGGAAATTGAGGCTTCATGTCCAAGGCTATGTGGACAAAGAGGACTTCTTTATCTCTCCTCTCAAGCATGAGGATGTAATCCTAGGGGCACCATGGTTTGACCGCCTGGCTGCCGATGTTAAATTTCCTAAAAGGAGAATCTCCTTTAAGTTCAGGGAAAAAGACATGTATATAAATGCTAAGGAAATGGGTAACACCATCCCCATTGTACATACACCAGCTTTCAACAAGTCAATAAAGAGCTCTATTTCCGTGTACATGATTTTTGTTAAAGATTCTCAAAATGAACCTAATGCTTTAACAAACGAAAATAAAAGCAACCAAAAGGAATTAGAGTTATCCAATTTTCTCAAGGGGTTTCAAGATGTTTTTATTGACGACATCCCTTGTGAGCTACCTCCTAAACGAGGTAATGATGACCATGCAATTGAACTTCTTGCAGGAAGTTCACCGCCTAACAAACCTCCTTATAGAGTTTCTCAAGCTCAACAAGAGGAGATTATGCGGCAAGTGCATGAGTTAGTTGAGAAGGGCATGGTTAGGCCTAGCTCATCTCCATTTTGCTCACGTGTGCTATTAGTGCAAAAGAAAGACGGCACATATCATATGTGTGTCGACTATAGAGCACTAAATAGGATCACTATCAAGAATAGGTTTCACGTTCCACGGGTAGAAGACCTATTTGATAAGCTACAAGGATCGACCTACTTCAGTAGGGTTGACCTAAAGAGTGGCTATCATCAAATAAGGATAGTTGATCAAGACATTGTAAAGACCACGTTTCGCACTACATTTGGTCTTTATGAATACATTGTCATGCCTTTTGGCTTGACCAATGCACCAGCCACATTCAACCGCTTGATGGTGAAGCTGTTCAGGCCTCATTGAACCTTCACTGGAGTGTTCTTTGATGATATTATCATCTACTCTAATTCATTGGAGGAACACAAGCAACACCTCTAGGTAATATTTCAAGTTTTAAGAGAGAATAAACTTTATGTTAATCGAAAGAAAAGTGAATTTTTCTTGCAAGAGATTCAGTATTTAGGTCACATTATCTCTCAAGATGGCATCCAAATGGATCCATCCAAGTTAAAGGTAATAAAAGGATGGCCTAAACCAAGGAATCTTCATGAACTAAGAAGCTTTATAGGTATGTGTGCATACTATAGACGCTTCATAGAAAAGTTCTCACAAATTGCGGGACCATTACATGACCTAACAAAGAAAAGTGTTAGGTATACATGGTCTGCTAAGGAGAACAATGCTTTCGAAAAGCTTAAAGAAAAGCTTATCTCTCAACCTGTGCTTACACTACCGGATCTCTCAAAACCATTTGAGGTCCAATGTGATGCTTGTGGTGATTGCCTTGGAGCTATTTTTCTCCAAGAAGGGCACGCCATAGGCTATGAGAGTCGAAGGCTCGACCCTGTTGAGCAAGCTCTAGGCATATACGAAAAGGAACTCCTTGCAGTTCTACATGCCTTAGACTCATGGAAGCACTATTTATTGGGGACTCCTTTCATTCTGCGAACGGATCACCAAAGTCTTAAGTACTTCATGACGCAGACCAAGCTCTCCGACAAACAAATGAGGTGGGCAAATTTCCTTTCGCAATTTCATTTTCATATTGCTCACATTGCTGGCAAGCATTATCAAGTAGCCGATGCACTCTCAAGAGGACCGAGAGTGAATGCGGTTTCCATAGCAACTCACAATGATCTATCTTCAATGATAGATGAGTATGCTATTGATCCCGATTTTAGAGATGTGATTTCAGCCCTTGCATTAGGGAAGAAAGAAGAACCATTTACTTTCCAAGATGGTTATCTTCTCTATGGCAATAGACTATGCGTTACTAACTCACTACGTGAGAAAGTAATGTATGAATCTCATGCTCCACCTTATGCGGGGCATAGAGGGATTCAGTCTACCTTAAAGGGAATTGAAACATATTTCTATTGGCCTACCATGAAAGTGAACATACAAGAATATGTTTCCAAATGTGTGGTATGCCAAAAGACAAAATTTGATAGAGGGAAGCAACTTGGGTTGCTTCAACCCTTGCCAATCCCTAATTCACCATGGGAGAGCATATCCATGGATTTTATCTTTGGATTGCCTAAGTCTATCCATGGGAATACGGGAATATGGACGATAGTAGACAGGTTCAGTAAACAAGCTCATTTTATACATGTAAAAAAGACTATCAAAGCCCATCAAATGGCAACTCTCTTCATTTCACAAATTTTCAAGTACCATGGCTTGCCAATGTCCATAATGTCGGATAGAGATCCTAGAATGACCAGTAATTTCTGGAAGGGTCTCTTTGAGAATTTAGGGACAAGGCTAAATTTCTCTTCGGCCTATCATCCACAAACGGATGGCCAAAGTGAAATAGCTAACCTAACAATTCTTGATCTACTAAAAGCCTATGTAACGGAAGTAGATCAAAGATCCCAATGGGAGAAGTACTTACCCTTAGTGGAGTATGCTTACAATAACACGATACATACTTCCGCGGGAAAAGCACCTTTCGATGTAATTGAGGGAAGATCAAAAAGTCCCTTGCTACTTAAGGTACATGGGAAGATCTTCGCTGCAGATGAGTATAGCCGAGACCTACAAGAATCTTTTCAAAAGATTAAGGATGCTATCTCTATCTCACAGCAAAGGCAAAAGGCTGCTGCTGACAAGCACAGAAGAGCCCAAGCCTTTAAAGAAAACGATTGGGTCTTGTTAAAATTTACCAAGGTTCGATTAAGGCACATGACGGGCAAGAATCCTATGGGCCACCAAAAGTACTATGCTAAACTAGAAAAAAGGTACTATGGTCCCTTCCAGATTCTTAGGCCAATCAATGAGATGGCCTATCAACTTAAGTTGCCCAATCATTGGCTCATACACAATGCTTTTCATGTGAGCCTATTAAAGCCTTACAAAGGAGAGCCACCTCAAGAACCAACTATTGAAGTCCCACCAGAGATCGAGGACCAAGAGGAGGTGTTGCAGCCCGAGTCCATTCTCCGACATGAAGACAAGGTATTAAGAGGCGGTAAGACTATCCGACGATATCTTATTAAGTTTAAGAATTATCCTTTTGAAGATGCTAGATGGATGCAAGGCATACAATTAAAGGATAACCTAAACCTTGTCAATGCTTAGACGTTGTATTATTTATTTGGTAGAGTCAGGGACCGAGCTTGTCGTTCCAATAGGAAAAGGGTAAGAGAGATCGCCGATGAGAGGCGCACTCTAACAGGGATATTCAAAGGTTAGTTGGCAAAGTATGGACGCCCAAGTGTGAATGGGGTGAGTTTATATAAAAGTCACCTAAACCTAAAAATCTCTCACTCTCTCATTTGTGCAATTGAAGAATGCTCTTGCTCCATCTTCTTCTTCTTCATCTCCTTGTGTGTGTGTGTACACGAGAGAGAGAGAGAGAGAGAGAGAGAGAGAGAGAGAGAGAGAGAGAGAGAGAGAGAGAGAGAGAGAGAGAGAGAGAGAGCATTGCGACGACAACATGACGGCAGCGAGGAGGTTGAGCACGGCACGGCGGTAGCTCCTTCTTCTTCGTGGGGCAAGGAATCCTCCACGAAGGCGAGCATAGGGTGGTGAGTGACACACCCTTGCTCTCTTAAGCTTGCTAGATTAGTCTAGTTGTGTGCTTGGAGCCATTTGTGGCTCGCACATAGTATATCGGCAAGTCCCTTGCATTGACACGCGACATACATGCACATTTTTGGCGCCGTTGTTGCCCGGAAATGCCTTACACTAAGCTTGAGTAGCACTCTATGATATTGTGGTGCAATTTCAAATGTAGGAAAGGTAGAGAAGGAAGGTGTGTGTGTTGAGAAGGAGTTTGTTTTGTTGCTGTGTATTGTTTTGTTAATAAGGTGTTGAAAGATACTGTGTTTTTTTTGTTAATAAGGTGTTGAAAGGTATTGTGTTTTCTTTGTGATAAGGTGTTAGAATTAAGGTAGTGGATCCATAATGTTAGTTCTGTGTAAAGTACAGTAAGTAGATATGTTAGCTAATGAGTTACTATAGTAGTGTGTTAGTGTGTAACAATAGCCTTATTAGTTGTAAGTAGGTAGGTTATGTGTGTGTGCGCTCGTGCGCACAGCACGGCCGCGGCGACCTTATCCAAAAAAATAAAAAATAAAAATAATTTTTAAAAAAAGGTAGGATCGGGATCGTGAATATCCCCCCGACCCAAGCCCAAGCCCAAGCTCACGCTCAGGCTCAGGCCTCAGTCCGCCTTTAAAATTACGTATTTTAACCTCATGTGTAGGTAAAAATTGACATTTTTGAAGACCATTAGAGCTTCGGGTAATCGAACGCAGTGCTGTAAAGCACACCATGACCCCCTGAGTGATACGCTCGTTTTGAGCTATCACACTCTCTAATCCAAATACCGATCATTAAAAAACATCAAAAAACGAGTGAAAACAGGCGCCTAAAAAAGTAAGCGGTTAACCTTCAAGGTTATTCGCTGATGCTTGTAAGGTGCCAAAAGCACATGCATCTGCGCTCTGGTCGTGTGCTAGAGGCCGAGCAACTAGCGAGCATTTCGAGTTACGCGAATTCTCATTATTCCTCTACCTTAGGCTCTAGGCCCTCAACGGGAACCCAAGGTAGTACCACTCAGGACCCACATATAGCGTCTAGTGACTCTTCCTCTGACTACGATGTCATGGACGGTTACCCAATGACTAATCCTAATAGCTCAAGCCAAGACATGCCTGCCATGGGCCCATGGTCCGGGTCGAGCATGCTTAGCCGCTTGAAGGAAACCTTTAGTAGAGCCACTCGCTCCGAACATGGAGCTAATAATGTAAATGAGGGGGTTGGGAAAGTAAATTTTCCATTCATGACCAACGTATACCCCATGCTCTTAGAGAGTGTGCACGTGAATACTTCATTCACTGCATCCCCTGACTCTTCTGAGCTATTCCCCTCCGAGGTTATATTACGTGATGGTAGAAGCCTTGCCAAATTGTAAGAGGTTGAAGCGATATATAATTGCAGCTAGGGAGAAGGAAATTGAGAGCTTACGCAAGGCGCAACAATGAAGAGAGTTAAAAGCAAAAGCCCCTATGTCATATCTTTTCTAGGAGAGCAATCGAGTGCTCTTGAATTAGCGACCAGTAAGGGTCAACCCATAGAGAGCCACATCGCATCTAGTTCAAAGGACACCCCTAGCACCTCAAGCCTAGATGGAGCATTCCTAAATGATAACTGGGAGTACAAACTACAAACGAAAACTCTAACCGACCTATACACAGGTCGCACCTATCACGTGGTTTGGTTAGATGTCCTACAATCCACAATGGGTGCTACTAGCATGGAGGATCAACAACAAAGAGTTTGTGAGGTCATCCATAGGGTTATTGAGCTAGAGAGACAGAACAAGGGGATCCTTATGCCTTCAACGGGTCTCATGAGATTCTTGGATACAGAGAAGGCTAAACAACCAACCTTATCAAAAATGGAGACTCCCTCGATGAGTCTGATGGATCCTCCATATGTTGTTTCGCCAGGGGTCTCAATGCAATCTCAGCCCACAAGTGATAGCTTTACTTTTCCAAGTCTAGCTCATCTTTCCCTTGATGACACCATGGCTACCATGCCTACCCCAATGACGGGCATGCCAAGAAACACACCATGGACCTCATTTGTTAGTAAAGCATCGCTACATGGTAGCTCAATGCCGACAACGGTCCCTATAAGTGTGTACCAATTGTATGCACCTATGGGTCATCGCACTCATGTAGCCCCTACCCCTCCCATTGTTTCAACAACCTATGCTCCACAACCACAACACCCACACTCTTATTTCCATGGGACCATACCGGTACCATTAGCATGTCACATTCGACGTCTGCCATGCCTAGGGCCACACATGAGCTTTGGACCGCCACATGGCACAACACTGTACCAAACATGGAACCAAAGGGCTTCCTATGTGCCAAGACCAATGCCAATACCTACTCCACATGTAGTCTCTCGAGTGCCTTCATCCATGGTGCCTACTCACTTAGGTGACTTGGCAACATTTGCTCAAGCTGTCGGTTGATCTATTGCCGAGAATATGCGTAACACGCCTGATAGAGAACCTAGAAGTAAGGCAGTATAAATAGCCAAGCTCACACAAAAATTTAGTGGAGGCGAGGATGTGAGAAAGCATATCGAAGTGTTTGAAGAAGTAACCTTAAGTGGGAAGGCTGGGGATTGGTATAGAACCCAACCCTAAGGGTGGAAGAAAAACAATTTACCCTACTCTTAGGAGACTATTCTTAAAAGAATACATACAAGAGGGAGTGCTTTGGGGTGTGGCCTCTCACCTCCAGAAAGCCCAACGAGAGGAAGGAGAGTCGGTGAGAGACTTTATTAGTCTCTTAAAGCATTTGAATTCTCGTTGTAATCCAAATGAGCGCTTCAATAATAATCAATTGCTTGATAGATTCATTAGGGGATTAGACATGAAGATATCTACAATGGCCTAGTCATCAGAGGTATCACCACTTGGAAAGCAGTCACCACCAATGCGATCCAATTGGAGGATAATTTAATATTCAAGGAGAAAGAGTGTCTGCTGGGCCTAAATCTATTAGCTCGCAAGCATCGGGGCATCAGCTAATGACCCTAAAGCCTATTGCTAAGGAGCCAAAGATATCTGAGATGACTTTAGCAGATCTCACCAAGGCCATTCAAGAGAGTCTTAGAGACAATTGTGCTCCGCAAAACAATCAAATGTATCCAAGAAGGGAGTAGCAATGGTGCTCAGTATGCTATGGACCGCATAATACCAATGAATGCCCTACTTTTAGAGTAAATTCAATGGAAACTGCACTGCCTGTGGGAGGTATGGTCATCAAGCTAAGGATTGCATAGTATTTAAGTGCGCGATGGCCAATAGACTAACCTTAGCATGGACAGACACACCTCGAGTGCCTGCATTGATGCCGGCCCCACCTCTTGAACAAACGTCACAACACATGGTCCCTAGGGCCCCGAATGTTATTCAAACAACACCCTTACCACCTCTAGTGCTAGGACTGCAACCACCACATCCGAGAATCACTTTAGTGAATCAAGTGGGTTGCGAGTCATCTATTGCTTGTTTGGAAGGCTGTGAGGAAGATATAGACCCTAATATTTCCTATGGGATTGATGCGCTTGTAAAAAGTCCACAATACTACATGGAGGACTATTGGGGACAAGTCAAACCTGTCTATCAAGTAGTTGCTCTTGCTACAAGAGGCCAAAATATCATTTACACTGCTAAGAGACCACCTCTTCAATGCTATGAGTTTGGAGGTCCACATCGTGTGGCCGAGTGTCCTATTAGGCTACAAAAGAACACCATGCTAATGCAAACCAATCAAGCGAGCACGTCTACAATGCCGATACTCATGTGTAATTGATGTGGCATAGATCATTTGATTGCCCAATGTCCAAATAATCCAAATGCATCAAAGATCACGCCATTAAACTTGATTGAGGTTATTGAGGAGCCATCACAAAGTACACTTGTGGTACCGATAAACGTACTCACACGATCGATGCTCCAAAAAAAAATTTATATTCTTGAGGAAAGAGACACGGCATCAATTGCCCAATCTCAAAAAAAGAAGAAAACACGAAGGAAGAGATTGCAAAAAGCAGCAAAGTCAAACCCCAGTTCAAAGACCAACATAGGGACTGGTGACGACCCCGTATATATGAACGACGCTGAAGAGGATTCTAATTTAGGTGAAACCATGGAGACCAAAATGACCACTAAGATAGAAACCAACAAGGAAGATCTTCATGAGCCACAATGACCAGGATCCAAGAAGAAGGTAGGAACTTGTCCAAACCCTACAGAGGAGATCGAGCGAGTCAAGTAATTAAGGAGTTTGGTAGAAGATACCCAAAGGGATCTAGAGCCACACCTAGGCAGATCCAAATTACAGACAGAGTGTTCCCTACGCAACAACAACCTCACCAAGTCCATAGACCCTTAGCCATACCTAGTGTCATCCAAGAAGAAAGTGACTTAAAGTCATGGGAAAGTGGGTGTACTCACTTCTTGATGGAAAGAATGTTTACAGAGGGACTACCTGATCCTATCAAAGAAATGGAGATCCCATCTTCCCCACGTCAAGGGACTGAAGCCCAAAAGGTGCCGTTAAGCATTGCCAAATTGATGGATTTCATGTCTTCAGAAGCTAGAATCACCATCATGTCCAAACTATATAAAGACCCGGAGCTAGTCTCAGTTCTTCGAGCTTTTCGCAATGGAGAGCTGAAGTTTGGGCTACCACAATTTTCACAGATGGATGGAGCTGGGGAGATGCCAATAGAGGAGGAACACTTAGATCCACAACCCAACCTAGATGAGAACCTTGTTGTAGAAATACCTGTTAAAAAGTTGGGACAATACTTTGAGGGAGATGAATCCAATGCAACCATACCAATCACTACCAAGGGATTAACTATGAAGGGAATCCATGATGGTGGCACTGGGTTATCATTGTGACTAAAAATTTCTGGGAAACTATGGGAAGACCTCACCTTGCGACCACAACCATAGTAGTAAAGATGGCCAATGGGTCTATTGTTAAACCTATTGGGATGCTAGAAGATCTCAAGATCAAGGTCTTTGGACATAAAATACAAATTACCTTCATTGTTATGGATTTCTCCAAGGACACTATGGCATATGAGATGATCTTAGGACATCCTTTCATGAGGCAAGCAAAAATGGTGCATGACTGGTCTAAAAACCATGTCTACTTGCAGTTCCAAGATTTTGTCATTCGAGTGGATCTGGTAACTGGTCAAGCACATCCTCTAGGAAACAAGTTTATAATTGATCATAGATCTGACACCACAGTTCACTCGGCCCCATTGCAGTATTGTTACACGTGTAAAGCGGACACTAATGTTGGGGAAGATTATCCTTATATGGACGTACTACCTGGAATGACTGAGTCGGACAATGTGGATTGGGTCCACCTAGCAGCAACCATAGACACTTTGAGAAACAGGGGGACGACCTGGGTAACACCTGAGGGGGATGAATTGCCATCACTCATACCCTTAAATATGCTAGAAGCAATGCATATAGCTTCTGACAAGACTCATCCTAATATAATGAAGAAAACATACAAGTGGGTCCCTAAATCTTCTTTAGCGACCATGGCTGATGCTAAAAAACAGAAGCCTTGTAAGAAACATAACACTTGCTCCAAGAAAAGTAAGAAAATGTTGCAATGGATTCCTAAACGACTATTGGAAGCCCAAGGCTACTATCAAGGAAATGATCAAATCTGGGTGCCAAAACGTAAATTGTGCTCTGACTTGTCACCTGACCCATGTGAGCCCAATCCTCTGGCTCCAAAAAGAATTGACAATCACGGAAAGAAAAAAATCACAGAATGCTACACACCCACTCCAGACCTAGTTTGGGTACTGAAGAAAGAACGATTTGTTCCACCTAGCTCAGGAAGGGGAGAGTCCTTCATGACGGCAAGTGTAGAGCAGTGAGTGACACACCATTGGCTCCTTTGAGCTTACTAGGATAGTTTGGTTGTGTGCTTGCAGCCATTCGTGGCTCTACATAGTGTTCGGAAAGTCCCTAGTCTCCGACACGTGTAGTAGAAGCTCACATTTTTGGCACCACTACCGCGATTGCCCTGCACCAAGCTCGAGGAGCACTCTGTGCTGCCTTGTGAAGCCATGCATCTCTATTCTTTTCGATTTTTTTGAGTTTTGCTAGGTCTGTTTAAGCTCTATAATGTGCAGGTTTGGGCATGTCTATTAGTGTTAATAGCTCTATAATGTGTAGGTTTTTTGCAGGGGATAGTGTTAAGCAGGTTGTTAGTTCTGTTAGTGTTGCAGTGTGCAGTGTTAATTAGTTCTGACAGAGTTGCAAGGTGCAGCTACGATTGTTAGGCAGGCTTTGTGCGCGTGAGCTCGGTGCCCATGCAACACAATCGTATCCACAAAAATATTTTTTGAAAAAAAAGCTTAAAAAATTTGAAATAAAAAAGAAAAAGAAAAAAGAAAAATATTATATTAAAAGAAGAGATCGGGATCATTCCCCAAGCCCAAGCCCAGGCCTCAGTCCTCAGCCTTATGATATAGTGTAGAGACTACATATACATACATATATATATATATATATATATATATATATATATATAGACTACCCCCTCAAGAGGAAGGGAGGGCATGTTGGACAAGTCCTTCAAGTCCTCCACCCTTCCCTTCATACTTCCATCCTTAAACTTACTAATTTTAGCCTTCTTCTCAACTAAATAAAGACTTTTTTAAGGATTCCAAAGACCTTAAGTAATTGAATTGGTGTTTGTAAAGCACGACATGTCCCTCTTACCAAGACGCTCGTTTTGAGCTATCACACGCCATATTTCGTGGCTTGATCAGAAAAAAGGACAAAAAAGAACAAAAAAATCAAAGTAAATTTGGGTTGCAAAACACCCAAAAAACTAGGTGAACGGCCTTCATAGACACTCACCAACATTTCTAGGGTGTTGAGGTCACATGCACTTAGGCTCTGGTCATGTGCTAGAGGACAATCATATAAAGAGTGTCTCCGTTTACGCGAGCACCCATTATTCCTGCACATTAGGCTCTAGGCCCTCAATGAGAACTAAAGGTAGTACCACTCAGGACCCACCTATTGCATCTAGTGACTCTTCCTCTGAAAAAGATATCATGGAAGGTTACTCGACGCCCAATCCCAATAGCTCAAGACAAGACCTACATGCCATGGGCCCAACGTCCAAGCCGAGCGTGTTTAGCCGCAGAGCAATGGGGAGAGCTAAAGGCCAAGGCCCCTATGTCAACATCCATGCTAGTCAAGCAATCGAGTTCTCCTGAATTAGCAACCACTAAGGGTCAAACCATAAAGATCCATATTGCATCTAGTTCAATGGACACCCCTAGCACCTCAATCCTAGATAGAGCGTTTCTAAATGAAAATTGGGAGTATGAACTACAAACGGAGACTTTAACCGACCCTTACACATGTCACACCTATCATGTGGGTTGGTTAGATTTCCTAAAATCCCACATCGGGTGCTACCAACATAGAGGAGCAACAATAAGGAGTTTGTGATGTCATCCATAGGGTTATTGAACTGGAGAGGCAGAATAAAGGGATCCACGTGCCTTCAACGGGTCTCATGAGATTCTTGGATATAGGGAAGGCTAAGCAACCAATCTTATCATAAATGTAGACTCCCTCGATAAGCCCGATGGATCCTCCATATTTTGTTTTGCCAGGGGTCTCAGTACAACCTGAGCCCACAAACAATAGCTTTACCTTTCCAAGTTTAGCTCATCTTTCTTCTGATGACACCACAGCTACCATGCCTACCCCAGTGATGGGCATGACAAAAAACATGACATGGACCTCATTTATTAGTAAAGCACCACTACATGGTGGCCTGATGCCTACAACAGTACCTACAAGTGTGTATCGATCATATGCACATATGAGCCCTCGTGCTCATGTAGCTCCTACCCCTCCCATTGTTTCAACAACTTATGCTCCACGACCACAACATCCAAGCCCTTATTTCAATGAGACCATACCAGCTAGCATTAGCATGTCACGTCCCACGTCTGCTATGCCCAAGGCCACACATATGAACTTTGGGCCACCACATGGCACAACATTGTACCCAGCTTGGGACCCAAGGATCACCCGTATTCCTAACCCGATGCCAACCCCCATTCCACAAGAAGTCCCGAGAGAACCTGTCCCCACTATACCTACTCACCTGGGTGACTTGGCAACATTTACTCAAGCTATCGATCGATCTATTGCTGAAAATATGTGTAACACACCTAATAGAAAGTCTAGAAGTAAGGCAGTACAAGTGGCTACGCTCACACAAAAATATAATGGGGACGGGGATGCTAGAAAGCATATCAAAGTATTTGAACAAATATGTGATTCCCCAGGAGAACACAATGAACTACATAAGAGCAATGCTTTAAGCCCGTGACTTTGAGTGGAAGGTTGGGGATTGGTATAGGACCCTAAGGATGGAAGAGAAAACGATTCACCCTACTCTTAGGAGATTGTTCTTGAAAGAGTATATATGAAAGGGAGTGCTTTGGGGTGTAGCATCTCAGGTCTAGAAAGCCCAACGAGAGGAAGGGAAGTCCGTGAGAAACTTTACTAGTCGCTTGAAGCATTTGAATTCTCATTGTAATCCAAATGAGCGCTTCAATCATAACCAATTTCTCAATAGATTCATTAGGGGACTACGACATGAGGATATCTACAATGGCCTAGTCGTTAGAGGTATCACCACTTGGGAAGCAGTCACCACCAATGGAATCCAATTGGAGGACAATTTAATGATTCAAGGAGAGAGTGTTTGTTGAGCCAAAATCTACTAGCTCTCAAGCATCGAGGCATGAGCCAATGACCATAAAGCCTATTGTTAAAGAGTCAAAGATATTTGAGATGACTTTAGCAGATCTCACCAAGGCCATTCAAGAAAGTCTTAGAGATAATCGTGCCTCACAAAACAGTCATATGTATCCAAGAAGGGAACAAAAATGGTGCTCATAGCACTAGTGAATGCCCTACATTTAGAGTAAATGGAAATTACAATGCATGTGGTAAATACGGTCATCAAGCTAAGGATTGTATAATGTTCAAACGTGTGATGGGTTCCTTGGGTCCTGGCCATTGTGGCTCATGATGATCACCCCTATGAACCCAAGGAACCCAAGAAGAAGATCATCATGAGCCACAATGGCCAGGACCCAAGGAACCCAAGAAGAAGATAGGAACTTACCCAAACCCTATAGAAGAGATCGAGCGAGTCAAGAAATTAATGAGTTTGGTACATTGTTATGGAATTTTCCAAGCACATTATTTCATTTGAGATGATCTTAGGACGTCCTTTCATGAGGGAAGAAAAAATGGTGCATGACTGGTCTAAAAACCATGTCTACTTGCAGTTCCAAGAATATGTCCTTCGAGTTGATCTTGTAACTGGTCGAGCACATCCTCTAGGAAACAGATTTATAATTGATCATAGATCTAACACCACAATTCATTTGGGGGCCATTGCAGTATTGTTATAGGTGTAAAAAGGACACTGATGTTTGGGAAGACTCCCCTTATATAGATGTTCTGCTTGGAATGACTAAGTCTGACAACGTGGACTGGGTTCACCTCGCGGCAACCATAAACATTTGGAAAAATAGACGGACTACTTGGGTAACACCTGAGGGGGATGAAATGCCACAATTTGTACCTTTAAATATGATATGAAGCTTCTAGCTTCTCATTTAATGCATCCATAGAGGTAAAAGCTTCTCCACAACCTCCACCTACAATAGTGGACCTCCATGAAGCTACAAGGGAATTCGCACCTCCCAGTGTTCAAGCATCACCTGATGAACCACTTCAAGTTTGATCTTGGGAGAGTATCTTACGACCCTTGCAACTCGACGAGGCACCTAAGGTAATAGAAAACTACTGGCAAAAATCCTCACCTATTACCAACTAGAACAATTGGTTTCAAAGGGTGACCTACTCAAGGAAGGGGGGAGTGTTTGCTGACATCCATCCTTAAATTATTTCCCTCTTACCCTTCTTTCCCTGACCTCTCAATCACCAATCTTAGGGAATGTATATATAAAGCCTTATACTCACAAAAAAGAAAAATAGTAAAGAGCAAGAGCAATTAGAAAATGAGTATGCACAATAAAAGTCAAAACATTGACCTAGACTTACACATTCACATCCGGTACATTGAAACAAAAACCTATGTCATCAAACACCTTTGACCCGCATCACTCGAGTGATGGAGGGTAGGTAGGATTAGTACGATAGGAGTGTTTTTGTTTTAGAGTTTAGTGATCAACAAAGTTCTTTTTTTCCAACTGATGTGCCTCCTAGAGGTATTCTTGTGTTTCATAGTGTATACATGAACATGTTGCTGTGGTTAGGATTTGGACCTTCATGGAATCTTTTTCTTGTTCACTCTTCAAACCAAGCACGATCATCAACACAAATAGGTGTTTCTTGTCCATTAGCATTGTCCCTTATCTTTTTCGCATCTATGTTTGCCCGCTTTAATTGTGATTGGTAGCGTAATATTCAACACATTTGCTTAGTACCAAACATTAAATTCAATGCAATTTTTTGTCATAAACACTTGTCTAGGTTTAAAAAGCAAGCAATTCGATTAAGCTAGTTTGACCAAGTCAGGCGTTAGAGATATTCTCTTAATACCATGGGGAATGCCTTCCTAATAATCTATGGTTACTTAGGTTCTTAATCCGATTTAGGTAGCATTGTGTGCAATGTACTAGGGCTTTCTAGTGGGCTTAGTCCTTATTGACTTTAGCTTAAGTATTATAAAGGGAGTTTACTAGTGTGATGAGCATGGGGAGGGTAACAATGTTATATGACCCCCCAAAGTTACAAAATTAAAATGCTGAAAACGAACAAACAAAAAAATCAAAGTGCCACAATGTAAAATCTTAAGCTGGAAGAGAAATCTAAGCTTGATTTGGTACTCCACTCACATGTATCGCCTATGGTACTAGAGCCCTAGAGGTTCTCAGTGTGGGTGCTTTTCCTTGAAAAGAAAAAAACCCAAGGCATACAAAATAAGCACGCACATCAAAATTGAATCATTGTGAAAATACTTTGTGGGGTCAAAGAAAAGTAAATAAGTCAGGCAATGATTTCATGAGAATTCCTTTTATCGGAGCTTAACTACGAGGTCTTCTAGGTATAGCCTCTAGTCAGCCTTTGGACATGAAATAATTGGCTCTCGTGATTAAACAACTTAATTGACCATAGAAAATTGAGAAGCTTACCCATGGTATTAATAGTCAATCTTTAGTGCCTTTCGATCGTTAAATTAACGATCCCGAACTTGTTTAGTTTTTTAATTTACAACTGTTTATCCGTTTGATTATATTACAATTTAATGTTTATTGCTAGCAAATGGTTTGAAATTTTGTTACCAATCAATTTGTCTGACTACAACTGCATATGCTTTTTAATTGTATATGAGAATGCAATCACTGTGCCAATGTTGTTTGATTTTGTAGTGACTAAACAAGGCCAAGGAAATTCAACTCAAATGCTCTTCCATCTCAACAAATGAGCTTCAACTCAATAGCTTATGAGGATGGAATCTACATCAGGAAGGGGGGCATGTTAACCCTCACACACATTCCTATCACCTACGACAGACGCCGTATTATTTATTTGGTAGAGTCAGGGACCGGGCTTGTCGGTCCAATAGGAAAAGGGTAAGAGTGATTCCTGATGAGAGGCGCACTCTAACAGGAACATTCAAGGGTTAGTTGGCTAAGTATGGATGCCCCAAGTGTGAATGGGGTGAGTTCATATAAAAGTCACCTAAATCTAAAAATCTCTCATTCTCTCATTTGTGCAATGGAATAGTGCTCTTGTTTCATCTCCATCTTCTTTTTCTTCATCTCCTTGTGTGTGTGTGTGTAAGAGAGAGAGAGAGAGAGAGAGAGAGAGAGAGAGAGAGAGAGAGAGAGAGAGAGAGAGAGAGAGAGAGAGAGAGCATTGCAATGACGGCACGGCGGCGGTGAGGCGGTTGAGCTCGGCACGGCGGTAGCTCCTTCTTCTTTGCGGCGAGGAATCCTCCACGAAGGTGAGCGTAGGGCGGTGAGTGCCACACCCTTGCTCTCTTGAGCTTGCTAGATTAGTATACTTGTGTGCTTGGAGCCATTTGTGGCTCGCACACAGTGTATTGGCAAGTCCCTTGCATTGACACTTGCGATAGAAGTGCACAATAAGTAACCTGTGCGTGCACGGTTTGTGTAAGGTGAAGAGGAGAGGTGACAAGGTGTGGGTAGAGCAACCTCTCAATAGAAGTGGCAGTGAGAGTACTCCTTATTGTTTGTATATATACAAGAAATAAGGATAAGTATGGACATTTGGACACTCTATCGGACCTAGGGTAAGGCACACGGCCTTTATCCTAACAATCTCCCACTTAAAAAAAAATGTGTCAATAATTGAGTGCTACTAGCTAAACTAGTAGTATGTGCAAAAAAAATAGATGAGAGACTCTCTCAACCTATGCCCACTTGCTTGTTCACTAGAGCCATTAATGAGGTGCACAATGCATACGTGTGCATAGTGGAAAGGGAAAGAGGAGAGATGACATGTTGTGTGGGATGGAGAAGAGCGGCCAAAAGGAGCACCCACTCCTTATTTCTTTATGTATATAAAGAATAATATAAGTGGGTTAATGAGATTAGTGGGTGGTGGACACTAGACGTCCATCCTAGGGCAAGGCACATGGTGCCTTTACTCCAAAAACTTCCACTTAAACGCGAATGTGCTGATAAGTGGGTCCTACTAGCTAAACTACTACTACGTTTGGTGCACACAACAGACTAACACGTAAAAGACGGATGTACACCAAACCCTGTAGTACTCGCTCATTTTTTTGAAACAAGCGATGTAATTCAGCTAATGAGGATTCATAATTGTAATATATTTTTTCGTGCCCTCTTAGCCTCTCTGAATCTACACCCCTTGTAAGTGGCCGAATGGCCGTGGGAAAGTCCCCTTAGCTCTTAAGTCAAAACCCTTTGTTGGAGGGGAGAGACTCACACACCCATCAAGTGCATGCAAACACTACCTAGATCAACATAATGTCAATCGAGGACACAGATGACACGATAGGCACACAGAGGAAATCTCTTTAGCTTGTCAGGCTGAGACCATCCTACACATACAACACTCAGGAAGGTCAACTAAACCACAATCAAGAACCTCACTGCTCTCAACTACACCACCTAGCCACATACACACATACGGAAGGTAACTCACCTAATCATGCCAGATTCATACAAAACTTAAGGAACACCATCCCATCACTAGGATGCACCTGTCCCTAAGCTTCTACACTCAAAACCCTCACTCTAAACCCATATGCGAAAAATGCGTAGGATGACAGAGCTGAATTTTGAAAGTGCCCGAAACTAAAATTTATGAGTACCTATGTGTAGCTTATGTCGCCACGATTCTATAGACTACTAGCACGCAAAAAACAGACGTCGTTTGATACACTTACGGCCACAAATAGCTCGTAGATGCGTCAACGTGTGCGCTTCGTCTCGCGTGGAATGCTTGGCGTTGTCGCGTAGCTCTCCTCGAGCCTACAGCAATGGTGCAGTCGGATCTCCAATGTGTTGAGCGAGCCGGGCGTAGCAAGAGGATAAAGCTCACACTCACTCTCTTTCTCTCACACACAGTAGACGGCATCGCTAAATTTTGATTATGATAAAAGTCTTCTTACAAAATGACCTAGGTACCTTATATACTAAGGCTACCTTACGTTTAACCAAAAATGGGGTTGAAAGGGTCAAATGGCTTTGTATTTACAATCTGGAAGTGCCATTTGCACCCCGGCTTCTGAAACTAGAATAACTACTCATTACAAATGACATTTATAGCCATAATCCGCAGCATTTTATAACTCGCAAAAGATAAGACTTTGGTACGAAACTTGAGTTATGTCGTGTTGTTGACCCAACGGTCAACACTCCCCCCTTCCGCATTCATATCATCCCCGAAATGACCTGATTGTTGATGGTGATGTGGTCTTTGCTGTCGTTTTGTTGTTGTAAAGAAAGTATAGACTATAGCCTTTGCAGTAGCTTGTCTTGTTCGTCCAATCCGATGTACATAGTCTTCACATGATTCAGGAAAATCATAATTGATGACGAACTTTATGTCTTTCACATCCATGCTCTGAGCTGCAGCATCTGTTTCTGTCATTATAGGTCTATTGCCAGATCTAAATTCAAAAAGAACCCAATGTCGTTTAACTTGACTCTTATCATCATGGATAGAGAAAGCTCCATCCATCATTTGCTCCAGCAAATCTGTGAATTCCGAGTATTTGTGATTCTCAGAAACAACTTCTACAATCTGTGGAATGAGTGATTGGCTTTCTGATCTTGTGAGCCAATGACAACTTTGTAAGGATTTTGTAGAAATTGTATGGCTAAACCCTTAACTTCTTTAGGCCAAGTTGCACTCCAATGCAAAGTCTGTCTGTCAGGCCGAATCCAGGACTTAATTATGCTAATTTGAGGTTCAAAACCCTACCGAGCATTCGATGCTCATTATCAAGGACAAGATTTTGAGATCCTCTGATTCCCTTATGTCTGCTCTTTGCCATTGAGGACTTCTTTGTTCTTGTGCAATCATGTTGTTAGTGTTGTCTGCAGCGTTGTCATTGTAGGCCATTCTTCAACTCGCCATTGAGGAGAAGTATGCTATGATCTGAAATTGGTGCTCCAATTCATTTTTCAATTGATTTGAGTAGCATTTCCTTATTGTTGATGTAGAAGGAATATGTACAAGAGGATGGTGATAGGTGTCTTTAGATTAGGGTCTAAAACCTGGATGACCAAAGGGCAAAAAACCCGGTGGGAAAAAATGCCTTTGGTATACGCTCTTATTGGAGTTGAGCAGTTGAACGTGAAGTACATGTTCATGAAAGGTGAGTGCTTGGGTGAAACACGAAAAGAGTGCCTGATGCAAGTGCCAATTATGGGACACTCTATATGCATATGAGAAATTTGTCAACAAAACCATGCAATGTGAAAGAAGGAGATGATGGGTGTTTCGAGGAATAAATGTAGCACATGTGACATCAAAAGATGTCTCAATAGCTTCCACCTTTCCAAGAATGGTTTTCGATGTAGAAGTTTCTCCACTCGTATCTCACTGTGCTCAGTACGTGAGTGTCTTTTTGGACCTTCTCCTTCACTTCACCAGACTTTGACTCTTTTGCTCACCTATACCAGCATGAGCGACACAACGTAAATATGCTCAACTCTTCCAGCTTGAGCAGTACCTAGAATAGCTAAGACGCTTAGACCACAAAGAATATTACTTGAAGCTTTGGGACTAACACCTCACTCATTTTGTGGCTGCGGCTACTCGACTCTTGACTTGTATGACTTGTCGGCTGCATGTTGACACTTCTTTGTGACAAGTTCTTCGGCTGTTGTAGTGGCTGCTGAGACATACTTCGTGAAGTTTCATCATTTTCCTATACCTTCTTCTCTTTGTAGTGCTCAGGCCTCTCGTCAGTCTTTTCTTCATGTGGATTATGGATTTTTAAATTTTTTTTCTTAATAATAAACAAAGAAAATCTTAAAACAACTCAACAAAAGAAAAATCATTCAAATAGAAATCTAAATGCTATGTACACTATACACATGTCCCTAGGGGCTCATATATGGATTTTGTCCCCATACTCCTCTGTAACACTACTATGAGGGCATATACTCTAAATTTCGTCAAAAAATTATCACAATAAAACGCAAAAATTCAATGCCTCTCACAAAACATTGCCCTCTAATAGTCATAATGTTAGGTCCGCATTCAGAATGCCTCCCCCCTTCCTATTTGGAGTCATCCTTTACGACAGGGTATCGCAAAGGGTATGTGTTGTGCTTGGGCAATTAAAAGTTGTGCCTATGCAGGCCTTGTAATGTAGCCCTATTATGCATACATAGTCAATGCATGGAAAAGATTTATGTTGTGCAAGATGTGGGTATAAGCAATTTGCTTATTGGCATTTGTTGGCGAGGCTTCCTATTCTAAGCAATGTAATGGTCTTTGAAGCTCCTGTATCGTTGCTTGATTGAAGCGATTTGCTCTCTTCTAACTGTACTGTAATCGTAGGAAGAATTGTAAGAATTCAAGTGGCGATGCGTTGAGAGCAGTTTTGTTGTTCTTCTTTGGGACCCATTTCTTTGCGATTATTGGCTGTTTTGTTGCTCGCTCTCATTTGGGAACCCATACTTGCCCGTGCTTCGTTTGTGTTTGAAGAGACTTCTTTGGGATCCACCTTTTTGTTGTGTGAGTCAACAGTGGTCTTTGCTTCAGCCCTTGTACGCTTGGTTGGTGACGGGATTCAGGCTTTGAAAGTTGATACTGTGGTTGTTTTGGAATCCAAATGAATTCCTGACTTTTTTGTGCTTGAATCAACTTCTTTGGAGCCCAAACCCGAGTTGTGAAAGCTGGCGACTTTGTGATATTGTTACCCGTTCGTGCACGCTTTCCTTGTTTTTGTTTTGGTGTTGGATCTTGTGATTTGTCATTAGAGATCTTTGTCTTCTTGATCCATATCTGTTTTTGGCTGATCTGGCTTTTTGGTATCCAAATTTGTCGAGCTTTTTGGCTTTGACTTGTTGTCATGTTCTTTTGACCTGTCATGGTTGTTGCTGAAGGGGTTGGTGATAGCGATGGCCTGAGTTGATGATAGGGGATGTCGTAAGATTCATCACTATCGCTACTATCCTCAGCAAGGTTGACTTCTTGTACTTTCCCTTGATTTTTTGGCTGGTAGTGGAAAGTTACTGTCTATTTGCTCGTGGGTGGTAGTTTCTTGGAGGACTTTTCTAGCCCATTGTTAGCTCGTTGCTCTGGTCGTATTCCTCCTAGCTGAGTCTTTGCATCCTTATTAGGAGCCATGTATGAGGATTCTTGTGGTGGCTGTGTCTTCACCGAGGACTTTGGAATCCACTTTTGATGCACTTTATTCGTGTAGCGATGACATTGATTCCCAGGTCGTTGATCTTCTTGAAGCTCGAAGTGTTCTACAGAGTCATAGAACTCGTCGTCTTCTTCATCTTTTGATTCTCCACATTTCTTTGTTTTCTCCTTATTTCGAGAGCTTGTTAATGTCTGGTTCTCTTCGTTTTTCTGGATTACACTCACTGCAAAATAAGGAACGACATCATAGCCATTTTCATCACAAAACTTTGTTGTGGGAGCATCCTCCACGGTGCACACGTCCAGAGTAGCCAAGATGTGTTCCCATCCAAAAGGCTCTAACTCTTCTTCAGGAAATGGTTCTGGGATATAGTCCATATCCTCTATAACACGCTCTAGGATACATTCCTCACATTTCAAGCTATCATATTGTGAAGCTCCACACATCCATAGTTCTTTAGGCTTACCTAACCAAGCTGGAAGTTCTGATCCTGCTACTGTGGCGGAATCAAACTCCTCAACTGGTGTTCTCGTCACATCCTTATAGCTATGGTCCCTCAAGTTTATCTTTGTTATGGTTTCCATATGTCTCAGGTATATATGGTCATAACCCCAATCTTGGACCATTTTCAATTGTCGCATTAATGGTCTTCCCAGAATGATGTCATAGTTGTTCTTCTTGCCAAAGTCAACAACAGCAAAAGTGTGTTCATATTCAATGCCACAAGAAGTAACAAGTACTTTTTCTAGCAGTCCTAGGGGCTTTTCCTTGTTTCTGTCTGCAAGCTGCAGGGTCATTCGTGTGGATATCAAGGCAGGTTTTCTCCATTTTTTCCAAACCTCTTTGGTTGCAATGGCCACACCAGCTCCACTGTCAAGGATTGCCATGGTTTTTATATTATTGAATTCCAGAGGAAGGGTGGTGTTTCCATCTTCTCCCTCGTAATACTCGCCTACCTTCTTTAATGGCACTAGCCTAGTATTTAGTTGAGGCATTTCAAGCTCTTTGATGCCTTCCTCGATTTGAGTCATTGGGGTTTTTACACCAAATTTCTCTAAACATTTACCCACATTAGCCCACATGTTTGGTCTTATTCTGAGCAACTCGGCTAACATTATTGTACAGGTGACTGGGGTAGATAGAATATTTACTAGCCCCTTTGAATCGATGGCCTTGTTGGGAGACAGTCTCTTTGATGGGACTGCAACCACAATTGACTTGGTCTCGTACTCTCCCATGTAGGACGGTAGTGTTCTTAGCGAATGGGGTTGACTATCCATAGATTGTACAGATCCTTTGTCGCCCCAATACGATCGCACGTCTAGATTCATTTGAGATCCAGTCTCAAATTCCTCTATTGGTGGTAGAAACACTGCTCGTTCATCACTAGTCTTGTCTAATCGTCTTCTTAGGTCATCGGCTTCATTGGCCTCTCTGACTTGTTTCCACAATTCGTCAAGACCACCTATCTCTTTACAATCCTCAGGTATAGCTTGGTGAAATCCCTCGGAAGAGTTATCCGTGGTATTCAGTACTATCCTTGGTTCTAATGCTGGGTCTTTGAGGTTTGGTCTGTGCTCATGACTAGAATCTGGCTCTTTTAGTTCCTGGTTTGGTGGGATTACTTGTGTAGGCATGACACGGATCACATCCTCAGGTTTTGCAATTGGTGGTTCTAGTAAAGCTTGGGCTGTTTGAATCATTTTCTGACACATTTCAAATTTTTTCTTTTCTAGTTCTGCATAGGGATATGTCATCCACCTGTGTTGTTGGGTTTGGTTGTTTTTGAGCCTCACATCATAGGATTTCAAGAGGGCATCTAATGTCTCATTAACCTTCTCTGCCAACACAGATCCTCCTAAACTAGCACTTCTCGGTTTCTCATCCGTGGATGGTTCTTCTAGAGGTTTAACCATCTGTGTAAGAGAAGGTGCCTCCTTTTCCTCATGTTGTTTTATCTTCTCCTCAGCTTCGGTAAGCTTCTCAGCTAGGGATTTTTGCTCTCGTTCCCTGCGTGCTTTCATCCTAGTCTTTCTAGCTTTCCAACTATTTCGTTTGCTCTTGGTTTTCTGACTAGGTGCGTCTGTCTTTGGTCCATCATCTGTCTTTGGACTCGCGTCACTTTCCGTATTCTTTGTCTCTGGATTCTCATCAGCTTTCTTTTGAGCTTGTGCTCTCGTAACCACTTCAACTGGTACAACATTTTCATTTTCTGAGCTACTAGGGAGCTGAACAATCCCTGATACATTTGTCGTGATTTTCCTGATTTGGTTTGGTTTTTTCAGGCAATCGGGGATCAAGTGAGTGATGCCACACTCTTTTCTCTCCCATAAATGCTTAAGAAAGCTCAGATTAAACCAATACCCCACCAAGAAACTAGTGGTAGAACTAACAAATGGGAAAGAGGTTCTATCTCAATTTACCGCCGGGAAGTAGAATTTTAATTGGGAGGAACCCTCTTGTCATCTTACTTTCGGACCCTACCAGTAGGAATCTATGACGGTATTCTAGGAATGGATTGGTTAATAAAAAATCAAGCCCACATTCATTGTGCTCAAGGGAACCTATCCTTCAAAAATCACTTAGGCGAAGAAACATTAGTACAAGGATCCCATGGAGGCTTGTCAGATGCATCAATATCTTGTATGTAGGAGAAAATAACTTTGAGAGACTTCACCCTCCTTGAGAATGCACCCGCAAAATTTGAGCTCAAATGTTCCTATGTCCTGGCACATAATGATTTCCAAACCAAACTAGAAGACAATACCCATTGCAACCCTGACTGGGAGAGCTTGTTTGCATTAATTGACCTTGTTCATTTGAGTGGCCTTTGCTGATTTTGAGTCATGCCAAGACGGCCTTGCCACCAAGACTCCTTGCCAGAATGGTCCTTTGCCGTGATCGTCCTTGCTGAGACTCTTTGCTTAGCTTGACTTGGATATTTCTTGAGGCCTTGGACCAGCAAGGACCAAGCCCCATGATGGCGAGGAAATCCATACACCGAGCGAAAAAAACCGAGCATATCATTTTTTCGAGCAAAAATAAAGAGAATTGTAACACAAAATTCCTTTTTGTGTATAAACCTAGGTACCATAATGTCAATTGTAGGAAGACCAACAAAATGGTCAATCCATAGAATATGAATACTTGTAAAGCTCTACTTATGTTAGTGAAACCTGATGCACAGACTCATGAGCTAAAGAATCCAACTCAAGGACACAGGAATACACAAATACATGTGTTTTCAAGGCACTTGCTATCTCTTTTTTGGAAATCCTCACAAGTACATCGAGGCAATTCTGCAATGGTCACAACATAAGTCACCCCTTTTTGAACCGAGCCAGGAGTGCTAACATGAAAAACATGCGATGCATTAGGTACCAATATAAACTCTTTCATTAGCTGGGCTTACATGCTTCTACCCAATGATATCATCTCATTGAAGTGTTTGGTTAATATTGCACTCCATCTAGCATGCTTTCCATCTTCGAATTTAGCATGGAAAGTACTAGGATGTGTTCCAATTTGCCCACTTGGCCAGTTGTTCTATTGTGTTTCCGCATTGTCACCTTGCAGCACAAATCCATTGTCATTGTGTCGAGATTGTCTGAGGCACCTTCTTTTCCAGGCATAGACTTGAAGCGGCAAAAGTATTTGCTTGCTTTGTGGTACATTGTATATTGGTGTAGTGATAATAAAAAATTGTCTATAAAATATGGTAGGTTTCTTCAAGTGTTTCATCGAGGTCAATAAAGATTGACCCCAATTTTTTAATACTCTTTTCACGTATTCTATCTCTATTCATATATGGAATTAGTACTTGCATTTCAAGAATTGCTGATTAAGCTACATCAATAGGTTTTCTATTTGACGCACATAATGATTGAATGCTCATAAATCTGGTTGCCATGTCTACCATTGTTGTCCTATGGATGATTGCATATTCTGATGTGCATGTAATCATTTTTAATAGAGTATTTTATGCTCATCTTGAAATGAGGAATGTATACAATTAACAGCGTGCTTAACCATGCATTGCACCCATTGAAAAACACACGATCTCTCTTTCTTGGGCATCTTTTTTTTGGCTCCACCAAAGTAGATTGTACAAACTACAATTCAATTTACATTTGCCTCATCTGTCAAAACTTGGGGCCATAAAGGTTTCAAGTGCATAAGTGAATTTTCTCCCCAAACAAATTATCTTCGTCAACTTTAATCAAATTCACATGTTCCAGACTACCAATGGAGGGACACATGCCCTTTATAGTTTTAAAATTTATGGTGTCCGCCGCGATGGAGGGTGTAGATCACCTCCACTTACATGTATACAAGCAGGACAATATTTAACCACAACCCCCTCTATGACCACCTTGGATGCCTCTTGCCTCCATACTCCTGCAACCATAACACCTCCACGCTTAATTGTCACCATACTCATCGGATCTCAGTACAATAGCTATCCAAAGTTAACGCAAATTCACAAGTGCTCTCTCTCTCTCTCTCTCTCTCTCTCTCTCTCTCTCTCTCTCTCTCTCCCCTTTTTTTTGCCAAAACACTTATTATTGCAAAATCAGTAACACAAAGAGAGAAGCACCCGAATAGGTATGGAAATAGCTATTCTTTAAAGTAAGGCTTCAAGATTATCTGGAGACAACCTAAACCACAAACAAGAACTACAAACCTTCCACAATGAGCCTACACCTGAAGCCTTTTTTCACGTACACTCATGCAAATTGATCGAGTTGCTCTTCCTCTATAAAAGTATACTTTGTTACACTTCGGTATTTAAATAATCACCATCAAAATGATGCACACATACATAACCATCTTAGGCTCCACTTCAGAAACCTTTGCCGTCGAGATTAATGAAAGTGAGAGCATTGATTGGACCAGAATGCCTCTCTCTCTCTCTCTCTCTCTCTCTCTCTCTCTCTCTCTCTCTCTCTCTCTCTCTCTCTCTCTCTCTCTCTCTATCAAATGAGCACTTGCAAAAAAAGAAAGGGTAGGTATGTGTACAAAAATTTGAAAGTTGATAAATAATCTTGCCTAAGAGCTTAGCATTTAGGGATTTACGGTACAAAGTATGGTGTCGAGCACTCCCTACCCTACTGATCATCTCCAACATTAAAATCTAGGACATGCTTGTGCTTCTTGAGCTAGACTTCTACTAGACCAATTGTACCACATACGACTCTCTTTATAAGATTCCCTGCTGCTAAAGCCGACATAATTAGTGACAATTCTCCAGCCAAAACGGACCCATCAACTATTCTTGCAAGCTTTTGTGCGTTAGCACCCGATATTTTCACCTTTTACTCCTAGAAGGTTTAAACATGCAGCTTGCGATGGAAGCTGTGTACCACCTCTGATCGCTTCAACAGCCAAAGATGGCATAGTGATGGAAACATGTAGGTCAGGCCCGGCTTTTGTGGGCTCCATCATTATAATACACTGTGAGATCTCAACATTTTGAGCAAGGTCTTGACCTGTTGCGATGAAACGAAGTACTACTGAGACAATGTTTGCAGCGTGGGTGTTAAAACCTCCAAGCACATTGCCTCTCTCTCTCTCTCTCTCTCTCTCTCTAAGATCATCCTCGGTGACCTTACATTGAATGGATTTCTCAGCCAGGCTGCTGTACCTTTCACAACACCTCACCGGGACATTGCCCTAAAGTATCCCGCGCCGACGCGGGAGTAGTTAGAGCAATGTCCAACTTGTTGTACAGATGTAATGCAATAAACTTTTAAGCATGGGGTGTGTCTACATGGTCAGTGGACTCACTCTCGAGTCATGCCAGGTTCTGTCGATAGGCTGAAATCGCTCCGCAGACTTGTTCAGATTACATGCTTGGCCGGTGCCGATTAGGATTAAGGAGGGAAATGGAGTTCACAAAAGCGAGGCATGCAGTAACAGAGGCAGGAGACAGATTTTTGGCTGAGCCACCCTAGGATATAGGTGCATGCAGAGATGGCTTGCACTACAGTTGGGCAAGTCTAGCGTAATCAGGAGTGGGGCATTAGACTATTCGGGAGAGGATATGGCCGAGAGTCTGGCCGAGAGTCTCACTCAGCTGCTCATTGTTTTCAATACTCCTAAGGCGAGCGAGGCAGATCAGTGTAGAGAAAGGCTTTAGGTGTGGGAGAGCTAATACAAGGAACATGGGCTACTATCTCGTTTTGAGAATGGGGATAACTCCTTCCGCGTCAACGCGGTATGATTTAGGGCTAGCAAAGGTGTCCCTCCAGCAACTGCAAAATCAAGTGTAGGCTTTGTAGGAAAGTACCCAGGATTGAGAAGAGCAATAGTGTAGGGCTCTAAGCACACGAAAGCACGCTCCTTTGGGACTCTTTCGGCTAATACCTTCAACGCCGACAAGGTATGGTTTAGGAGTGTGCTTGGAATAGAGAAGAGCAAGCTCCTTTGGGACTCATTCCTAATACCTTCCATGTCAATGCGGTATGGTTTAGGAGTGTGCTTCGAGTCCCTCAATTGCCTACCATGTTTCTAAAGGATCACTTTTTTTTTTGCGCACATAGTAATGTTTTGTTGCCTATTACTAGGTCACCATGCGGGTGCTCATGCAAAGCATGAGTAAAGCCATGCCGAAAAGGATGGATGCGGGGTTGAAGATGGGTTTGGGAAGCATGGGTTCCTTACACATAAGTTAGGAATTTAGAAGCCAAATAACATGGGAGTGGCCGCTTGCATTGATGAGGGGCCATGACAGATCTACACAAAACTGACCAAGACCTAGAAGAACTGAGAGCGTGTTTTTTGCTTTTGCAGCATGTGGTGGAGCGCAACAATGTGCGAAGTCTCTCTCTCACTCTCTTTATTTTGTCGGTTTCCGCCATTGTTGGTTGCAGTAGTAGGGGCCCTTGAGTTCATACTCAAAGGACCATTATCCTAAAAGTGGCCAGATAGTTAGACAATTGTTCCCACTCATGCACTTTGTGGCAAGTCTTCAATGCTTGGCAAGGCCTTCAAGCCCTATACTATCCCACCAACCGGCAATAGGGGCCCTTAAGCTCATACTCAAAGGGCCATTACCTTAAAAGTGGCCAGGCAATTAGGCAGTTGTTCCCACTCATGCACTTTGTGGCAAGTCTCCAATGCTTTTCAAGGCCATCAAGCCCTACACCTATACTGGTTGAGACCCATATCCCACTATCCAATAAAAAGACAAAAATAAAAATAAAAGTCTAGCAACATTGTAAATTTTTAGGCCCGACTCAACAATATTCAAAGCATGTCTTTGTATTCACTATGTTTCGACAGTGCGGCCATAGGCATGATGATACAAAGAGGGCTTAGGAAAGGAAAAAAGCAGCACATTGTGATGGCGAAATCAATTTGCAACATTCAATAAATTAAGAGAATTAAATTAGGTAATTCCATTAGTTATCGAGATCTCATCGATCCCGGAGCAAGGCTTTTTTGACTAGATTTTCATACAATACTAGGGCCACATCTTCTAATAAAACTATGGTGGCGGATACAATTCCACATCAAAATTAGATGGCAAGCAAGGTTACCTAGCAATATGGCAAGTCAAATACTGCAAGCATCGAAAATGTTCGGAGAAGGGTCTTCTGAATTCGAGAAACTCCTACAAGTGCAAGGCATCATGTAGAGCAGACTACCAAACAAGGACCAAAAGATTGGTAAATTTTATGATTATGTGACTTTTTTTACTTCATATATGAGTGAATATTGCATGAAGCCTCCAAAAGGTTTCCAAAGTAAATTTTGGTTGCAAAGATAAGGCATGTTGCTAGAATGGAAAATAGGGCAAAGAAGTTTGGCACAATCGACTCTTTGTTGGCTAAATATAGCTTTCTCTGTCATGCCTATGCTTGACAAAGGAGGAAAACATGATTGGCCTATCTGGCTATTTGTTCCAATTCACGAATCCGAAAAGGGTCTCTCTTTCTTCATCTCCAAGTTTTGGGGTTTGAAGATTTACTATGACATGTTTCCTAGGCAAAGTGTTTTTGCACTTGAGCTGACCAATGGTCATCATTCACATTCTGATACCAAGGGTGGAGATTACATAAAATTAGCAAGTACACTGAATTTAAGTTTCAAATTTTGAACTTAAATCAATCGTGCGGAATTATTTTACCATGCCAACTTGACAAGCAAAGGTTGCTTCGATCAAGTAGAGCTTGACATTAGGTGAAGTTTGATAGCTACATTTCCAAGCCTTTCTAGGCGGTGGCTAAAAGGATGGTGCAAAATCCATGGTACAATGTTCAAACCTATGTCAAACCATGTATGTAAAAGACATGCCTTCATCAATGACGAGTGTGATTTATACTAAAGTATCATATTTTGACGTTGATGAAACCAGATGTGGGAATTAATTTATTGTTAAGAAATGATATTAGTTAGTGTTCACTAGAGTGTTACTTCTGACTTGGAAATGGTAGCAAATGAATCCTTCTTCTATGGTCTCTCTCTCTCTCTCTCTCTCTCTCTCTCTCTCTCTCTCTCTCTCTCTCTCTCTCTCTCTCTCTCTCTCTCTCTCTCTCTCTCTCTGTCACATGAATTTCGCTGGGTTTTTGTGTTCGCTCAGTAAAATTTTCTCGGTGCTTGGTAAGACTCATGATGGCTATGCCATACCTAAGTTGCGTTGTACATTATATGGTGTACGTATATAGATTTTTGAAGAGACCTTTCCAGAAATTACTAGTCATTCTAGGATGTATATCTGACATGATGGATGTTGGCAATCCATGGTGTTTAAAAATCTGGGATATGAAGAGAGTTGCCATTTGGTGTGCCTTAATAGTCTTCTTGACAGGAATAAAGTGTGCTTGCTTGCTAAACCTGTCAACTATTGTCCATATTCCCGTATTCCCCATGGATAGACTTGGGTAATCCAAAGATAAAATCCATGGATATACTTTCCCATGGTGAATTAGGGATTGGCAATGGCTGGAGTAATCTAGGTTGCTTCCCTCTATCATACTTGGTCTTTGGCATACCATACATTTTGAAACATACTCTTGTATGTCCACTTTCATGATAGGCCAATAAAAGTATGTCTCTACTCCTCGAAGAGTAGGTTGAATGCCTCTATGTCCCGCATAGGGAGGAGCATGGGATTCATACATGAATTTCTCACGAAGGGAGTGGGTAACACATAGCCTATTTCCATGGAGAAGATAACCATCATGCAAGGTGAATGGTTCCTCTTTCTTCCCCAAAGCAAGGGATGACATTATGTCTTTAAATTCATGGTCAGTAGCATACTCATCTATCATAGAAGATAGATCATTGTGAGTTGCTATTGACACAACATTAACTTTTGGTCGTCGTGAAAGTGCATCAGTCACTTGATTGTGCTTACCAGCAATGTGAGCAACGTGGAAATTAAATTGCGAATTAAGAAAATTTGCCCACCTCATTTGTTTGTCAGAAAGCTTTGTTTGCATCATGAAGTACTTGACACTTTGATGGTCTGTTCATAAAATGAATGGAGTCCCCAATAGGTCTTCCATGTGTCTAGGGCATGTAGAACAACTAAAAACACTTTCTCATAAATGCCTAAGACCCGTTCATTCGTGTTGAGCCTTCGACTCTCATATGCTATGGCATGCCCTTCTTGAAGCAAGATTGCTCCAAGGCAATCACCACAAGCATCACATTGGACCTCAAATGGCTTTGAGAGATCCGGAAGCATAAGGATTGGTTGGGAGGTAAGCTTCTCTTTGAGCTTGTCAAAAGAACTTTGCTCCTTAACAGTCCATGAATACTTAACGTTTTTCTTTGTTAACTCATGTAATGGTCCTGCTATTTGAGAGAATTTTGCTATGAATTGTCTATAGTATGCACACATACCAATAAAGCTTCTTAGCTCATGTAGATTCCTTGGATTAGGCCATGATTTTACTACCTCCAACTTTGATGGATCCATATAGATACCATCTTGAGAGATAATATGACCTAAGTATTGAATCTCAATAATGTAATCTTGAGAGATAATATGACCTAAGTATTGAATCTCTTGAAGGAAAAATTCGCTTTTCTTTTGATTGAGAAAAAGATTATTCTCCCTTAATGCTTGAAAAATCACTTGGAGATGCTGCTTGTGTTCCTCCAAGGAATTGGAGTAGATGATGATATCATCAAAGAACACTCCAGTGAATTCGCGGTAGGGTCTAACATTTCTCCATTAATCGATTGAATGTAGCTAGTGCATTAGTCAAGCCAAAGGCATGACTAGATATTCATAAAGACCAAACGTTGTACGAAATGCGATCTTTAGGATATCTTCATTCACTATCCTTATTTGATAGTAGACACTTTAAGGTCAATCCTACTGAAGTAGGTAGAGCCTTGTACCTTATCAAACAGATCTTCTACCCGAGGTACGGGAAATCTGTTTTTGATAGTCATATGGTTTAGTGCGTTATAGTCCACACACATGCAGTATGTACCATCTTTCTTTTGCACTATAAGTACTGGAGAACAAAAGGGAGAGGAGCTAGGCCTCACCATCTCTTTTTCTACCAATTCTTGTACTTGCCTCATGATCTCCTCTTGTTCAGCTTGGGAAACTCGATAAGGAGGTTTGTTAGGCGGTGAGCTTGCTGATAGGATCTCAATTCGATGGTCATCATCCCCTCATTTTGGAGATAAGTCCATAGGGATATCATTGATAAACACATCTTGGAATCCTATTTGAAAGTTAGGCAAGTCTAACTCTTCTTGATTCCTACCATTCACCTTTGATGAAACATTAGGACCTTTTAGGGACTCTTTGACAAAAATCATGTACGCAGAAACTGAGCTCTTCATTGATTTATCAAGGGCAAGAGGATTTACAAGTGGTCTAGTACGACTAGACTCATTGGCATCTATATACATATTCTTTCCCCTGTAGGTGAAGTAGATCCTCCTTTTCGGGACCTTCATGTTGGCAGCCATGCGGTTGAACCATGGTACCTCTAGGATAGCATCCTCATGTTGGAGAGGAGAGATAAAGAAGCCTTCTTTGTCGATATAACTTTGGACATGAACCCTCAACTTCCCAATCAAGGGAGTAACGGAGGCTTGATGTCCCTTGAAAGCGGCATTGGCATTTATAGAATCTCCCATCTCAAAGGCTTGAATGCCCAACTTGGTGGCCAACTCCATTCATATGAAGTTGTGAGTAGAACCAGGGTCAAACAAGATGAAGGCATCATGCTCCCTTACCTTTCCCCAAGCACAGGAGAGAGGTGATCCTTTGCAATGAGCATCCTCTTTTGGAGCTTCGATAGTGGAAGCTCTAGGAGTCTCATTGCAAGAGTTTCTTTTGGGGCAAGAACGATAACCATGTCCTTGCTCCCCACACTTCAAACATTTGTGATCTTTGCAAAAAGTTTCAAGCTCTTCAGGAGAGAGTTTATTTTTACCTTTGTAATCTCCTTTCTCCTTGGACCGATTGTTGTTGTTGTTGTTGAAATGACCTTGGGAAGAATTCTGGGCATTAAGTTTTCCCTTTGCATCACTTTTGTCTTTATTTTCCATGGGCTTGACATTCCATCTAGCCCCTTGTTGGAAATTGATGCGTGAAGAAACCATGGTATGGTGGATTACTTCACTGATAGAACCAGGCTGTTGAGAGTTGACATACTCGGCCATCTCTTCAGGTAATCCTGCACATAATTGTTCCTTTTTTCAGTAAAGTCTATCTTTTGAAAGACACTAGCCTTGAGATGTAAATCCCAAAACTTGTCCACATATGGATAGACTCATGAGAGAGAAGCCTCAAACTCCGCCATTTGGTGAGCACTTTGTCCTTTGCATCGCTTGCAAGGAATTGCTTCATGATGGAAACTCGTAGAGTTTTCCATGTCTTTGGGGCTTCACTGTTGCCACGAAGGCTAGCCCACCATTGACGAGCCAATTTTTGGAAGTGCATAGCTACATGGCGTAGCTTGGAGGACTCCGTGAAGCCCTTGTCTCCAAAGGCCGCATCAAATTGTTGGATGAAGGCAGTTACTTTATCGGTAGCACTAAAGGTGCCATCATCGGTGAGATAAGAGATACTCTTTCCTCCTTGTTTGAACTTCTTTAGCTTTTGTGACCTTCACCATGCAGGGTAAGATTTGCGATGTCCTCCCCTCTTGTATTCTCTAGGAGAATAACCATAGATTCATCGGTAGAGGAGGAAGGAGAAGAAGAATGAGAGGAGGGTGGCCTCTTTCTTGCCCTTTTCTTCCTTGGTTTTACCTCTTTCCTTTTGGAGTGACGAGGAGAAGGGCTATGGGTTAACCATTTCCTCTTGGGAGGAGTTGATGATCGTTTAGTACGCCTTCTTCGTGGAGCCACACCTTTGGAGGAATTTAGGGATTCATTGCTTTCTTGATCTTTGGATTCCTCCTCTCGTATGGGAGAGAGTTTTCTTTTGAGGGTCTTATAAGAGGCCTCCTAAGCTCTCTCTCCTCTTGGAGAGGAAAGGAAATCCCTTAGGCACGAAGTTGTTGAGTAACTTTGGCTTGCAAAGCGGGGTTGCCCATAGCTTGTTGCAACCTAGTGACAAGATAATTAACAAACGTGGGGGCATCATCATTAGCACCTTCATGTGCAAAATCAAAGTTATCAATGTTCATTCTACTCTCTTGGTTATTGTGAGCCATGTTAATTAAACTTATGTGTTTACTTAGTGCATGCTTTGGCAATTCAAAATCTTAGTTGCTACTCCTCTTAGCCTTTGAAAATAGGCACTTAAGTATCTACATCCACGACTCGAATTGGTTAATTACAGAGAGTAGTGGAGTGAGCCTAACATAGCAAAGTTACAGAGGGATAGCTCCTTTCGGACTTCTTATGGCTCAATAATGGTAAAGCCGTAGGCAAGTCTAAAAAGACTCCATTATTAAGACCAAAGCTCCCTAGGTGTGCACCATATCCCACGTAGTGGGCTCAACAAAACCGATAATACATCCCAGTCCCACTTACCCTAATATAATTAACAAAATCAACCATTAATAGGCTACTTAAGGACCTCTCTTCTTAAGCAAAAAAAGAGAAACCAAATGCTCTGATACCAATGTAATGGAAATGGCCTATGAGCTTTGAGAGTAGTGGAATTAGGAAATTAGGTGAAGCACTTTTGTGAGATTACTTTGTGAGCATAGTGGGTGAACTTAATTGATGGTAGAAACATAAACATGGTACATAGTTGACTTGGCATGAACAATACTTTTGCGAGAGAGAGAGAGAGTTTACAGAAAATGACAATAGTTGAGGACCGGATTCATATGGAGCCGGTCCCCCCTCCAATAGGCATTTGTATTATAGTTTCTCCCATCAAGAGAGACTTGGTACAATACAATATTTGTGTTCCTTGTGACCTAGGTGATGCAATGAAGATGGAAAGCTTCATGCATCACAAGCATAACATAAACTTTGTAGAAAGCATTAACTATCCCAAGCCTCAGTCCCAAGGCCTCAAACACCTTCGAAGGTGGAGAGAGCTAGAGGGGAATGAGGATAGGGAAGAGGAAGAAGAAACATTCCATAGGAGAAAGAAATAGTTCCTCACTTATTACCACTCTTCTTGCTAGCATCCATAATAGCATAGTAATGAAGATGGAAAAGATGGCAAGCTTAAGCATTGAAGCATGGATCTTGGTTGGATTTGCATTCCATAGCCAAGAGTGTTGGTGTAGGCTCTCACTTCTCACAAGCTTGGAGAAGGAGGTGGAGTTCCTCAACTTTCACCAAGTGAGAATGATTCCACAAAATGAGTGTGTGTGTGGTGTATATCCCCCCAACACCCCCTTTGCTTGCTTGGGGCGAGTTGTAGCTTTTACACATGTTTCAAGCTCATTGGACCCCTCTTCCCCCTAGCCAATCACATGCAACATACATTCAAGTACATGGGTAGTCTTTGGATAAGTGTCCTCCTTACCCCTTAGAGAGAGAGAGCTTGAAAATATCTAGATAGATGTTGGATGGAACTAGAAGCTCATTGGAACCCTCTTTAGCCCAACCAATAGCATTCAAGCACACCATGTGGTTAAGCATAGGGAGAGTCTGACATGTGTTCCATATGCCCTTTGAGAAAAGGGGTGCCCTTTGGATGAGTGGAAGGTTAAGTCAAAGATTCCCCTAACTTTTCATGCATAGGAAGCTTCTCAAGCACCTTCATCATTAAGTTTGTAGGTTCTCTTTTTGACTCAAGCACCTTACCCCCCCCATGCATGGGAAGCTTCTCAAGCACCTTCCTCATTAAGTTTGTAGGGTCTCTTTTGGACTCAAGCACCTTAGCCCCCCATGCATGGGAATCTTTTCAAGCACCTTCCTCATTAAGTATGACAAGAACCTCAAGTACCTTAGTCATCAAGCATGACAAGCACCTCAAGAACCTTAGTCATCAAGCACAACAAGCACCTCAAGCTTAGGTCGGGTTTCCACCTCAAGCTCAGCCCTAGCTTGTCTAAGGTCAAAGGACTTTTAACACTAACCATTGGAGGTCTTTAATGAAGCTAACCCTAAGGTCTTTTAAGATCCATTAGTTAACCTTGCTCTTTGACATACCATCTCTCATTTGGACCCCTTTACCATTGGCCCCGTGTTGAGATAGATCCGTAAGCATATGTCTATATTCTAACCTTTGTTCCCGTTTATTATCCCACATTAAATGATCAGCTTAATATGAGAAAATCATTTGGGTTGGTTAGATATTAGATTTAATGACATGAGCAAATGTGTGTTCTTTACCCCTGAAGTTAGCTATCTCGGATTTATTATAAAACCTGAAGGAATCTTTGTAGACCCCAGAAAGATCAAGGACATAATAGATTGGCCACAACCCAAGACGGTAAGTGAGATTCGAGGATTCTTGGGCATTACAGGATGGTACAGAATCTTTGTCAAAGATTACACAGTCATCACCGCACCCTTGACTCGGCTACTTAAAAAGACAGCCAAACTTACATGGGAAAAAGAGCAGAAGGAATGCTTCCTCAAATTAAAACAAAATCTCACATCAGCCCCTGTACTCAAACTCCCTGACTTCACTCAAGAGTATGAAGTAGTAAATGATGCCAACAACCTTGCTATAGGAGGAGTCTTAAACCAAGAAGGTAGACCAGTCACCTTCACTTCTCGAAAACTAAGAATCCACGAGCTAAATCATCCAACTCATGAACTCCTAGCCTTCATCCATGCTCTCAAGCTCTGGAGGTACTATCTTCTAGGGGGGAAGTTTCAGTTAATCATTGATAATCAAAGTCTGAAGTGGATTTTTTCTCAAGCAACACTCAACATGAGGCAACATAGATGGATAGAACTCTCACAAGATTATGATTTTGAAATAAAGTATAGAAGAGGTAAGGAAAATGTGGTTGCTGATGCCCTTAGCCGCAAGGTTTTTCTTGGGGCCATTTCCACAGTCGACAACCCCATTCTAGACAAGGTTAAGGAAGCCTCCTTGGAAGATGAGGTTTATAAAAAATTCCTACAGATTATCAATCAAAAGGACCTAAAGGGGAAAGAGAAGGACATAATCAAGGATAATTCACTTGAAGATGGGCTTCTCTATTACAAGAGACTTTACATTCCTAGGAGTTCCACCTTGAAGGAGTTAATCCTTTATGAAGGACACAATGCTCAAGCAGCTGGCCATCCTGGCTATGCAAAGACCCTTAATTCCATGAGGAAAAGTTATTTTTGGCCAGGTATGAAAGGAGATATACTTTGCTACATCAAACAATGCCTTTCCTATCAAAGTATTAAGGGTGAACGGGTAATGATGCCAGGGAAACTTCAGCCTCTTGACATTCCTCAAATGATGTGGGAACTCATTAGCATGGATTTTGTAACAGGCCATCCTACCGTTCAAGGAGGTTACAACTCCATTATGGTGGTAGTGGACATGCTAACCAAGGTTGATGCCTCTGAAAACAACTTACACTGCATCAGACATAAGCCCTCATTTGTCAAAGAAATCTTTAGATTACACGGACTTCCAAAAAGAATAGTCAGTGATAGAGATGCAAAATTTACTTCAAAATTACCCAGCTATGTTTTAGTTTAGCCTATCACCTAGACTGACGATCAGACAGAAAGAGTGAATCAGGTTATTGAAGACATCCTTAGGGCTTACTGTAGTAGAGAACCCCGAAAATGGATACAATTTCTTCCTTTGGTGGAATTCGCCTATAATTCGTCATTCCACAAAACCATTGGGATGTCACATTTTACTGCACTTTATGGGCATGAATGTATATCACCCCTAAATTTTTCTAACCCCACTACGAGAGTAGAAGCTTCAAAACAAATGCTGGAAGAGATGGACGCCCAAACTAAGGCCATACGACAACAGGACATTCAAGAAAGATAAGGACCGCCAAAGACATTATGGTGATAGAAAACGATATGACTAGGCTTTCAAACTGCAAGGGGATAAAGTATTCCTCCGGGTTCGGCCAAAGAGAAGCAATCTATCCTTGGCAAAATTCAAAAAACATAGCCCCATATATTGTGGGACCTTACGAAGTGATAAAAGTAATCAGTGATCAAGCTTACAAACTAAAGTTACCTCAACACCTCAAGGTCCATAATGTATTCCATATCAGTCTTCTAAAACCTTATATTTGAAACCCCAATCACACTCTAGACGACGAACAAATTGTGATGCAGAAGAAGGGAATTCTTGAACTCCAACCAGATTGTATTCTCAATACTAGGGAAAGAAGTCTGCGAAACAGAGTAATCAGAGAGCATCTAGTAAAATGGAAGGACTACCCCACTAAAGATGCTACATGGGAGGACGAAATATCACTTCTCAAAGATTTTCCCAAATTCGATTGAGATGAGGACATCTCAATTCCTTAAGTTGGGGTGATTGTAAGGTTTCCAATTTCTGAAACCTTAGAAATTGTACAAAGCATAATCAAATTAATCTAGTTGTTAAGAAAACAATGTAGAATTATCCAACTGTGGCAAATATTGGTATTTTTGAAACCGTAATCATGACTTTACTATGGTTAGGAATTTTCAGAATAGAATTTCGATAAAAATTGGCAAAGTTACGAGCCCTGGAAGTTTACACTGTGAATTAAGTTAATTAATAAAATTGTAAGGTTTTAGTAATCATTATTGCAAAAGACTATTATCCTAAAGTTCCTAGATATTTACAGATAATTGTAGATATTTTCAAAATTAATCATTAAAAGTCAAAAAAATAGCAAAATATCGATTCTGTGGATCTGAGGGGCTGTGTGGGGCAGTGATGAACTAGTCTAGGCTAGATTTAGCAGCACGTGGTGCTAGGGGGAGGCTGGGGGTTGGCTTGAGGTGCAAGAAACTGCCAGAATCAGCACAAGAGCCCTAAAAACGTTTAAATAGGCCCCCTAGGGGTTCTTCACAAAAAAATTCAGACTCGGAGTCCTGGCCATTTCTCTCTTACCTAGAGAGAACTCTACTCAAAAATCACTAGGGAGCAAAAATTCTAGTTGATTAATCCACGAAAATTAGTTTAAACTTTTTTTAATTAGCAAAATTATGCTAATTTACTTATATTTTTTTAATTAATCCAATTAATTAACAAGATTAAACTTACTTACACTCTAAATTACTCTTCTAATTCTTAATTCTCTATTGATTATTTAGATTAAGCTTAGGGACATTAATCTAATTAATTAGTAAGCTATATTAGAACTGAAATTAATATTTTTAATCATATATTAATGATAATTATACTAACTAAACTTAGAATTATAAAATAATTATCAGAGTTGTATTAAACTGTCAAGATGCTTTGAAAATTATCTCTTAATTTTTGTAATTAATTAAGCAAAATTTAATTGTTTTTAATCAAAAAGCTGATGGGAGATCTATTTAATTAGCTCAAAAATTTGTAAGGTAATCATCTTAGTTATTAAATACTATTAGAAATATAGCGTGAATTGATCATTAATAGATAATTAATCTAAGTATTTAATTAAGCTGAAATTAACTATTTCTAGCCATAAATCAAAGGGAGAAATTAGACAAACATGTTAGATAATTATGTGCTATTTATTAGAGTTAGTTTACATGTTAACAAAGCTGTGATAATTATCTTGAGGTTATAAAAATAATATAGCTATTTATCTAAGTCAGATTAGACTAATTTTAGACGTAAATTAAAGGGGGAAATTAGTAAATTAAATTAGATAAATTCAAGATAATTTTAAGAGTTAGAGTATATTATTAGGAACCTGTGATAATTAGCTTAGCCACAAAAAAATAATTTAGCTAATTATCTTAGTTAAAAAACCTTGTTTTTAAGACAAATTAAAGAGAAAAATTAGTAAATTAAATTAGATAACATCGAGATAATTTTCAAATTTGAATACATCATTAGGAATGCTTGATAATTAGCATAGTCACAGAAAGTTAGTTTAGCTAATTATCTTACTTTAAAAACCCTATTTTTAAGACAAATTAAAGGGGGTAATTAGGAAATTAGATTAGATAGCTTTGAGATAATTTTCAGAGTTAGAATAAATCATTAAAAACCTGTGATGATTAGCTTAGGCATAGAAAGTTAATTTAGTTAATTATCTTAGTTATAAATTCTTATTTTTGAAGGTAAATTAAAGGGGAAATTAGTAAATTAAGTTAGATAGCTTTGAGAGAATTTTTAGAGTTAAAATACATCATTAGAAAGCCGTGATAATTAGCACAAAAAATAATTTAGTAAATTATATTATTCCAAAAAACCTGGTTTTGAGGGTAAATTAAAGAGGAAAAACAACAAAAGTAATTAGATAATTACATAGTAATTATCTGACATAGGAATCATAGTAAGTAGGCCATGATAATTAAGCAATATACAGGAAATGAGTTGATCTAAATGAATAGGCCAAAATTGTCTATTTTTTAATAGAAATTAAAGAGGAAAACTAGATAAACTACTTAGATAACTATATAATAATTCTTAGAGGTAGAAACTACTATTAAGAACTTGAGATAAATAGTTCATACCTAGATAATTAGTTTAGCTAATTATTTTAGCTAATATTGCCTAGTTTTGACTATAAATTGAGAAGGGAATAGAAAATTAATTTATATAATTACATGGTAATTACCAAAGATATAAAATAGCCTTAGGAAGTTGGGAAAATTACCTTAACCCCAAATAATCAGTATGGCTTATGATCTTAGCTAATACTGTCTAAAATTGGACCATAAATTTAGATAGAAAATTTGTAAATCCATTTATAAGTCAACAAGATAATTACTAGAGTTATAATACATCAAAATCCACCTAGGATAAATATCCCACAAGTAGATAAGTAATCCATAAATTACTAAAGTCGAATTAGGATATTTTGGAGCAGAAATTAAATAAAGAATTTGGTAAAATAGTTGCGATAAATATAAGATAATTATGGGAGAAAAATAATGCTACTAGGAATGTAAGGGAAAGTATCTTACCAAGATATTTATCAAACATACTTATCTACTCCAAAAATCCCTATTTTGAAATAAAAGGAATAAGAGAGACTATTCATTTAATTCTCTAATTGATTAAGTATCCTTTTATAAAGGCTACAACTATGGCTCCCAAAAGGACCCGAGGAAATCCTCTGTTCGATGAGGAAGATACAACACACAAAAGGACTAGAGCATCCCATGACCACGAGGCTAGGCCTAGTCGTAGGCCTACAGAGGAGAGTCTTCAGGCACGAGTATAGCAGTAAATGGCTAATCAGTCTCAGGTGGATTTCCATTTATTCACTTAAGTCTTTAAATAGCTTAAAGTTCTTTTATAAAAATTAACATGCATACGTAAGAACTAGGAAGGAATAACTAGCCAAAAATGGAAGGTAACTTCTAAGAAACCCACGAGCATTGTTTGTAAATAGGAAAGAAATGTTTGGGCTAAGAATGGTTGACCTAGGAAAGAATGTTTGATCATCCTTAAGACAGCTTGTCTCAAGACACCTCTGATTCCTTGTAATATTTTACTCCAGGTGACGAGTAATGATGGCGAATCAGCCATGGATGAGTCGGTTTCCTCAGTGCACGTGGAGTCTTTACCCCGTGCTTATCTGTGCTTGTGGATATTACTTAGGATATCATTTTTATCCTAGAGAAACCGCCTGGTTGTATGGGAAACTGGTTGGCGTATGGGCACCCGAATTTTGGGTGATGACTTTTTCCACCTCAATTTTTATAAATAAGGAATGGGTGCCGGTTTTTTTTTCACCCCTGTATAGGTGATCTTGAGACAAGCCAATACTGCTGGTTAGAGTTACTCCAGATTGACAGTACCTTGTCTTAAGTTTAAAGATGCCTGTTTGCTTAAAAAATGCTTTCAATACTGTTTTCAAGGGCTATTTTAATGAAATCCTGTTATGAAGGATAAAAGGAATCATTATTTTAATTGTGATAAGAACGTGGTAGTAATCAAATAACAAAGTATCATGTGTGAGTGCGTGGTGGTAAGTGGGGATTGACTAAGGTTGTCAATCATGAACGGATGGACCTAATTAGTCAGGTAACTATCCATTTCCGCGCATTAAAAACATCTAGAAACTTCTCCACTCGAAAGAGGAATCCACCAGCGGCTGTGCCCTCACATATGTTAGGGAGAAAAAAGCGTTGGTTAAGGAAACCTTAATCCAAATAATGGAAGTTATAGGGCCGGAATAGTTTTAGAAATTCAAAAAGTTGTCCCGTTTCCACTGTGAGACAGGACTAGGTCTTCTTCTAAGGTTATAGACCCAAGCCATTGTCAATGGCAAAGGTCTATTCCTTGGATTTTTCTTATCTAGAGACTCTGATTTTAATTAGGCATAGAGACCTGTCAAGGATCCCATCCCGCTTTTTGGTGTCGGCGGGTTTGGAGACCTCACACAACTGATTGCCTTAAAGATGGAATATCGAAGAGGTACATGAAACCTGACTCAACCAAAACAAAAATAAAAAAGAAGAACACACAAAAACCACAAAAGGAGAGTATTATCGTAAAAGCAACGAAATTGTCCAAAACCAAGTGCAAAAACAAGTATAATGAATTGAAACGAGCCTTGAAAGAAGTTTGGACAACAGAATTGGAAACCGATGAGGAATCAAATGTTGATAAGTTTGATGCACCTTCCCACTACAAGAAGTACACTATTCAAGATAGAAAAAGTGTGGTGCAGAAACTCAAACGAGACCCAAATGAGCCTGGAACTTCATAGATGGGCCTGAAAAATCCAAGTGCATAAACTTAGCAGAACCAGGTGAGGAACTTAAACCGGCATACATTACCACGGACCTCATCGAAGAAGAAGAGCGGCTTTTGATAGATACACTCAGACGGTATAAAGATGTGTTTTCTTGGTCATACAAAGACCTAAAGAGAATAGATCCAGAGATCTGTTTAGCACACGATAACCCTTAAAAGTGATGCCAGACCATGCAGACAACGTCCTTATACATACAATGAGACTTTTGATATCTACGAGATTGAACATACCCATTGGGTATCCCCATTTGTGGTAGTACCCAAAAGAATGGCAAATTGCGTGTCTATGTAAACCTCAAACAGGTAAATGCTGCCATCATCTGGGACAACTATCCACTACCAATAACGGATCATGTTATTGAGAGAGTAGTGGGTAAAGAGGCCTATGTTTTTTTAGATGGGTTCTCCGGCTACAACCAATTAACCATCAAAGCAGAAGATTAGCATAACACAGATTTTGCAACAGAGTGGGGTACATTGCATACAGGGTAATGACTTTTGGCCTGACAAGACTAATGAGTCATGCATTCAAGGAATATCTCAGACAATTTCTAGAGATATCCACATATGATCTTTGTGTTCATTCTCACGTGAGATGTGATCACATAATGCATCTAGGGAAAGTCTTCAAAAAGTACAGGACTTATGTATTTGCTTAAACCCTGAAAAATGTGTCTTCATGGTAAGACAAGGTAAAATTTTGGGCCACATTGTGTCCAAAAATGGGATTTCCACTGATCAAGAAAAGATACAAATAATTGTCACACTACCAAGACCAACAAAAACGAAAGAAGTGCAGGCATTTATGGGACATTGTGGGTACTACAAGCGCTTCATATACATGTATGCTATAATAACTAAGCCGTTGTATGCCCTCATTGATAAGTTTGAATGGACAAAGAAATGCAAGAAGGCTTTTCAAAAATTGAAGTAGCAACCAATTTTTGCTCCAATTTTGCAAGCCCCTGACTGGAGCAAGATCTTTCACGTTCATGTTGACGCATCAGCCTATGCCATAAGATGTATGTTAGCCTAGCCAAGAGAGAAGAAAATGGATTTTCCCATTTGCTACTCTAGTCGGTAGCAGCTGAACAATGCGGAGAAAAATTACACCATTACGGAAAGAGAAGGTCTAGGAATGATATATGCTGTCAAAAAATTTAGACACTACCTTCTTGCACAAACAAGTTTGTTTTCTTTGTAGATCACCAAGCACTGTTATATTTGGTAAACAAACCTTGCAACAATGGACGGATTGTTTGCTGGTTTATACCATTGCTTGAGTTTGATTTCACACACACACACACACACACACACACACACACACACACACACACACACACACACACACACACACACACACACACACACACACACACACACACACACACACACGAGTTGATCATCTTTTGCAAGTGTTTCATGGGGAAGCACCTCTACAGGTATTGATGACGATCTTCCAGATTTGTACCTGTTTAACATCGAAATGGTTCCAAGGTGGAGTGAAGAGGTCATCCCTCTACTCACGACCATATCATTATAGGTGGAAAGACAACCATCAATAATCCATTGAACAAGAAATCTCTAGCTTTTAGTAGGACGAATGTATAAGCACAGTAAGGATGGGATTTTGAGACTCTGTGTACGGCCAGAAGAATACAAATACTATCTCAAACAGGATCACATACAACATACAGGGTTTCACAATGGGAAAACATAATCATACCAAAGGCTAAAGAGACTAGGAGTCTACTGGAAAAACACGGAACACAACATCCACACTTATGTAAAATCATGTGATATCTGTACAAAACAACCTCCAGTGGAACATGCCACCCTGTTTTGAGTAGCACAAGCACCCAAATGGAGTACTCACACAACTGAGTACTTAAGAAACAAGACCTTCCCAGAGGGATGGGGCAAGGCTAGAATGAGAACTATAGAAGAAGAAGCAAAATATTATCTGCTAATTGCAAACCAACTGTATAGGCGAGGAAAAGATGAACAACTACGAATGTGTGCTATGGAAAGCAAATATTATGTTATCCTAGAACAAGCTCACTTAGGCCAGCCTGCTGATAAAACGACAAAGTTAGTACCTCATTCAGGCATATGGTGGCCAACCCTGTTTGGGGATGCAGAGGCATATGTCAAATGATGTGATGAATGTCAATGCACAAAACCACCCCTATGAAGAAATGAAATTCCATTACGGACAATGATGGACGTATGCGTTTTTTCCAAATGGGGCATTGACTTTATTGGCTCCATAATACCTCCTAGATATAGGTCGCACACACAATACATCATAGTAGCGACAAATTATATGACCAAATAGGTAGAAGCGAAGGCAACACAGAAAAACAATGCACGGACTATGGCTCAGTTCCTTTTTGAACGTATCTTTACAAGATATGGTCTACCCATTGAAATAGTGAGCGATAGGGGAACACACTTACTGAACAACGTCATTGAAAGCTTACTTGAGACAAATTCATGGTGATCCATAAAAAAATAGCACCCTATCACCCACAAGCAAACAAACAAGCAGAGAGCACCAACAAAATCTTTTGCACGGTGCTCACCAAAATAGTCAGTGACTCAAGAAATGATTGGGATCAAAAGCTACACACTGCATTATGGGCTTACATAGTAGCTTTTAAAACTTCCATCAAGACGACTCCTTTTAACCTTGTGTTTGGGATTAATGCAATTCTGCCCATGGAATTCTTAATTAAAACACTACAAGTTGCAACACAATTAGGATGGACGGGACACAAGCTGTCGGAGAAACTAGACACACTGGAATAAATGGATGAAACTAGAGTAAGAGCGGTAGCGGGTATATATGCTCAGAAAAGACAAATGAAAGCTTTCCATGATCAACATGTGATTAGCAAGGAGTTCCAAAAAGGGGATTACGTTTTAGTATATACCCTTAAACAACACTCCAAAAAACTCAAAAAGCGAGGGATGGGACCTTTTGTAATACATGATATATGACAAAGTGGTGCCATCAAGATTGCAACATTAACATAAGAGGAGATGCCTAATTGGATGAGTGGATGCAGATTAAAGAAATATCTTTTTTCCCTAACATCAGAAGAACAAAACAATCACAAAACAAGGTAAAGTCACGGCTTCAGGAGGCCAAGATCCAACATAGAGCACGTTTTCTACAATTACTTCTGTTTGGACCATGCAGCTTCACCATAACCTCACCATCAAAAACCACTAAACTTATTGTTCAGAACCCATCTCTTGCACAACATTTTGTTACCGCATGCATATCCTTGATTCGCATCATAGAGCTGCAATATATGGCTATGCAAAGACACATGCTTTGTTCCCATGCACTGTGACACATGTTCGTCTGGGGGAAAATGGAGCAAGAGCATCATTTTGTATATATTAGCATCATTTGTTTTCTTTTTCTTTTCTTTTCTTTTCCTTTAACAGTTTTCAAATCTTTTTAACTCTTAGCAGGCATAATCATGAGCCATATTGACACCATCTAAATGCCACGTTAAGAATATGTATGTATGAGAGATTACACTAATTTTCGCAAAATTTTGGCCAACTAATAATAATTATAACTAATTTTACTTTACTAAAAAGCTAAAAATGACAAATAATCAACAAAATTTAATAAGTTGAGCTAGGAAAGTTGGAATTGACTTTTGAAAGCAAACGCCAAAACTTCAAAGCAAGGGCTTTGAACATGGCCAATATATAAAGACTCGGCACACGACGGATTTTGAGCCAACTTCTAAAGGATCAAAACTGTAGATTGAAGGCCATTTGTTGATTGAATATCAGAATGAAGAACGGTTTGAGTTGCAGGTGATATGAACAACAAGATATGATCAATGGAGGTAAGTATGAATGGGGCATTCCGGGTAGATTGGGAACATATAGCCAAATGGGGCAACATAAGCTCATTTGCATTGAGAGAGAGAGAGAGAGAGAGAGAGAGAGAGAGAGAGAGAGAGAGAGAGAGAGAGAGAGAGAGAGAGAGAGAGAGAGAGAGAGAGAGAGAAGCATAGGGTTTTGCGTCTTGTTTTTGCCCACTACGACCACCTCGGTAGCTCTTACTACACCGGATTCGACAGGTATGATCATTAACCCTACAAGAACATTTGTGTATGCCCCATACTGCACAAACAACACCAAAACAACATATCAGAGCAAATCAAAGTTGCAAAATTTGCAAATTGTCAAGGCTAATGGGGGACTTCAAAACTCACCCAAAACAAAAACAAATTCATCACCAGACCCCTGGTAACTGGCAGAATTAGGTAGTGCCAAAACAGTTGCAAAAGGTGGTAAAACATGGATTGCAATTCATGTTCCTCAAACCCTAACATTAGAAAAATTTTCATAGAAGCTACCCCACAGGCCCATGAATAACCTCCACTAGTTGGAACTGCAAAATGCTTCCCAACATGGATTGCGATCCATGTGCCTTTTTGCTAAAATCAGAACATGAGTGGTTCACTAGCTGGGGGATGCAAAATTATGACCAACCATGCAAAAATAGTCACAAAAGGACTTTTGAAATCATCAAATCCTCATGGTTTATTACTTTCAGTTTGCAAATGGTCTTTTGGTAGTAATCAAAGGAGAAATGGTATGTTTCTAGAAAAAAACTCATGGAGTAGGGTTAGGAGAAGAGTAAGAAGCTACCTCCACAGGCCAAAGCAGCAAATGGAACTTTTTAGGACTCTATTCTAAAACCAGCTGAAACAGAAGGAAGTCCGGAAGGAAGTGAAATACAAACATCAAAGAGATGTAACTTAAAGGTGTTATTAGGGTCAAAGCACGCCGAAACTTCAAAGCAAGGACTTCGAACATGGCAAATAAGAAAAGATTTGGCACACGACGGATTTTGAGACAACTTCTAAAGGATCAAAACTGTTGATTGAAGGCCATTTGTTGATCGAATATCAAAATGAAGAACGGTTTGAACTACAGGTGATATGAACAGCAAGATATGATCAATGGAGGTAAGTATGAATGGGGCATTTCGGGTAGATTGGGAACATATAGCCAAATGGGGCAACATAAGCTCATTTGCATTCAGAGAGAGAGAGAGAGAGAGAGAGAGAGAGAGAGAGAGAGAGAGAGAGAGAGAGAGAGAGAGAGAGAGAGAGAGAGAGAGAGCCGCAAAGGCATAGGGTTTTGTGCCTTGTTTCTGCCCATTGTGAACACTTCGGTAGCTCTTACTACACCGGATTTGACAGGTATGATCATTAACCCTACAAGAACATTTGTGTATGCCCCATACTGCACAAATAACACCAAAATAAAAAATCATAGCAGATCAAAGTTGCAAATGTTGCAAACTATCAAAGCCAATGGGGGACTTCAAAACTCATCCAAAACCAAAAACTTTTCATCAACAGACCCCTGGTAATTGGCAGGATTAGGCAGTGCAAAAACAGTTGCAAAAGGTGGTGGAACATGGATCGCGATCCATGTTCCTCAAATTCTAAAATTAGAAAAATTTGCACAAAAGCTACCCCACGGCCTACGAAAAACCTCCACTAGTTGAAATTGCAAAATGCTTCCCAACATGGATCGCGATCCATGTGCCTTTTTGCTAAAATCAGAACAGAAGTGGTTCACTAGCTGGGGGATGCAAAATTATGACTAACTATGTAGAAATAGTCACAAAAGGACTTTTAAAATCATCAAATCCTCATGGTTTATTACTTTCAGTCTGCAAATGGTCTTTTGGTAGTAATCAAAGGAAAAATGGTCTATTTCCAGAAAAAGACTCATGGAGTAGGGCTAGGAGAAGAGCAGGAAGCTACCCCACAGGCATAAAGTAGCAAATGGAACTTTTTAGGACTCTATTCCAAAACCAGCTGAAACAAAAGAAATTCCGGAAGAAAGTGAAAGACAATCATCAAAGAGATGTAACTTAAAGGTGTAATTAGGGTCAAAGCAAAGCAAAAGAGTACTTGCAAGATTCACCAAATTGTCGAGACCAATTTCACCTTTCAGATAGATTCAAATACTGATGAAAATTGGTGGGAAGCTAGATAAGGCTGTGCTTTTTAGACACAAATAATCTAGAATCAAGGCAAAAACAGATGTCAATCAAAGGAATAGCCCAAAAGTGGTCTCAAAAAACCAATATGGTCAAGACAGAAAAAACATGGCCATAAACTGGGAGATTGAGTAAACACAGGAAAAACATGTCCAAATTTGAAAATATTTCACCCAGTATGCTAGGAAGACCTATAGGAACATGTGTGAAAAAGGATGTAACAAAATCCTTTTCAACATGGATCGTGATCCATGTATCTAGAATCAAGGCAACAACAGATGTCAGTTAAAGGAATAGCCCAAAAGTGGTCTCAAAAAACCAATATGGTCAAGACAAAAAAAACATGGCCATAAACTGGGAGATTGAGTAAACACAGGAAAAACATGTCCAAATTTGAAAATATTTCACCAATATTCTAGGAAGACCTATAGGAACATGTGTGCAAAAGGCTGTAACAAAATCCTTTTCAACATGGATCGCGATCCATGTACCTTTTTTCCCAACCAGAGAAAACTTCATATCATCTGGCCCAGTATATTCACCAAAGCCTAGCCATGAAGTTTCAAGCCTTTTGGATCTAAAATCCATATCAAAGTGCCAAATTTCTCTAAGTCTGGGGATGATTTCCAAACATTGACCCAAGTACCAAACTAGTGATCCAAATTCCAAAATTTCTGGAGCAGAGAACCATTTTGATGAGCCCTACCAGCTGGTATCATCGGATCTTCAATATGCTACCAAACATGGATCGCGATCCATGTTCCTCAAACCCAAAAACCATAGGAATTTGCATAGTAGCATCCCTATGTGGCTAGGAACAACCTCCACTACTTGAAATTTACAGATGCTTCCCAACATGGATCATGACCCATGTACCTTTTTGCCAAAATTCATCTGTTATCTTATGCCCTTGTGCCTATAGCAATCTTAGATGCACTGGTGAAATTTGGTCAAATCTGGGGTAGTTTTGACAAAGCTATGCTCATTTTTCATTTAATGGTCAAAGTTTGCATTTTCTTCAACTTTCCAACAATTTTGATCAATTGCTAAATCATGTTTCCAATCTGAAACTGACCTCAGGATACCTTGAAGGAAAGCACAAAGGAGTGGGGAGCACCACCATATGAGATCACAAATATATCCTCAAATGAGAAGGCCCATATAAGAGAACATGTGCTCAAAAGCAATACCAGCTAATATATTCATTGGATGATTTCAGGCAGCGGACGGAGATATAGTAAAAACCACCATCTTTCCAAGGGAATTGTAAACATTACATTAAGAATCAGAAGTGCAAGCAGGGGCTAGGTGCCTACAGCTGGAAAACTTTCTACGATTATCGCCATGGGGAACGGATTTCAAAAGGGCTCATGAACTCATAAGCTCTATTCAATACAATGGGGAAGCCACCCTGACGAACAATGGAGCGACAGTCAAAGTGAAGATCACCGTGGAGATAATAAATGAAGCTCTCCATTTGCAGCAAGGGACACACAATCTATTGAAAAAGACAAAAGCAATAGATAACGACAAAGCCTTCCTGAAGCAAAGAGGACACAAGCTAACATATCAAGATTTGATCTACGTAGAAACAAAATTTCCATTGTGCCTCATATCGCAACATTTCAAAGTTCAGTAACCACCAAGATACATTGAACCTCTATTGCACATGGCAGTAGTAATGGCAATGGGCTTAGCAAAAAGAAGAGTGGTTAGCTACGACTTTGGCAACTACCTCCTCGACAACATAGTAGAAGAAAATCTTAAGAGGAGCCAAAAGAGCAAGACCTACATGAATGCGGGACCAGTGCTGACTGAATCACCTACCAAGCATTGGGGATGATTGTTGATCTACCACCTACAAAAGCACAAATAGATTTGATCCACAAATCCAAAAGAGCAGTAAAACCAGTAGCAAGACCATCCACAAGGCCAAAACCAGAGGTTAAACAAACAAGACAGAGCGCAACAAGAACGAACACTGACAGTGAACGACAGAGTCGGATGCACTGAATAGAGAGAAAGCAGGGTCTAAGGACAGAGATACCCCTTCAGAATACCAGTATTCAAATGAAGAGCAGGGGAGTGAGTTTTCCATGAGTTATACAGAATTAAAAAAGAGAACATCCCTGTCCGGCAGAGGCCATCCCAATTACCCAAGTTAGAAGAACAATGGAAGAAGCGCAAGCGCTAAGAGAAAGAATCTGACGATAGAAGCACAAAGAGAAAAGTAGTAAGGCACCAGCTTTTAGCCCTGCAAGAGACGCCGAGCTTCTGAAGCTTACCGGCTAGATCAACCTCGTTGAACAAAGAGGTCCAAGACCTAAAGGAGGCCCTTGCTCAAGAAAAATATGACAAACAAATCATGGCTGCAGGGCATAGATCACTACAAAAAGCCAAAGACAAGGAGATTGAAGAATTGAGAAAGCAATTGGCAAAGTCCATGGGAGATATGGAGGCTCTGAGGGCATCACAAGAAAAGCCAAAACAAACAACCCAGTGGAATTTGAGAAAACATGAGGATATGAGCATTTCACTTTTGAAGCTCACCAAATAGATGTGCCAGGTACAAGCATAGAGAAACTAATGCAGGAATTTGAAGATCCAGTCACAACATCCATCACGGATTTGGCCAAGGAAGAAATTCAGCGTTGGATCTCATAAGTCAAAGACCCCTCACACAAAGAATATTGGCAATATGAACTGAAAGTGTTGGAATCTATTTCCCTGCTCATGATCACTCCACATGAAGTGGTAAAAAACCTTGGGGATGAGATGATCGCCCTGCCACTAATACGGCAGGAGGCCAACTTATGGAAACAAATAATGCTACCTGCCCTAGAGCCAAACATTAGAGGGGATTACAAAGATGTTCCTATTACAACAATACAAATCAGACTATCATTGACAATCAACCCCTTTGGCAAAAGAAATGGTTTGAGCAGCAACCCACAGATGAAACCTACTATAGGAATGCTCCGCAATATCTCAGGATCCACCCAACTTACTGTCCCATCAATAGACGGTGATCCTAGGAAAACTTTTAATCTTGGCAAAGCAAAAGACCGACAGTATTGAACTATCCAGTTATAACAAATCCAATCAATAACAACCCCCCGTCAGAGAAGTATATGGTTCAGATGCTCAAAGGTGTCATCAACATGATGAAAGAGATCCCAAATCTTGCATGCCAAATGCTTGTGAAAATTGTGAAAATGCTAATCACCCACATCATGGCATTCAGTGATATAGAGGCAACAGAGCATCCTTGGCAGGTTTTTGTCGAAGGCACAAGAGGGATTTGTTAAAATATGGAGACAAAAATCCCAAGCAAAAATGTCATCATGGGATTCTATGCAAGGGTCATGTTCCTACCCTCCGACTACATGCAGACTTTCGAGGAGGCGTCCATGACAGGGTTCTTTGAGGTAGACTCCTCCATATCTAATCCCATGACCAAAGATATGCCAGCCCAACATATAGCCTATCAAAGCACTCTCAACAATCATCCTTTCAGACAGTTGCGACAAAAGTGGAGATCGAGGCAAGGGCGCAAAAGTCCACGCACCTCACTGCAACGCTAGAAAAAAGACAGATCGACTACTATTGAAAGACACTCAAAGACAGATTGCACGAGGATGTGCAATAAATAGGAAGGGGGGAATGTTTGGTGGACATAGCGGACTGACACGTAAAAGGCGGATGTACAACAAAACTTGTAGTACTCCCTCATTTTTTTGAAATAAGTGATGTAATTTAACTAATGAGGATTCATAATTGTAATATATTTTGTCATGCCCTCTTAGCCTTTTTGAGTCTACACCCCTTGTAAGTGGCCCAATGGCCACGGGAAAGTCCCCTTAGCTCTTAAGACAAAACCCTTAGTTTTTTTAAAAAACATTATCATTAGCAAAAAAGGAGTATTGGACGTTCACTGTGAGAGCCTCTTGCTTCTACAAGTTGTAATCCACTTTTCTCCTTATCTGGTAATCAGAATTCATTTCCAAGTAGCACATTGTGTTCCTTGTCTCTTGCTCTACAATCTAAGTGTAATCATTCTTGATTTTGCTGTGGTTCATGAAGTCTTGCTTGTGAGCTAAATGCATGGATTTGAGGTCTTAAATGGTTGTTTTTTTATGTTTTGACCTTGGATAGGGGACCTTTCCGTATAGTTCTGTTTTTTCTGCACATTTTTTGTGATGGATCGTCATTTATGTACCTTCCCAGATGATTGCGAAACTTAGTAGGATTGTACCCTTAGGTGTTGTGATACCTCTCCTTAAGTTTCATTGCATTCCAAATTAGTTTGGATGTCGAAAAGGTGTGATAACCTCGAGCAGTGAGATCGAACATAGACTGATTTTCTTACTAGGAAGTGATTGATTTGATTTTGAAGTGGTATGAATAGCCCTCTGAGTTCACTTTGGTGATATTGACACTCTCATTAAGTCTCTGTGCCCCATCTCGAGTTGCTTCCTTGCATATTGACATTATGTTAGTACCAAAAAGCTATGCTGCAGACATCCATCGCGGCGGCGACCCGCTAACAATGTACAAAAAAATTAGATGAGAGCCTCACTCAACCTACATTCATTGGCTCACTCACTCAATGAACATGAAACCATATCAGCTCTAGTGATAGGCGAGCATGCGTATCCATGCTAGAACCTGCATGAAAATCCCACAGACATCTTTGTATGGTCTGCATAGCTCCACAATTAGGGATTTCATCAATGTGACACAAACACACGAACATGTTTGAGTGATCACTTTGTCATGATCATGTTAAATATTAACGTGACCTTCCTGTTAACCAGTAAAAATTTCTCTAACCAGTAAGCCAGCCGGGTTATGTAAAAGGCCCGGTGGGCTACCTTTTGTAAAACAAAAAGTTGTCATTTTCAGCCTTTTGACTAGGCAGGTCCTTGGGGAGCATACCTTATGTCGGGTATAATTAAGTCTCATGTGAATTGGTTATTGACTGACAAGTCCTAATACTGGGCTAAACGTGATCCTTAATATGGTAAACAAATCATAAAAGATTGAAAACCTTGGCATAAAACAAGGTACGATGCTGAACAAATTGGTTCTCTTTAGGGTCGTGCTCATTGTTGTAACAAAGCCTCTGGTCTGTAAAGGGGTTGAAGTTGGTTTTAAAAGATGGGTATATACTAAAAATGAGTCATTAGTTAAGGATTGGATGTCCTGCACTAGTGTGCCAAGTATGCAAAGATCCTTGAAGTCTTGCATTTCACACCAGATGTCATAGGCTTTATTTTATGTATGTTGTTTGTCACTACACAATATGAGAGCTAAAATCCTTAATTGGCTGAAATAAATTCTTATATATTTAATCAAATTTCTAAGGGATATCCAATCCAAAATTAGTCCTCAACTATATAATTGTATTGAAGATTTCATAGTTTTGTTTTATGCATAATTTTTGATAGGAAGTCTATCGTTCTCAGGGAATAAGTATGCGAAAGTTGAGCCGGAAAGGCACCGGGCCCTTGGCTGTAAGAGGTGCGGGGAAAAGAGGTTCAATAGACACAATTAACAGAAACAAATCTCAAAACAAACAGTATGCTTTATACCAAAGAATCAATAGTATCCATGATTAATCAATCGTTAATGGAGATGTTCATGCTCTTCACAAAGGTTAACCTATCACAATCTAGGTGTTAAACAAGACGATCAGTAGGAGCTGCCTTGGACTGACTTCTGCCTTCAACTCCAATGGCCTTGGTTGGTCCGATTCGATTTAAGGATGCTGGTTAATTCCGGATTAAACGGCTTAGGTGGCTTAGATAGCTTAGGTTTGGCTTAATGAGATTAAGGTTTAAGCTTGGCTTAAGGGTTTAGAGATTAGGCTTAGCTTAATTAAGGGAGAGATTAGGCTATGAGTTAGGATCTTGAGATAGGTTTGGAAGCTTGGCTTGTCAAGCTTATTAAGCTTAGCATGGTTATGGCTAAAGAAATCGATGAGAGAGCTTAGGATTATCAGGTTTTGAAGTAAATCATGACTAATGATTGCTTAAGCTTGACTAACGAGGACGTGGCTAGGCTTAGAGAGCTTAAGATTAAGACTAATGAGTTTGAGAATCTTAAGGCTTAGAGCTTGCTCTTCCAGAGAGAAGAGCATGAATTCCCCGAAGAAGAGAGCTTTGGCTTGACTTAAGGAGATAAAATTAGGCTCGGCTAATCCCGCTTATGAAAGCTTAGGGGGTTATGGAGCTTATGATCTCAAGGCTTTCTTCCCCTGGGAGAGAAGGGGTTCCATGAAAAAAGGAGAAGAGAATAAAAAACGACGAGAGAGCCCCCAAAAGGGAGTCGTTCCCTTTCTTTATAGGTTGCATGGGAAAAAAAAATCCTATTCTCGGCCAGCGATATCGCTAATGGGAATGGTCTCTTGATGATGTGGCAGGCCGAGTGATGACCAGCACGGAATGGCCCCGAACCTGCACCAGAAGGCCTCGCAAAGGGCTGCTCTACACTTTTTGTTTCTTCGCCGCCTTCATTCGAGCGCCATGTTGGCCAGCGCGAGCGAAAACTCCACTGCATGCACTGTCGTTTCGGGTCATCTCGCCATGCCCTCCTTCCCTTCACACACTATGTCCAGTTTTTATTAAAAACAGCGGGCAGTCTTTAATAGTGGGCAGCCGGTCTTAGTGGCATGGCTTGAGCGACCTTAGGTAAGTGGGCCCTTGGCCATGGTACATAGTTGGGATGAGAAGACTGAGTTCTTCATCATTCACTTGATCTGTCATTTCCTTTACTGTGTCCACAACTGATGCTATCTTATTCACCAAAAGAAAGGCAGGCCATGATTTGAAGGGCATCACCTATCGACCAAGTCATTGCCTCCATGACATCATTTCCCAACATCCACTGACTAGCAATATCACCGTGAATTCTACTGCCCCGTGAATTCTATTGCCCACTCTAGTGTGTTGAATGGAACCATAGGTTCCAAGATGCAAGTATCAGTGTCCGTCAAGGCTAGGCATATTATAAAAATTGCTTCCGCATCGGCCCACATTTGGCATACATATCGGTTACCGCACTGCATTAAGCCAGATGAATTTGATAGATCAGGGCGACCACTAGGGCGGAACCGGCCCCCGGTGATACTTAAACTGGCCATATCTTGCCAACCGAAACCCCGATTGACAAGCTAGAAAGATCGACATGCTCCTGGAAGTGAGCACTTTGGACCCATGCATTCCTTTCATCTTTGACCTTTTATCAGCAAGTGCTCAATCCGGTACAGATCTGCTGCTGACTCAACTTAAAACTGTCATAACTTCTTATCTGTAGCTTCGATTGACGAGCCGTAAAGATAAGCACGTAGAGCCCTTCCAGTACTTAAACTTTGATTAATAAAAACCTAGCTATGACCACTTCAAGCATACGCACTGTTTAGCATTACCAAGACACCTTTTGGCCCTTAGAGCCCCATCTAACACATTTTTAGCTTAAAATTGGCTTTTTAGCAAGCCCTTATAATTGATGAACAATCATGCAAGATTCAAATACTCTTGATTGGCATTATTTTTCTCATTTTCTTGTCATGGGAGTGGAGCAGCACGACATCCACCCCCTCTGAACCTGCACAGCCTCCGACCTGTGCCAACCAGACTTCAAGCTGCATCTGCTATAAACACCTTAAGCTACTTGTCATCAGGCTCACGTAGTTGGTAAGACATGTAAAACAAAAGAAGGTTTAAATCATAGCATCAATAGTCTAACTCAATTATTTGGTAGTTGTCCCATCACAAATCTTTGAACCGTAGCGGTTGTATCTCCAAAGCATTCAATTATGAAAAAAATATGTTTAGTGAACCCTGCCAGACTCAAGTGCTCCAATTACTTATGCACACGGCTTGACCATCAGCTCTCTTTAGGGAACCCTGTCAAGCTCAAGTATGCCTTACTCTTTCTGCACACGGAATGGTCGCCAAGTCCTTTACTTCAAATTTCTGGTAGCAGAACCATCTCAAAAGATGTGAAGATATTAAAACAATTGTCTAAAGATATCAACTGGAAGCTAGCCATGTAAGCTTATTGATCATATAACCAAAAACACTTCTGCCTTGTCATACATCCAAAAACAAATCTACTGCCAAGTAATGTGCTACTACAGGAAAATAAATGAGATCTTTGAATCTGCAAATTGCTCTTCAATAGCTCCCAGGATCAAATGGGATAATAAAAATTTCCCCAATAGTGGAGCAGCATAATCTCCACATGAGCACACACATTTTGTATCAATCAACTTCAAGAATTTCTGCTCCAAATATGCTATGCCAGGTTCTAGCAGAAAGAAACCACAATATATACTAAAAAATACCCATCCATAGTGAACTTGCTTTTGAAGGTCTGTCAAATCACCTGGTTCAAATACCATTAAGATCACATAGCATTGATGGACTCTGCAATATACTAGAGCTTCACCTGAAGCATAGTGCAATAGCCACATCTCATAAACTTTTGGTAACTTAAGGTCGCTACCAACAAGAATTAAAGAATTCTGACTACCTTTTACTGGTAGCCAGGACATCATTGACATAAGAATCAGTAGGAATAGTATCCAAATCCAGTCACATTTGGCACTTTGTCCAAGAAAATGAAAAACCCTGTGCAATTTATGCAGTATCAAGGATGATTTATCATCATCACCCCCTCTAGATTCATAGCCATTACGAAAAATCGTAGGACTTTCTGGACTTGTATCATCAGAGAGATTTTTACCTGGTTTTTGAGTTTGATAATGGAGAATAGCTTTATCCTAAAGATCTTCATCCATAGCATCCTTGGGAAAATCACCCTTGGAAGTCTCAACATTCATCAAAGCTATAGGAGTTGGCTCCTCTTGCAGCCCACATATAAGCATAGATGTAAAATCCATGTCAATATCATGTCCACAATCAGCATGATCTAGGCAATCTTCAATATCATCCCCTACTTCCTCATCTGTATCCATGCTACTTAGCAAGCCATGAAAACTTTAAAAAGGTTCATCAGGAACCCCTTCTGAAGGGGTACATGCATCACAAAGCTCTTCTATACTGCTATAACCATCTTCTTCAAATTGGGCCAAAAAACCATCAATTATGAAATCTGCTTCTGTGATAATAGAATCAACAAGCATATTGCTAGGAGCAACCATAGGTCCTTTGGAATCTTCAGGCTCATCCTGTGTTAGGTCCACAATCTCGACCACTTCATCAGCTATTGTGTATATAATAGCTCTGTTTATGCAAGCATCTGTAGTAAACATGCTACCCTGCTCAGCTATGGTGCCGATAGATCCATTAGAAGCCTATAGTGGCTCATCTTCTTGATAAAATTTTTGAGAGCATCCCATGCCAAGGTCAGTAGCTTGTAAAATTTTTGTCGTACAGTCTAGCTCTTCAATAGAACCATTATTCGAGGTAACTTCCATGCGAGTATCTTTGAAAAAAAATCATATATGTCTATTTCAGTATTAAATTCATTATTTACCTTTGATAGGCTGCTCAAAATATGGTCCTTTGAGGTTGAATCTGCTACTTTCGAAGCTGTATTTGCCTTGGCTTTACTTCTTGCAGAAATATGATCCCAAAATTGATCATAATTAAGGAACTGCGTCTGATCCCCTTCTTCTTTATAGAAAACAATTTGGCTTCGTTCGTTAATCTCCTTCATTGCTAACTCGATAATCTTCGAGCTTTTGTGAACAAACCCATCTGCAAAATAGTCCCATTGCATGGGATATGTTTCTGCCAGTTCTCGAACCTTATCTTTAAACTCGGAGGTTACCACTTCCTCAAAGGTCGAAATCATCCGATCTTCTGGAATTCCTCGGCTGACTCAACTTAAAACTGTCATAACTTCTTATCCGTAGCTTCGATTGACGAGCCGTAAAGACAGGCACGTAGAGCCCTTCAAGTACTTCAACTTTGATTAATAAAAACCCAGCTATGACCACTTCAAGCATACTCACTGTTTAGCATTACCAAGACATCTTTTGGCCCTTAGAGCCCCATCTGACACATTTTTAGCTTAAAATTGTCTTGTTAGCAAGCCCTTATAATTGCTAAACAATCATGCAGGATTCAAATACTCTTGATTGGCATTCCTTTGCTCATTTTCTTGTCATGGGAGCGGAGCGACACAACATCGTGTACTTTGAAAGATTGTTGATGCATGAGATTGAAACCATAAATATTTTTGTTTATGTATTGCATATAATTAACATTTTTACCATGTGCGAGTCAATTATTCTTTGTTGCATGTGAAACCAATCAAGAAAATAATAAAACATACCACCACTAAATAAAGACATCGTGATTCTACAAATGTTAGTTTTTATTTGCAAATTGCACAGAGTACAAATTTGATTGTTCTCTTAATAAAATTCTTATTTTTGACATATATTAAGAAGTAGAGTTTTTTTTGCAATTGAATATGTAGTTCTTACGTCTTTAGCTATAATTGTAATCAATGGAAGAAAATGTTGGCACAAGTACACAATCCGGAGAGAAAAAGAATAGCTTTTGACAAAGAGTGGAAGTTTACAAACAACATATGCGGTTGATATATAGAGTGGCAATGTAAACTATGGTCACAAAATTAGGTGGGGCTCCACGTATTAGGGAACCTTTTTTGGGTGGCCTCAAATCCTCAAGCACTTGCAAATGCAAAGTGTTTGAGAGAAGAGTTTGAGAAGAAGGGTGGCAAGAGACGCCAGGTACAAAATTTTGCTATGAATACATACCAAGAGCAGACATAATTGAACTCCAATCATGTCAATTCTATGGTAACACCAACAAGAACTACAAAAAAACATGTGACAAGATAAGACATAATACTTATAAGTGTGACAACAAGGTTAGGCTTGGGCAAATGCGACAAAGATCTTTGCACCAAAGCTTTAGAATGTAGATGTTAGAAGAGGCATAACTTGCATTTGCAAAAGCAATGGTTGAGAGCCGTCACTAAGAACATGCATGGCAAAAACTCGGTGAGTATGGTCTAGGATTTTTAGTCCTTTATATCACACAATAAGAATCAAAGTAAAAGATTGTGTTTCCAAAATCATTCTTAGCAATATATTGTGTTTCCAAAATCATTCTTAGCAATCATTCCAAAATGTGTTTCCACACATTTATGACAATGGTTGCAATACACACAGTTTAAACTTGGTGCTAAAAGATTAGTACACTAGGAAAGAAAGTATATGATTTACCAAAATAATCGACGTTGTGCATCAAATTGTGAAGTTTATCTTAAAACGACAAAGAGTGCTTGATATACATAGGATGCACATGTCCCTTATGATAAATTTGCCTGCTGGTACAAAATTTTGCATGCATTACTACACATTGGAGTCTTTCCTACGTAAAAAGTGTGCTACAATCGAAACTTTTGGTTGTGCAGTGTTTGATGAATGGCAACTTGATTAGTCTGAACAAGTGAAAGAAAAGGCTACAAGTCTATGAGGATCCATAAACAAGCCTACTTGGTCAAATAGTGTAATGGATGCATAATACAAAATGATGCATGTTATGTTTGTGATCCGCAACCTTGATAAAATAGCACCAAACTTATGGAAAGTATGGATGACTTGGTGGAAAATCCAACAAAGTTAGAAAATCCAAATAAGTTAAAAGAGTCTGCAGTAGAAAAGGAGTATTGAATACCATTCTCTGTTAGACAACAAAAAGTTTTTCTCAAGTACTTTCATGCCAAGTTGAAGAGTGCTCATAGTCCACTCCATAGTGTGGCTTACATAATCCATCCAGAGTATTAGAGTTTAGACTTGATGTCATAAACAAAGGTGGTGAAGAATTTCTATTTGGTCATCAATATCTTCTACTCCAATGCTCAAGATTTTATTAATTGTATCAAGAGTTGAGTGCATTCAAACTAAAAGAAGGATCTTTTGCAAATGGTTTTGTTCAATCGATGGCAAAGGAGAAACCTACATGGAAGTGGTGGATAATGAACTGTGATGAGAATTACTCAACTCAATGTCCAATTGCAATGAAAGTTTTGGTGCAATGTGTAACAAATTTGAGATTTAGAGAAATTGAAGTATGTATACACATGTTTATAGCTCAATTCATAATAGATTATCAACAAAAATAGAGCTAAAAATTAGTTTACATATTTTGCAATGAAAATATTTTATGTCATATCAAAAGTGTTGGATACAAGGAAGAAATTCCTAGTTGGGTGTATGACTATCAAGCAAAAGATGAGGGTGAGTTCAACTTTGGCATATCTCAATGTAAAATAGTTGAGATTGAAGAGAGCCTCATGGTAGATGTAGACGATTCAATAGAGAAAAATAGACAATGAACAAAGATAGAGCAAAATAATGACTGCACAAACTCAACATCAGATGTCAAAAGTTCACAAGACGTGACATTGTAATTGAATTTTGTATTATCTAACAAGTTTTGAATGTATACAATGCTGCTTTAAGTTAAAATTACAATGTCTATTGGTTTGAGGACTAATGTTTAGAATGTGCTTCTTTAGCAGTGAATATATTTCTTATTGAACTATGGGTGATTTCTCAAGCTTGCTTGAATTTGTATTCATTAGCCATCTTGAACATGTAATACACACCCTGTGGAATTTCTTTAGAGCAAATTCCATATCGCCTATTGTTTTGCATTAGTCTAACTAAGCAAATGAGATAGTAATAATGACAACACGTCAATGTGTAGAAACCACTCCATCCATCAAAAGTTTTGTAGCAAATTGGGCATTGAGAGAATGAAGATGCATTCGAGTTTGATGCAAGAAAAACTCCGGATGGATAACCAAGTGACGTATGTGTGTCTCTTAGACATGCGGGGGATTTACTCGCTATGTTAAGTTTTGAATGTCTTGGCTTAGATGATCAAGACTTTTTTTACATTCTTGATTATGATGCTAGAGGTGTTTGGGATACTTGAAGAAGCAATGCGATTTCTGCATCCTTCTCTATGAATTGCGTTGTCAAAATGTATTTCTCCTTCTTTAAGTTTATCTCTGTGCCTTCAACTATCAGCGTCAACTTCTCTTGTATGAATGTAACACTGCTCTATCTTATATCATATGTGGACACATAGATCTTCTTATATCATATGTGGACACATAGATCTTCTTTGAGGAGAAGTCTACCAGACACTATTGGAAAATTTGTGCATACAACATTTTTGCAAAATAAAGAGCACAATCAGTGTTGTGCAATGGATATCCGAACACTTCTAAGTAGTTCTTTTTAGTGTTTTCTCTGATCTCTTGATGTTGACACTTTGACACTTGATACCTACCTTTCTTGATTTTTGTGTTTTCACAGGCCATATTTTCTTTATCATTTCCTTGGTTACTTCCATGTTAAATCCTTTCATTGCACATGGTTTAGGTTTGCCCATTTGGATAGCCAACGAGCTATAAGTTCTATTTGTTGTGTTGACATGCCATGTGCTAGCAACTAGCAACTTTATGCATTGAAATACATTCACACTTGACTCTTGTGTTTGGTCTTGCTCAACCATAGTGTCTTAGAAGTGCAATTCACAAATAGAAAAATGTTAAACATTTTGGCCAAAATATTTTTCTCTTGAACATCTACCCTTCCACTCTTTAGTTCACAATGTTTATCAACCAGAACAAGACCACATCAGACCAGAGAAATCAAAATGCTTGAAGGAGTATTCAACACAATTGTAGATAGTTGGTCAAGATGAAAAACCATTTAAAAATAGAGTAAACACCATGATTATAGACATTTGAACCAGATGAAAACATTTACAACAAACATTGGTAATTTTTAAGTGTCTAAGCCGGATAAAACGTCAAGGTAAGTTCAATGATTGACCGTTGGACATGGATAGGATCTATCTTTAAATACTCTTTAAAAAATAGCAAAATTTAGAAGCATTCCTCTGGCCTCACACTCCCTTAGCTTCATTCATGTGTTCACTTTCTACTAAATGGCTCTGAAGTATCGTGGATCAGGGTGATGAAACACTTCATCTTTGAAAAATACTATTCTAACTACATTCCAAAAATCTATTATCATCTTGTACATAAAACAGAGTGTGTGTATGTCACTAGCCTTTGTGTATGCATCATCACATCGTGGATCATATATTTTTGGAGCAATCCATGGCTGCTTTGTGAGTTCCTATTCTCTTGCAGTCTTCGCTTTCAAAATACTATTCTAACTGCATTCTAAAAATCTATCATCATCTTGTACATCACTAGCCTTTGGGTACGCATCATCACATTGTGGATCATATATTTTTGGAGCAATCCATGGCCGCTTTGTGAGTTCCTATTCTCTTGCACTCTTTGCTTTCAAAATTGATGTCAAATTTTGAGTTGCATTATATAAAATATTTTTTTGCCACTTGCTTGGTCGGTGTTTCAAACATCATACCCCAATTGAAAATTTTGATGCAAGGTTGATTTTCTCGTGTGAAATTCAACATTATGTTTTATGGATGTAGATTCCAATGTACAATGCCAGTTGATTGAGCGGTTGCAATTTCGTCCACCAATCCATGCAAAATTTTTGGCATGTGTTGTATTACCATTCTGAGGCATGCATGTTCTATCTCTGATGGTTCAAAATTTGTTGGGGGAAATTTCTTCCAACCATGCTAGAGTCTATGCATGTAGCATTGAAATGCGCCTTGCAAAAAGGGCGCTCATCATATCAAGTCTCCCGGCAAGTTTCCAGTATAGTATGGAAAGAAAGTGATCCATGGGGCCTCTGTGGTGAAACCAATGCATTTGATATAACTGATGGATGCAATGTTTGCATGTCCTACTCTATCTAGAAGCTATCAAACTTTGCTTCCACCCCTCCCTTATAGAATTTTCCTACATAAATTAATGTGTCCTTGAAAGAAAGAAATGCTCTTAATGGTGTATAAGCTGCAAACACCAAATGAACCTGATCCAAATTTTCCTACATAACTGATGTGTTTTGGAAAGAAATAAAGTCTCTTAATGGTATATAAAATGCAAACACCAAATGAACTTGATCCAATTTTGACACTTTCCAGTAAGTCTTTGTGAAAAATGGCAATCAAATCCGCACACTTATTATTCAATTATATGCACATGATTGTTCATGTGTCATTGACATTTGACCTATCATCGATGGCTCACTGCGTATATTGCGTCATCTTTACTTTCTTGAACAAAGTGTAGTCTACTGATCTTGTACTTTGACTCTCTTCATCTTTACCTTTTTTTCCTTCGATTGTTTGTCCCACTACTCTACCTTGATCACATTGTTGTATTCTTTCAAATCTCTATAACATATCTTCATGCTACTAAGAACTGTTCTGATTTTGTGATGCAGATCAAATTCTTTAATAGCTAATGGCACAAATAATTCATAGTGGGATTCTTCATGTATCCTGTGCTTTGTATTCTCATTAATCTGCTAGATTCTGGTATGTGCACACATTGAGATTGCCGGTATGTACTCTTTGCAAATTGCTCGCATGATGATCTTTTTCTATTTAGGTGTCATTTCTACATGGAGAAATAAAAAAATAATTTAAATGTTTAGCATAGTGCATCTAGGTTTTGCACTTGTTAGACTATCAAAGTATTAGTCAAATTCTAACGACAAGATATAGATAATTATATACATTTCATGCATGTCACATAAATTATAATCAAAGACATATGTCAAACCCTGACAATAAGTGCAATCAAATACATTGACTCAATCTTCTGAACCATATAGGTTAAGGACATGTAACACTTCAAAACACTATGCTAAACCATAAGGCATCAATTCACATTTTGATTGCTAGCACTACTTATGTCCAAAGTTGATAAAATTTGGTACACAACTAAGTGAAGTTGTAAAGCTAACTTTCCATGGTCATTCTTGACAGATAATTTGCAAGAGCAGTTAATTTTTTTGCTATTTTATTTTGAAAGAGAATCAAATCTTTCAAAGATCGTATACTCCTTCAAGTTAACTAATGAAGTTCAATTTTATAAATAATTTTCCAATTTTAGAAAAGTAAGTTTTTTTATTTTTGAGCTTTTTATGTAAATTGTGTGAACTATCTTTGATCTAAGAAATTTTTGTGGCTCAAGTCACTTTTATGGCTCATTATAAGTTTTATACCCTTTAGAGATAGATAGATAGAGAGAGAGAGAGAGAGAGAGAGAGAGAGAGAGAGAGAGAGAGAGAGAGAGAGAGAGAGAGATGGTAGTTTTAAAGTTTATTTTTGTGATGAATTGATATCCAAAGTTGAATATGTTTAGGAAAAAAACATTATATTGTGAAAAAAATATAAGGATTTCAATAAAGTTTGTTAACATGATGAAGAAATAAAATGAAAGAGAATGATAGACTTTTTGAAATTGATTTTTTTGGTTGTGTATGGTTATCATAGTTAATATTATGAAAGAAATATTCTTTCTTTGTCTATGCTTAACTAATTCTATGAAAAGATAGTTAACAAATAATTATGATGATTCTTTATATATATATATATATATATATATATATATATATATATATATATATATATATATATATAGATATATATATATATATGCGTTATGATTTGATACAAGATACTTTGACAAAAAGAATCAACATAAAATTTATTAGACATCTTGAAAATTTGTATATCAAATACTCTCCACAACCGTGTTACCAAGTATTTCATGTACATAGTACTCAAACAAACATTGAACATACATGCACACACAATTTATACAATGCTCATTAGGCCAGATCAACGGCCTGAACATCACATGTATGCATAAACACATGCTTCTAACAAACGATGCTTTCTAGCCATGCGTTATTGACCAAGTACCGCTCAAAACTAAAGAATTTTTAAGTTCAAGCATCATCATGTAGGTGCTATTAGGTCAGGCCTCAACACTAGTAGGTCATACATGAGATGCCCAAATGCTGATGAAATCTACACAAACCTAATTGTATTAGTCTCCTCACTGATATCTGCATGCACTGCATCGTCAGAACTACTCATCACATATGGATGTCTCATCATCGACATTGGGATGGCTACATCTCTCTCATCCATAGGAAAAACTATGCATCCTGGCATCAAGTTATGAGCCTCTAGCATGACTATATCAAAGAACTCCATGTTTGTCATCTTTGCATGTGTCTCTAAGAAGCAGACCCACTCTACCTTTGTCTGCACATACTTTGACAACACATGTTGTGTCTCACTAAAGCAATCCCACTCTTCATCTACCTCTAAAAGTCCACTAACATGTCCTGCACAGCTATATGCTCTGTCTCATGAGCAAGACACGTCTCATCTCTTGCTCATCACATGCCATCAACAAAATCAAGACTATGATGTCTCCAACCTTCCATACATGCATAGGGTAGAGAAAGCCACTCTAGGCTCCCCTAAAAATCACTAGTGATCCCCAATGCATTTGAAAATGTTTCTCTCTAAGCAGTATATGACATACACATTATGCTAGTTGTTTCACTGAGATCAAACTCTATCTAAAATCCTTGTAAACTTGTGAATCTGTCACCTACAACCTGTAACTAGCTCACTCTATATTTTCATATGCATACAGAGCAAAACCATGCTCAAAATTCTCTTTGAAGTGATTGACATTGTCATACATGACCAAGTGTGTTGCATGATCGGTACTAGAAAGAAAGTAACATGTGAGCAAAATGTTGAAATTTTGCACACTACCTTGTCGGTCCAAAATCTTTTGAGAAAATTCACACATATAACAATCAACCGCCTGTAACCACAAAAGGTATACATATCCCAGATTTGTTCCCAAGAAAAGTATAATATGGCACAAAAATATGTGTAATGCCAAAGATGTACCTGTGGTCCTAAACGTCGTCCAAACTCGCTTGTGGTAAATCCATTCTAAAATGGTTCGTTAAAGTCGTATGTGGTGGATATGTGTGACCAGAGAAAGGAACATGAGGAGACTACGTCAGAGCCGAGTTGCTCTTGATGTGGGTTAGAGGAGAGCCGATGCCTCTCTCTCTCGATTTTTCTCCTGCTATGTCAAGTCCAAGATGTCATGAGAATCTATCAAAGAAAAACAAATCCGGATGAGATGGCGAGGCTATGTCGGAGGAAGGTATCCATAACTTGTTATGTCAAGGCCAGGATATTGCCATAATCTATCGAAGAAAAACCACTCTAGATGAGATGGCAAGGCTATGTCGGAGGAAGGTAGCCGATGTGAATGGACGAGAGCCAAAATGTTGTGTGTGTGTGTTGAAATGTGGAATAAGATGCCAATGTCATCTTCTATGGCCAAACAAAAGTGCCAAATATCCAAGTTGATGTTGAAGCTAAAGAAAAATGGCCTCCAAAGGCAACCTTCCTTAGATATGCTGAGAGATATCCGAATCTCCCTAATGACGAAAGCCAAGGGGATATTGGAGTCGCATTCTGAGGTCAACGAGGAAGAAGTAAATGCCAATAAATTGGATAGAAAATAATATGTCTACGTGTGTGTGATACTACAGACACAAAAAATCTAAGAGCTCTCTCTCTCTCTCTCTCTCTCTCTCTCTCTCTCTCTAACACCTTACTCTCTATGTCAAAAATTGGGTGTGTATGTGTTGCCAAAAAGCACAAAGCTGATGTCGTATGTGTGTGTGCATGTGCACAAACACCCACAACAATCACATCTCTTCTCCTCTGCTCTCTTCTACCTTTTGATGCCACCTCTTCTCTCTCTTTCTATAGCACTATGTAGGATCCCTTCTTTGTGTGTTTGTGTGTGTTCTCTGTTGCTATTGACAAAAAATTGTGTGTGTGTTCTCCCTACTGATTTTGTGTTGTGTAGTGCTACAAGCCTGCACTCTCTAGTGCTTTGATTGTCTAACACTATTCTACTATCTTATCTTTTGAGAGAGAGAGAGAGAGAGCACAAAGTGGGGTGGAGCATAGTGGCAAGAAGCAACACTCACTCCTTATTCTTCTATGACGTCCAACCTCGAGCAAAGGTACAATGCCTTCACCCCAACAGCCTCCCATGTAAAAGCAAATGTGCCAAAAGTGGGTGCTACTATCTAAACTACTAGTATGAACAAGAATCTAGGTGAGAGGCTCTTTCAACCTACACCCACTGGCTCACTCTCTTGATGTACATGCAATTGTATCAGCTCTAGTCCTAGGCAAGCATGTGTATCCATGTTAGAGCCTGCATATAAGTCTCATAGACAACTGTCTACGGTCTACAAAGCTCCATTATGCATCAAGGCTAGTGTCAGTCCCCATACAACTGACAATCCTTGCTGTAAATGCTCCCACTACAACTGCCAGGTTGGGCTTCAACCCCGGGGGATTCACCGTGAAAAACTTACCACACCACGTAAGTGCAAGGGAGGGGGTTTTTTTTACCAAGTTACATAAGCGTATAAGTTAGGAGTAGGTCCCCAATAATTTATCTCCCAAGCTTAAAAATAAGAGAGGGGGTATTATATTTATTAATGGTGGTGGTGGTGGTGGGGGGGTTAATAAGTGAGAAAAGGAAACAATGAGAGGAAGTTTTTGTGCTTCAAAATCATGGCTTCCCAAAAGAGTTTTCCCTCAAACTTGTGAGTCAATAGTTACAAAGATACATGCAAGAACTAACACTGCTTTGTATCAATTGCTTGTTTTGTGATTATAGTTCATTTGTTGAGGGATGAAAGCTATAAAGAGTTTGTATAGATGAAAATTTACATGGAGAACCTAGCACAACTTTCTAACCATGTTTGTTGAGTAATTTAGAGGGGTCAGAATTGGATGAGTAGCTAGAGTGCAGGCTGATCAGGCACATAGTTTGAAATTCAAACTAAGACACATTAAGGATACATCTAGTTATCAACAGAAGTGGTTCCTTAGTACGTTGCCAATCACTATGCTACACACTCTTTGACTAGTTTTACTCAATTAGATCATGTGAGACCTAAATTTTATATGTAAGATAGGGGTATGATAGTTTTCTGGATTGATTGTTGTATACGCGTAGAAAGGGGGGTCATATTCCCTAATATGAGTCGTATATAGGGGTTTTATCAAAGTTTTCCGCTCGCAGGTGGCGTCCCATTTTATATATAGAGTGAATCCCCGAGGCCTCAACACTAGTAGGTCATAAATGAGATGCCCAAATGCTGACAAAATCTGTACAAACTTGGTTGTCCTAGCCTTCCCTACACTATCTGCATGTACTACATCATTGGGACTACTCATCACATATGAATGTGTCAACGCCAACACTGGGATGGCTACATCCCTCTCACTCATAGGTGGAACCATGTCACATGGAATCAACTCATCAGCCTATGGCATGAGTATATTACAAAATTCCATGTCTTTCATCTCTGCCTGTGTCTCTAGGGAGTAGACCTACTCTACCTCTTCCTGTAGAGAACCTGACAACACCTACCATGTCTCACTAGAACACTGCCACTCTACCTCTATCTCTATAGAGTCTACTGGCAGATCCTACACAGCTAAATGCTGTGTCTTGTGAGCATGGTGGAGCTCACCCACAAAGGAGACATGTCTCATCTCTCGCTCAAGGCATGGCAACAACAAAATCAAGACCATGTCATCTCGTACCTCAGACACTTGCTAGGATATACCAAGCCAATGCGGGCACCCTTGGCAATCACTAATGATTTGCAATGCATACGGAAAGACTGCTCTCTAACCAGTGTTGTCTGACACCCACAATATGCTAATTGTCTCATTGAGATCAAGATTTCTCTTAGCTTAGGAACATATCACACCTATTGTAGCATATAGGATGTACCACTGGGTAATGACTATAGTGTGATGTGGAAATTTTCATCCTCATCTAGCAACCAATGAGAAGGTGTGCCACCTCTAGAAGACATGTAAGGAGGAGGAATGCTAAAGGGAAACATGACAACATTGTCACTACATATGAATCCACCACTCTAGCATGTGTTAGACCCTCATCTACATCTTGCATACATCTCCGTTGCTATCTCATACGGCTGAAAGAACACCCCCTAGTATTCCTTATGTGACCACAATGCCTGAAGGAGTACGAGCAGAAGTGCAACACGAGAGAGAGTGCGAGAAGAAGAGCACGATGATATGGTGAACTCGCTCTACTGTAATGTGTAGAGCATAGTGAGTTCTTATTAGGTTTTCACAAAAGAATATGTGTACATACCTGGTGGCCCGCCCACTTACCTGGGCGACCACATTGGGCTTTATACCCCAACAACCTCCCACTTAAAGTCCAATGTGGTACTTTAAGTGTGAGAGAAGCTACTATACAAGCTAATATACAAGAGATGTAAGGAAGTGATGTACTACCCTACACCTAACTGCTTGCGAAAATACGCAAAGCTCTCTGAGGGAAGTCCTTTTGTAAGTAGATCAGCAGGATTTTTTGTGGTGTGAACTTTGACAAGCTGAAGTTGCTTATCCTCGAGCATTTCCCTGATGAAATGATGCTTCACATCCACATGCTTTGTCTTTGAGTGATAAACTAGATTGCAAGCCAATTATATAGCACTTTGACTATCACAATATAACACAGGCATCTCTTCTTTGATTCCCAAATCTGTTACTAGTCGATTAAGTCAAATTGATTCTTTGCATGCCTCTGATGCTGCAACATATTCAGCCTCTGTAGTAGACTAAGTAACACAATCTTGTAATCTAGAACGCCATGATACTGCTCCACCAGCCAATGTAAAGACATACCTTGACGTAGACCTTTGGTTGTCTAAGTCACCTGCATAATCTGAGTCTATAAAACCCTTTACACTTAGCTCCTGACTCCCATAGCATATACGCATACTCTTTGTAGCTTTCAGGTATCTCAATATTCCTTTCACTACCTCCCAATGTTTCTTGCCTGGGTTTGACATGTATCGACTTACTACTCCCACTGCAAATGCAATGTCTGGGCGAGTAGCAATCATTGCATACATTAAACTACCCACTGCAGAAGCATATGGAATCTTATCCATTTCAGCATGTTCTTCCTCAGACACAGGACAATCTTGTTTGCTAAGTTTCACATATGGTGGCAATGGAACACTCAATGCCTTTCCCTTCTCCATATTGAAACGTTGCAAAACCTTGTCAATATACTCTGTTTGAGATAAGCAAATCAACTTCTTTGATCTGTCTCTCTCAATGCGCATACCAAGTATATGACTTGCCTCACCCATGTCTTTCATGTCAAACGATTTTGCCATCTTTGACTTCAAAGCTGAAATTTCTTCCAAGTGCTTGCCAGCAATCAACATGTCATCCACATACAAAATAAGGATCAGCCAACTGCCATCCTTAGCTCTCTTTGTATATAGACAGTGATCGAACTCACTACGTTTGTAGCCTTGAGAAATCATAAACTTGTGGAACTTATGGTACCATGCCCTCGGTGATTGTTTTAAGCCATAAAGACTCTTTAACAACTGGCATACCCAATCTTCCTTGCCTTTCTCAACAAACCCTTCTGGCTACTGCATGTAAATTTCCACATCTAAATCACCATGCAAGAACGCTGTCTTGACATCCATTTGGTGCAACACCAAATCTAATATGGCAACCAATGCAAGAAAGCATCTCAATGTAGTCATCTTGACCACCGGAGAGAAGACTTCATCAAAGTCAATGCCTTGTTCTTGCTTAAATCCCTTGGCAACAAGCCTTGCTTTGTACTTTGGCTCACTATCATGAGCGGTGATCTTATACCTATAAACCCATTTACAAGGTAGATCCTTTTTGCCCTGTGGTAATTTAACTAGCTTCCATGTCTTGTTTTTATGCAGAGCTGTCATCTCTGACTGCATGGCCAATTACCAATTCCCGGAGTCCTTCATTTGCACTGCTTCCTTGTAACATGAAGGCTCATTGCAATCAGTCAACATGACATAGTTCATAGATGGAACAAACCTATCAGGAGGTCGCGTGACACGTCCAGATCTACGCACAATAGGTGGCTCAGGCACAACCTGTGGTTCCACTCTATCCTGTCCTTGCCCCTCTTGAGCCCTGACATTTTGTCTTGCACGTGCAGGTCCATCTTCTTGGAAGACAACTCTTCTAATCTCCTTAACCCTCTCTGGTTTAGAATGATATTTGGATTCATTAAAGTGAACATCATTGCTTCGGATAACCTTTCTGGATTCGGGATCCCAAAGTCTGTACCCCATCTCACCAGAATTACCATAGCCTAGAAAGATGCACTTTCTACTCTTTGGCTCAAGTTTGTTCCTAAATTCCTTTGCAACGTGAGTATATGCCTCACAGCCAAAGACTTTGAGATGCTTGTATGAGGGCACCTTGCCTGACCATACCATCTCTGCCACTAAATCCTTCTGCAAAACCTTGCTAGGAGATCTATTTATAAGATGAACAGCTGTTCATACAGCTTCAGCCCAAAACCCATTTGGCAGTTGTGCATTAGACAACATACTTCTGACCTTCTCTTGTATGGTCCTATTCATCCTCTCAGCAACACCATTTTGAGGAGGATTGTAAGGAGCAGTAAGTTCATGTTTTATACCTTTTGACTCACAAAAGTCCTGAAAGGCCTTTGAAACATACTCTCCACCATTGTCAGTGCGTAAGCATTTAAGCTTCTTGACACTCTGATTCTCCACAAGTGTCACAAACGTTTTGAAAACGCTAAACGCTTCATCCTTGTGCTTGAGAAAGTAAACCCATACTTTCCTCGAGTAATCATCTATAAATGTCATAAAGTAAGAAGCTCCCCCTAGAGATAGGTTAGGCATAGGTCCACACAAATCACTATGAACAAGTGCCAACTGTGTATCTCTTCTACTGCTTCTATGCTTATGTGGCTGCTGTGTTTGCTTACCATACAGACAATGTTCACAGAATTCAAAATCATTAAATGACAAGCCAAGATGTTGACCATTTAATAATGTGTTCAATAATGGTCCTATTACAAAGAGGCGTAGTTCTACTTTGAAGAATTGCTTAAAGGTACACTTCAAAAGTTCTATCGGTAGAGGTAGATAATAAAGAATCATCAGGAATGTGATTTAGGTCAAGTACATACCTCTTGAGTAATTTGACGTGAAAAACATCATGTACCTTTATGTGTGGTGGTAACAAGCGTCTGTAAGATTGATCATTGATCCTCTCTATGATCACAAAGGTCCACAATATCTGGCACTGAGCTTCTTACATTTATCCCTTGATAAAGAGCTACATTTGTGTTTCCTTCTAAAAAATACCATATCTCCTTCTTCAAAACATTGAGTAGATTGTTTAGGGTCAACCTAACTTTTATGTTTATCTTGAGAAATCTTAATATCTTATAGTATAAGGTACATATATAGATGCATTTCATCCAACATATCTTTGGATGCTTGAACTTGTACTAGAGGGTCTATCCATTTCAATGGAGTAAGACACTCTTGTTCATAAAATTCTTGAAACGGACACATCCCAATTGAGTGTTGAAATGAAAAATTATATGCAAATTTGATCAAATAAAAATATCTGCTCCATTTAGTCTATTCATGCATACAATAAGCTCTCAGCATATCCGGGGCATACCCTCAATAATTTGGTTGGTGCTTTTCATTTGCCCGTTTGTTGAGAGTGATAAACCATACTAAAGGCTGACTGGGTTTCCGTAGCTAAGAATAGGGCTTACTCAATTTTGAGGTGAATTTTACATCACGATCACAAATTATATGGCAAGGTAAACCATGATACAGAAAGACACCTTTGATGAAGGCTTGAGATGTATCCTTAGCCGTAAATGTTGTCTTGACTGGAAACAAAAGGGTCATTTATGTAAGCATATCAACGACCACAAAAATAGAGTCCATGGGTATCCATTCCCATTTCATATGCGGTGCATCAATCGGTTAAATCTTACAAGGGTATCAAACTCGTTCAACTTTAATATGTTGATATATTAGACATCTTGTAACAAAGTTCAACACATCACGCTTTAATCCTAGACAAAAGAAACTCTTTATTACAATAGAATAAGTTTGAATGTAACCTAGATGTCCTGCAATAGGTATATCGTGAGCTTCCTCTAGTATTTGAAGTTTGATCCCACTATGATTTGGAATACAAAGACAGCTGTTGAAGTAAAAGTTATTTTCTTCACCATGGAAGCCTTTCATTTGTCTTTCTTGATTCTCTATGCAATTATCCAAGTTCATTATATACAAAATATTTGTCTAATGTGGATCCTGAGGCAAACCTTCATGAATAAGTTCAATTAAAGAGGTAGTAGAGGTTGTGATAGCTGCTACTGTACTCTTTCTACTTAAAGCATCGACCGTAAGGTTTTCCCTTCCAGGATTATATTCAATTCCAAAATCATATTTTCATAATAACTCCATCCATCTATGTTGTTTCATATTAAGATTAGGTTGAGTGTATATCCATTTGAGGCTCTTATGATCTGTATGTAATTCAAATCTCCTTCCAAGAAGATAATGTCTCCATACTTTAAGACCATGAACAATGGCTAATAATTCCAAGTCATGTGTAGGATAATTCAACGCGTGAGTTATAACTTACGAGATTCGTACGCTAATGGCCTTCCTTCTTGAGATAAAACACCACCGATTGCTTGTCCACTTGCATCAGTGAGCACAATGAATGTCTTTTTGAGAAGTCTAGAAGCTATAATATTGGAGCATTCACCAAGCTTCTTTGATTTTATTAAAACTATCTTGAGCACATTCATTCCAAGTAAACATTTTAGTCTTCTTAAGTGTATAAGTCAATGAAGATGAAATCTTAGCATAGCCTTCAATAAAAGTACGATACATCCTATTAAGCCAAGAAATCCGCATACTTATTTGAGAGATTTAGGTGTAGGCCAAGCTATGACTATCTCAATCTTAGTTGCATCAATAGAAACATTATCCTTGGATACAATAAATCCCAGGTAATCTACTTCATTAGTGAAGAAGGTGCATTTGCTATGTTTAGAATAAAGTTGATTTTGTTGTAGAAGTTCAAGTACTTGTCGCACATGTTGTTCATGTTCTTCTCTGTTCTTTGAGTAAAGCAGGATGTGATCAAAGAAGACAAGACAAAAATTATCAAGATGTTCTCTAAACACGTAGATCATAAGATGATTAAAAGTTGTAGGAGCATTTGTAAGTCTAAAAGGCACGACAATAAATTCATTATGTCCAAAACGAGTGTCGAATCTTGTCTTTGGTATATCCTCTTCCTTGATTCGGATTTGATAATACCCTCACTTAAGATCAATTTTTGTGAAGATAGGAGATCCATGTAATTGATCAAGTGACTCATCAATCCTTGGTATTGCATAGTTATTCTTGACTATTACCTAATTCAATCCATGATAATCAATACAAAAATGTAGAGTACCATCCTTCTTTTGATTAAAAAAAACAGGAGTACTCCACGGAGAAACACTAGGTCGAATGAAGCCTTGTTCAAGAAGTTGAGTAAGCTGCTCATGGATCATAGCTATCCTCTCCTAGAATTAACTCTGAACCATGATCCCAATGATCCTTCTTGATCTTTGGTTGAAATATTTCTTCTTTGGTGTGTATGACATACCATTTCTGTGTGAGCGAACGATTGGTCGTAGGTACTCTCATTTCACTGTGAACCGTTGCAATTCTATAGCTGAAGTAATCATTAAAATAAGTTGAGTCTTTAGGGAATTCCTGTGGTGTGTCCCACCCATCAGTGCTATGTATGCTTGCACAATCTGCTAAGCATTGGGGTTGATTATAGGTGATATATAGAATCTTTATATTGTGTGGGTTGTAGATTATGGATTTCCCAAACAAGTCAAAGAATAACTTCCAAGGTACTGGGCTAAAGGAATGTTGGTCAGTGGGTAAACATCGACAACCCCATACATTAAGCATGATAATGTTGAAACATCCCGTAGCCATCACTAAAGGAAGTATGTTCCTAGCTATCCAGGTCTCCTTTATCTGTCTCAGGTAAAGTGCATCAACATTTATATACAACAATTGGCTAGTGATAAAGATCTCTTTTCCTAACTTAGATCAAACCCATTCAATACTCCCCACAAGTGAATTTTTATGTTCTGGTGGTCTAAACTCTTGGTTTCCTGCAACGTAATGGTATCACTCATGGTATGTATGTGGCACAATATAGTGCATCGATAGTAACCTCTTCTTCTCTACTCTATCACACTTAGTCGTGATAAGCTGTTGTACTTCCACTCTCGTCTGAAGATGATCTTCCACCATAAGGGAAGAGAGTATATCTTCACATATCCCTTGAGGTAAAATTTTAGTCATCTACACACACACACTCCATTGCTCAAGCTAGTTAGGAATGGTAAAATAAAAGTTCGAACTCAAATATTATGACCTTAAGACAATATGAATTATATCAAAATAAAATTTTTATAACCATGAGAGTCAAAAGGTTACATGCTACTTTGAAGAAGGTACATAAATGAGAGAAGGTCCTATGAACTAATTCTTGGACCCTACAATCGAGATTCTACTCTTGTATTTGTTTAAATCTAAGGTTTCAAAGTTTTTAACTTCTACTTATGCGGTGAGATTCATATCCTCCTTCTTATACCACTCTTCCCCTCTAGATATGTCCGTGGGAGGTAATGCATTAAAGAAGTTTACATGAGCATGTCCTTCATTTACATCATCTCTATAGAAATACCTACTTGAGTTCACTACCATTGGATATGCCCGAGCTTCTCATGGTCATCGAAAGTGATAGTGACGTTGTGAGGATTGAACTTAAGGATAGGTCCGTAGACTCTATTGAACCAGACTTGAGGTACATAATAGAATTGATTGCCACTATTTGACTTCTTCAAGACTCGGATTATGAATGTCTCACAGAAGCTATAGTGCCTTCTTACTAAGAATAATTTCATGGCTCGGTATGTGTAGTAGCGAGTACAAGTTAAGATAAAGAACATATCGTTGTACTTTGACATCGCCTTCCTAAATCTTTTCCTTAACCCAAAGTTGTGAATCGACCATCTATCTATCAGGCACTTGGGTCCGATGTTCGGGTTATGCTTTGACATACAATTCCCATGCTACGTAAGTATTTGGAACAAGGTAATCTCTAGTCCCCTTTGAAGCTCAAACCACTTCAACTCCTCAATGAACATTGAATCCAATCACATAGTTAAAAAAGATATTTTGTGAAAAATTAATTGGGAGTCCATCTAGATGGTTAAAAAGGTCCATTTAAAAACAGGACAAGGAGAGAGAAGACTTAGTACACATGTATACCAAAACTCAGTCTATGCTCTTTATTCATCAAAATTTTATTTTTATGATTTTTTGACAATATTACTGATATATTGGAGCCAAATCTCTAATGACTCTTTAAACTTGCATGACAGGGTATTCCCTTATACCTTCCACACGAAAACATGCTCTATAGTTATCTTCTAGGTTTTCTTTCCCTATGATAAGTGCAAGTGCTTCAAACTTTTTGGCAACTTCAACAATCATTAGCATATGTGAGCACATTGCCAAGTAGTAGTACATATCTTCTAGAACCAACCACATCCTAAGTTGAAGTAGTCTGAGGTTGACAAACTAGTATCTTGGACTATCATTGATGTGAAAAAAGAATTGACGCAAGGGTTCATGATGACAAGTAAGGTAACTACGGGTCAACACTCTTCCAATAAGTCATGTTTCCTGGAGTTACAAAGACTTTGGTCCTGATTTCTAGATAAAAGAGCTCCCTTGCATCCCTTTTGATAACCGCATTGCCATATTGTTGAATACTATGGCCAAAACCTCGTTCCCTTTGCTAAAGCATTCAAACATCACCTTAGGAGCCGTTTGTTACTACAAAATAAACAGTCAAGGAAATTCAAAATATCATTGTTGAGCACAACCACTTCATCATAACTCAAGGCCACACAAATCCATACAAGAAGAAAAGGCAAGCAAGTACCACAAATCAATATCACTTGTAGATGCATCGTGAATACATTATCCTTTCTCAAACAGCATGCATGAATGTGCGCATGATGCATAAATAACCCGACTAGTATCAGGCTTCAGGCTATAACCATAATCTTAGGCATGGCTCTGACACCAAGGTGAGAGATACCCCTTCCCATGGGTCTATGCACAAAGTACACAATTTGAACTTCTATACAATTTTTAATATACATCAGAGTTGCAAAAGCGTTTGCATAGGGGAGGAGTTCTCAGCACCCAACCTAGCATGAAGTTTAGGCCATGAGCGAGACTGCATCCACAAGCACCTAACGACTAGTGCTACCTCTCAATGGGTGTCATGAATGAAAGTGTAATCAAGAAAATAACAATGTGGAAGGTGAATATATGTGTACACTACATTGCAAGAATATATATATATATATATATATATATATATATATATATATATATATATATATATAGAGAGAGAGAGAGAGAGAGAGAGTAGTGGAGGATGAAATAGAGTACACAAAGACATAGGATAATGGCTCTCTAACAAGAAATCATGTATTAATGCAATAACAAAATATGGGTATACCATAACATCATAAATATAAAATGATTAACAGATCACTAGATCCTCTGTAGGGATCAATCGGTCCACTCATTAGCTTTCGTGGACAGAGAGAATTTCACTTCACTAGGAGCGAGCTAGAACACCTCCAACCTACCTGCTGAGCCAGACATAAGCTGAGGCTGCTTCGCCTCCCTCCATGAACCGGAGCTCTAAAAGGATCCCAAATACCAGCAAGTGGTAGAGTATCACCACAAACCATACTAGTTTTGGCACCATGCATCTTTGATGCCTAGCATCGGGTATTTAGGCAAAGCCAAGGAAAGATCCTCGATGCATTAGCCGTGTAGGTCATTCAACCCCTGATGCACTAATCGTGTAGATGAGCGTAACAAAACAGAAGACCTAGGAAACACCCCCGATCCAGCAAAACCCCAGGTCATTGACCCTTTTGCCTATGTCTAAGTGATGTAGGTGATCCTAGTCTTGTAGTGATGTTGCCATGAGAAACATAACACATGAGTCCAATCACAATAGCATCTTTCATATGCACAAACATTTCTTTCCAAGTTGTCAGATTGTACAGGGTCTCTACCCTTACACGTCCACCATAAACCACCAAAAACACTTCATGATCCAATCCAAAACCATAAATCATAATTGATTCACATCACATCGGTAAGAACTCCACCCAACTTAGGGTGATGCACATCCAATCCTGCAAGACCACTTTAGCACATAACATGGTTGCAAAAATTTTGGCAGTATTTTGGCAACAAAACCATATCCAAAAAATAGATGCAAGAGCCACACCAGCTTCCACAATCAAAAGCACAACCATAATCCATGATGAATCTCAACCCTTGACCATAAACCATATTCCATAAAGAACGAACTCTCACACTTCGAGTTTGCCATATCCACTGCAATCAAACTGAGCCCACACATGGCTCTTAAGACATGAACTTTTTATGCATAAAAATAAGTCCGACAAGCAATTTAACATGATATCAAAATCAAATTTTGACAATACCCAATCATGCATAAGTAATGCACTATGGTTCTACTTCATCCCCGTAGCACATAGAGCTAGTTTTGACCTAGAAAGGGTGGAAACCATTATACACATGCACATGAGGCATCCACATCCATCTGTGAGGTTCCATACATCATAAGACATCATTCCATCAACTTAAAAATGATACAAAACAACTGCGACACTTTGATCAACCATAAATTATAACTTCACATATATACAACAAACAACTTTTTGCCATTTTTAGGTGCATGCCTAACACGCAAATGAAAGTGTTGGACCTCAAACCAATGCATCAAGATCAGCTCAATAATATAGACTAACACCTTATCACATCACTTTGCCCATATGAGACTCATGCAACAAACGGTAACACGAAAAGAAAGCCACTTTATTCATATATGCCTATATGGTTCGGAGTAATTAACCATATATCCTCATATAAGTTTATAAACATAGAACACTTGCAATCAGCTCACCAAAAAAAACCATAAATTATATATAAACAGCAAGTCACAACATCATATGATACTCCCCCTTGGTAGCACCCCTACACGCGTAGGTAAACCCGTTTATGGAATAGTTTATAACTCACATTCAGGAAGTGATATTGGAGACGTAAATAAATTTATCGTCGAGTTTAATCAAGATTTTTGTTTGGCTAAGTGGGTTTTCTCATCCGATGAATCTATGTAGTGATTCTCCAAGAAGTCTGTGGTCCAAAAATTTGACAGTGTAGTGGGCAGCAAGCTATTTTTTTACCATAACTCTTAGCTCATGTGGAATTTTCACATGACACCCGGAGAGAAAATTTTCAATATGAAGTGTTTTATCACTGCTTTAAAAGGTTTGGCCTGATTCATAACGGTTTGTGAGATACGACCAAAGCGGTGCTCCTACAGTCTATGTGACGTGAAACAAAAAGCAACTTTTATGTACACACGTGACCATAAATACATCATGTGTATAAATCAGCGTGCTAAACATGATAAAATTAGCATAGATCAACTTCATACATACTCGACAAGTCCATACATGCACTCGTACACGAAAAAGCAACCACCAAGAGGGTAGCTATTGACAAAACGACAGAGAGAGAGAGAGAGAGAGAGAGAGAGAGAGAGAGAGAAAGAGATGATGGCTATGGAGTTTAGAGCTTCTCACCATGCTTTAGGTTTGATTAGGGGTGAAAAGGCTTCTTGATTTTCTCCAAGAGAGCGGTGATTAAAGGTTTTCACCACGAAAGCTCTCGAAGAGCACGTACACCGTGCAAGAGAGAGAGAGAGAGAGAGAGAGAGAGAGAGAGAGAGAGAGAGAGAGAGAGAGAGAGAGAGAGAGAGAGAGAGAGAGAGAGAGAGAGAGAGAGAATAACCAAGTAGGGAGAGAGTATTCTTCTTCTTCTTATTTCCACGAACAAGAGAGAAGAGCTTATGGAGATGATGATGGAGAGCTTGCACCACTCCGTATAATAGGTCCGTATTGTCGTGTGGTAGAAGATGCAACTATCGGCACTGAAAACTAAGGTCTGCATGTGAATTTTAATTGCTCCAAGTTGTCCAGAGTGTGCACCAAGCTATCGATAGTGCTACCTCTGCTGGTATGATCAGCTGCAAGCTTTCAAGATACTTTGCTAAAAACATGGCTTGGATAGTCAACTCTCCCAATTTTCCTTCAATTTTAACAGTAAAACTGACTAATTGGGTAGTATCTCTGCAACTAATGAGACCGAGACTAAACTATGTCGTACTATGTTGTCTCAACATAATTATGACTTTTTCGTACTGTCCCGATGTATTTACGGGTCACCATTTTATAAAAATAGTTCTCGTAGAAATTTTGTTTAATCCCGTTTTTTCTTCAAGTGGTCGTTTTAAAATCCAATGGAGACTAAAAATAATATTTCTATATTTAGGTCACCTTAAAAAGCACGTTGTTTTAAAAAAAAACCCAAAAAGCACGAAAGCCTAAAAATAGCATAAAAAGTAAAATTTTATAAAATTGAACCATGGGTTTCCCTTGTCCACCAAAACAAGAAAGTGGGCTTGTTTTTCATTAAAAAGCACTAGAATTCATGAAAAGCTCAAAATAACGTGAAAAGCGTTCAAAAAGAAAATTTTACAAAATTGATTCATAGCTTTCCCAGGACTCGTAGATTAAGGATCCGGCCCTGCTTTTTGCAAAAAAGCACCAAAGAGCACAAAAGCATGGAAAAGCTATTTTTTAAAAAAGCAAAAATTTCCAAATCTGAACCAAACGTCCGTCTGACCTACCAAAACATGAAAACACTTGATTTTACTTTAGAACCTTACAATACTTTCAAGTATGCATTCTGAACCAAAATTTGACGCAACACACAATAGAATCTATTTTTCTTATTTTCAAAAGAGATCCAAAATTTGGGGAACGTACATACTTCCACACTTGAAAAATTTGAGGTGTCCTCACCTCGACATGAATTCAAGGTAATTTAGTCTCATTATATCATTGCATTTCAAAGTAGCATCTTCCTCAGGATATGTTGAACATTTAACAAGATATTCAATAATGGTCTGATTATTACGAAGAGGCTTAATTCTACTTTGAAGAATCACTTCAAGATACATTTCAAAAGTTCCATCGGTAGAGGTAGATAATAGAGAATCATCAAGAATGTGATTTGGGTCAAGTACATACCTCTCGAGTTAGCTGACGTGAAAAGCATCATGTACCTTTATGTATGATGGTAACAAGTGTCTGTAAGCCTCTCTGTGATCACAAAAGGTCCACAATATCTCGCACTCAATTTCTTACATTTACCCATTGATAAAGAGCTAAATTTGGGTTTCACGCTAAAAAATACCATATCTCCTTCTTTAAAAAGTCGAGTAGATTGTTTAGGGTCAACATAACTCTTTTTTCTATCTTGAACAATATTAATATCTTGTCGTATAATGTCCATCTGTAGTGGCATTTCATCCAACATATCTTTGGATTCTTGAACTCATATTAAAAGGGTCTATCCATTTTAATGGAGTAAGACAATCTTGTCCATGCAATTCTTGAAAACGAGACATCTCCATTGAGCATTGGAATGAAGAGTTATATGCAAATTTGATCAAATAAAAAAATCTGGTTCATTTACTTTGTTCATGCATACAATAAGCTCTCAGCACATCCTCAATAATTTGGTTGGTCCTTTTCGTTTGTCCATTTGTTTGAGGGTGATAAGCAGTACTAAAGGCCAATTGGTTTCCAGTAGCTAAGAATAAGACTTTCCAAAAATTTGAGGTGGACTTTGCATCACGATCAATGTAATGAGACTAAGTTACCCAGAATTCATGTCGAGTTGAGGACACCTTGAATTTTTCAAGTGTGAAAATATGTAAGTTTCCCAAATTTTGGGTCTCTTTTTAAAATAAGAAAAAGATATTCTCATGTGTGTTTCGTAAAATTTTGGTTCAGTATGCTTATCGATAGTAAGGTTCTAAAGTAAAAAGCAAGGTCGTTTCCATGTTTTGGTAGGTCAGATGGACGCTTGGTTCAATTTTGGTTTTTTTTTTTTTTTAATAGCTTTTGCATGCTTTTTGGTGCTTTTCTTCCAAAAAGCAGGGCCAGATCATTAATATACGAGTCTCAGGGAAACTTTGGTTTGATTTTGTAAAAATGTGTTCTTTGAATGTTTTCCATGCTATTTTTAGCTTTTCATGATTTTTAGTGCTTTTTAGTGAAAAGCGAGCTCGCTTTCTTGTTCCGATGGACAAGGAGAACCCGTGGTTGATTTTGAATTTTTTTGCTTTTTATGTTATTTTTAGCTTTTCGGGGTTTTTTAAAAGCAACATGCTTTTCAAGATGACCTAAACATAAAAGTATTATTTTTAGTCTCCGTCTAATTTAAAAACGACCACTCAAAGAAAAAATGAAATTAAACAAAAAAAATACGAGAATTATTTTTATATAAAGACGACCTGTAAATACGTTGGAGCAGTATGGGAAAGTCATAATTATGTTGGGATATCACGGTACGGCACAATTTAGTCTCGGTCTCATTAGTTGTAGTGATACTACCTAGTTAGTCAGTTTTACTATAAAAATTGAAGGAAAATTGGGAGAGTTGACTATCAAAAGCCAAGCCATGTTTTTAGCAAAGTATCCTAGAAGCTTGCAGCTAATCATAGTAGAAGAGGTAGTGCTACCTGTAGCTTGGAGCACACTCCGGCCAGCCCGGAGTAACTATACATTTACCTGCAGCAGCAGCAGGCTTGAGTTTTCGGTACCAATAGTTGCATCTACTACCGCACGGCAATACGTACCTATTATACGGACTGGTGCAAGCTCTACATCACCATTTCCATAAGCTCTTCTCTCTCATTCGCGGGAAGAAGAAGAAGAAGAATACTCTCTCTCTCTCTCTCTCTCTCTCTCTCTCTCTCTCTCTCTCTCTCTCTCTCTCTCTCTCTCTCTCTCTCTCTCTCTCTACTTGCTTACTATCTCTCTCTCTTTTAACAGTGTACGCGCTCTCCAACCGCTTTCGTGGTAAAAACGTCTACATAACTCTCTTCACCGCTCTCTTGTGGCAAAGCAAGAAGCCCTTGGACAATCCTAATCAATCCTAAAGCACGGTGGCAAGCTCTAAACTCCATATCCATCATCTCTTTCTCTCTCTCTGCATCGTTTTTTGAGTAGCTACCCTCTTGGTGGTTTCTTTTTCATATATGAGTGCATGTATGGAATTGCCTAATGTGTATGAAGTTTCTCCATGCCTATTTAATCATGTTTAACACTCTAATTTATGCACACGATGTGTTTATGGTCAAGTGTGTACATAAAAATTGCTTTTCGTTTCACGTCATGTAGGTGGTATGAACAGTGTTTTGGTCATATCTTACAAACCGTTATGAACTAGTCCAAAGCCTTTAAACTAGTGATGAAACCCATCATTTAGAACATTTTCTCTCTTAGGTGTCGTGAAAATTTGGCACGACCTAAGAGTTATGGTAAAAAAAATTACTTGTTGCGCACTGCGGGAATAAAATTTTTGGACCTCCACAGGCTCCTTGGAGAACCACTATGTAGATTCATCGTATAAGAAAACCTACTAAGACAAATAAAAATCTTGATTAAACTCGATGATAAATTTATTTAGGTCTCCGATATCACTTCATGAATGCGAGTTATTAACTATTCCATAACTGGGTTTACCTACGCATGTAGGGGTGCTACCAAGGTGGAGTACCATATGACGCCGTGAGTTGGTCGAGCTTCTTATATATGATTTATGTGGTTTTTTTTGGTGATTTGATTTCAAGTGTTAGATTTTAATAAACTTTTAGGAGGGTACATGGTTAGTCACTCCGAACCGTATAGTCAGATATGAATAAAGTGGCTTTCCTTTTGTGTTACCGTTTGTCGTATGAGTCTCATGTGGGCAAAGTGATGTGATAAGATGTTATTCTATATTATGGAGTTTAGCATGATGCATTAGTTTGAGGTCAAACACCTTCATTTGCATGTTATGCATGCACCCAAAAATGACAAAAAATTGTTTTTTTCATATATGTGAAGTTATGGTTTATGGTTTATCAAAGTGTCAGAGCTGTTTTGTATCATGTTTAAGTTGATGGAATGATGCCATATGATATATGGAACCTCACTGATGGATGTGGATGCCTCGTGTGCATGTGTATATTGCTTTTCACCCTTTCTAGGTCAAAACTAGCTCTGTGTGCTAGGGGATGAGGTACAACCATAGTGCATCACTTATTCATGGTTGGGTATTGTCAAAATTGGATTTTGATATCATGTTTAGTTTTTGGTCCAAATTATTTTTATGCATAAAAATTTCATGTCTTAAGAGCCATGTGTGGGCTCAGTTTGATTGTAGTGGATATGTCAAACTTGAAGTGTGGGAGTTGGTTCAATATGGAATATGGTTTATTGTCAAGGACTGAGATTACTCACGGATTATAGTTGTGATTTTGATTGTGGAAGCCGGTGTGGCTCTTGGATCTTTTTTTAAAAATATGATTATGTTATCAAAATTCTGCCGACATTTTTGCAACATTTTTATGTGCTAAAGTGGTCTTGCAGGATTGGGTATGCATCACCCTGAGCTGGGTTGAGTGCTTACCCATGTGATGTGAATGGATTATGGTTTATGGTTTTAGATTGGACCATGAAGTGTTTTTTATGGTTTAAAGTGGACGTGTAAGGGTAGAGACCCTGTAAAGGCTGACTATTTTTTGGAAAGGATTGTTTGTGCATATGGAAGATGCTATTGTGATTGGACTCATGTGTTACATTTCTCATGGCAGTGTCACTACAAGACTAGGATCACCTACTTCACTTAGCCTTTGCCTAGGTCTTCTTTTTGTTAGGCTCATCTACATGGTTAGTGTGTCGAGGGTTGAATGACCTACATGGATAATGCATCGGGGATCTTGCCTTGGCATTGCCTAAACACTCAATGCTAAGAATCAAAGAGGCATGGTGCTGAAACTGGTACCGTTGGCATTGATACCTTATCACTAACAAGCACAAGCGCAAAATGGACCCCGATGGCCTCAATGCTAGGATCGTGCATGCCGAACTCATCACGAGGAGTAAACAGGGGGCACCACTTAGCTTTGAGTCGCTAGGACGCGGACAGTAGTGATTTATAATAACACTAATACTGCACACCGTAGAGAGAGAGAGAGAGATGATGAAAACCCCTGGGGATGTGAGGAAGACTTGATTCAAAGTGGTATTTATAGAAACCTTAGTCTCAACGAGATGACGACTATGATGATATATATATATATATATATATATATATATATATATATATATATATATATATATATATATATATATATATATATATATATATATATATATATATATATAGAGAGAGAGAGAGAGAGAGAGAGAGAGAGAGAGAGAGAGAGGCTATAGTGCGTTCTCTAGGGAAAATCCCATATACATGGAGATTCTACTCTTGTGTATGTCGACCCTTGGAGTCAGGGTCTGTGCATGGCTTCCTTCTCAAGTGTTGACTCCCAAGTGCTACCCCTGATAGTGACCTCTCAGTGTTCTTTTATAGGTGCAGGTTGCATTAATTTAGGATAATCTGATTAGGTTAGGGCCCTAATCAGGAGAGACAAAGCAAGGAGTCGGGTTCGAGATAGTTGACCCTTGTTTTGTTTTAGGAGAACTTTAAAATGATATCTCCTAGGTGGGCCTTTGTGACCATCACCTAGAGAGAGGTGGCAACATACAATTGGTTTTTTATACAAGGTTTTGGCTTGAAAATGAAACAATAGATTACCTTATGGATGGTTATGTCTACGCTAGGCAGGATGTTTATGTTAGGCTCAAGAGTTCAGTTAAAATTGTTTGTTGTGTCAAAGAGATGGCATGCCATTGAATGTGGATAGAATGCCATTGTAACCTATTTTGCCTTTGGAACCATTCTAGAAATGGGAATTGGATTTTGTTGGTCCAATCAAACCACCTACCAGATTTACACAAAATATGTATATCTTGGTTGCAACTGACTACAATACAAAGTGGGTAGAGGCAGTGGCTTTAAGAGACGATAAAGCAAAAAGTGTAGCCAAGTTTTTGTACAAAAACATTATGACCAAGTTTGGTTGTCCCATTGATCTAGTTTCTAATCAGGGAGGACATTTTATTAACAAAATAATCAGTAAACTGACTGAACTGCATATGATTTTACATAAGAAGTCAACAGTGTACTATCCCCGGGCCAATGGACAAGCAAAAAGTACCAACAAGAGTTTGGTCACGATTATCAGGAAGTTGGTCAATCAACACATGACAGATTGGGATGAAAAATTGGATTCTGCACTATGGGCTTTTCCAACAACATACAAAGTTACTACTGGAATGACATCATTCAAGTTAGTGTATGGGTTGGAAGTAGTGGTGCCCATGGAATTTATACTGCCAAGTCTGAGGGTTGCAGATGAAGAAAAGTTATCTCTTGAAGACTCGGTCAGTTTCAGGAAGGAGGCTTTACTGAGGTTGGAAGAGGATAAAATCCATAGCCAGTACATTGACATTATCCAACAAAGAAGACAAGCTTGGATTAACATAAATATTAAATTCAAATTTTTTTCTCCAGGGGATTGGGTGTTGGTCTATATCAGGAAATTGGGCTTGAGACCAGGTAAACTCAAACTCAGGTATATGGGGCCATTCCAAATTGTAAGATCAGTGGGGCCCAATACTTTTTTACTGTGTGATCAGGAGGGTACAATTATTCCCAAACCTATCAACGGATTTTGACTTAAACCATTTTTTGGGCAAAGAGTCAAGAATCAAGGGGGACATCTTACGAATGATGATTTTTTGATGGTGACTAGTTATGCATGTGAAAGGGTAGCGCGTAATCACAACCTGAGGTACAACCCACTCTTGCGTTTTACGACGGGACTGAGGATGTCGACAATTTGCAACTCCTCTGCGAGTGTTGGCCCAGATGCAAGAGCCGATAATGAAATTATTGCCACGCTAAGAAGCTCTGCAAGAAAGACTCGCTTTTAAGGCCCGATAGTGCAAGACCCAAACTTTGATGATGAACCAGACATGGTAACCCCTACCCGCATGGTACAACCCAAACAGGAAGCTTCCTCCGAGTACATGTTTTTTGATTTCAGGTATGACTTGGAAAGTAATGAAGTACACAATGCATGGCTTAGAAAAATTGGCCTCCTTGATTTTTCAAGACTCCCATGGGTGAGTTGGAGAAACAATCACATGGCCACAGTTTATTTGAAGTAGTTGCAGTCAAATGATGGATAGGTTGACTATTTGACCGAAGAGTTAGTAGCTAAGGTGTTTGACCTCTCTACTACAGAGGATAATGAGTCCAGCAAGGCCAGTGAGAAAGATATGACCAAGGCTTTTGGTCCATCTTAGGGAGAAAGGCATTACTACCAACTGTCAAGAATGAAGAATGCAATTAGGTTGCAACAGATCAGGTGGTTTATAGAAAGGGTCTTTTTGTTGGTAAAGTCTGAATACATCAGGGAGAATTATGGCATCTTGTTAGCTGTAGAAAGTGGTAGACACATGGGGTGGGCTAATATTTTGTTTGATAGGATGAAATTTGAAATTTACACAAAGCAAAGAAGGAAAGATAGGACAACTAAGGTTGGGTCTTATCTTGTTGTTGTGTTTCAATATGTCAATAACAAAAGCATTTTGTAGGGGAAACAATCCCAAATTTCACCACAGGTAAATGAAGATGTGGGCTCTTCAATAAGAAGAGAGAAGAGACAGAAATTGTTCTTGGACCACAAATCTGTGCAGATAGATAAAGACATTCAGGATCTTTTATCTGCAGATTACTCTAAACAAGAATCTTTGGATGGAGTGAAAGATAAGATTGACAAGGAGTTTGGAAATTTGTTTTTTGATACTCCAGCAGGTGTGCCTGAAAATCCTATGATACCTGCAATTGCCAAAATAGGTTTTAAGATCAGGAGAATTCATAAGTTGTCAAAGCAAGAGCCTGCATCTACATTTGGAGAGACCTGCAATTTCTAAAGCTCTGTTTGCTATTGAATCGTTTGTTGAAGTGCAAACTTCACTAAATTTGGTTAAAGAGGATGTGCAGCAGCAGTCTCTAGATATCACATTTTTTTGCAGAGAAAATGATGACCTTCAAAATGAACTAAAGCAGGTCAAGGAAGGGGCTTTAAAGGACAAGAAATCACAGAATCAGATAGAGCTTTTGGCTTAACAAGCTCAAGAATTGATGAAACAGGAGTTGGACTCTTGCAAGCAGGTAGTGTAAATCAGGGAAAAGACTTCAGCCAAAATTTCTAAATGCAAGGAGGAGTGGTTCCAAGTACTGCAAGATCAATTGACTGAAATGTCTACTATTAATGCATCTTATGAGAGTAGCAACAGGGTACTATTAAGCGGGGTTGTAGCTTGTAGAAAAGTGGAGAAAAAGATTAGACACATGTCAAAGGAAGAGCTGGATGTAAAGGGT